>NC_066396.1:51978648-52621148 GCF_013377495.2 Cygnus atratus
CCACTGACTTTGACTTTGGTGGCAAGAGAAGAACCACAGAAGCCAAAACATATATATATTATTAATCACTTTGCTCACCCCTTGGTAACTCCACCTGAAAACTAATCTAAGGATGAATAAAATAAAATAAAATAAAATAAAATAAAATAAAATAAAATAAATAAAATAAACAAAACAAAACAAAATAAAATAAATAAATAAATAAAATAAAATAAAATAAATAAACAAACAAACAAATAAATAAATAAAATAAATAAATAAAATAAATAATAAAAGTATCTTCTCTTAGTAACAGGTTAACCCTTATCTACATACTTCAAAATTTCTTGCAGCATATGAAATTAGAAGCAAGATGTCAGAATAGATAAACCAACTCTCTCTGACCCAGTCTAGAGTGGTTACCTACATGCTGTTAAACCCTAGGTTGTATCCAAACACTGTCTACAGTTTCCTATGTTTAGAATTTTTTGACTTGTCTGCCATTTTCAGTTTTAAACAGGGAATGAAGTGGACATAGAGGTGGCATATTCACATTGATAATCTGGGTTCCTTAATTAGTACATATTTATATCTCAGCCATATAATCACAAGCATATTTTATCTGAGGGCAACAGGTCCAAGGTCATTCAGAAACTCTGACAGAAAGCAGTGAAGACAATTCAGATACTTTGTGTGACCTAAACCCCAAACCATTCATCTTCCTTCCATAGATCCTCATAAAACATTGTGTTTTCTCCAGTGCATATAATTACTTTATATCATTTGGGGAGCTCTTCCTGATAAAACATTGTGTTTTCTCCAGTGCATATAAGTAGTTTATATCATTTGGGGAGCTCTTCATTGCCCGTAGTTTTTCTGTGTGTTATTAGTCAAGCTTCAGGTTGGATTTATTTATTTATTTTGGGGTGCAGTGGCACTGATTTGAAGGAAATACATAGGTGGGGAACATAATGCTTCCAATAGAACTGCACTAGCAAGTGCACACTACAGTAGTTCAGAGATTAAAAATAGGATCATTTGGATGCGTGGATTTGAATATGATTTATGGATCACTTCCAAAGACATTATTGTTGCTTATCATTCAGATGACTGTGAAAGTGAGGACTATGTGGGAAATCATGCAAGAGATACATTGCCTATAGAATGGGGAAAAACATTAAATCTTAAAGTGGCTGATGCAGCAATTAATATTGCAACCTTCACTGCCTTCAATGCGCAGAAGAAAAGGGTAAGATTGCCTAGATGTCTGCTTTCTATAAATAACTGATCTCAAGACTTAAAGGGAGAGACAGGCTTAAACACACATTACATACTAAAGCCCCTTTTGTATTTGCTTTGGAGGAAATGTTTAAAATAGTCACTGGCAAATCAGGAATTTGTATACATGTATGGGACTGCACTCTTGGACTGCACCAGCTACATCTACAGATCTACAAACTGCAAAGTAACAGGGCAACAGCTGGGATGGATGGGAGGCAAGGAGGAATGTTCCATGTTTTCATGCTGCCGTGTAAGTAAGGACACTTCATGTTTAAAGATCTTGACTAGAGCAGTTATTACACTGGATCAAAATTTTCCACAACTGAAATTCATAGGCAACTATTTAGACATCTACAAGACATTTTTTGTTTGGTGCTTTTTAAAATTTTGTTGGTTTGGTCTAGAGGAGACTGTAAGTGCCAACCAGAAAGAAGCATTCTTGATTCTCCTAAGTCTGTTTTAAAGAGTGGACTAACTCCACTAATTTCAGCAAAGCTCATCCTGATTTACAATTCCATAAGAGAGACAAGGATCATGTTGTCCATGCTTTACATCCATCAGTGTGAGGACAAACAAAAACATCTATCAGACCAAGCTGCCTGAAATGAGCCCTTTGTTTTGGCATATCCTTTCTGACAGAAAGTAATGGAAGATGAAGTAAAGCACATATATTCCTCAAAGCAAATGATGTGTGGACACACTCAACTCCATACAGAGACAAAGAAATTTAAATATACATGCAAATAATTGTCAGAACAAAATCTCAGAAGAATTCAGCCAGCAACACAATATTCCTCCCTTAGCTGTTTCGTGGATACTACTTTGATGAGAAAATTATGGCCAACAGTCATTGCTACTCTTGAAAAAGCATTTCTTTCACACATGAATTCATAATGTTAAAATGAGATTTTTTTTTGTTATTTCACACTTTTATTAAGTTATTTGAGAGTTAACAAAAGTAATTATCAGTACTATTTGATGAGTAACTGGGATAAAAATTTATGCTCTTTAATGAGAGAAGAAGAATTGTACATGTTCACCGAGAAACTGTTTCTATACATTTTAAGAAATGTCCCAATGATTGCAAAATGAATAAGTCATGGTAGTGTTTCCAGAACTGAAAAAGTGAAGAGACTGGTAACAGTAGGAAAAGAGAAAAAGAGTTTTCTCAAAAACATCAACTAGCTCTGCTTTAAAAGAAAAAATATATATACAAAAAAAAAAAAAACAGCTGTGAAGGTGAGAAATTATTTATGGGATGCATGTTCACAAGCTTTTAATTAAAGGGGCTAGAGTCCAGTACACTAAGAGGGTAATCTAAGAGTGAAAAACAGTAATAAGCCTAATTCAACCTCACTTATTTGGGAGACTGGAGTATGAACAATGGGAGTGCCAAGGAGAACTGTACTATAACCAGAATTATGGCCATATTATCAGTAATATGCCTATTGGTATTGGACAGAGGATACACATCAGGATACAAAAACACCATTTTTTTCTCTACCTTATTCATTGCCAACACTGTAGTCCTGATGTGGCCCAAATATTGTCTTCTGAAATGCTTCTTCTAGCAGGATCAGGCTCAACAATGTGTTAGTAATGTGGTGAACCTGGTATTTAGCAGATTCAGCAGCTTCAAATAGAAAAGGACGTTGCATCTTCCTGAGCTGAGTAAAGAGAAGCTCAGAGTTCCTACCTGCTTGCACAGAGCAGGGGAGCGAAGCGGTCCCAGTGGCTAGGTCAGTAGGAGAAGGAAAAACAAATGGTATCCTTCAGGCCTCCAGTATTTGTTAGCTGTATCCAAAGCACATCAGTTCTGCTGGCTGCAATTAAAGAGGATGTTGGCTGGTCCCTGATCTGGGCATGTTTTCTTCAGTTCTTATGCCAAGCAAAACAAAAAAATTACCAATCTCAACTGAGTGCCTAAGAATTTTATTTGAATAAATGCCGAAAAGCTTGACCAACAAGAGGCGAGTTTACAGGCGGAAAACAACTGCAGATCCAGCACAGAGGACACAAGACCATCAGGAAGATAATTCTTTTCCCCTAAAAGAAAAAAATATATATAGGAAATACAGTACGGAAAGTCCTAGTTAGTTCAATTAATTATCCACTGGCCATTTACTTAAGGGACACAGTTACAAATATATCCTCATCACAATGACAGGAAATCTATCTGAAAAGTCTGCAAAAAGGCTATTAATGAAGAGAGTTTCTAATGCCTATAAGCTGAAATACCTTTTTGCTCCTTTCACCAGTAGTTCCTGTGGGTCATATCTGGGGTCAGCAGTGGTGTGCAGAGTAAAGACTCTGCCAATGCTGGAGAAGAAGAAAAAAAAAAAAAGAAGAAGAAGAAGAAGAAGAAAAAAAAGTACTTCAGTATTGTCAATCTTTTATCCTTGAACGGTACACTAGAGGCTGACATTTAATACCCTAAGGATATAGATGTTTGAAAGCTGGTTATTGTAACAAAGGAAACCATCCAAACTCTGCAAGACCGAATGGATCAGATAAAGCTGACACTGAGATAAATCTGTTTTACATCCATTCTTGCAGAAGTTTTGCTAATCTATGTAGTTATAGCTTTCCGGGAGCAAAAGGAGAGGGAGGGAAAAAGGAACCCTGCATTACAACAAGTCAACATCTTGCCCCTATTTGTTATCTCCAGAGTATAACAGGAGGGACAGAGAACATTTTTCTCCTGGATCTTGGGTGAACTCTATTAAATAGAGAAGCTGAAGAAAAAAATTTAGAAACGGACATGGAGAGTGAAAGAGGGCGTGAGGACAAACATGCATGTTATTTCTGGTTGAACTTCCACGTTAACATAGATTCTGTTTGTTTGTTTAATATATAAATTTAGATCCTTCATAGACACAGACTCTTCTTCCAGTCAGAAACTTTAGCACCTACTCTTCATTATCCAGTATTTATACCGCCAGATTGGACTTTCATATGGAAGCCTGGAGCAATGCTGGTACAGATGGCAAGATGACTCTCATGAGATTGATGACTCTAAAGAAATATACAGTATTAAGTCAGAAGGTGCAAATGTTAACATTCCAGTGTAGAAAAGAAATATTCCTTGCATACACTTCCCAGGTTTGTTTTCTCATGCGTTACAAAGAGAAAGAAAAAGCCCTCGACACACCTCGTAGCTGGCAAACGAATGATAAATTTACTTTAGTTTCTTTTGTATGTCAACTGTTCATGCCTCAGGTACTTAACCTTTACTTTAAAAACATGGTTCAAATCCTAGCCTTGAAGGTGGGTGGGAAGGGGGGGGATGGTATTCCTGTAAATGTTTCATTTAACAAAGGCAGTACTATAAGAAGGTTCAGTGGTGAGACTCTGAATGGTATTTATTGTTTCAGATTTCAGGGCTTCCATACATCTGCTGCCTGTCAAAGGCAGATACCACATTCATAAAACAAGTGCCCTGTCTGGAAAAAAAAAAAAAAAAGAGAGAGAGAGAGAGAGAAAAAAGGACTCTCTTCTCTGTGGTTCAGCCTCCAGGATTATGCAAGATGGAAAGCTGCAGGAAGTGAAAGTTCTCCTTTGCTGTAAAGATGATCAACAACAACAACAAAATCTTTTATTATAAGATGGAATGGAAATTTGACTTTCCATTTTTATATTTTGAGGCCCTGACTCAGCAAACCACTTTAAAAACCAGCCTTATTCAGAAAAATAAAAAAAAAATAAAAAATAAAAAAAGCTCTTAAACAAGTTCTTATACCTCTCCATACTCAGCAAAGTGCTTAAGAACTTGCTTAGTTGAAGTAGAGCACTAAAGAACCATTTATATTTACACGAACTAAGCGGCTCATTTTACCAGGCCCATTACATGATTTCTGACTTTATTAGGTCTGGAATGTATATTTCACCCATGGTGAGAAACATGCTCATTCATTTCTTATGATATCATAGTCTTCTCCATGGTAATCTGGTGCTATGTGAGGAAAAACAATAGAAGAGAAAACTTTTCATGCCGAGATGAAGACGGATAAGGAATTATGTTCAGCCGGGTGGGAGAATATATAAGAAGAACAAAAAACACAGAGCCCCTGATTCTGAGGATCTGATTTATTTAGTATCTGGCATTGGCCATAAAGTGTGGGCAATGAAAAGAGGAGCTGACCTCAATGCCTCCTGAGCAGCAATCAGAAATTCATTTCAGTGTGTGAGCATTTAATTAGCTTCACTGAGTTTACAAGACCTTCAGTCATTTTAAGATACTCCAGGCAACTACCCCACACATAACATTACTCTGAATCTGGAATGCCAGCCACTTAGGAAGAATGTCTGGAGAGTTTTAATTGAAGGGGACTCCTTTGTTTTTATACCCATTTGATGTACCATTACCATTTCCTTCACCACAAATTTACACCAAGGGACGCAACTAGTCCAAACAATTGGTTTAATCAGTAAATTACAGCAAACCTTCAAGAAAGTTTAAGGTTGTTCTGTGTCTAGGAAAAGTCAAATAGCACCATTAAATTTTTAGAGCTAATCTAATCATTATACAGTGCAGTCACTGCACCACGTTAAGCATCTGGGGAGAGTCATCACCATCCCCTTTTTCGAGAGGACCTGAAATATATTTGCTGCATGCATCTATTGCATGTATGCAATAAATATATATGGAGTGGGATTAAATAGCAGGAGGCAATTATTAATTTTATCATGGCTTCACAAGGTCTGTATATCAAGCTCCTCTCCCTGGCAAGGATGAGGAATTGCTAAATACAGTTGATTTCTGGGTTGATCTTATTTATATACTGGACACTAATCCCCTTCATGTATCTCATGTGCTTCTTTCTTCTCAGAGATACTGTCCCTCAGTGACCTCCTCCTAGCGTTTTGTTAAATGCCTTCAGCCTCAGTAAATTACAGCACTTTAAAAACATTGAGTTTAGCATACAAAAAGAGAGAGAGTTTCTGTACACTGCCATGGGATAAGGTGCAGCGAAAATCCCATACAAGCTGAACTGTACTTCCTAATCAAATGGGTGTAACAGATGGCTGCTAGAGCAAGCCATCACAATGGAAATATCTGCAGTTCTCATGGTAACGGAATCTGCCAGGTCTGAGGGATTTGCTGTTTTCCAGGACATCTGAGCTGCAATCTCTTTCGAGCTGTCTAGCAGTCTCAGTCTCGCTCTCTCTCACTCTCTCAGCATGATGGAGATAGAGTTGAAAGGTGGAGCCTGATTTTGCATTCCAGCTGTGATTAAAGACATGCACACACAGACACACACACGCACACACACATACACAGGATCAATAGCACTGCATATTCATTATGCTATCTAGAACCTTATTAACCGGTCAGGCAGAACAGCAAGGAAATTTTAATATGCCTTCTTCTTTACAGAGGAAAAGAAAGAACTATAATGGGAGAGAGGGGGGAGAGAGGAAGATAGCATGTATATGGGGAATTAAGATGCATGAGACGTACCTTTTAATAAAGATATGGAGCAATGTTAAAACTAGCAGTTGTTTCCATTTCATGGCAGTATGTCAAGATGACTTAACGTAGCAGGACAAAACATCTGGCCTGAAAAAAAATAATATCATGATGTCAAATTTCCAAAACATAATGTAGAATCTACTGAAGAAGGAAAAGGAGAAGAAAAAATAGCACAACTGTGTACCTTAATACTAAGTGAAAGCATGTGACAGACATCCTGGTACCATGTAATTAGAAAGGTGATCCTTCTCGTAAGGTGTAGGATAGCATAAAGACAATGAGCTTTAATTATACATCTAAAGGACTGGGTTTAAACCCATAGGGCTCTGTTAAAAGGTTCTTATATTTCTGCATGCAGTTCAGAATCATCAGCAGGAAGAAAATAATCATTCATGTGACTGTTTTATTAAAGTCTTTTCCTTCAAATCCCTATCAATTTAAAGAAATGAGAAGTGTACTGCCTTCTGTGCTATACTACCTGCTAGAAAGCACACAGAGGGTTGATTCACAGCTGCCTGTTCTCTTGGGTATTTGAGCCTGAAGATCAGACAACATGTAAGAATTCAGCCGTGGCTCAAAATGGAAACAAAGAGGACCATTCTTAAGCAATGTGAAATGAAAAACTACAGGCTGTAGACCGTAGCCCTTAGCATGCTGATCCACCACATTGTCCTTGAGGGCACTACAGTTAAATACATATGACAGTCAAAGAGATGGGAAGAATGCTTTCCAGAATAAAATGACGGGATCTCCTTTTTTTTTTTTTTCGTGATGTAGAATAAGCCAGGCAATGTAAGCTTCTAAAGTACCCACTCGAGAACTGGGTATTGTAAGATGGTATTGTCTACCTATCATGCAGCATTGAAGAACATTTTATGTGACCTTTTCTAAAGCCTGAACTGCTTTTACCACAACTCTATTCCACTGTAGCAATGATTTCTGGACAAGAAATTTAATTCTTAAGTTGTGTTGGTTGGTTTCAAATATATAGATATATAGAGTTCACTTACAACAGTGCTGCATTGCACCTTAAGGGACCTTCAAACATGTTAACTAGTTAGAAATAACTGGTGTTGCCAAGAGAAGATGTCTGCAACAGCAGCAAAACAGTGATAATAGTTTGCATTTATATTAAGTCTTAAGCACCAAAACACTCAAAATTTGAGGGACACAGTCAGCCACCTCTGCTCACAGTACACAATGCCTCAATTCACCAGCAGTTCCTCAGAGTTCCATAGAGCTTCTCCTGTTGCAAGGTGCAGAGTTACTTAGCATGAGTAAGCAGTGCCCAAATACATCTCTACTTCCTGCCACCCTTCTGCAAACTGAACAGTACTCTTACTCCTTCATCTGACTAGGACAGGCAGACATCTCTGGAGTGAACTTGGACTGATGTTCAGAAGAATGCCACATTCAACTTAATGAGGAGAAGGCTGGAGGTGTTTTGTTAAAATGCAACAGCCATTCACAATGGGAAAAGTGGTGCATGGTTTTAGCTTTTAACAGAGAAAAAGCAGTTCAGAGTGGGATTGAGGGCATAACAGAAGAACATGAAGAGGTAGCTCTGTTCATCATCGCCTTATCTGGGGCACTCTGTGCTGGTATTTCCCCATAAAGCCAACTGAGATTGCTAATGCCATGGGCACACATTCCATTTCTTTATTTTGCACTCAGCACTATCTAGGCAACCATTCTGCAAACGCAAACATTGACAAGATTCCTCAAAAATTCTCAACTTGGAACATATCCAAGGTTAACACTGTGATTTCTGTAGCAACCATCCCCATCCCAGCTTCTGCAATGACACAAGCAATCAAGAACCTCTTTTATGCATTCTTACATGATAAAGAAATTCTTCAAGTAACTAGCTGTTCAGCATTGCACCACTGCTTGTATTGATTAAGAGATTGGCCTGCCCTTTGCTGAACAGTTTGATGCAAGTTTTAACTCAAGACTAGATCCATCTGAAAGATGAAACAACTGCTGTGCAGCATGATCAATGGTGCCTGTAGCCATGGAGCTTAACAGACTGAATTCACTCATTCCTGGGGTCTATTAGCTGTTCATCAAACAGCTAATCTTAGTACACACAGAACACAAGAGTATCTGCAAAGACCTCTTCTCTCTAGACACCATTCACCCATATTCAGAACCACAGGGTTTGTAAGTCACGCCATGCCCCATGTCTGCTCATCCTGCTTTGCAGTCCAAGTCCCTAAGTGCTACCATTCTACCACACCATGCAGTCTACTCATTCCTGCCGTGTTTCTTCCATATGACAGCATTCTTTAGCAGAGATCAGGACAGCAAGAAAATATCCCTGACTGTCTAAAAGGCTTTAATTTCCCCAGTCAGAGCCCAAGTTTTCAATATTATCAATCTGTTACAGATTTCCCAGATATCTGAGAGGCCATAACAGGTTCTTCTGTACCCAGCCTTAACTATGTTTTCCTAAAACATTGTCCAAATTAAGTCCAGACATGTTTTTTCAGTTGAGCCAATTCTAGCATGTATTTCTGATTCAGGAGAAAGAGCAAGTCCAAGCAGACCTCACAGTATGGAGTCAAGCTTGAGCTGTCCTCAGTCACACTCTGTGGTGGTCCTTGTTCATCCCCCAGGTAGACCAGAGGACTGTCTTTCCACTTTAGAGTGTGTTTATGAGGGTACCTCTTAAAAGCTGAAGTTCTGAGAAGCCCTGCAGTGGGTACACAGTTTCTGTCAGTCCAAGACTGCTTGTGATCCCCAGCTGATTCCAGCCCAGAAAGAAAAATCATCAGAACTTTGAATTAGTCGAGTGGTGTGAGCTGGTATCATAAAACTCTGAAATAGACCCTCATGCTATTTCAGTTGTAATTGGGCTCTTTGCTGCCTGGTTAGCAGACACTTTTCAATCAATTGCTGCATTTGTGCTGACAACACTGGATTTCAAGAGTTCTTCTTGTCGTTTCTGTGACCTCCATCTTCCATTATTCTTGCTTTCTGGACAGGAGCTAAGGGACCTTATCTCTAACACTCACAGCCATGAAGCTGGGAAGGAATCTTCCCTTACCCAACAGTCTCAGATTCCCAGCTGCTACAGGGAGTATATTATGAACCTGCCACTGCACATCAGCAGAAGATCTGACCTGTAGTACTTACATGCCAATGGATTCCTGGGATTTGGCATTTTAATGATAACAAAAAAATACCTAAACGTCCCCTTTCACCTAAAGTCGGTCCTTCCTAGCAATTTCCTGCAGAGACCCTAGACCCCGAATTCCTCAGCTCAGTGAGCCTTTCCCATCCCCTGCAGGGACTTAACACACTCCACATACCACAGCAAATCTGCTCCAGTCAATCAGCTCCTGCAGCTCCCTGCAGGCTTCCAACACCTGCTAACAGGAGGGGACAACAGAAGAGCCCTGCCCCACCCCTTCATACATAGTATTGCCTTATTCTTCAAAAATACTGCTCAGAGCATGACGGTCTATTACAGGATGCTCCTATAAATACACTGCACTTTCAGAGGGAGGAAACAAGCATGCTGTAGTAAATATTTTAGCAATGAAGTGGCATGGGGTTCTTAATGCTTGTCATTTTTCAATATAAGAAGCGCTCCATCAGAAGGTGCTCTGTACTCGAGGGGGAGAATGTGAATTCTAACAGTAACAGGACAGCCAGCAGCCAACACCTTATCAGTATTAGCTTTCCTTGAAAACATGCTTGGTTCTTCCTCCACTCCACTGGCTAATGTTCAGGAAGCGGTTGGTTTAATAAGAAGGTTCATAATGTCAAGTTACAGACACCATGAGAGGGAAAGCTGGGGAAGCATAATTGGCAAATCAACAAATTATATATATATATACACAAATATATATATATAATATATATATATATTATCTATGATACATATATATATTTGTACGTTCTCTATGTGTTAAGCTATGTGATGGTGAAGGAGTGGTTGAGAGGATGAAGGCAGAAAAGACCAGAGCGTGGTCTGGAAGCCAGTGTGCAAGCAAGGGGTCAGGGAATGCAAGCCCTAGAGATGGCTCAGCAGTCACTAACATAGTTGTTTTATGGGGATAAAACTGATTGCTGAGCACCGTAATACAGTCAAGACTAACTAGGACTGCCTAAAACAGGGACAAAGAGAAGGACCATATTTTACAGCATGCCTGCAGCCCAGACTGAAGAGCTCCATGGCAACATGCAGGGATCTGTTATTCTTCCATTTATTCTCAAGTGCAGCTCCTGGCATTGATGTGATCTCTATACCATGAGGCAGGAAAGATCTCTGCTCCTCTTTCTGTCCAAGCTGACAAGTTGCAGCTCTTTCCTCAGCCTTATCCATCCTCATGACTGGGGCTGAGAGGGTTACTAGGCTTTGTAAAACTGTTCTGGGATCCCTCAATGAGATATAGGAACTCCGGAAGATGATTTCTGCAGGGCTTTGAAAACTTCATTTTCTGTTGCAAGTAATATCCCCAATCCTGCATTGTGCAAAGATGTGCCAATAGGTTTAAATTTATGCATGTGAGTCTTTCTAGAAATAAGGCATTTCACAGACATGTGTACACACACACACACACATACACACACACACAAAAAAAAAAGTCCTGGTGCATAAATAAATAGTCCCATTCCACACATATTCTCTTGCACCAGTTTTTAAACAATTGCAAAGACTGCAACAAAGATCGTACCATATATCCCTTAGATAATGCAAGTGCAATATTTCTTCTGTTACTTCACATACTCAGCAGACTTTGTAATCAAGCTTCCTCACTTGAAGACATCCTTCCTGCAAGTATGGAAATGGGCAGTGTCTGTTTCTGGGATTTGTGAAATGTCATCTTATCAAAGCTGCTATAAAAGAGACAGGACAGACTGTCACCTGACTGCAGAACAGGAGATGTGTTCTGTTGCTTTCCTGCAGAGGTGACCTTGGACCTCTCTTTCACTTCCAAAGCTTTATCTGTCTTGATCATTTAGATGCTAAGTTCGTAGGAGGAACAGAGAAGCGTTTTTTACTGTATGTAGAACGTACAGCACAATGACTCCATCTCAGGTGAGGTAATGTGTCTGTATAAATACTTTTTTTTTTTTTATGTGAAGCTTAAAACATCTGCAAAGACATCAAAAGAGGAATAGGCATGCTGCATAGTAACACAATGCAGCTGACAACTAGCTGATCTAAGATTACTTGAAGTTCCCTTGCAAGCTGTTCCTCCCATCGCTCATCCATAATGTCATTTGGTCAAATTCTAAACAAATGTGGCACAATGCAAAACAAACAGCTGTAGTTCAAAAGGAGCATGCAAGGCACAGGCCCTCCCAGCAATGCCCAGAGGAGAGGCAGAAAAGGGCCACTTCCAGCAGGAAGTGTGAAGAACTCGCACGATAACAAGAACTGCAGTTTTGCCTTTCAGATCTAAGGAACAATAAAGAGTAAGAGAGCACACTGAAAGACATATCCTTTCTTTCTTTTTTTCTTTCTTTTTTTTTTTTTCATATCCTTTACAATAAATAAACCTTCCTATTTCAATATTTGGCAAGGTGACAGAGTCTAAAAAGGAGCAGGAGAGATAATGGATATGTACAGGAGAAGAAAGTGCAGTTAAAACAGGCAAAGACTACTCCATAAATAGGAGGTTCATACTGAGAAAGACGTTACCAAGGCCTCTAGGTTTACACCTGAAATCAAATCACCCTTAAGGGATAATGTGACATTATGAGAGAAAAAACGCCGTTGTAGGTCTTAGGCCCTGGATTATGGAAGAAACAAGATTTGCTTCTGACCTCACTTTTTGTCAGTTTAAATACACAAAGAGATCATGGTTTACTCTTGGTAAGCTTAACTTTCCATAACAGCAAGGTTTTTTCCGTGTACTTGAATGTTCTTCTGTTCTTAACTGGAAGAGGATGCTGGATTGTTTAGAAACCAGCTTCCTCCAGCTCTTGGTTCCTGTTGTGCATAGCCATTTTCCAGAGGTCCTAATATACATTCACCCTACACAGAGACAACAAAAGGAAAACACTTTTCACCTGAACAAGAGGCTCTGGAGGAACAAAATCATTGGGAATCAAAACTGAGAATCTAAACTTCAGCACAGTTGGCACTTCTGGTCCAATTTATCAGGTATGCTTAAGTATTTACATTTCCCATCTGAATAACGGTCGACATTGTTGTAGCTCACAAGAGGGTTTTTGGCTTCTGCCAGTTTAAATAGAATGATTCAAAACTGAATCATTTCCTCCAATTTAATTTCATAGCAGAATGCAAACTATAGCAAGATAAGGTCATGAATACATGGAGCTATCTCCAGAAGGCTACCTAACTCTCTTGGCTGCTTCGAGTGGAATCCCTAACCGACTATAGTAGGTTCTGTCATAATTAAGGCATGGAAATAGTCCTGCAGGAGCTGGGCAATGACCACTAGCAGTGGAGCTACATCCATAATTGTGTAGCAAGTGGGTTTTCCACATACTGCCTGAGAAGAAAGGGACGCTTCCCAAGCTCTAACTACCTCAGATCTTTTAACCGAAGATCAATATCACGAAGACAGAGACAGAAGGAGAGGAAAAGAGACAAACAACCAGCAAACGGAAAAGCAACTGCAGCCTGCCACATTCACAGCAAAAGGAAATAAAAGCCTGCCACGTTCTGAAATCTAATACACCGAATCACCTAGAATGAATGTCTCTTGAAAAGGGCAAGCCTGCTCAACATCCTCAACCCACCCCTTCCAGAACTGAAGCACCTGTGTCTTGAAAGCTTTATCCTTATTAGACTCATTAAAAGCTAACTGGCATTTACAGCTCATGACAAGATGACGTGTCAGCAGGAGTGAGAACCCTGTAAAATATGTGTATACAGAACACTCTCCATTCTCCAGCAGACATCTGCTATCTATATTAGACTTATGCAAGGATAAGAGATGTGTTGTCTTACCCACCATGTGCAGAACAAGAACCACAAAGCAGTTGTGGGGTGCTGAAGAACCTTCTGAGAAAGCAACCACTGAACCACACCTCAGCAGGAATAAGCTCTATCAGAAGGCTGAAGTTTCAGTCCAATGTAATGTGCCTTTAAAAAGTACCATGTCTACACTACTGTATTGCTTACTTTCTGAAGCTAAGCCAGAGGGATGTACATAGTAAGATCTTTGTCTCATTTCAGGGAGGATACAGGATAAAGATTCTGTGCCAGTAATCTTCCCTGGATTAATGGTTTCTCTTTTATCTGCTGTATTTCTGCTCAGATGTCTTTGCTCTGAATGAGTCAGTGGAATGCAAATGATGGGTACAGTCAGTCTGAAAATATTTAAATCTAGCTTTGCACTGCACTGCAGGTTTGTGGAAAAAAAATACACTTATATAAATATACATGCAGAAGAAAGGGCAGATGAAAATTACAGATATATCAATAACAAAAAATAATGTGGTGGGTCAAATTGACAAGAGATTCATTTTTTCTGTTTCTTTTGATTTTTTTTCAGAAAGATCGGCATTTAGATGCTTGCTATGAATGGGAGAAGAAAATCTGCAACGCTCCTTTTCTAAGCCTCAGACGCTAGACAAAAATGCATCTGTGGAAATAGGAACCTGATTTTATTTAGGCTGCTAAATGCCCAATCTTCATTATCCCAACAAGTGTGTTCCTAAAGATAGCGCTCTTTTAATCCTGACAAAGGAGAAACCAGACAGTCTAGGCATGATTTCTTTAGATTTTCTTCCTTTCCTTTTTCTATCATGTATTTCAATTTATTCATTTTGTTGGGATATGGTTCCTTTCCTCTTCTGCTTAGGACATAGGTTTCTGCTAACCTATATTTATTGCAGTCCATAAGCAATACAGTAAGAAGGGGATTCAGAACTGCAGTTCTGTTTGATAAGCCAGGAGAGAGCCCATGAGTCTTTGTCATGGGTTTCCACAGGAATCATCCTCAAATGGCAGCAGATGACAGAGTTTTTACAGACTATACATACCTAAATGACAGCACAGAATGTCTCCAAAAGCTTTTGTGTAGTGCAGGGGGATGATGGAAGGAGGAATGGGAAGGAGCATTACGTCAAGTTTGGGAAGAACTGGACAACTTCCTGGGCTTTTGCAATTTCTGTGGGAGTTGGCTGTGATACACTATCCACATTCAGTAAGGGATCTGTCCTGGCGCGAGAAGCAGCTTTCTGATTAAGAGTATTATACAGAATAAAATCTGCAGGAAGAAAGAAAACACCAAACTTAACCTGGTAACTACTACTTAACAATAAATCAAATAGTATCACAAACTGTGCAATCAAGATAATTTGTAACAGACTATTAAACCCTCTAGTCTGTCATTAAAAAAAAATAAATAAAAGAAAAGAAAAGAAAAGAAGAAAAGAAAGTCTACCTCTGAAAGAGCTGATTAAAAATCCAGCTGCAAAAACAAAACAAAGACTCATATCATCTACCTAATCTTAAAAATTCGTTAACAGGAACACTTTTCCTTTAACAAAAAAAGAAATTACTTTTATTTTGCTGGCTTTGAAACTGACTACATTTTCTTCTACATTTTCCATACAATTTGATTAGTTTTTTAATATTTGCATTTAATTTTTAATTTGTTAAAAAAAAATAATCTTACTTTACCATAACTTTGATTTTCAGGATAGAACATCAACCTAGTTCTCAATTACTTTCCAGTTAGAAAGTACAGAGAATTCCTGAAGAACAAAAGCCTCCCACAGCAGCAGTTTTTGAAAACACATTTTTTTAAATGATAATTTCTTAACAAAAAAAAAAAAACTTTTTCTGAGGAAATATCCAGCAGCTCCATAAAATAATCCATTTTCTAGTTACTGTTTTCTTTAAAAGTCAAAAGGAAAAAGTCCTCCTGCTACTACATGAACCGATTCTGTCAGTGCAGAATATTCTTTCAGGTTGTTCATGAACCTGTTGGTGTATCAAACACAGTGAGCACTGCACCACCACAGGACCAGAAGCAGGGTATGAAGAGCTGCTCTGCCATTGTACAGCCCCAACATGACGACTTAACAAATTCATGCAAAGAAATGTGAAACTATGCTCTGGTTTTGTTATGTTGTGATTGATGATTGCCTACTGATGCCCAGAACTTCTTCCACATCTACATGGATGATTTATGGCTAAGGTACTTCTGGCAGTTTCTAAAAATTACAAAAATATTCATGTGAACCTCAGGACTGGGACAGCTCAGGCAAAAAGACGATTATAGATCAAAACCTACCTTTGCTAGCTATGCCTGCCTTGAGGTGGAACAATACAGCTGCTCTACAGAGGAGCTGCTGAAAGAGAGGAATCTCTATGGACATTTGTACATTAAGGACAAGGTAATGATGACCTTCCTCCACAGGCTAGCAGGGTCACACTGCACAGCCAATTCCATCAGCTTTGTTAGCAAAGTTGTTCATAAACAGGGAGCTCAGGATCTAACCATAATTATGTACTGAATCAAACTGATGAGCTGGTCCCCGCTATCACAAGGTTTCTGGATGATCTCCCCCAAAATCTCCACAATTTCAGTGCTCTCACAATGGTCACATCAGCTTCAGGTGGGTAAGGGTCTGCTATGAGAACAGGCAGCTCGCTGCCTAGTTTCAGATTTATCCTTTAGATGGGTTTTATCTGCCTTTTATGGTTTAGAGTCCAGAGAAGGGCAACGAAGCTGGTGAGGGGTCTGGAGAACAAGTCTTACGAGGAGCAGCTGAGGGAGCTGGGATTGTTCAGCCTGGACGACCTTATCACTCTCTACAGGTACCTTAAAGGAGGCTGTCACAAGGTAGGGGTTGGTCTATTCTCCCACGTGCCTGGTGACAGGATGAGGGGGAATGGGCTAAAGTTGCAGCAGGGAAGGTTTAGGTTGGATATTAGGAAGAACTTCTTTATGGAAAGGGTTGTTAGGCATTAGAATGGGCTGCCCAGGGAAGTGGTTGAGTCACCATCCCTGGAGGTCTTTAAGAGACGTTTAGATGTTGAACTCAGTGATATGGTTTAGTGGAGGACTTGTTAGTGTTAGGCCAGAGGTTGGACTAGGTGATCTTGGAGGTCTCTTCCAACCTAGACAATTCTGTGATTCTGTGATTTATGTTTTCCTGAAAACCACTTACAAGGCAAGATTCGCTTAAGCTTACAAGACTCCTGATGCCCATGAGCATGTGCTTCACTTACAGCTAAGAAAATGAGATGGTTTTTGGTTAACTTGCAGCCAAATTCATGTGTCAGACTGCTGCTTCACCATACTGGTGGCCAGACTTTCACAGTCAGCAACTGAATACGATCTCTGTCTTATGATTTATATAATATTTACAGCATTACAGAAATGCACAGTAGAAATACAATGATTATTCTTATCTCTTTGGAAAGACTGCATGTATTTTCCTGCCTGAGATCATCTTCTCTGGGGACCCATTTAAAATAAAACCACTGCGTTCTGAAAACGTGTCTTCAGCATGAGATCTGAGTATTTTCTGTCTTGGCCATAATAAAATGCAAGAAATCGAATCAAAGTGTATTCCTAAAACTATATACTTCTCCTGCATGGTTCTCTCTCTTTCCCACACAAATACAAGCCCTGGAAGATGACAGATTTCAAACTCATTATATGGCATGAAACGATATTTAGAAGCACAGTGCATAACACAGCTACTCTACAATTGTGTCCAAACAAACAGAAAATTAACCTTTCATGGCTAAGAGAGCACATTTTTTAGTCCAGTTTTCAACGTGATCATATCTTTACAGCAGAAATCAGCCTATATGCCATTAAACAGTTCCTAGTCCTGGGTCAAACAAGGTGAGAAATGAATAGCTACATTCATGCTTCAGACAGGATAATTCTGGTAAAGCTGGTGCTGACAGTGTTAAAGAGAAGTGATGGAGGAGTCTGGCCTTGTTGTCATTTTAATTGTGACCATGAGTGACAAAAAATATATTCCCTTTGCCAGAGGACTGATCTTTCAGATTTGTAAAATCTGAACTGCGTTCATGTCACTTGAAATTCAAGGGAGAGAAAATTCATGCACTTCAGTAAATGCTTTGTTTGAGCCTGCAGTGACTCTGGTGTGGCAAAACACGAGAAAGGGTTAGTAATTTTAAGGTGCTAAAATGAGAAGAAAGGTGGTATTGCAGTGTGAAACTGACCTGGGGTCTTACGCATTTATTGTCTCTGCTTCCAAACTCCTCCATGACCCTGACACAATAACCTAATCTCTAAGTATTGTGGGTACTCACATGCAAACAAGAGCACAGCCCTCACCATGCAAGTGGGTTTGGTTTACCAAAAGTCATTTGGTCCATGTCCATGTCCTCCTTGTTCCACGAGGAATAGGATATCTATGAGGATGGGTCTATGTCCATATTCTCCTGGTTCTACAAGGAGTAGGATACCTGTGACGATAGGTCTGTGTCCATATCCTCCTTGTTCTATGAAGGGAACCTCTGGAGTCAAAGGATTCTCCAAGTAACACTGCAGAACAAACAGCACAAAGCAAAAAGACTAAAACAGCTATCATACAGAATCAAAAAACTGTCATAGACTAAACCCCATCCTCAGTTACAGCGATATCCCCTCTCCATCATCTCTTGCTTCAAATCATGTGAAGTATCAAAGAAACATTTTTCTCACCCAAATGGAATATCATTTTCCTTAGAAAGGAACTAAACCCAATGAATTAAACATTATCATTCATAACAACAAAGGGAAATTAGTATCCCCTCTTACTTTCTTCTTCAGCAGGGCAAGGTGGGGACTTCACCCCAGACAGACAATTGAAATAGCTCCCATAGGTATTTCCTACACCACTCCTTCAGAGGGACCGTATTAAAAATAAACTAATGCTGTAGGCAGCTTTGGAAAATGACTTCAATGGTATTTATTGCTTTGATAGGGTCAGTGCACAGTATGTGCATGTTGCCTTTTAAACATATGTTTCAGGCAAAGAATCAAAGCTAATTTCAGTGTGTGAAAAGCAAGCAGATTTCATTACTGATTGTGACTTTAACTTCAAAATGATAAGGATGCTGGATGTAGGTTCTCAAAACTGAATGTCCAAATGGGAATTTATGATGTAGAACTTCAGCTTTATCATCCATGGGCTTCAATACTGAAAGAAGAAAGAAATTCTTTGCTAGCAGGAATCTCACAGTTAACCCATAAGCCAGCTGCCTATTTTCCCTTCTCCTCTAATTCTCCCTGCAGCTATTTCCTCTCTGCAACATGTTAAAGCAAGAATGGCCATTGGCACTAACCATTTTTGGCATCCAAGTAGTGGATATGAAAGAGATCTGGAATTTTTTCTACGACCACAATACAGCCCCGCTTTGACTCCTTGCAGAAGTGTCAGCAGAATTCATAACAAACTCAATACAATCTGAGTCACAAAGTGTAGTAAAAGGCCTGCTACTGAGCCTTTTTTTTTTTCTTAATGAGGATTCTTCTCATATTAATACATCGGATATAGCTCCCAACTTCAGGTGGCCACCCATAGTAGCTTTTCCTACTAAGTGTATGGAAGGAGGTGGACCTGAAGAATTATTAAAAGGCTGCAGGCATAAGCAGCAACAAGTGAATGATGCAAGGTTTTTCCCATATTCTGCAGAAAATCAGTCTTGGGGTAGATTATCACCAGCAGCAAAAGCCAGAAGGTGTAAACCTATAGCCTGAAGACAGACCTCTATACCAGGTTTAGATACCTAAAGTAACCACTCTTTCCACGAGATACCTTGAGTAATATTTAACTTTAAAAGCAAATGTAATTCATTCACTACTGAAGATAAAGAGTTTAGATATCTGTAAAAGTGCTTAAATGTATAATTAACATGTATAAAGATGCACATACATATTAAATTAACAAGTATATATACATATGTATATATGTATACATGCTTATGTATACTGCTGAATCAAGAATAAAAAGAACCTAATTTGCACAGTGGGTAAGCACCACATCTTCATTTTGAGTCAAAGAAAAGTGCAAGATTTTGAAAATAATCAACCTTTTTTTTTTTTTTTTTTAATGCTCCTGCCTACAGATACAGATGTTCACTGACTTTTGTTAGGCTTTATCCAGGTCTGTGTAACAGCACCACACTTCCCTAGGTTCAAATGACACCTTTGAAACAACTGAAGCAGTAAATCACACCTCTTTATTATCATCTCAACAAGAATGATAACAACCTCCTCTGCTTGGTGAAATACCCATGGGAATTTCACCCGATTACATGAGGATAACATATCTTTCATGACTTTAGCTGGCTGTCTACCATTTCCATTGTATACTTGGTAGTCAGTCACAAAGGACACAATCCACTGAAGGAAAATGTATAGATGAGGGGTTAGCCATTTCAAGAGTGGAGAAAGGGAGGTAGAAATCGAAGGAAGAAAGGAAAGGATGACACAGTGCAATTGCTCAGCTTAGGAGCACAGCTGCTTAAACAACTGAATAGCAATCAATGGGTTAGTATTCAATCCAAGTTTAGATCACACTGAAATCTATTAGAATACTGCATATAATGAATGACTCTTACTTATTTGGTATTCTATCTTGGAATTAATCAGCTCAGTTGTTATGCAGCAAAAATAAATAAATAAATAAATAAATTCAGTCGGGTAGACAGGCCCAAAAACATAAAAAACAACCACCTTGATTTCCCTGGTGGTTAACAGCCTGACAGTACTCAACAGCAGACGCTGAAATTGAACACTTTGATAAAACAATGCAAGTTAGAAATTTTTCAGCTGTTGGGGCAACAGCCCAGTTTATGTGTGTGTGTGCAGCTTGCCCCATCCCCTCCCTTGCAGTACTCGTAGGGTTGTACCATCTGCTGGAGCACAATTCAGAGGTAGCTTTAAAATGATGATGGCTCTGGGAAATGATAATCACTGGGTCATAGAAAGCCGTACTGCAGTGTATAAATAAGATAACTGAAAGTGCTGAGCAGGGCATGTTTGCATTATGAAATGTATTTTCCTTTTTCCTGTAAAAAACCTGTCTTGAAAGCATGGGGAATGCAGCAGGATTGAAAACCAGAAGGAAAGCAACACTGCCCCAGAAGCTGCATAAAGGAGGAGGGGGATGGAGGAATGGTAAGCTGTAGTATTATTGACTGAGAAATGATAAAAGAGGAAGGAATTCAACAGTTACATCTATTTCACTTGGTGCAATGGAATGAGATCAAAGGCTTACTTTCACATTAGCCCAGAATAATGCATACTCTATAAATGATGCAAAGCTAGGCCACATTCCCAAGATGTGACAATGCCTCAAGATGCCCCTCTGCTAAGTTCAGGTCAAGGCAACTGGCTCCTGCATATGGAATTCTTTTTCAAAGCACACAAACATAGCTAAACCATTGGGAATGGAGACCAACAACACTCAGGACGGGCATGATGCTCTCCATTGGCTTCTATATTTCCACAGGCAGTATTGCAAATTTAGGCAATTTTCATTTACTTGCAGATTTTTTTTTCTGTTGCTTCTGATATTTCAAAGCACCCAGACTGTCCACCCAAGAACAAAGAGAAGCTCAGTCTGAGAAACCATGTTTTGTTTTGTTAGAAAAACAAGTACTGTAGAGGAGAGCATCAGAAGATGCTCAACTCACATTCCAGAGATGCGGCTCAACCCCTGCTCTGCACTGACAACCTCTGTGACCTTGATCAGTTCATTCGGGACAGTCCCTTTAAGGACTTCAGAGCAAGAGCAACGCCAAGTGCTTCTTAAAAGCCCAGGTTTAATTCTTTTTGTGAGATGTGTTTGTCAAAGCCACCTAAAGATTCAGATCTGGTTGCACCTTGGTTTCTGTGCCATCTAGGTGTTTTGGATTACTTAACGAAAATACTATCAGGACACATTCATCTCTAAATT
This sequence comes from Cygnus atratus, assembly GCF_013377495.2. Classification (NCBI taxonomy): domain Eukaryota; kingdom Metazoa; phylum Chordata; class Aves; order Anseriformes; family Anatidae; genus Cygnus; species Cygnus atratus. The sequence goes on from NC_066396.1 coordinate 52,000,250, forward strand.
CCTTGAGGAAAACTTAATCTCTGGGACTCTGTTTTCCATTAGATAAATGGAGATGAACAATTATTTTCCCTCACCTGTCACGGCTTGGTTAGTGCAGGGATGCGTTGCCATACCAACAGCAGCCCAGCCCGGCAGCAGGACAGGGTGGAAGCGTGGAGGTGCAGGCTTCCCAGGACAAGAAAAAACCCTCCTCATTGTCCCTCCCTCCCTCCCTCCCTCCCTGCCCAGCTCCCTCTTCCTGGAAGAGAAGCAGTTTCTCTTTGTGAGAGAGCACAAAGGGGAAGAAAGAAAAGGAATTGTCCATCAAGCTCAGCAGAGCCTTGGGGGCTTTCAGCAGAGGATGCCACAGCCGATGAGGAGCGAGAGGCATACCGAAGGCTGACTTTAAGAGAACACTTCAACCCCAGCTACACCAAGCTGCCGACAGTGGCCCCCAGCCTATGAAGAACATGTGACACCAAAAAGCTCGCCAACGTGTTCCCAGGGGGAAATTAACTGTATAATGCCAAACCCATGTCCTGTCCCGGACACCCTTCTCAGGATACCCACACCACAAAGGGACTGGCACTGAGCACAGTGCACAAGCTGCTTATGAGAGGAGATTGCCAAGAATACAAGAGCAAGCCACAGAAATGACCCAACTAAAGGCAGACACAATAGAGCTGTGTTTATAATTTGTATATATATATGTGTGTGTGTGTGTGTGTATACATTAACTAATAGTGTAGAAGAAACAAAATAGGAACTTCTACTCACCTTTTCTCATGGTATAACAACAAGAAGAGTGTAAACTAAAAGGGAGCAACTCAATACTACTACGATGTTATCACACAGTATAGCCCATAGCATACTCCAGAGCACACCACCCCACTGAGACCATGTGTTCCACCAAACTCAAAACCAGAACCAGAGGTCCTTGAATATCTAGAGGTACAATTACCCATTAAAACTAAACATGCCTTGAGGAAAAACAAAAATACCTGGGGTGCAGAAGAAGAAGAAACATCCATTCATTGGAAGGAAAAACAAGTCATGCGTGGAATAAAGAATCTTCATATAAATGCTGGGGCATCTACACGAAGCATTTGAATGAGAAAGACCAGGTTTTATGGACTTGGATCCGTATCAGTCTTTGCAGACAAGGAGATGCCAAAGTGGATGCCATGGAGCAGCAAGGTGAGAGGAGCGAGAAGAAAATGGAGGTGGGTGATGTCAGGACTATTGCTGCAGTTTCGGGCCCCCCACTAGCTGCAACAGAGTTTTCAATGATTCTGTGCTAACGAGCAGAGCCATGAACCACAGCCCCACATGGCAGCAGGTCAGTCAGGTCTGCAGGAGGCTGGTGAATGAAAACCCAGCCTTCCAGCCCCGATGGAATTCGGGGAGAGACAGCCATGTGGCTGCTCAGGCTGGGTAGCACTGCTGCTGGGGTACAGCTTGACAGCACTTTTACAGTAATGCTGCCAGGGCCCCCACACTGTAAGGGGGTGGCCACAACATCCAGTGTGCAATGCCACTCATAGCACATGGGGATCATCTCCTGTCTGAGCTGAGCTCTGCTGCACAAGCCAGGGAGAAGGACTTCTTCCTAATTACAGAGGCCATTACTCAAGTTTTGCTCTCACACTCATGAAAGTCAAGCCCAAGGCAGCAAAAGCCATGCTCTGGCTGTGACTGATCAGACTTTCTTGTGGGGAGCATAACTCACTCACAGAAAGCAAGTCCTGTCAGCCCCAGCTCCAACCTGAGCTCAAATTGCAGCTGGGTTCAGTGGCCCTGTGGGACCAATCCATCCCCATCGGCTCTCTGGGTGGGACCATTCAGGAGGCTCTCTTCTTTTGCCCTTCTCTTCTACCATAGCCAACACATCTCTCCACCTTCTCCTTGCTCCTCACAACCCTCTCTCTTCAGGTCCCTATGATTTAAGGTGTTTTCCATTCCACTGTCTTTCACTCACCTTGCAAACATCCTCCCATTTTTCCAGGTTCTTGACCTACAAGACCTATCTGGCACATTTCTCCATCCTCCCTTGTGCCCCACTGCCTTAGGTGCCCTTATATTTAGACTGCAATGATGACAAGGAGTGAAGGAGTCTGACACAGGTAATGCAGTGAGAAGTAGGTCCACAGAAAAATAAAATTATACTCCTAAGTACCTTTTTGGACTGGACATCTAATCATGCTTGGTCCTTTTGACCTGAAGACTCTCTCCTATCCTACTCACACCCCTATCAGAAAGACTTCTGGATGCATAAACGTCCACCTCTTGGAAACCTCTGGAGCTCTGATGTGAAAAGCGAGTTCAGTGTTTTCTTTGAGATCTTTTTATTGGAATGGTTGTACCACTTTTAGAAACTAACCTTCCCGAGAACTCTGAAGTTTGGGTGTCTGGGAACATATCCACTTCCAAAAATTCATCATGAATGTGGAAAAAAATTTGGATTTTTTGAACTATGTTGCTGGCCAAGGAGATTGTAGGGATGAACTAGATGAGCAGATGTAGACCAGGCATAGACTCCTGCTGTTCTTGGTGCAGCCACGTTTAAGTGAAATCCCTTCAGCAGAAATAATGAAATGGACATCTATGACAGCATCTGGAAGCTATTCCTGGATATACTTCAACAAGAGCAAATGCATTAGGGTGGATGAGTTGTATTACGGGAAGAGGCAGCAGCCGAGAGAGAGGTGGGAGAGCATGGAGGCCTCAGTTAGGGGGAAAGTACGAGGAGGAAGAAAGAACAGCGGCAGCCAGCCCCACAGACAAAATGGGGAAGCGCTGCTGCAAGTCACACTGTTTGTAACCACACCAGCCTGCTAGATTTTATTTTTGTGCAGGAATTACACTGTGAGCACAGCTGCTATTCTCCGGACTTAAAAAACTGAATTGTTAAGTTAAAATGAGGGGGAGTAAAATATTGTAGTAATGAATGAAAATAGAATGTTCTTGATCAAGCACCATTATCAAGAGAGATGAATGGTTAAACAGCAGCTCTAGCTATATCAGGACAACTTCTCCCTCCATTTTTTCTCCCTCCTCACTGTTGTGGGTTTAGGAAATAATAGTTATGAAGTTTTTCTAAGAGTGGCATTAACTGCTGTTTTGTATTGATGCAAAAATATAATAGATTAATACTTTGTCACTGTATTTTCTTTAGCTACACTTTTAAATATCAATAAAAGCTTTAAGGATGTACACCAGGTAATTACTTTCTTGGAAAGTCCATTAGAGTTCCTATGCTTTTATGCTGCAGCACGAACAACAAAAAAAAGGTTATAGACCCAAACAGTTTCTGATGTAAAAGCTCATTTTTCCTCCACCTTTTCAAAGTAAAAAATGTCTTTGGGGAGTAAAAAAATAGCAGTTATGCTGCCAAAGCCAAAGGAAAGTTCCTCAGTGGAGATGAGAATCAGTCCTCCAGCTTTCTCATCTCCTCACTTTCTCACAGGCATGCCAGAGACACACAACACAGGAAAGGCCACACATCCATTTGCAGTAATTTCAACACAACTGCAGGGCCCATCCTCACCTCTCCATGGAAATGCACTTTCTGCACAACACAGGGTGGTCTGATGACCTTTACAACACACCAGCTAGCTTTGGGCTCACGTTTACAGCCCCACCACCATTAGCAGAGAGCGATTTCACGCTTTACAGTACCAAGGGCCAAACCACAGACTTATTGCTCCACATACAGGCCTAATGGTTTCTGTGGGACATAACCAACGTTTGCCTGATACTGTTTTCTGTGCAACCATGCTAGTCTTTTCTTGAACGAAATGCTCTTGAATGATTTTGATTTGCACGGTGTGTCCCCTCCAAAGGCTCTCATATTGCTGTTCTGCACCAAAGATAGGGATCTGAACGCAACACAGAACTTCAGAGGATGTGCAAAGCAGTGCTCCTCACTTTGTCTTTTATCCCTGGGAGTGACACATCCCAGTGCTCAGCCTGCCATTTCCACCGGACGTGGTGAAGACTTGGAAGGCGTCCTTGGCATTGTTTTTCCATATCTCTGGCAAATGTGTTCCATCCCACACAGAATGCTCTTTTTATTGATCACAGCTTTTATTGATTTATAGCTGTCTGCATTAACTGCTTGGGTTATCTGCTGGCTCACTAACAGAGAGGGTCAAAATCTTGCAGTTTCTCTTTATACTGCAGCTACAAAAAATTACTAGCATCAGTGGATGCGGTCCTTTATTTTTAGTGGTCTCAATTAAACCGGTTAGGGTCACATTCCAAGCTGAAGGTATAGGTGGAGAGGTCTTAGTACTAGCACAGCAGTGTTTGAACCGAAAATGTTTGGCCTTGGAAACTGTTCTTATCCAAAAACAAGCCCTTGTTTGATGGGAAGACACATCAGGAGGCCTCTTCTACTGTCCCCACATGGAAACAAGGGGGTTTCAAATCCAGAAAAGCAAAAGAAATCCAGAAAAGGAAAAAAAAAACAAAAAAAAAATTTGTGGTTAGCATTTTATACTCGTACCTGTAAAGCTGAGGACTTTTCTTTCTTTGGCATGAGGGCCCATGGTACCAACTCCCCACACAGATGGCTCCTATAAATATGCTGTAAGGTTCCTGGTAAACCTGGATGCTCCAGTCCCTCGAAAGGTGCCTCCTTCCCACACAGACCCAGTTTTCAGGGTGCACAGAAGTGTCAGCAAAGGGCTACTCCAAGCAGGAGGGATGCAACGTGCACAAACTGCCGTCGTTGTGCACCTACTCAGCAGGATCCTACATTCCAAAAGCTTGAAACCCCCTGCACAAGAAACAATGCTCTCAGCCCCTCATGCAGCCTTGCATACAGAGATGTCCCTCATCTTCGCCTTTGTGTCACCAGCCTTGGGCTAAGTGACTGGGTCTGGCCCACCTCTTCCTGCTCTTCAGACACTTCAGGCTGTACCTGGTACTCCAGCAGGCGAGTCTTGCTCCTGCTTCATGCACGAGACAGATTCAGAGTTAAATCCTCCAAGTGTCCATCTTGTACAGAGTATCCGTCCTCTTTTGCAGCATTCCTGGATATAGGAAGCTGGCACCATCAGTCCCACTATACACTAAGCTTTTAACAGCCCTCACGGTAGCCTTTTGTACTTAGAAGAATTACAGCATCTGAACCTTTTAAACTCTGTCTGCCGAGCCATCTCAAAATATGTTAAAGAAACTTTAGAATTAAGATTACCCACCCAACAGTTAATAATTAGCTGAAAAATCCAGAAAAAAAAAAAAAAAAGACGAAAATCAGCAAAAATATACTTCTATATAGATATATAAATAAAGTGGCAGTGTATATATATGAAATACAACATATATTCACACACAACCTCTAAGCTGAAATGGGTGGAAAACAACGGGCTCTCAGAAGCAAAGAGGTTATTTGCCTGTTTAGGGTGAAGTGTGCTCTGATGACCACTTCACTTTTCCACAATAGAAGATTCAAATGAATCCTCAGCCAGATGCTCTCCTCCCACGAAGCACTGACTTCTGGGATGTCATCTAAAGTCCACCTGATCAGCACAAAGATATTTAGCAATTACAGCAGGCTTTGAAACCAGCATAAGCCTATCTTGAAACAAGCCTTTGGAAATCAGCTCATGCACCTGAGCCAAGTTTTGTCTTCTTTGTGTCTCTGTTTTTAAATAGTGGTTATCTTAGACCTCTAGATGCATAAGTGGGAACTCATTTTAATCTGGCCTTATTTTAGAAGTGCTGAGCACTTTCAGGGCTAGGTAGCAGCTGGGAGCAATTCAGTCAGCATCTGACCTTGAAAACCATGGTCCTTACAAGTGGACTTGGCTGATTCTGCTCGTATGTGAACCCCACCACAAGCATGGCCAAACCCATGGATGCTGCTCAGCATGGCTGCACCATGGCAGCTGTTGTGTATCAAAAGGTATCATGCAGAGCAACATTGCTCCCACAGTGACGAAGGGAGGCTGTTCAATTTTCACTTGCCCCACTTTCACACGACAGAAACCCGGTCTGTTCACGTGTACCATTCTTGATTTTATATTACCACAGCTAACAGGAGAATCAGGACAAAAAGCTGCTCAGGACTTTGTCCTCAGAAAATAAAAGGTAAGTGTGCTTGGAATGTGGTCATGTTTACAATTCCTTTCGGATTAGCACAGTGCTGTGTTTGTAGCACTTTACAGATACACGTCCTCACTCCTCAGACTGGTTCTAGCTGATCCATATAATGTATGCAGAAGGCTTGGTTCTACCAAATAGAAATAGAAAGGAAGATTTGCTGTGGGAAAATATTTTTTTTTCCTGTGAATATTAATCATTTCAGCTTTGATAGTGAAGTGATATGAGTAAAAAAGCCAAGAATTGCTCCAGGGCTCCACATAGATGACTATTGTAGCAAAGACATTTGCTGGAGATAACACTGCTTAAGCTCAGAATCATTATACAGTACACAGTTAACTCAAATCAACCTGCTTGCTCCCCAAGTTTTAAACAGAATTAATGTGACATCCCAGCTGAAGCTGGAATTCAGTAATTCAGAAAATAAAAGTGTCAAATTAAAGCACGTTCCATATGTGTTTTAATCTTAAATGGCAAAAAGAAAGCCATAATGCCAGATGATAGGAGAGCAATATGGTCCCGATACACTGTTCATCTCCTTAACAGCTTTAAATAATGTTTGGTATGTTTTGCAGCAAGAAAAGCAAGGGGATTGCTCTAAAAATTTCCATGGATGAGATGAAGGTCATCATTCTTTTTGCATGAAAAGTCAAAATAGATGTTGGACCAACTAGTATGTGTCACTTGAATATGGTGGTCATCTTTAAAAGATTTCCATAGTATGATAAAAATCTTTACATTTTAAACTGAATAATAAATAAAAACAAAAACAACAAAAACAACTTCCATTAAAAAATTAACATATTAATGCCTTTCTTTTCTTTGGGAAATGGACAGCCATTTTTCTAAGGGGAAACATATGTTACTCCGTCAGAACTTTCCTTCTAATCTTCATTATGCTATAATAATATTTTAAAGTTCGATGAGGTCACCGTTCTTAAGGGCAACCCTTGAAAAAGACTAGTTCGCAGGGTAAGTAGACAAAGGAAATTTGGACCTTTCAAGCAGATTCAGACCGAGGTAGACAGACGCTGTAAGTCTGACACCCAGGCATCCAGAACATCTGTGGGAGAAGAGGAAACCAACAGCGTGCATCAGCCTTCTTCCACTGACTTCAGTGCACACTTACACCTCAGGCAGGTACATGATGACTGCTTCCACTGGAAAAGATGAAAGACACCAAAGTGCAACCAACAGAATGTGCATTAGCCATTGGTGTATGCCTTCTGTGCACTGTGTGAGAAAGCACTAATGGGTAATTGAAGACGGATGGTCAAAATGTGCACTAACAACTGACTATTGCACCTAGCTGGAAGGACTGACTGCTAATGGAATAAGAGCAATACTGTAAGTTATTTCAAACAAATAGTGAATTCAAAAAACATCCTTCTACCTTGTAAAAAAATACACAGCCAAATAAACAAAAAAAAAACCACCAACACACACACACAAACCACAGCTCCAAGTAACATTAAAAAAAAAGTTTGTTTTATTCAGACCAATTCTTACCATTTTCTCCTTCTTCCATATCATCATCAGTCTCACAAGTCATTTTCTCTGTCTCCTTTTACCTCACCATCTTTCTTTCTCCTGCTAATTTACTGTAACAGAAGCAGCAGCAGGGTTTTCCTATTCATCAGTGAAGAAGTCTGAGCTATGCACCTCTGGGAACTGATGCATATTTACAATATCATCAGGAAGGCTCAGCCACCACGTTGGTTTGGACAGTTTGTGCTCTTGACAGCCCCAAACTAATCAAACAGCACTACTTAAAGCTTCAAAACATGAGAATTTTCCAAGATTTACCTGACCTGTAATTCCTGGGGAGGTTTTAAAAAGGGGGAGAAGAAGTAATCCTGAAAATGAAAAATGCTTTGGAAAGTTCTCATTTTCAGAACCTGAAATAGAAATTACAAGAAATAAATGCTAACAATATGTAAGGTATAACACAAAAAAGGATCACACAAAGGCATAATGAGACTGATAAGCGGAATCACAAAAAGAGAGAGCAGTATCTTCTTACACATATATGAAACCTTGCACTTTGAAAAAAACTACAGCCTACAGGTAAAACTCCACTAGCTTGTGCTAGTATGAAATTAATTTTGACCTAGTTTTTTATGTTACATTATAATACATAATATGAAATTAAAAAGTCAAAACATAAAATTTTTATCCTGCCTTTTGAAGTACCGATACATTTCATTCTGACAACATGAGGACATTTTGATATTTGTCAGAAGTTTTTGATTTGTTCTTCTTCCGCCATCCCAAAATGAAACTGGATGAACCTATCAAGACTCCAAGACAGATGAAAAATGTAATGATGTTACGATAAGTTCTCCAGAAGTGATACTGCACAGGCACCTGATGAAGGCAGTATGTAACAGCAGAAACAGGAACAGAGCCAGGATACCAAGTCTGGATTTCTAAGCTCTGCTATGGATCACTTTAACAAGTGATCTGGACCTCATTAGATATATCACGCTGACTATGTTTATACGTACTGCCTGGAATCAGATGATTGTATCTGAAAAATCACAGAGTTACAGGTAAAGAAGATCCTGCCTCAGCTAAAGCCTGAAGTTTTTGTTTTTGTTTTTGTTTTTTAGGGTAGAAAGCCCAAAAGCTCAACCCTGAGCTATCATAAAACTAGAGCAGCAACACAGACATGAAGATCTGTACTTGACATGTATATGCAACAGACAAATGCCACCCTTAATCTGCATTTCCCATAAAGGAGCACCAGGTTAAATTACATAGGTAGGCTTAACCTCAGGAGGAACATCTTCCAACAAAAGAAGAATAGATGAGGAAAGCATATAAAACAATAAGAACAGCATTAAAAAAGTGCAGTAACAAAAATGACATTGAGAAAAAATGATAATCCCACCAATAAATGGTAGCTGGGGCACAGGGTTAATGGTGTAGATCCCTTTTTTCAACAGTGACAGTAGTTCTACTAAGATTTTGGTATGGTAGCTTTCTTTGGTAAGTCAAGTGGTTCTTTTTTATTTTTATTTTTTAATTTTTGGAAATAATATGGAAGAAAAATTCTTTCTATGGGCAAAGTAAGGAACATTTTTCCATAAACATTCCACAGGACAATAAGAACTTGATACCAGTATCTTTAGGATCCAGTGCTTCACATGGTAGAATTACAAACACAAAATAGCTGCACACAGCACAGCACAACTGAACATACTCCTGGCATGGTCCACATTCCCATTACATCAGCTCTCATCAGTTACAACTGCATGTTCATATGACCTCAAGCAGGCCATCAGCTCCTCTCAGACAGACTTTCTTTAGAGGGACAACTCATTTTACCCCCCAGATTTCTTCCAGTTCCTAGAAGTCTGGTGAGCCTTCCCTGCTACATGTTGAAATCCCTTTGCATCTCAGAGAGTGACTGCTAAGATGGTGATGACAGGCAGTCTTTACTGTAAAGGGCACAAATACACCACATCCCAGGTTTCCAACCAGACTTCTCTCTTCTCTGCTCTACTCTCTGCATCCCAGTCACACAGTAAGACCCATCTCTGGGCTTTGGCACACTGAGACGCATGATTTCCACCTCCAGCAATTAATGCTTAACAAAAAAACAGCAGCCACAACAACTCTGTACCAAGATCTAAGACCATCAGTTACTACCTTGTTAGTGTATGCTTTCTAGAGTGACCAACCTGCTTCATACCAACAGTGTGGTATGCATCTGTTAAAGAAATATTTTACTGCACAAGCTCTGGATGGATTTCTGACATGGGGAAAAAAAATGCAAGGAAAGCCAAAATAAACATTGGCTTGATTATTTTAAGATGTATCTCTTACTCAAGCACATGTAAATAAATCTCACCCAAGACACAAGAAGGTGGAGTTACACTGGGGAATGCCTTTGGCTGGTCTTAGGAAGGCTGCTAGAAATAATTAGAAATCAACTATTTTTTAATGACCTGTGCATTCCCTCCACCCTCCACTTTTCCTAAGATGGTGCTGAGCTACTACATGCACTGCAGCAGCAGAGAAAGGAAGGATTTGTTTACAATACATTTGAAAACAAAAAAAAGGCACCAGCACTGTTGTGTGTCAATACTCACCCGAATGTGCCCATTTGATATTTTACTGACAGAACTGAAAATATGTTTGAATTTCAAACTTGTCGAGATGGCTAGGATGCAGGGATTATTTTCCCCTGAGGGCAGATAAACAAGACGGATGGGCTAAACTCCGAATCGCCTAATGATCAAAATGCAAGGTAAGCTGTCATAGAGAGGGCTCTTCTCATCCTTGCTGACAGCATGAATTCTGCTGAATTATTTCTAGTCTTTCTGATTAATGGGCACAGTGACTAATTAGTTCATGAATCTTGCTCACAAACGGCACTTTGATAGCTGCCTAATGTTCGCTTTGAGAGAAAGACCCCACCGATGTCAGATGGAGATGTGCTCTCCAACAAAACCTGTCCCTGGATGATCCCACAACTGGCAGTGGGTATGCAGCGGGTGTGCAGATGCAGCCTGCCCTGGTGTTGGAGTTGCAGCCCTGGTTTGGACCTCCAATGCCCTATGCCCCACCAGGCAGGGGCAAGTGAGGCTACACCCAGCCTTTCTCTCCAGCCTGAGAGCTTCCATGCCACAGGTCTGGTGTTACTCCAGTGACTGCAGTAAGGAACCAACACATTTCCTCGTGTACAGAATCAACAAGGACTGTAATGTTCTCTCTCTCAAAGGGTTAGAGCATTGCATCCTGGAAGAGACAAAATGTGGTGCTAGGAGCTGTATGCTGCTGTTCCACGTCATGTCGCTGCTTCCAGAGGGAATTAGCCCAACCACTGGTCTTCAGCCATGAGGGCAGGGTGGAAAACTAGGATGACCTATAGCAACACCACATTGCCCTCAGAGAAGAAGGAAGGACATACGTTGTGCCCAGACAAGTTTCTGCTTGTCTAACGACTCAAGACATACTTCATTGCACCAGATGTAAGAAGGGTTCCTTGGTTAACACTTTGGAGAATGACTCATTAAAAGGAGAACTACCTGACCAACCTGTTACTCCCATTTTCTGCTTCCATCCTTGCCTTGAAGAACACTAGAACCAGTCCTCTTCATCGCTACATCAGCGAGTCTTACATGAGTTTTTAGATCCCATTGTTATCTATAAATGCTCCCAGCTACTGAATGATGGGGTTAGAGCCTGTACCTACAGCAAAGGACACAGGCTTTGCCTTATTAGTTTTTTTGAGATACCAGTAGTATGTTAGCATTTCATCTTAACCCATCACAACATTTGGGGATTTTGTTTGCTTTTGTCCAGCACCAAAACTGAAGTGTGATGCTAAGCAGAACTTTCTCTACTAAGGTAGGAACATTCAGTGTCTTGTTTGTTGGCCCGATGAATGCTATTTCTCCAGAAGACAGCATAAAATCTTATGTAATTAATTGGTTTTATCTGATTAACACTGAGCGTATTGAAATCGGTCATAAAAATGGAAAGGCCAAACCTTGTGGCTTTTCTCTCCCCTGTGGTCCAGGATCAACATACATAAGCTATCTGTAATTGAGGCCAAGCAGTGACCTCCCTTCTTTCAAGAGGTGTAAAGCACCATTCTGTTTTGCTATCAAGTCACAGACTTCACTTTTGTCTTTCCCTCAGTTCATATAAGAGCAGACCCTAACCTGGGAGAGGTTTGCAACCCACAGTGCTGCTTCTCCATGAGGTTCTCCATGTGAGGACTCATCTGCTGGGGACCACTGCAATGGTAGCTCCTGCCAAGAAAGACAAATGCATACAGTGAGGAAACAGACTGTCCTGGACTGTAACTTAACAGTCACACGATTATCTGTTAGTCTGCTAAGCTACTGGAAGACTTTCTTTACAACCTTACCACAAGCTATTATCTATGCCAAGATTAGCACCACTGAGATCAGAGGTCCATTCACCATCCAAAGGGTAAGCACAGAAAATTCTCCAGTTGAGACATAGCTTGCTCCCTTTTCTTTTACGCTAAAATGAGAAAAATGCAGATCTGGCCTCATCCACAAAGACTGCCACTGAGTACATGACTGACAAAATCCAGCACCCAAAATGGCTTATATGACAGTGATCTTCTATTTTCATCACCTGAAGACAAAGAAAAAAAATGTGCATGACCATTCAGAACAAAATGTTCTTGAGCCCAAAAATCAGCTCTGAAAAAAGAAAAACAAATTATAATAGCTGTTTAGCTTCCACTTCAGCAACCCTACCAGGTGTTGCTTTTGCTGGTTTTTGCTGTGGTAGCCCAATGCAACTGAGTAGCTGTGTCAGGTTTTGATACTGAATTTCATGCAAGTTTATATCCTTTATGTGGTTAGCAAGTCCTCCAGGTTCCTACCTATGACTTGCAAATAGTACTGGAAGGAACCATTCTGACAGCCCAGAGAAAGACTATCCACTCCAGGTATGTCCAGGTGATTTATGAAAAGGGAAGCCGTTGCAAAATGACTGAAGCCCTTCTGTTAGCTAGCCACCAACATATCTGCACTTACAAAATGTCAAAGCAAAACTCAAACCAAAGGTGTTTTCCAGCATTTGAATCTGGCTAGGTAACTGCTAGCATGCTGAAGAGTTTTGGTGTGAAAAAACTATATTGCAGCCAAGAGAATTAGAGACTGGTAGAAGCATGCATTATTCAGCTCAGTTCTGTTCTGATGACTTGTTCAGCTTGGTGGCTGTATTGCAAAAGGTAAACAGGTTTCTACCCATAATCTTGTTGTCTCTGAGCAGCAATCCATCTGTCTCTCATTTACAGTACCGTATAGTGGTGTGTCTTCTTACACAGGTGACACCCCCTTCAGATACTATTTTAATACCATTGAAGACAGACAAAACACCAGATTTGCCTAAGTAAATTTAAAGGAGCTATTTAAAGATAAAGATGTAGCAAAGCTGAAGTTAATACAGTAAAGATTTCTCAGGAGGGTTCTTAAACGGAGAAATTACTGAGGAAGAAAATAATTCACTAGAAAGTGCTACCAAATAAAATGAAGTATAGCAGCTTCTAGTTATGACACTACAGTAGGGGATATATGCATATAAAGGTATCTTGGTAAATTTCATTCCTGAGAGGCTCCAGTCTACTACAGGCAGATTTAAGTTTGACTCTAGTCTTTGATAAAAATATCTAATGCTCAATTTAGAAACTTCTCAGGAGCCTGAAGCTTGTGCTGTGTTTCAGCACCTAGAAGACAGAGAAGTCCATACTTCATGGGATAAAGGTGCTGAGAAACGGTCAGCAGGGCAACACCTGGAAACTCAAAAGCCTGGGGTGCCATGATCTGGGAATCTAAGTACCATGCAGGGATTTTGCATACTGCAAACTCTGTTATGAAGATGGAGGTTATTTGCCCTCTCTTAAAGAGGTAATTACCCATGCCATTCAGAGTCCCTTGTACAAAGAAATGGCTATTGTGAACCAGTTTTTCAAGTCTAACAAATAGATCACCTCCTGAGGCTACACAGATTGTATTGTTAACTAACCGAGAGTCTCCTTGACAAAGAGGACCTATAGCTATAAAAACAAGGTGGTTCTCACTGGCCATTTGAGCTTAAGAGTGAAAAGACAGAAGAAAAACTGACTTCAGGAATGTGAGGAGACTTCACCCCGGTAGAATCATGCCTGAGCAAGAATATTGAGGAAGAGGACAGATCCTGGACTGATTAAAAAGGTCTGATCAAAGCCCAAAGAACACTCAGAGCAATGCCAAAGTGAAGCAAGGTTAAGCATATGCAGATGTTTCACTGTTCAGTCTCAGTCTGTACATGACCTCTTGGACTATCTGAAGTAGAGAATAAGTGTGTCTAAAAGGCTTTGTGATGCCTACTTGTTACATGCCTGGAAAGGTAAACAGTAAATGAAAAACACATGCAAAGGCAGAGCACTGGAAGAGAACACGCTTAAACAGCATGGGTGCTTCCAGATGCCAGCCGTGGTCCGCAGGCAGCTGGGGGTTCTGGCCCTATATCTGAGCACAGAAGGGATCAACTGCCTACATGAAGAAAGCAGTAGAAAAAATGCACCTGCAGCCTAGAGAAAAGGAGGGAAACTTCCTAATGCACTGCACGTGGCTGGTGACATAAAGACAGCACAGTCATTTTGAGACTAGCAGCTGTGCGTCCAGGAGGGCCACCAAGCTGAGAGAAAACAGTCTGGCTTGAAAATGACACCCTATCTATCCATGGCAACTGCTGGATCCTGGCAACCCAGCGTACCTGGCACAAAAATCTTGTTGTGAGGAGGTGCACGGCATTTAGTGGAGCTGCGCTTCTCTGCCACGTAGTCTCCCACCGATGCAGTATTCCTGCACTCCCCAGTTTTCACTGGTAAAACTACACAGAGCGGACTCAAGATTATGAGCAGAGTCTGTAGACTATACCCTTGGTCTCCACAGCCCCAGGTACCTAGCAGACTGCCTGGTTCTCCAACACTATTTCTCAGGCGAGTCATCTACACATGCAGGGATGCTCCCTGCACGCACATCAGAACCACCTTCAGAGCAAACACATAAATGTGCAAAATCCTGCCTTAGCCCTCAGCCTCCCTGTGCCCAGAACTGTCCTCTGACCTTGCCACCACCGCCATGTGCACACAGTGCAGGGATCAATATGGAATCCTGTTTAAAACCCCACACCAACAACCTTGTGAATTTTTCTCTTTGAAAAGAAAGCTAGACAACTGCACACAATGAGTACTAATCACAGTACTAAAGGTACTTCTGGAAGACTGCAAAGTAATAAAGGTTGGGGGGGGGGGGGCGGAAAAACTGAGTAAGGCAAACCTCTCCTGGTTTCCCGTCCTTCTTCTGTCTTGTTGCTGTTGAATACAAACTGTAAGGTACAAAGGATGTCCAGTAGTCTCCATTTGCACAGCACCTAGCACAATAGAGTGAAATTTCAATCAGACCCTCTAGGTGTTCAAGCAAGAAAAGCAGTCCGTACCAAATGATAAATACATGAAGCAGCAATTATTATTTCCACAGATATCTCATGGGGAGGAAATACTTTGCAAGCTCCATATGCATTCAGTCCTTCATGTTAATAACTCATCTACTGCTAACTTCCTTCACTTTAAAAATATTAAAATGAATTGGAAAAAAAAACAGCTAGATGGGTCATTTTATGGTGCACAGCTTGTGAGATAACAGTAATACAGAAAGTGGCAAAGATCATTAAAAAGACTACATGAACTTCTGTCAAACTTAAACCATCAGAAAATCACTCAGTTTTCAGAAGACAGGTATTCAGCATTCTTTCAAAAAGTAGGTCCTTTAAAAAGACTTAATGTATTTTTAGACCAAGATCCCCACACATCAGTAGTCTCTTCATAAAGTATTTTAGACCTCCCATTTTTTGTTCTTCTATTCTGCAAGAAGCAAGGAGAAGACCTGAAGCATCTTCTATTAATACACAACCTCAGGATTATTTTTACATATAGACAACTATTTTTGGAAAGCTTTATGCAGTACTTAGGCCAGATCATTATTTGCAAGCATTTATCTGCAGTTTTTTCTAAGTACACACCAAGGACAGACAGCTCTTAATATTTACTAACCAAAGAATTGTCTTCATCATCGCCCCATAAAAAGTCACAAAAACCTGAAGATGGTGTGGCTGAGGACACAACCTCTGCTGAAATGTGGGTCAGAAATTAAGAGGATTTTTTTTTGCCTTATTTTTTTTTGTCTGTTTGTTTTTTTGTTTTGACAAAAGTAGGAGGGGAGAACTGGTGCACAGGAGAAATGTGTTCTGGGAGAAGCAGACCAGAATCTCCCGTGCAGGTATCCCACCACTTGGTGTCATTATGGGAAACTATCTGTCCAGCTACACTAACAACCATCAATAAATCAAACCTGGGCCAGGAACGAGCCAATACCCTCTGACCAACCTTATGCATGAGGGAAAGCTAAGTAACATTCAATAAACTGCAAGTTTAACGAAGCAAGTTGTTCTATACTTAAAAAAAAAAAAAAAAAAGGAACATTTGCAATAAAATTCTTCATACTGCCTTAATCCAAAACACATTTGTCTCTTATGAGAGCTCCACAAGACACTATTGCAGCTTTAAGCCAAGCCCAATAGAGGAAGAGAAGCCATTGAGTCGTATACCACAGTCCACCCATCCAAAAGAAAGGAATAAAATCCATGCCAAGTTTGTTTTGACCAGACACAAGTAACTGGAGTCTAAAACTGTACCATGCTGGCAGTTAGACTTGAGACAGGAAAGCTTCACACCTTAAATATTGGTTCCAGCCCAGACCACAGTGCAGCTGCTGAAGAAGCTGTACTATTCACTGGTTGTCTGGTAGTGCAGCTTGGGGGCCTCAGTCTCACTTCTTGTGTCTCGCTGTCAGGAAGTCCCCATCCAGGAGAGGAGCAGCCAGCCTCTGTGGTGCCAGCACCAAGCCCCAGCTGAACAGGCTGATGGAAAGTGTCAAGATGGGGTGAGGGGAAGGCAGAGGCAGCATCTCTGCTTCTTCAGCAAACCAGCAGGCAGTACTGCCCAGCTAAAGTCTCTTATCAGGAGAGAAAAAAAAAAAAAAGAAAAAGAGGGTGGGCTTTTTGATGGTGGTTCGTTTTTTGTTTGTTTGTTTGTTTGTGTTTTTTTTTTCCTTCTTTCAGCTTAGAAAGAATTGTGGTTCCAAACTGCCATGATAAAAACCTCAGTGTCTTTTAATGTAGTTAGAAGTAGGCTTGTACAATTCAGCCGTGATCATATCCTCTTCCAGGTGCCTATTAGAGAACAAAAAATATATGGGAGATTGCTGTACACGCAGAAAGAAAGTTTAAAAAATTCATATATGTGTATAAAATACAGAACATATCAACTATATATAATATTTATTGACATATCTATGAGTTACTAAGCATCAATGAAAAAAAAAAGTTTTAAATATCTAAATGCAAATATCCTAAACCGCAGACAACTGAGGTTTTCCTCATGTCTAATTCTTAACTAAAGCATTTCAGAACATGATTGAGGTATAATATCTTCCCTCACAAAGGCTGTGTATTAAATTCCTCACTGGCAAAGGAATTTTTATGGAAGGTTAATGCTTCCTGTAACATTTATCCTGGATACTGTGGCTTCTCAGATAATTTTGTGGGCTTTATTTCCTGCACTGTTATAAAGCTTTATCTTCACTGTAATAGCTTTACAAATACCACATCTTCTGCCAATATAAAGACAGCAGTTATTTCTCAGTTCCACCACACAGGTTAATTAAAGACAAAAACCAAGTTACAATAATATGTAGAGTGGACATAAAACCTAGACAGCAAAGAATAACCAAGCTGAGGTTGCCATAGCCAATGCTCCATTGACTTACACAGTCAAAACCCTGTTCCCTATGACTTTGATTAAACCTGGAGTGACCACCTTTCAGCCTGGGACCTACTGCCCAGAAGAGGTATTTGCTCACCTGCAGTGATGAGCAGGTCATTTGTATAAAATAAAAATTCTGGTGGTAGGGGCTCTCCAGTCTCCGCAGAGTCACCAGACATGCACTGGGAGAAGTTCCTCACCAGAAAACATGTGTAAATGGCAAAATAACATCAATTGCACTAATTGGGGATTCGGTTGTTGTGTAAAATGAGTGCAGCTGGCATGCTGAGGTGTCAGACAGGGCTGTAGCAGAATAGCAACTAAGAGTAGAGTATAAAACATAGCAAGAAGCACACACACAACTCCGTCTTGTACCCTCACTCTTGCTGCCATTTGGAGTTAGGTTTTTAAGCATGCTGCCATTTTAGCAGGCAGAACTAGGGCCTCCAGCCTGCTAATATCTGTGACATCTGACAAGACACAGACCCTTGCGAAGCCCTGCTCCATGACACAACTACCCCTGTGCTGCACACCTCACCTGATGTACTGAGCAAGGCTGTGGGGAGAGTATGCATGCCATGGGCAGTGATGAATGAGGCCAGCCACACAGGCATTTTTGGCACGTAGAGAGAAGAGCTTTGCAGGAATCAGCTTGGCATGCTTTTGGTTTGAAAAAAAAAAAAAAAAAGATTAAAAAAAAACACACATACAATAGCACATGCACATATAAAAGTGTGTCTTTGACTTCCCTCATACGTTCATCTTTAGCATCAGCAGTACAGTGACTGTGCCAGTATCCTCCAAAGTGCCTAGCAGCCCATTAGGCCAGCTTCAATCCAGTCCTGTTAACAAGAGGCTCCATAGCTGGGGCATCCTCCCTTCTCAAACCCATGCAATGGATGCCAAGTCTAAGCATCTTTTGCCACCACTATGAAATGTTTCATAGCACTTGCCAGCACTTGCCCCACAAGGAAGGTCTGTGCAGTCAGAGCTGGTTCAGCATGGGGCTTTGGGGAACCTAAAAGCACATCCCATTGCCTACTGGGAGATGACTGATGAGACAGGGGTGGGTTCTTCCCAGCAGTGCCAGGCAGGAGGGCAAGGGACAGTGGCATCAGCTGTAACTGGAGAGGTTCAGGCTGGAGATAGGGATGGCTACTATTATTCTTTCAGAAACACAAGTAAAAATGCAAATGAATTTCAAATGTGTCAGTGAGGTCCAATATCAGAACAGAGGCTCAGGTCATTAGGGAAAAAAAAAAAAAAAAAAAGTCAGTTAAAATTTCTTTACAACTAATGCCTATTATCAGTAAAGGTAATAATAATAGTAACAAGAAGAAAAAGAAAGCACACCTAACAAAATCTTGAGCCAAATAGTTCCTCAGTTACACTGACACTGTCCAATAGAAGTTTTGACTCAGAGCTGAATTAGCCCCACTCTGTTTAATTAATACCTGTCATAAAAGTGGAATCATTGCACCCTACAGGCAACTGGATTTGATTACAAACCCTGCAGTCACTTGTTTTCCTTATTTTTCCTGCAGTTGGAGGTTTCTGAATAACATCACTACAGTGCAGGTTAGAAGGCGACTCACTGGACCAACAGCCAAGAAAGGAAATACTGCTTAAATCAGGTTGCATTCCTAAAATTCACCACATTTCAAGCAGCTTTTAAAAAATTATACTTTCGTTGGAAGGGGCTAAGGAACAAAAATAAGTCTCTATCATTTTGTAAAAAGTCTCCACTGGCAGAAGATGTGGACATTTGGTTTAATCCTGAGGGTTTTTTTTAAATCAAGACGTCACTCTGGGAAGAGTCTGGTTTTGACCCAGTTTCCACAAACAGTACAGAAACCTGGGCTGATCTAGGTTAAATACAAAGAGGGTCATTGTTTTAAAAGTAAAATGACACAGTGCAACCAGGAGTAACTCCATGCACAGCACCACAGAAGCTGTACAAATGAGCTAACAGTAGGACAAACAGGTGCTTGGTAATGGGTGTTGCAATCTGTCTCCTTCAGCAGTACCAAAGACCTGAGGTAAAGGAGGAGGGGGCACCTACCAGGGTTGCTACAAAGTCGGCTTTACTGCTACTGCCTTTATGACAACAATATAAAGTAACTCCCACAACACAGTGAAGATAAGCTCTTTAAAGAAAATATAAAAGCATTAGCTTGGCAATTCATCCGAACCTCATCATGCATCGTAGACATTTTTGAAGTTTAACAAAGAAAAGCACATCATTAAAGAATACTGCTCTATCACCATTCTTATGCAAATCCTTTCAGATAGTTGGGTGGAAAATTCCATCTAACACGCAGTGAGAAATAAATGTTGCAGGGTGGAAATTTCAGCTATACCAAGTGCATCTATCACTTGTATAATCCAAACTACTGTATGTGCCCTGACTACAGAATTAGTATTGATCCATTCACCATGTAAACATCAAGTACTTTCTATTATTACTTGAAATAGCATGCTATCACAATTTCTATTTCCTCCCTCTATCTTAAATAGAAGTATTGCACATTAGCTCTTCCCTTCATGTACTTTTTTGCACAGCTATCTAACTACAGTGTTCAAGGCTGTGCTGGGTTTCCTGCAGACATCTGCAGTATTACCATCAAAGTACTTTATTTTCAAGTCATCTCTGATGGAAGGCAATACAACTCTCATTTACACTGAAACCTTTTACTGTGGTTTCTCTTGGTAAAACACACAGAGTCCTTTGTTTTAAGATTTCTGTTGTGACTACCACTATGAAGGACTACATCAAACAGCTTTTCCCAAATGTTTCCGAAACCCACACACCTCTCGTGAGTACCACTAAGACAAGAGTGGACTGTGAGAGTCCAGATAGCTACTTCATCTCAGCACACACAAGCCAAATAAATAAATAAAACCACGACTTCCATCTTAACTGTCTCTATAAAAAAGCTGATGTGGCTAAAACTTAGCGTTGGGAAGTGCTGGGAGATGCTTGGAAGCACGGTGTGTTTCACCTGTTAGAATCTCTCTTTGTCTCTGAGCAGAGTGAAAAAATTTAAATGGAATGATAAAATTTTAGACTTGGGAGATGATCCTGAAATCTGGAGACTTCAGCAAGACAGCAGTGCTGACTTGGAGCTGTGTGGCACGTTGGCTGTTCCTGCAGCATGCCACCACCCACGCTCTTTGCATGCTGGGTGCTGGGTCACACCATCAGCAGCGTTTCACTCATTATTCAGTGCAAAAGGAAGTGTCTTCAGCCCATACAGCTGCTAGAGTCTAAGAAGAATTTGATTCAAAGGTAATTTAAGGATTGCAAGTGAGACTCCTTCCCAAAAGAATGAACACACTTTGGAGCCCAAATCTCACAGCAGCCTCAGTGGAAGCTGAGTCCCCAGTGTTCGTAATGGTTTGAAAATCCCCATCTGCAGCTTCTGAAAACATTCACACCTCCCTCCCCCTGATCTGTATTGGTGTCCCCACGTATAAATAATGCATCCTACTGAAACTCCAGTCACTGTTCAGGCTACTGCAAAAATAGAAATGCTGTGACACCCTATCCAGACACAACCTACAAGAACCAGAGTCCTTCTAGGTAGCTGCAAAGAAAGCACGGTCTGTAGGCCAACAAGGAGGCATTACAGCTGAAAACATTTCATTGATAATGCCCTGCTGACTCCTTTCTGGAGCCATTGATTCGAGTCCCTGTCTGAGCTCAAACACTGTGCGTCAGATGGCTGAGATCATGTCTCCATGGCAGCCAGACCCCAAGCCATTTAAAGCTTTAAATGTCAAAGGAGACTTTGTGGACTGCATCAGGGAGTCCTGCAGCCTCCAGGAAGAATAGGCACACGTTGCCCAGAGCAAACCCCAATGCCTTCATTTACCTCTCTAAAATGAGAGTGGTGATAAAGACCTTGTGTAGTACTTCCAGAAAGGTCCACTGAGGAAGGTGAGGCAGGGAGGGGAAGTGGCATATGCAAAAGCCAGTGGTCTCCTTTGTTCTGTAGATGCAAGAAATGGTACGGTTTGCTGCACCAATGAAAAGTAGTGGGCACCTGTCCCTGATCACACAGAGTGCAAAAGTCCTGAGCCATGGCTGTGCACCTTCTGCACTGGGTGATCTTCTACCCCATGTAGACAAAAGAAACAGAGCCCAGTTGCTCAGGATTGCTTTTTGGACAAGCACACACAGCAAAAGCACCTGTGCTTTCCTGATCCCCACAACAGCAGCACAGCTCCACAAAGCATGCAGAAGAGATGAGTTTTCAATCTACTGCTCGGCTATGCTGTGGGCTACCAAAAGATGCACTCTCTTTCATCTCCCTAAGTGGAAAAAAAAAAAAACACAGAAGGCCTAATAGACTAATAAGCACACTGCTTGAAAAGCCAATCGTCCCCAGAGAAGACACTGAAGATGAGAGGACCCTTTACCTCCAAGAGAAGAAGAGTGTATCTTCCAGATTTCCCTCTGACAGCACAATGAGGCCTCCGGCATCGCGGGTCACGGTGGTGCTTCTCACCACATTTTGGATGCAGGCTGCCTGATTCTGCAGCACACCGGTATGTCAGCTGCAATCAAAATTCCAGCAACTGAGCCCAGAAACATCTGGGCAGTCTCAAGCCACATAAAAGTGATGGGTGTAAGTAAAGTGTAAACATGACTGAGGAGGAGGAGAAGTACTCACAGCCTGTAGGTGCTGATGCACCCCCCTGTTACAGGCTCATTTTCCTCAGGACTGCAGCCCCTCCTGAAAGACCTGCATAGAAAATAAAGCAGACAGACTGTAGATGAGTGTGGTTCAGACATCATTCTTTTCAACTTTACTGGAATGGCAGTGGTTTAAGCCAGTTTAAAATCTGAACACTGGGTGTTGATGTGTTGGGGGGGTCATTCCACCAAAACAAGAAGGAAATAAGAAAGTCCTGTTTCTGGGCAAAGTATGTACGCTTCAGAGTGAGACATGTTTCTTATGGTTTATTAAGCATCATACAGATCTGTGTTCCCAAGCAAATGTTGATACCCATCTTGGTGGTGGTTGACGAGAAGCTCTGCACGAGCCAGCACTGTGCACTTGCAGCCCAGAAAGCCAACCATATCCTGGTTGCATCAAAAGCAGCGTGGCCAGCAGGGCTGGGGAGGTGATTGTCCCCCTCTGCTCTGCTCTCGTGAGACCCCACCTGGAGCACTGCGTTCAGCTCTGGGGCCCCCCGCACAAGAAGGACATCTATGTATTAGAACGAGTCCAGGGAGGGCCATGAGGATGATATTAGGGCTGGAGCACCTCTCCTATGAAGACAGGATGAGGAAGTTGGGGTTGTTCAGCCTGGGGAAGAGAAGGCTCCTGGCAGACCTTATAGCAGCCTTCCAGTGCCTAAAGGGCGCCTACATGAAAGTAAGAGAGATACTTTGTCAGGGGACGTGTGATAGGACAAGGAATAATGGCTTTAAACTAGAAGAGGGTGGATTTAGATTTAGTAAGAAATTCTTCACTCAGAGGGTGGTAAGGCCCTGGCACAGGCTGCCCAGAGAAGCTGTGGATGCCCCTTCCCTGGAGGTGTTCAAGGCCAGGCTGGATGGGGCTTTGGGCAACCTGGTCTGGAGGGAGGTGTCCCTGCCCATGGCAGGGGGTTTTTAATAAGATGCTCTTTAAGGTGCCTTCCAACCCAAACCATTCCGTGACTCTGTGATCTTATGAGTATGATTCTTTCGATACAACCCAAGCAAGAATTAACCCTCTCTTCCCAGAAAAGTATACCCATTTGCTGGGATGCACAAGGGATCATCAGAGGCAAACCCAGGAAGGCAGAAGACTGCTTCTAACTTCTGGCAGAAACAGAAATGTTCGGACAGTGACAGAAACATCTCACTTTCAGCTCCCAGCTTCCCAATTGTATCTCAAGACCAACACAAACAAGAGATCCTCCAGTAGTTTCACTGGGCCCTACCAGGCCCAACTCCTGTTGCAAATTTTAGATGTAAGTGCAATGCCAGTATCGTGTGCGCTGTGGGACTGCTGTAGCAGTCAGTGAATCAGTGACCAAAGTCAGAGGGACGAAGGTGCTGGACATAAAATTGAAAACCCAACAGCAGCACCCTGAGGATAGAGGGAGCTCAACTGCTCTAAAGAAGTGAGGGTGAGATTGCCGGGCACATTGAAATGCATTGGTAGCTGGGCAAGTAACTCCCTTTAGACTTCACGAAGATCCCAGTCTTTGGGAACATGTTTACAAGCACATCGTGGAAGGAGTGGGAAATGAAGATGCCACTGGAAGAGAAAAGAGAAGAAACAGAAGACTTGTAAGGGAGATGCAGGGGGTAAATGCGTCACAAACTCACTATCTGCAGATATGAATGGAGTTATGCTCCACTGCCACTGGAAAAGCTGACAGCAAGGACATAGTGTAGCATGTTAGCCTACCATTACCATTTTGGTCATTTATTTATCTTTCTCACATCTTCCAAGCTACTCTGATCATCACCCCAAGATGTTCCTAAGTATCATCGCTGTGCCCCCTGCCCAATCCAGTCTTTGCCAGAACATCAGCTTCCTTTAATTTCCCAGATACATTTCAGACACCATGAATCTCAGTAGCAGAGATCTCTGGACCATCCCTTGTAATTTAGGTTTGTCTGTTTGTTTATTTAAAGATGTGTCATAAAACATGCTGAAGTGTTCTTTTTTAATTAAGCAATGTAAAAAAGGAAACTGTGTTATCAGAAATGACTTATTAAGTCTTGCTGTTAATCTCACACAAATGCTAATTATAAGGTCATAAAACCATTCTCCTCCCACTTAGGCTAAAATAGTCAAGTCTTACACATAACCAGGCACCTAAGAAGCAATTAATGCTTTATCACTTACTTGTAGTCCATCCTCATCAATATCTGCTGCTTGAACCTAGCACACTCCTGAAAAAGGCTGGCAGAGGAAGACTTGTAACATGCTATTTTCCTAACATTATGGCTACAGCCTCTACAGCATGAAGTGCAAAGCCTCGGAGCTCTCTGTGGCACTTAGGAATGTTCTCTATAACACTAATTTTATTTTTTATATTTTTTTAAAGGGAAAGGAAATAATAGCAGAAGCAGAGATGGCGGCCAGCCCCCTTTGCCAGCACAGCAGCCAAATACTTTTCCGTCAGCCATCAGTGCTCCTGGCACTCTGTGCCCCTCAGAAGTGGCAGGGCACTCATCGTGCAAGCATCAGACGAGCCGTTCTGACAAACCCCATACCTAGGAAACCTGTTTTTTGGGATGTCCCACTGTGTCTCCTCTATCTCACATGCTATTCAATTTATTCAATTAAAAAGTGGGTGAGCCCAGGCAGTGACTTCTGTTAGCACATCCACCCACACGCAGGGCTGGCACATATCCTAGCTGCCAGGGCAGGAGGGCCTTTTGCATTCCCTGTGTCCATCTCCAAGATGAATGCACCAGCCATTGCCCCACTGAATAAAAGGCTCTGAGCTGTGGCACAGCAGTTTCCCTCTCCTGCTGCTGTGCTCACTTCCAAAGGCTGCTTTCTGCTTGATCACTTCAGAATAACCACAAGCATTTCTTCCTGGGAGAGGAACGTGGAGGTGCCTCTCCAAAGCCCTGAGTCCATCACCAGCACTCCAGAGAGGAGGGACTGCAGCAGCCTCTTGCATTTGCAAGTTTCCAGCTGGCTGCCTTCTGGGTGATCTTCATACAGCACGCAGCTTCCTTATGGTGCCCATGCTTCATCACACACTGCAGCCCAGAGGTCTGGCTCTGGGACCCTAATGGGGGCAGCCGGACACACTGAAACCCAAAGTTTTGACTCCAAACTCGAAGCAGCCCTTGTGTCCTCTGTTGGTTCCCACCACTGCACAAAGTCCCTGCTCAGAGCAGGTCCTCTTCTACCTGCTGCTCAGAGTACAGGGTGCTGGTAGGATTCACAGCTCTCTCTTTGGACGTGCACTTCCCTTCTGCCTTAATTGCGTCGGCACCCTCAGCTGTGCTCACCCCTCCTCCTGCTGATTTCATGTGCACATCTCTGCATCTGAGCTCTGCAGATGTGAACTCCAGCTGCACAGCTGTCCCACTGGCAAAACGTAGTTCAGCCCCACCAATCACCCAGCCCTTCTTGATCGCTACTGCAGTGTCAATTAGAGACGATTTTCTGTGGGGGTAGTTTCTGTCATTCAGACGTATCATGGATGTGTATCTACACAAAGGCTTTCCCCAGGGAAAACACCATGAGATAACTCAGGATAGAATGACGAGCTTGCATCTGCTCTAAAAATTAGGAGAAAATGTGGAGGCGATGCATTATCTAGCTCCTTTCCCTACAGCAGGACCAGGACATGCGCATGGGTCGATTTGTTCGACATAGGTCACAGAGGAGCTGCAAAACAGTAATTAAGAGCCAAAGTTCTAGAGTCTTAATAACAAACTTCACAACAAGGATCTGAAGTCCAAGCCCTCGAAAGTGCGTCTAAGCTCCTTCGATTTCAGCACCATCAAGTATCTGGGCCTGGCCTGTAAAACTTCACGTGCTGAAGCAAGGCCACATTCACCAGTCACACAATTATTTTCTCCACTGAGTTTGTAAAGATTTTAGAACCAACGTGCACAGAAGCATGGTGGTAGGTGGTCTTTAACAACCCTGAGAAAAGAAACAAAGGCACACCAATTGAGAGGCATCTTTTCCTTTTTTTTTTTTTTGTATAACAGAAACAGGGTGTTGGTTTTTTTTTTTTTTTCATTGCTGCCTGTGCTACTCTTTAAATGAATCCTACATAGACAGTTAGTTGGATCCTATGAAACAAGAAGGCTACACTTGGCACCTGCTGCGTTACAGATTGTGCCTGTGAAATTGAATTTACAAGGACAAGACCAGGAAGAATGGCAAAAAAACAAGGAGCTGCTGAAATGATGTATTTGCCTATATTATATTAATAATTTGCCATCAAAAATAAGCAAAGACTGCCATGCACTTAGCAGTGAGCATCTTCTTCAGTAAGTCTTCAGTGTGGGACCTCAGCTATTTACAAAATCAGCATTTTGGGAGAAGGGCTATCTCTGTCGTGTGTGTCGCTAACACACAACAAAACCTGGCTGACTTGCAGGCATGACCATCCTGTATGCATTTCTTAGACAATGCCTGGGAAAAAGGTTACCCTGTGAGTGACAGGTGGCATTACCAATGTAACTTCATTCGGCAAAACCGAAGCCCACGCACGTTGCTAATTCATACATTTAAAAATGCTACAGCCCCAAACAAAAGAGGCATAAAGACCATTGGCTGCCTGCTGTTTGGGCTCGTCTATTGAGAGCGGAGGAGAAATCTCAGTAGGTCAAAGCTAGCCATTCACTTGAACATTTGTTAGGAGGAGAAGAGCTTTCTGAAGCCCTGCAGAAACCTTCTCCAGGACACGCAGCGCATACATGCACGTGCGGATGTACATGGAAAGGAGAATTGTGTTTGCGTGAATAACTTTTTTTTTTCTTTTTTTCCCAATTTGTAAGTATGCTTACGTTCACTGGCGAGCGAGTGAGTGGGCAACTGTGGCACGGGTCACTGACACGGGAGGCTTTCAGAAAGCGCTGCGTTAAAAACATAGCCCCTCGCACCGAGCAGTGATGAAAAAGCACCAGCGCCTGCAGTCCCGTGGGGAGCAACCGAAGTGTAAGGAAATGGTAAAAATAAAATACAATAAATAAATAAAACCAAGTTGGAAACAATGCACGGCGGAGAACAAAGCTCAGGTTGTCCTCCCGCCGCACGTGTCGGGGGGCCCGGAGCGCCTCGCTGCCGGCAGGGGGCTCCGGGCGGGGACGGGGGGCGGCGGTGCCGGCACGGAGCCGCCCTCGGGGAGGGGGACCAGCACCGGCACCGGGACGGGGACCGACACCGGGATGGGGACCGGGACGGCCCCGGGACAGGCACCGAGCGGGGCGGTGGCGGCGGCGGGCGCGCGCCACCTGCCGGCGGGCGCGCGCCAGGCGGCGGCGCGGCCACGTGGCGCCGCCCGGCCGGGGGCGCGCACGGGCGCGCGCTTCCCCGCGCCCGCCCCCTCCCCTCCCTCCCGCGCCCCCCTCCCTCCCCCTCCTCCTCCTCCTCCTCCTCCTCCTCCTCTCTCTCCACCTCCGCCCCCCCGCCCCCCCCATCCCGTCCCCAGCCCCCCCCCCAGTCCACCCCCAGCCCCCCCGAAGTTCTCCGCAGCCCGGAGCCCCCGGCCCAGCCAAGTTTCGGCAGCCCCTCCCCCGGCCCCTTTTGTCTCGCCCGGCCCGTGCGAGGTTGCGGCCACCTCGGTTCCCCCCCGCTCCGCCGGCGCGGCCATCCCAAAGGGATGGGGAGGCCGAGATTTGGAGCGGTTGTGCTCCAAACACCTCCGTTGGGTTGGCCTCGGGTGTACTTTTTGGTCTTTGTTTGCCTCCCAGGAGCAGCAGCTCTGAGCTTCAGAACAAATACAAGCCCTGAGGTCATCTATACTGTCTGTGGCTGATCATCTGCCACCCAAAATGACTTTTTTTGGGGGGAGGAGAGTGTGCAAAATTCATCCAAAATAATAAAGCAAAACTAAGCCAAAGTAGACAAGAGAGCAGCATGGGGAGCTTCAGCCAAGTAGGTTATTTCCCACCAACACCATTGCCAATTGTTACAGGGGCGTTAAACAAACCTAATTTCTTAGCTGTAATCCAGTACCACTGGAGAAATAGCAAATTTAGCGCACCCCCATGTTGCTTGTTTTAAAGCAGGACAACACTTGCATCTATTGAAGATCGACTGCCGTGTTAGGTCACAGCCTTAACATCACGAAATACTGGGGCAACGACTTCTGAAGGTACCCATCTTCCGAGATCTTTAACACTTGGTTTCTTTTCTTTTAAACTCTGTGCTGTGTCATAATACATCCCGGTGCAGAAACGCTCGTGTAAACAATTCTGTCACGTTGCCACCTGCACCGAAGGCGCTGATAGCCCACCTGTACCTGACTCCCCTCCAGGCACAGCAGAACAGATGGGTTCCCTCGCTGCTCAGTTCCAGGTGGTTACCTGGGGATGGCAGGAGCATGGGCAAGACGCTCCAGTTCCGTACTCCATCTTCTGCATCCTCCGAGATTTCTGGTGAAAACGTGTAGCCAAGTACAGCCAGCACCCACTAAAACAGTCAGAGGTTTGCTGCTGCTCCAAAGCAATGCTATAAATACGTTCAAGTACTGCAGCAAGTACGCACAGACGTGTACCTTTTGAACTCATGGCATCCACACGGCGGTGTCTTCGGAACATAGGGCTGGAAAAGTCATCCTCACTTCTCAGAGTCCCTATTATTGTGGGTAAATGCATCTTATGCTGCCCACAGCAAAGCACTTCTGGCTGTAACTTCTTTATTCCTCTGAACAGTATCGTGGTCTGTCAGCACACACACACAGGGCTGCGTTACCTGCTGCAGAATTGATCTGGCCATCAGGTTGCCTGGAGTCACTTACGGGCTTCACCACTGATGCAGGGTACACGCTGCTAGATGGAGTCCTTCAACTGATTCAGGTAAATTTGGCATCTAATTATTGGTGAGAAACACTGAAAAACAACCAAGTACATATTATATGCTATAATAATCACACAGGTCATTAGGGGTTTCTTAAGCTGGATACTTAGAAGGTGAAGGCTGAGACACGCTGTGCAAGTAGCCCGTCTGAAATTCTAGTACATGGTAATTTCTGAGAATCAAGTGTCACATCCACAGAGATATTAAGGTGACTGCCTCCTATTTATCAATCAGTCAGTGGGAGTTTCAGGATCAAAAGAGACTTGCAGTCAACTTCCTACTCATATCCCCAAGGCATTGCTTGAAAAGGAGGTTCAGCATGCACAAAAAAAACTTGTCTTCTGCCCTGATAACTGAAGGACGTATGCCAGAGCCATCATCTGCAGAATAAAATATTGATGGAGAAGCCAAAGCCTCAGACTTCCCAGGGAGATCTTCCAAGAAGAGACTGCATTAGTGGCGTTGATGGTACTTTAAGCTAATTGGAGCCATTATTAGCAATGGGGCAGGAGGAGAGAGGGTTGGTAGAAAAAGTGTCGTTATGGTTAACTTCTAGCATAACTCAAACAGCAGCAGCCCTTAGGTTCTGGAGGCACTTGGGTGTTAGGGGTCTGCTGGGATAAATAGAAAGCATCAGCTGGTGAGGGAAGGCAGTGCAGAAAAAAGGCGTACAAATGCAACAGTGGTGTAAATGCTCTTTAAAAAATAACATAACAAAGGCATATTTTAAGCATGTAAATTTTACACACAGGTCCTAGGTACTAGCACAATACCACCACCCACTAAGTCACATACAGACCTACATGTGCGAAGGGAAAAGGGTATCTCATTTACATTGCATGGGAAATGCCATCACTATTGTGCATAGCTCAGCCAAGTTTGTGGCAGACCTTGCAGCCTAACAAAGTGCCAAAATACATGACCTAATGGGTTTTGCAGTATATATGGTCTCATATTTTATTTGGTGATGAATACTTGCCATAAAGTGTTTGTGGAGACAAAGAGAATAAAGCAAGAGTGGTATTCATGTTGTTTGCCAAGAACAATACCGCAATATTTGTTTATGTAGTTTGCCAAAAATATCAAGTATCACAATATACAGGCATTAGGCCAAATTTATCTGTCACTGACACCATCTATCCAGCTGATCTCAGCTGAAAACAGCGTATGGTGCTCTATTGTAAGTATAGAAAAGAATACAGGGTATCACTTTTTGATTTTTAAGTCAAATACTCTTTGCATACACATGTATGATACATTACACATACACACTCGACTCTTGCGGGATACTATTACAAACAGAATGACACAGAACCAAAGCCTTCTCTAAGTAAAGTTAACAAGGAGGCATAGCCAGTACCTACAGTGCATGCATTCACGAACACATGCAAATCAAGGTGACATGACAGCAGTAGAAAGTTACTTTCACTATTCTCCAGCTTCTCTAGTATCAGCCAGCCCTGTCAGCTTAATTTTAAATGTGCTGAGGGATACAGACATATTTTAAGTTTGTTTACCTTGATTTACTTTTTTTTTTTTTTTTTTTTTTTATCCTTACAGAGAGGCAGGATTCAAAGCAAAAGCCTGAGCAACTTTGGAGCTACACTGAAATGTTGTGACTGGACGTTGCCACCAACGAGCTCCCAGGTGAAGTACAACCACACTTTCAAGACAGATGGTTTTATGTATAGGCCCAGACTGTGGAAACGAAAAATATGAGGAGAAGGCGGAATGAGTAGTGTTAAAAATTGTAAATAAGACCAATGCATTTCAAATTACATTCTGGTGGAATATAAAACAGTGAAGGTGAAATATCATCTGCAATAGAAAAGCAAGAGGAAATGAGAGAAAACCTGAATAACAAGCAATGGAATAATCACATCTGGCACTTCCCTGTTTCCCATAGAGGGTGAAAAGATCCAAAGGTTTGTAGTTGAGCAGCAATAACACAAGGTCCGCTTCTGCTGAAGTCAGTGAAGACACTGCTGCTGACTTCACCACGATAAGGTTCAAAGTTTGAAGGACAAGTGCTAGATATCTGCAAACTAATAACCTTAGAAAAAGATCCCCTGTCCATAAAAATCGCCTTGACTTCAAGGAATTTGGGCAAATTTTGCCAGCCTGCTCCGTGTGGGGATCCAGCCATCTTACTAACCAAATGCAGCCATCAGTGCACAAAATGATCATGGGAAAATGAAGGAAATGATGGAACACAGTTTAACTGTATTTATTTAAAATGAGTGTTTCTTACTGATGCTGAGTAATATTTTCTCACGCTGCAACTACTGGCATGAACAGTGCTAATCAACAGGAGAAGGAGCACTCAATCTGTCCGCAAACAAAGGCTGCTGAATTTCATTGTATCTAAAAGGGAGTTTCAAGGGAGGCTTCTGGAGTCCAGATGAACACTTAAAGTGATGGGGAACCCTGTGCTTCCACCGAAGATTTATTCCTGAAAGTAATCACTTTTCCTTTTTCAAATGTGTACCTTGAGCACAGCACAAACCTCCCTCTCGAGGCTTTGCCGTCAGGCTATCCTTTTCATCAAGAACAGCTCAGGCTTCCCTAGAAAATATTTGAGCTTGAAGTCTAAAAATCCATTCCTCTCCCAGTTCCTTGTCACATATTTTCCAATACTCATAAGCTATAAATAGAGACAGATGGAGAGAAAAATAAAGTCGCTCATTCCCTTGAAACCTCTTGGGCCAGAAGAACTTTCTGGCAGGAAGCAATGGAAGAATGATAACTATTTTGTTTCTAAAAACCTTTGAGTTGTTCCTCCTAAGTAAGGCCAGCTGATGTGTAAGGCAGTCAGCTATTTTAGTACTGTCATGGAATTGGCCAAGGAGTTGCTGAAATGCTAATTCCTTTTGACAGAAGCCCTGTAAGTCAACTCTAGACAATTACCTCTGGAACTTCCCAGAAGACAGACTCCAACCATGGCAAATTTTATATGCATACAGGAAGGCACAGAGAAGGTGACTGTTACTTGTATATTGCCAGCTTCAGGGATACACCAGGACTACTAGAGACAGGTTTTCACAAGGCCATTTTGACATCCCGATACCCACCCATAGTCAGGAAGAGACTTGCTTTGAAAATGTGCTTGTGGGGTTTATTCCAAAGACCCAGCACTTGTCCTCAAGAACCATCTCTGATCCCTGGCTGTCATTCAGCAGGTTCTGATAGTCGTGCAGCCTTCTAGCCTTCATCAAATTTCAATGAAAGAAACAAAGCTTTTGCAAGTATTGGAGACAGCATTTTTTGCAAGCAGTTGGAGACAGGTTGACCATATTTAACTATCAAAAATGCTATGTGGGAGATGAATTATAATATGTAAGCAATTTAGATTACGTGCAATTTACATGCAATTTCAATTATATGCCACTCTCAATTCTCATGCAAACGTCTTCTTTGGAAGTAACAGTTAAACAGACATGCAAATCAGCCACTAAGCCTACATTACTGTTGATGGTTTTCACCTTGTGTATTTTGAACTGATGTAACAAGCAGCTTAAACGCAGGAGGTAAAACTCAAGGCTTTTGTTTTGACAGCCATGACTACCAGACAGTTTGGTCATTGGATTTTCCTAGTTTTGGAAAAGAAAAGAAGAGGCATGACAGCTTTTGGACTAGGTCATCAGCCCATACGAGCTAACACAGCTTCTTTAAAGCAAGTACTGCTGTTGTTGTTTCCCCCCCTTTGGAAAAGAAATACAAATCAGTCTGTAGTTCTACCAAAAGAAACAATAAATCCTATGATTTTTTGATAGATCCTATGGACCTCTCAGTTTGGTCAAGAAATAGCTTTTAATTGCATAAGCGTGAGCCTAAACATGCCGTAGACTGCATGCATCCATCTGCTTTCAAGCCAGGGCAGCAGTTGTGTATGCAAAAAGTGCACTTACAGAATTAGACAGCTGGTTAAGATTGACTAGTTAACAATCTCTGTACTTACCGGTCTTCTCTTAGCCTTTTACTCACTGAATTACTTGACATGTGTGATGTTACTGCCATCTCGGTCATTACTGTCCAGACTGCCTGCGTTTCAAATTCTGTATTCATGCAAAATGCTACAATACCTTCCACCAGCAGATGTCTCTCAGGCTGTGCAGAAGCACAATCTGAAAGCGTGTGTTGCAAGACAGAAAGGAAAACTGAACAGCTACAAGCCCTGTTACAATTCCAGGATGTGACATATGTAAATTTTAATGAGCATGCCTCAGCAGCCTAACTGCTCCATATGAAAAGTATTGGGGCAAAGCCTAGTTCAATGCATCAGACTCCCTGCACTAAATATTGAATACCTCTTGCTTTTTCGCATGAGGGTTCCTTTACTCCATGCATAGCTACTTGTCTGCAAGATCCTCCAGGACTGCTTCTGGCTGTGTAAGTTAAAAATCCAAACTGAGCTCTCTGCTCCTGCTTTCAGGCTGACAGTAATACCTTAGTGTTGCCCAGAGTACATTGCTTTATTGATACTACTGCCCATTTTCCGGAGAAGGTTGAAAATCCCAGCATTAATACATGTATTTTCAGATACAGTCTAGAAAAAGTCCAGATGGTGGCAGGAAACACAGTAACAAGGCAGAAAAAATGAGAGTCTGGAAACAATCCAGCTATTTTTTTCCCCAATTTATTTTCAAATATAAAAGTTAAAAAACATAATCAAGGCTGTATGCACAGAGAGCATGGTGATGCAGAGCTTGCAAGGCAAAATGCTCCGCTCAGACAATTAACCAAGTTGCAGTCACTTCCTCCCCTATGGGGTTACGGACTGGAAATACTGGAACCTCAAAGATAAAAAAGGAAATTACCTCCACAAATGAAGAGAGCGGTTTAGTGGTGCATTTCAGTCTCTCTCCTACACAGGGCATACACAGTTCAAAGGGGATTTGCACCACCACTCAACGCTTCTTGGCAGCATCAGTAGTGTGACAACCATAACTTGAGCTTCGGAGGGGAGGGGCTCCTCGGTGTGGAGGCTGAGCACTGGAAGGCAAGTATTTGTCAGTGAAGCTGGACTATCGCTCCATGGATAACACTTTACACATTCTGGCCCATGATGTCCTAAATAAAGACCTAGAACAGTATCTGTGCTAGTGTAACACCATGTTCTTACTGGCAGGGTAATCAAACTATTGGTTTCTTTTATTAGTATCTTAGCCATGAAACCCCAAGTTTATACACACCTGTTGTGCTCTACACACTGGTCTTCAGGTTCACGTCTGTCTCAGTTGACAGCAGGATGACTCCTCCCTTAAATCAAGCACGTTGCGTGTTTACAGGCTCATGACTATTTTCGCTTTTGTTTTGTACCTTTCTCCCATACTTTGCAGGATGTCACCATTCCTTACATACTGCTCTATGTTGCTAGAGCTCCTAAGACTGACTTTCTCACAGGGAAAGTCATTTCATTATTTTTAAAAATAGTTGCCATATTGTTACCTTGTATTGTGAATGTCAAAGGGGATCAAGGAAAATAAGGAAAGGTGGAAAAAGAGTTTCACTTAGCAGGTAATTAAAAATCTACCAGTCAGAGTATGAACAAAGAGTTGCCATGGCTTAACAAGCTGCAGTTCATTAGTTGAAACACATTTAACTAAGCAAGCCACTAATACAAAACAGAACAGGTTAATTTAATCTATTTTTGGTTAAAGGCTCTGTTAGGTGATGATAGCGAGAACAGAGAGGGAGCATAAAGTGAGAGCAGCATGTATGTGTTGATGGAAGTGTCATGGCTTAATTACCAGCAGAGAAAATTTTAAGAATGCTTGTTCCATAGGAAGAGGAAGACTTAAAGGACACTTAGGCATTCAGCTTCAGTCACTGCCACTGGGAATTGTGGATGTCATTTCCCACTGTGCTCTTTCCCTCTCCAAATCCCTATGAGAAACAAGATGTTCACAATAAAGTGGAGCCAGAAATTGCCACAGCAAAGCCTATTCTCCAGCTGGATCCTCAGCATACCCATATGGGCTTGTAAATACATGTTGGAAAAGCCCTAAATAGAGCGCTTACAAGACAGAATGCAACCACTCAAAGAAGATTTCATGGCTGAGGAAATAAAGGCTTTAAAATGTGCCCAAACACACATGTATAGAAGAGGATGTAAAGGCTCCAAAGAACTGTCCTTCTTCTTTCCCTTTCCTAGACTAGGTCTAAAAGCAGAGGCACATGAAAACCCAGAACCCAGCACCCCTCTCACCTGATGGCGAGCCAAGGATGCCCAGTCCCTCACTAAGTATGTTCAGTGCAGAATCTCCAGGCCAAGAATTTGCTCTCCCAAGACGGAATAAAATAAATGTTTTCAGCATCTTTCCAAGCATCCTCTGTTAAGTGTTTTCAGGCTAAATCTATAAATGAGCATAGATAGAGCCTTCACTTTGCTGCCAATGCCTGATCACACAGAGCTGGAAACAGAATCCACATTTTTTTAATCTTACTAGTTGTAACACATATTAAGTGTTTTGAGGGCAAACAAGGACTTTTTTATTTGATTTGATTCTATTTATTTATTTATTTATTTTGCTACAGAAATGCCATCACAGTTGGTGATAGGCACACCATAGGAGATTCTGACCCAACCTTTTTCACACCTTATCTAATTCCTTTGGCAAAGACCTTTGGTTGTAAGAGCAAAACTGTTCATGTCAAGCTCTCCGGACAATTCAACAACAGTATTCAGGCTATTTCACGGGTTACTCTGGAGTCACCTGATCCATCCATTTCATGCTGCATTTATTGGCTGTATGAAAGAGCATGCTTTTGTCTGAAAAAGAGC
Source organism: Cygnus atratus (assembly GCF_013377495.2). NCBI lineage: Eukaryota > Metazoa > Chordata > Aves > Anseriformes > Anatidae > Cygnus > Cygnus atratus. The sequence goes on from NC_066396.1 coordinate 52,035,987, forward strand.
ACACTAAGAAGCAAAACTTCTGCACTCCCACAAAGCAATCATAGCAATATGAGGCAAAACAGTGTAAGTAAAGGAGAGGTCTGTAGCACTATTGTAATTTAGATTCACTAAACAGTGTAACAAGGGGTCAGGTACTCTAATTAGATGCACAAAGGCCATGGACTGCTCACATCAAGGCCAACCTTCACGTTTAGCTAATGCTAAACATGGCAGAAGGGCTCCCAGTTCCGACTCCTTTGGAAGATAGCTCCCAGGTTTTAGCGTCATTCAGATCACACAACCCTCTGTCCTTTCAGGTAACACCCTTGAGAAGGGCACCATGGTCTGAAGAACAAGAAGACTCCCCTTCCTTCACTATATACATTTCTTCTGGATACTGAAGCTTTGTTACTGAGGTAGAAGCTTAGAACAGCATCCATGTACTACTTCCATTTTGCATTGTCTTTCAGCAGTGTTTATGTTTCCATGCTATCAAGCAAAACGCAGGTGAGGAAAAGCTCTTCCCACTTGCTGAAGATGCTGTTCTTGTAAAATGAGAAGTAAAATTGTGTGAGTTTGTACAAGATAAAAAAAAAAAATCAATACCCTCTTTCTGTTTATAACACTGTGATTAAACAGGTACTCTTAATATCAGTTTAACATTTTATGGGAGAATGGATGGGACTACTGTAAATAAGACTGAACCTTTTTTTTTTTGCCTGTGTAAAGCTTTTTGAGACATTCCAACATGAGAATAATGCATATTTAAATGTATCTTACGTCAGGAAATAACAAAACATCTATTATGACCAAACTATCTGCAATCTGTGCAATAAAGGCAAGTAATATTACCAAGTGACCACAACCTGAACAGGTGATAATCTTTCTTCCCACTACCCAGTATTTCAAAATACAGTATTGCAGCAAATTTCCAGCTGAAATTTGATGATTCTTTCAAAAACATATTTGAGCTGAAAAAAAAAAAAAAAGACATGCATATTATGCACAGAGCAGCTATTTGCTGAAAGTTTCAGTTATTCTGAAAGTGTGCTTTTTCAAGAAATGACAGCCTCAAAGAAAATTTTCTGCTATTACCTAAGCAAATGGATAGAATGCAGTAGAGGAAATTACTTTTTAACCCCCTGAAAATTGTCATTTTGGTTAAGGTTTTTACCACTGTCCTTTAATGAACAATTTTCCATTAAAAGAAAAAAAATCCATTAAAAAATCAATTTTCCATTAAAAAAAAAAGTTAATATCTTTAATTAAAACAAAGGGAAAAATCAGTTTTCCTAAAAACAAAATCCAATTTTTACAAGAAAAATATTCCTTGGCTTTCTATGCTACCCAGAGTTAAAAACAATTTTCACCAGCATAGCTTTCTTGCAAAAAGAAATTTCCTTTCCGTCAAACCCATTTTCTGCTGGAAAAAAATAAAAAAGCCTCAACAGAACAACGATGTCCAACACTAAAAGTAATAATTCATGCATCTAGAATATGCTTTCATCTTCGCTCCTGAAAGCATTCTACGAATAACAGACTGACTGTACAGGGGCAAAAAAATGACTTTTATTTTATAAGAGAGGAAACAATAACATGGCAAGGGCCTGCTTTTCAGAAGCAAGCATAAACATTACTACTACAATACAGGATCTGCCCAAAGGTCTCTCTAGCCCAGTAGACTTTTGTTTACCTGGTAGGGTAGGTAGGTAGGTACCGTGTAAGGTGGGTTTTCTAGGGTCAAGCTAATCCTTTATGCTCCAGATCAGCACATCCAGATCCCTGTAATTTCCCAAATGGGGGAACTTCAACTGCATAATTTTTGCTAGCAGGAAATTGTCAGCAGCCTTCCCTGGCTAATAGGGGCTGCCAAGAGTAGGTGCCAAGAGAAATATCTGAGAATAGGTCATGCAGGCACTGTATAATTTACCCATAATGTTCTCCCTGACAACACACAATAAGTCATACCTGAGTCAGAACTGATACCTACTTGATTTCCATTTCTGGCATGCACAAATACCTCTGGCCATGCGACCAACAGCTTAATTATAGATTGTGAAAAAAAAAAAAGAAAAAAAAGTAGTAGCTTTTGTGTTTGCTCCAAGTCCATTGCCTACCACTTTTACTTACATTTGTCTCTCTGCTGTATTATGAGAAAATCCTTCCATGTGCATCTGTTTCAATTACTTCTTACAGACTTTTATGATAGCCCATGTTCTCTCTCTTCTCCAACAGCTTTACACATCACTCTCTGTGCAAAGGACATTCCATAGTTTTCATAAATTTTCTTACTCTTTCCTTTCAACATAAAAATAAATAAATAAATAAATAAATAAACAAACAAACAAACAAACTATTAGCCTCACCAGTGTGATTACCCTGGAGAACCTCCATATTGCCCATGCTAGAAGTGGTTAAATTCTGTACCGCCTGGCACGACTACTTGACTGCATACCAAGAGGCAAGGGCACTTTTTATTAAGAGCATCTTGTTCAATGCACTGTCTGTCTGATGTTAATGAACTACTCAAACATAATTCCATTCTCCTCCACATCATTTCAGCCAGGTTCTTTACACCACAGGGTAAAATAAATAAATAAATAAATAAATAAATAAATCAGCACTGTTTAAAGATAGCAGCACATCTCATTAGTAACATGAAATGTTTGATAGTGTTCTTGTAGTTCCTGATGCAAACATATCCCCAGGGGTTTTACCCAGCTTGACCTTCTTAATCACTGCTTTTCCTTACAGCATTGATGCTCTAATTTCATAGATATCCATACAGACCAGCTACAGACTCAGAAATGTAGCATCTCCTCTTAGGTCAGCAGCAGCAAAGTTGTACTAGTGTTAAGAACCATATTGCTGGTTCATTTTTGACAGCAGCCTGAGTTTTCTCTTTATGCTGTAGTAATAGCATGCTGCATAGCATTTCCAGGAGTTATTCCTCTTTGTCTTGACTCCTTGTGTGCTTTCAGCTTGCTTCAGTTTGCTCTGAAGCTGATTAGCCTTGTGCTCTGTTCAGTTTGCATTTGAGGACAAAAACACATATATAGCAACACACAATTTGGAAACTTGTTTTCTTTGTTGATATACAGCAATTTCAACAGCAATGCACAGTTTTCTTTTCTGAAATTTCCCTGCTTTTCTTTTCATAAGTGTGAGCTTTTAACATTTAAATTATTTTGTTGCCAGTTGATAAACTCTTTAGCATTTGGCCTCTGCATCTTACTTAAGAAGAGATTTTAGCATTGACATGTCTCATTTTTTTAAAGAGCCTTTGTCTTTCAGCTTCTTCTAAACTCAGTTCTGAACTGCTTCATGCCAAACTTACTCACGTAAAGGTTCAGTCTGAAATAAGTACAAGCTTTAGGTGAAGATTAGGGAATGAAAAAGTGACCGATATATTTGATTTCTAAGGAATTATTCTTTTGGCAAGACTCCTCTAAACCAAAGCCAGCTACAAGACATCTCAATTACACTTGGAAGAGATGGATCCATATGAATCCAAATGATCCTGAACTTTTTAATCCAGAAGGTGAAGTATAAGAATAAAGCATATGCGTACTACAGGAGAGGATACCCTAATTACTGGAATGCAAATCTTCGGAAACACGAAGTCTAAATTACCAGGCTCTGAAGACTAAACTCACCATTGCTGAGGTCTGCTATGAGCTAAACATATCATGTGGAGTTACCTCACTTCATTTTCAGCTGCTATACTAAATTAAAGGGACCTAAAAATATACGGGATAATTGGATTGAAGCCAAAGAACATGTCTCAACTAATACAAGAGCAGCTGCTCTGAAAGATGGGAATATTTACTAGGCTTCATACTTTTCTTTCACTCAACTTCGAAATATCAAGTAAAGCTCTAAGCCTCTCTCTAGACTTATAAGCCAGAATGCAAACATCAAGAAAAAAAAATCATTTGCACAACAACATGGGAGAGTCAGAACCAAGTTTTGGTACATGATGGGTGATTGGAAAGACAGCAAATTCTAATGCAAACAAGGCTTGAACTTGTCCCACCTGTAAAAGGGGAGTTGCCATGAGACAGTGCTCCGCTCAATACAAAACTCATTTTTCCTCCTCGGATTTTTCTGATATTCTGCCATGACTATACAGGAACCATAAAAAATCACATCTTCAGCTTGCTTAGTACAACTTTCTTTCTAGGTTCCTTAAAGGCATACTCAAATTCCACTGAGTAATACCCATAGTATATAGAGGATATAATATGCATAGTAGATGCATGCTTCAGTCCTTTACGGTTCATTCACAAGATCTACAGGCCACTGGCACTATCAGTTTCCAGACAAGGCTGTCTTAACCACCTTGACAGCATGCTCCAACTTAAAGCAACATTAGCAAACCAATTTGTTCTTCTGCAGTTGTTGTTGGGCATAAGCATATATTAGCCTTTTAGACTTGGTTGAAGCATTTTTTAATTTTGGTATAGTATTTTCATCATCATATCCTCCTACTTGTTGCTTGAAGACAAGACCCATTTGTAGACCAGAGTGCAATAGGCTGTTCTTGCCTGAGAATATTACAATATTCTCCATAAGTATTAACAAATGTTACCTGTTCCTTGATGGATAATTTCATACGTTTCACAAAAGGCTTTTGACTGCTTAATGGGGCAGTTTTATCACAACAAACGTGAAGCACTATTTACATAACATTTTTGATTGTCATCTTAATGTCAAATACTGCTTCTCAATTGATGTGCTTTATAAGACTGCTTAGTCCTTACAAATGAAGATTGTTCCTTGCGTAAAGCTTGCATTCACTGTCTAGCTTGTTGGAAGATGTTGAGATGTAGCACGGCCTTTATGTTGTGCAGATTCTGATACTTACTGAAAATAGAAGTTTGTAAGAAGAATTATAATTCTTCAGCAACTGTACCTTGCCTAATAGTACACTGAAAAATTAAGGTGAGAATGAAGGCACTATCTGTATGAGGTCCTCCTGTCTGCACCTCTTTCCACTAAAACGAAATGGAAAAAATACAGAAGAGAAAGAAGAACACATTTATAATTTAAAGAAACTTTGATTCTGTTCATGAACTAGATCTTTTGGTGTTTCTTCTTACAGAAACTAGGCACATTTAAGAGAAACGAAGATCAAAAACAGCCTTTGGATTAATCAGGTGTAGGCCTTTCCAACCCCAGAACTCTTTCGAGCTTGCATTTACATGAGCAGTTTCAATTTTTACCAGGCTAATGCTAAAATTAGATACAACCAACTAGTTCACATATGCAGCTTTGCTAAATCTGACATGCTTTACCCAAAGCAGAACATTTACACTGATTTCTTACCAGTCTCACAGATGAGATAAAGAACTACCACCATGAAAGCTAGAAAATAGTTAAGCGTTTATTTAAGGCATCCTGGATACGCTGTATTAAAGCCTCCTGTGGAATTCAGGTTAAAACATAAGCAACTGTTTTTTGTTTTTTTTTTTTTTGGGGGGGTGGGTATTGAATAAGTAAATAAATAATAAAGCTTAATAGTTCACAGAATACTTGCATATAGCTACTCACCGTGGAGTTCTTTTGAACAGCCATCCTAAAGAAGCCTGTGAGGTCTTTAAACATGAAGGTTTGTTTTCATGGTGCTTACAACAGGATTGTTTTCAGCATAGTGTATGTTTTATCTCCTAACAACACACACTTTAATATGCTTTGTATTTGTTTTGAGATGTCCATTCAAGAAGAAAAAAACTTCTATTTTTTTTAATATTGTAGTTTTTAAGGCCAGAGTGAATACAAAGCCATATATTTTCCTTCAAAGTGTAAACTTGTTAAAGAATTAGTCAATGTGTATTTTCACATTTATTTGGGATAAGAATAGCCAGTCATCAGTCAGTATTTCACAGTTGTGCAACATAATTCCATACCACAATCCAATCAGATTTAAAAAACACCCCAAAATTTTAAAAACAGTAAACATACAATTTTTGCTGGTGTTGCTGAATAAACAAATCGATCATTAAGTAGAAAGTTGACAGCTTCAAGCTTATCCGAGCTACAAAACCCTGAGACACCCTGCAAGTGTGACTCCAAGCATTTATATACAACTGGACACAGAGTTTGCGTATAAAATGGCAGGAACACAATTACTACTTTGTTCAAAGAGCTGGAGGTTCATTTTTGTTATTCTTCTGTGCTGAAGTAAATACTCAGCTTAGTTTTCAAGGTAGCATACATTTGCTATACAGTTGAATTCCAAACTGAACTCAATGGATTTGGTCACTACCAAGGAATTGTGGCTCAACAGGCACACAAGAAATTTCTTGGGTGCCTTTTTTTTTTTTTTTTTTTTTTTTTTAAAGTACAGTACTGGTGACAGTTCTTCTGAATTTATATATGACCTGGAATTAGAACTTTGCCTTTTCAAATCACACTTGCCTCCACATTCTCCTTGCCATCCCTGTGCAAAGATTAACCAACCTCCTTTTGCTAAAGAATACTCTTCAAAGTAGTACTTTCCAAAGAATCTAATTCTGTAAAAATAGTTTAATGCATTCTAAAAAATGGCACATCAAATGAAAGATTCCTCTGAAAAGATTAGAGTCTTATAACATATAACATCTCAGAAACGTTTAAGTTCCCAGTTCTGAACTGCGTATGACTTGCAACTGCTTCACATCGCATGTAAAAAAGAAGCAGCAAATTTCAGCGAGCAGTAATAAAACAGTTTCAATGCTTCTGGTATTAACTGTTCTTCCCCAATAGCACCAGAGGTAACTGCTAGAAACTAGTATTGGTATTTATTAACAGCATGTACAACAGAGCAGAACTGATGATAAACAAGGTAAATATACTGTCCGGTATTCTTTTTGAAAATGTTTGATAGTTTGGCTGTGAAAAAAATAATTTATGCTTGGATAGAAGTGCAGGCAAAGATGTCTCATCCTAGTCAAACTGAAAGATATTACAAACCACATAAAAATCACATATGTAACATAAAAATATCTAAATATCAAACGCTTGCAAATAAAGTGTCAAAGTGAGCCAACGACAAAAATATTGGTGTTTCTATCTGCTAACTGTAAAGATTTTTAAAAATACTAGTAAACCACTCTTATTTTGAAAAATCAGAAAATGCAAAAAATATTTACTTAAGTAAGTGAAGAAAGTCTAGACCAGTGCAAAGTGAATTACAACAGTAATTCCATTATTTTTCTAGTTAAAGGCATTAGTTTGGTACATTTTCATGGTTTTACAGTGCAATGTGATTAAGCCTTAATGAGGTGATGACTAACTAAAGCCTTTCTTACTTGAGACATTCTACTGTGAACACTTGGCAGTTCAAGTTCATGTTATCCAAATGAAACATGAGAATCAAGAAAAAAAATGAAACAAGTGATATACCAGAAAAAATAGCAAAGTCGATTATCACATTTTGAAACTCTTTGTAGCATGTAAGCATTTAAAGTTACTAATAAATATAAAATTCAGTAAACTTACAACCACTATAAAAAAAAATGTACTTTTACACTTACACTTACAAATCCAACATGTTCATTCAAACATCTGAACACACTCCAAAAGCAAACGAAACACATTCTGAAGGCAAGTAACACCACCATATTACACAGCCCTACTCTCACCTCATAAAATATTCTTTAAAAAAAATCTCAATCAGCTTAATCTGACATACAAATATCTTTGCAGGTTATCGAGGATTTTAAGCCACTTATTCTGTTTTCTTTGCTTGTCTCTTCTTAACACCATCATGGGACTGTTCAGAGGAAGACTGGTCACAGACTGAAGAGCCACTGGAAGATGCAGCACCTTCGCTCTTCACTTTGGGTACAGTTTTCTGCAAGCCGAAGAATATATAGCCTAATGCAGCCTCAATGGGAGCAAACGGAGAAGTCGCAGATCTTGTCAACATCATTTTTACCTATGAGGAACAGGGAATGGTCAAGTTGTATTAAAAGTTTTAATGACTTCACAATAATTTGAACACAAGTGCTACACTGAACCAAGGTACAGCATTTCTAACTTGCTACATGAGCACGAAGAGTCCACGCAATGAAGGAAAATATGCTCATTTTAGGTTAAAACATCAATGAATGCTTCTCTTTCTGACCTATACTCTTAAAAACAAAACAAAACAAAAAAACACACTTAAAACACTTTTTAAAAGTAAACCATTTTTAACAATGGTTTTCTTTGTTTAGGTGAAGCATCAGCTTAAAGTCTTGGCTCCCTAAAGAAAATTCTCTAGCATTAAACTCATCAGCAACTTCACAGAAATGAGACTGGCAACCACCACTTTGAGATATTTTCTAGTCTGTTCAACAGCAGCTCTGAAGTTTTAAAAATTGCTAGCCTTCTTTCAACTCAGAGACTATACTTTTCTTATTAGCTAATAAATCTCAAGACCAGCATCATTCTGGAAACGAACATGACTAAAGGGGTCAAACCCAGAAATTAAGTGATGCTGTATAAGAAAATACCATTATTTACCTTGAATATATTAACTTCATTAATTTTACAGCAATGTAAACATACATAACTCATACATAGACAAGAACCTATTTGGTTTGTTTTGCAAATCCACAGATGACTGCACAGGTACAAGGCAGGCATTAAGCAGCTAGAAAAAAGCAGAGAACAGGATAGTTTCTCTCCACATATATGAGCTGTCTGAGATTGTGGACGTAAAAACCTACCATATCAACTGCTGGGTGCCAATATTCCTGATTCCTTCCCTCTCCACACACTGAACCTACCGGAATAGGTCTTCTGCTCTATCTACGTGTAAAAGACTAAACACAGGTTTAAGGCAGTAGCAGCTGTCCTCCCCTTCCAAAAGGCAGCATTATAAATTGTGATATTATGTTTGAGGTCATGTTTTGCTCTGAAATGCTGAAAAAAGATATTTTTTGTTATTCAGTTATTTGCAACACTTTCAAATTCTTACCTTTGAAACTACAAGAAAGATGGTGTACAAAAACATGAGGTTGTGTCTTGCTATCGGCAAGTACTGGCTATGCTGAAGAGTGAAGAGAACTGCTCCTATCAAAGTTACCTTCACAGGGCTGGAAATCAAACAAACAATGTTAATTTCTCTTCCCTACTCCACAGTGAAAGAGGTCATGTCCTAGCAAACACTAAATGTTCTTAGCATGCAAAGCAACTATTTCTGAATAGAAAACATGCATACTTGCAGTGATGAGGTCCAAAACCTAGGTATTATTAAACTAAGTTCAACACAGATTTATACATCCAGCAAATTCATATTTGACAAATCCTCTTCAAATCAAAATGCACTTCAGTGTCTCTATTCAGACTCTACATGTCAACTTGCTCTTCTTCCTCTTCTCCCAATGTGTCTTACTGAAGAGTTAAATTACAAAGCTTGCACTACTCTAGCAGTGCTTAAAAATACATTCTCCTATACTCTAGGTGTTAGTTATTCCAGGCAGCTGCTGCAGGTGTCAAAGAACAACTCCATCCAAGTCTCATTCCACTATGATACTCCACCACTTTTAGGGTTGTGGTCTGCTGATGCTTGACTTGAGCCAGGTCAAGTATCGGTATGACATATCAATCTTGTTATGTTACCAAGTTTCACCAAAACAGCTGTGTTGACTTGCAACATGTAAAGATTTACAGCTTCAATCTACCTTCATCACAGTGGTACATCACTTGACATGTATACAGTCAGAAAACAAGAGAATATGGAGAGCACTAAAATCCTGGCAGAAGAATTGTGCACATTTCTTAAGCTGTATCTATAATACAAGGACAACATTCCTGTTACCACAAAGCATCTATTCATAGACAAGTTCTTCAGTCATTTCAGTAACTCAATAGATTTCTGCATTTACTTCCTGCTTAACCAAAAAAACAAACAAAAAAAAACACTAATTCTGTGTAAAACTATCTTAGCCGATTGCAGAATGTTTTATCCTTTAAATTTCAAAATTTACTTCTATTTAAGTTTTACATATTAAACAGAATTTAAAAAGAAAAGTATTTTTTGAGCTATTTTGAGTCACATCCACCACAGAAAAGCAGGATATATGCCAATCAGTAATCAATGTTCTAATGTTGTACCTGTAAATACAGTGCTATTACTAACAGTGACTACTTTCTTCTGGAAGTCTGGTAAAAAGACTGCAGACACCTAGGCACTGACTGAGGAAGAGTAATTCCCTTACAACTTTCTCTTCTGTTATTCTCTATTCCTAAGAGTAGCTGCAGAAAAGATTTTTTTTTTAATTATTGTTTCTAAAGACTTGAGAGTTACATGGGAAAGATCAAAGCCATTTTAGGAAATTACTAAAATGAGCTTATCTTAACTTACAACAATAGCTTGTGGCTTTCTAGCCTGCCTCAATATTCATTTTACTGTCTAATCTAGAAGCCATGTAATTTTCCATTCTTTGCTTCTGCAAGAGAAGGCACTTTTCTTGTTTTACAGTATAGAAAAGATGTGTTGCTACTTTTTTTGCTATATTGAACTACCAGTTTGTACCTTCTCAAATAATCAGTATCTTTGGAGGAAAACAGTGCCTACAGAGGAAGCAAGAGTGACAATACTCAAAGGAAGCCATATTGATGATGTTCAGAACATGCACTAACAACACAGTCCTTACTCATATATTTGTAGTACCACTGGCCTTTCATTTTGGATAGAAAACCATGTCCCTACAAGACAAACAGACTCAATAATGTTTACCAATAAATTCCAACAATTTTCTAGCCATAACTTTTATTGACTTCTTCCAACTTGGTATGCTTGTGCTGCAGACCTAAAATGACCAAAACATTTGCTAAAATTATCAAAGATCAACAACCAATCCTTCATAAGACAAATATCAAGCATCTATTATAAACAATTGAATTTTTATTAATATTTTCAATCTTTAAATCTGAACCATTATATGGTTCAGATTATATTCACATTATATTCAGTGTCAACACAAGGAATTAGTAAAACAGCTGTTAACAGATTGAAGTTCATTATAAAAATCTTACTAGGACATCTTCAGTAGTTCATTGGTTTCAGGTTTCCACACTCCTCTCACCAACTGCTCGAAGTTGGAGATTAGGCCACCACCAGCTCCTGAAAATCCAGAGATTAGCAGTAAGCCTCTGCTGGCATGCTACCACTGCTGCACAGTCTACTACTGCTCCCAGCAAGACTCATTACACCAGCTGCCAAATGTGGCACCCAAAGCTCAGACTTAAAGAGATTAACTGAATCTTTTATATGTGCATGACTTAAGTGACCAATAAGAAACCGCAGAGGTTTAGCAACTTAGAAAGAACATCATTTTCACCTTTATGTGATAATATCTGAAATGACACACTGATCACTGCAAACAAATGCTTGAATTGACAGAGAAAATCTCCAGAGAGGCTTGTATCATTCTATTCTTCTTGTAAACATCTATGTACAGTGAGTGTCACTATAAAGTAGGAGGATTCTCCACAAGAAAGGGTGGATATGTTTTTATGTTTAAAAAAGGCAAGACATAAGCAAGTGTTAGAAACTTTGGCCAACAAGATTGATCTGCACCATAACCTGTAAAAATAATGCCATATATCTTCACATTAACACATTGTTTCCCAAAGCACAACAGCATCAAGCGGATAGAATCAGGAGCTGCTTTACTACATCCTGAAGTGGTTCTAATTTTGTGACTGTAAACACAGCTGCTAGGAAGGTAGCTTGCAGAGACATATTCCAAACAGCAGGCAGGCAAGAAGGGTCATTCCTGTGTTTAAAACCAACTACTGTTAGCAATCCAAAAAGCTAAGGAAACATGCTCTCTTCTTCAGCCACATGCAAGGAAAACAGTTCTGAAGAGATATGATGGAAAGTTTAGTGACAGCACTGAAGCTACACGGGAGATCGCTTTCTTGATTGCCATCAGTCACCCATCCTAAAAGCCCTCACAAGACCTTCCAAAGGGACAAGATGAACTTCCCTTGGAGTCATTCAATGTCACTCTTAATCCAGGCAGAAAAACTGCTGCACTGACTTCTCCCTTGAGGGGATAAGAGACTGTATTAGGACCTGAGGACCATCATACCCACCACAGCAAGGAATGGTGCTACAGTTATGCTGAAAGGCTAGCCATTTAAATACCACTCCAAAACATCATAATTCATCAGAAGACGACGTTATACATGTTACCTCTGGCCCAGCCCACAGCTACCATGACAAGCCAGGCATCTTCAAAGTGGCTGTCTGCATGTGCAACGCCAGCCACTATTTTCCAAGTCCTAGTCACTTCTTTCATTCCTGCAACTAGAAGCCGAAGAGGGAGAAACGCAAAGCACTGGCAGAATATGTCTCGTGGGCAGTAAAACACAAGATACCTGTAAATCACAGTGAGAAAAAGTGTTACGAGCTTTCAAAAGTTTTTGCTAATGAATTCACTTTCTAATACATTTAAATATATTTCTGGAATACGACTAACAATATTTAATATACTACTGATAGCTCAATGCCTTATACTGCACATATAGAAAAAAAATGAAATGCTTTTGAGTATGTTTGAGCTGTTGCACCAAAATCATGAAATGATATTTAACACTGTACTTGCTGCCTCGTTGTCCCAGCTAAGAATTTATTAAAGTACATCAGAAAGATTTACATTTTCACACAATATCCCAGGTTGAAAGAACCCACAAGGATCATCAAGTCCAACTCCTGGAACTCCTTTTATTGTTCTAGAGTTTATATAAATTATATATTTATATATATATTTACATAACAAAAATTATTAAATTATTGTGAGACTTTTTGTTTTTACAGGATTAAAACAGAGCGGTTAAATTACTTGCAGACACTATCCTTTCCTACTGATAGGTACATGGAATTATGTAAGTTCGGCAAGAATGCCTCCACTTGTTAGTATCACGTCAGATGAAATGCACAGCTATTTTCAAACCCATTTCACATCTTAGTAACCACAGATTCTAGCTTTTCCAGCTTGCCAATTACAAGCACATTTATTTTTTCAAAGTGTTAAAAGCAACCCAAAGGCGTACTCAATATTTAATATCTTTTTCCAACTTGTTCTCAAAACAAAGTAAAGTTAAGATGGCTAACAATGAGGTCCTAAGCTGACAGTAAATCTTAAGTGAATAGATTATGCAGTGCTTTATTTTATCTCCTCAGTCACAAATTTCAGTTCTTAAACAGACAAAAAATATCAAAAAAAAAAATCTGTATTAGCACAGGAATAAGACAGCAATAAGTAAGTGGTGAAGGCAGAAAAAGCCTCTAAAAGATGGTAATGTCTTTTCTAAAAGAAATACTTGCCTCTTGGTTTAGGCTTCTGAGCTCAATCCTATCTACCAAAAACTTCTAAGGCTGCGTCTTTTTCTGGTTTCCTCAGGCAGCAAGGCATAGATGCACCCCTTTATCTAGTTTACTTTATTAAAACTAGTGGCAGACACCATAACCAGGAAGATTCATCCTTCTTGGTTAGAGATTAAAAAGCATGAGAGCACTTGGGTGTTTTGTTGTTTGCTTGGTTGGTGTGGTTTTGTTTTGTTTGGTTTGTATTTTTGTTGTTTTCCTCAGAAAAAAATGCTTATCCTTAACAGCAGAATGCCAGGATGCTTCCTCCACGGGAAGGCAAAATTCAGCTGAAGTCCTGTCCTAATTGTATATTTGCTTTTGCTGCAATGTATATAGTATCTTGCCACTGCAAACTTACAAAGCTTTTTTCTCTTCAAGACCTGGAGCATGCAATTGCCTACTTCTCACATACAAGGAAGTTATTGGAATTTACATTAATAGCTAAGTACTGCTTCAACAGTCAGTTTTACTATTACTTTTGAATTGCTTACATTCCTTCCCTTTTTTCCTATTGTAAATCCAATTGCCTTTGTAGCAATGAAGCTTCAGCAGGTATTAATTCAAGGGTGTATATGGAACATGTATTTTAATGGCTACTGCTAATAGCCATTTAAGCAATGTACTCAGAGCACGCTAACCAGAATCAATTTACAATTGTAAAATGTGGGTTTAGGACACTGAAGCACACATAACTGGATTTGTCTGGAATAGCATGGCTATGCTACCATACCATTTCTGTCTATAATTTCTGCTAGCAATATTTGCTAACAGTAGATGTCGCTGTCCTACAGACTATTTAGGAGCATCTCTTGAGCACAGCACAACCCCTTTTATTTTCCAGTTTTACGTGTAACTTGCGGAATTTTGTTTCATGTGATTTGAGACCGAGAATTAAAGTCATTATACTAATGAACAGAGAACTTCTTAAAACTAAAGGCTTGAAAGGTTTCATAACATTCACAGGTTCTCCTTAAAACCTCATTTTATTTGAGCATAGCAAGTCACATTTGCACACATTAAGTTCAAATGAAAGCATGTTTTGTTTACCTGTACTCCTAACTCAAGTTAACCTCTGTTAAAATAAGCAGTCATGTTGCCCACACCAGACTAACATGAACCAGAAACGGATTCTATAAACCTTGCTGTTCTGCAGGTTTAATTGTATATTACTCATTTCACTGATTTGCTTCAATTAAATTTGTCTGCCATCTTCCATTGCAACATGAAGACCAGAAGACTAATACAGATACACGCATATAAATATTTACTCTCATTTTAATGAATTTGCAATTATAAATCTTAAGTGGCAACAAGGAATAGATACTGAAGGATTTCAAGCAGCTAATACCCTTCTAAGATAGGAATTGAGATTTTTAAATTCAAAAATCCACTGCTGATCCCAAATTTTGTTAAAGTAGAGGGTTTTTCTCTACAATCACTCTCTGGAATAAATGAACTCCACTGCAAGGCTACCTTTGTATGAAAATAACTCCAGTATTATTTATGAACTCCAAAACAGGCCAAATTGCTGCCACATACACATACCTGACTTGCCATTCAGCTCTCTAATGGCTTTCACTACCACCCCATCCATTTGGGAAAGCAGTTTGGGAAAGGGCAAAAGATAAAAAAAAAAAAAAAAAAAATGTCAGAGAGCAGAGACTGAAAGATAAGAAGATCCATGTCTTAGTTTCCCAATCACAGAAAAGTGTAGGAATTTTACTTCAGCCAGGTTCAAGAGCTGTCACTGGAAAAACTAGATGGCACTTAGGACTTCTTCATATTCAGAAAAGCAGTAACTTGAGTCCATTTTATTCCAGAACACATTTTCATCTGTTTGACCAGGAATACTATAAAAATCTAAGATAAGTCTAGTGACTGAGTATTTCATTATCAACAGCTCATAAAAGTTGCTCTTATGAAAAGAGCTCATTTCACTCCTACAGAAAGGGTTCAAACCATTTTTGTTGCTGCAGTGACTTCTCTGATGGAGTGACAGCTTCTAAATCCATGACATTTTTAAGTTGAGCTTCTGATTCACACGGAAGCTTGCTGGTATAGTCTTACTATTTACAGTTAAAGTACAGCTTCCTCTAACCAATAATACTCGTCTAACTCAATCGTGGCTGCTTACCAGACTGAAGATGCCAGTAGAATATTCGTGCCCTTTGCCAAAAATGCTACTGGAGGTTCTCCAAGCATCAAGGAAGACAAAACAGAACCACCAAAGCAACAAAGCATAGCACTAAACCAGCAGGCAACCGGACTTCGGACTGACACATCCACAGCTCCTAAAACAAACAGAAAAGAGGCATAAACAGAAACAAACATTTGAGAATCATGTCAAGTCTTAAGTCAGTATTTTTCAAGTCATGCAATCCTACATTGTTTCTTTAGATCATGAAAAATCCTGCAGAAATCTGTAGGCCTTCACAAGAAAAGTCCTCCGAAAATGCAAGTTTCAGATGACACTGACTTCAGTATGTATTACCTAAATAAAAGAGAAAGATTGACCGTGTGTTCTCCCAGTATCTTTTGTGGGTTGGTTCAGTGTGCCTACCTGGCTACCAGGAAGCAAAAACTTTCAGAGCACACCTGATAGGGTTTATTGCTAAAAATCTGTTGCAGGTACAAAGTTGCTTTTTAATTTGCACTAAGTACATACAAGTGGCCTTGCTGACCTAAAAAGGACTGGTGTTACAGCAGCTACTTTTTGAAGGCTACTCTTCAGCTTTCAATTCTGCTTTTGAATCTTTATGAATTCAAGGTTACTGTTTTTTGTTTTGTTTTGTGTTTTTTTTTTCCCCTAACACCCTCCTATCAGTGTTCTCTGGGCAACTACCCAAGGCAATTAGGCAAACATTGTTTCACCCACAGTTCTGAACAAATAAAGAAGGTTACTCAAAGTCTTATAACATGGGTTATGAAGATGATTGGAGGACTGGAGCACTTGTTGTATGAGGACAGGCTGAGAGAGCTGGGCCTGTTTAGCCTGGAAAAGAGAAGACTGAAGGGAGACCTCGTCAATGTGTATAAATATCTGAGGCAAGGGTGTCGAGAGGATGGAAGTGGTCTCTTTTCAGTTGTGCCCAGTGACAGGACAAGAGACAACTGGCATGAGCTGAAGCATGGGAGGTTCTTGCTGAATATAAGAGGGCACTTCTTTACTGTGAGGGTGACAGAGCACTAGGACAGGTCGCCCAGAGAGGTTGTGGAGTCTCCTTCTCTGGAGATATTCAAACCCGCCTGGATGCCATCCTGTGCAATGTGCTCTAGGTGATTCTGCTCGGCAGGGAGTTTGGACTAGATGATCTTCAGAGATGCCTTCCAACCCCGCCCATCCTGTGATTCTCATTATTAAAAGCACCAACAAGCATCCCAGCTTATATTAGAAGCAATGTGGCTGGCAGGACTACTGAAGTGACAGTCCCTCTGTACTCGGCCCTGGTGAGGCCACACCTCGAGTACTGTGTTCAGTTCTGGGCCCCTCACTACAAGAAGGACATCGAGGCCCTGGAGCGTGTCTGGAGAAGGGCAACGAAGCTGGTGAAGGGCCTGGAACACAAGTCCTGTGAGGAGCGGCTGAGGGAACTGGGGGTGTTTAGTCTGGAGAAGAGGAGGCTTGGGGAGACCTCATTGCTCTCTGCAACTGTCTCAAAGGGGGCTGTAGCGAGGCAGGGGTTGCTCTCTTCTCCCAAGCAACAAGCAGTCGGACAAGAAAACATGGAGTTGCCAGGGGAGGTTTAAGTTGGGTATTAGGAAAAACTCCTTCACTGAAAGAGTTGCGAAGCATTGGAACAGGCTGCCCAGGGAAGTGCTTAAGTCACCATCCCTGGGGTATTCAAAAGGCACATAGATGTGGTACTTAGGGACATGGTTTGGTGGTAGACTTGGCAGTGCTCGGTTAACTGTCGGACTTGATGATCTTAGAGGTCTTTTCCAACCTTAATGATTCTATGATTCTACTAAAAGCTTCACTGTTTCATTTATTTTGTTATCTTCAGAATCTTTAAAATTAATCATCCTTTTAAAATTGCAATTGAACTATGCCAGAAGAATTCTCAGTACCAGATTATGCTGGTGGAGAGGAAAGGGAAACCTTAACGTGTTTTAAGGGGAAACAACACTTTATCAAAGACAGAAGTATCTTGAAATAGTTGTTTTGACTATTTCCTTCCACTTCAGGAGTCCATCACTGCCAAAGCTTCCCCTTTACAAAGATGCAGAGCTCCGTTTGCATGAAATAGTTCCTTTTTTCATAGTCTAAAGGCTGAAGGTTACCAAATTAAGGATGAAACCTATGGTCTGCACCAAAAAGAAATGTGGTATTTGATTAACAATTCAGAAGATAAGCTTTTGGATTTTCAAGAACTTTTGTGGGAAAATATGGTTCTTACCAAAGATTAAATGCTCAAATGTTTCAAAGAGAATACAGCACTCTCACTACAATTCACTTTAGATAGGAATATTGACAAGATTGTTCCAGTTTTAGTGTTGCTACAGTATTATAGCACAAAGTGACCATTTAGAGGAGAAACATCCCAAACTTTATGGGGTAACAAGAAGAAACAGGGAATGGCCACAGCCACTGTAGATCACAAATCACAACAAATCATGTGCTACTAGGGGTGAATACTGCTAATACATCAGCAGCTGCATTATGCACAAGCTTTAACTCTTAGCCTGATGTAATACAGAATGTAGTCTGTATGGTAATCTGATTTTGGAGCAAGACTGGTAACCATATTATGACAGGAGGTTCCACGCGCAAGAATTGTCAGTGTCCAGACTGCACTTAAAACAAATCTTACACTTCTGACATCCATCAGCAGGTGGGTCTGCACCAACCTCTTTCTTTAGCATGAAGCTTCTCACCTGGCATTAGCAGAGAAGTAATCATCTTAACATCTTACTGGTGGCCTCCGTGAGAAGACTGCACTACCCTCCTCCCTCCCCACAAATGCAGCATGGCCAACAGCTAACCAGCAGAAAGAAAGCTTAATTCACTTCACCAGGCATTTGGTCAGATTACTGATTTGGTCACTTTTTAAAAAAAATCAATTCAATTAACTATTGGAGCTGTTTTAAAATCAATTAGTTGACTGTTCTCTTTTCAGTTTTATTCTTCTCCCTTTCAGCAACCACTGCTTCTCCACTCTTGCTTTGCCCCATGACTAACAGCAATTTCCAGTTTTTAGGCCACGTACAGTAATGACTATTATTATTACCAGATTGCCCTCTACACAAAAGCTTGTAAATTTCTTCAGTAAGCTATTAAAGGACATCAAGAGACTGATAGCCCTAAGGGACCTCAGGATTTTTTTGTTGGTCAACATGAGAATTTTCTTGGCTCATACACCATTATTTTGTAATTCCATAGCTGCTTTCTAACAAGGAATATAGCCAACACAGAAAGCAAGGGGTCAAAAAATGCTGATACTAATTTAAAGCACATCTTTTTAGCACTGCTACCTAAACTATAAATGAGATGTAGCCTTTCAGAAAACAAATTCAATTTTCAATAGGTCACATTTTTAAACAAGAGGTCACTTATATTTGTCCTCTGATGCATCACAAAAAACTAATGAGGCATTACGCAACCACACAGGATATCACCTGCCAAAAGGCCTCTAGTCCTGCAGCATATATTAGAAAGCACAGATACAGTTTCAAAATACAAGGACTACTATTGAATGCAATTTTAAATACTATTTCTAGATAATAGTAATAAAAGCCTTGCTGGCTAGCTCTTTCTGTAAGTAGGGTAAGATCTAATTTAAGCTTCCCAACATGTTCTGAACATGCAAACGATAATACATACCACATACACATCTAAAGAGCAAACCTACAGGACTTGTAGAAGTTTTTCCAGCACCCCTGTTCAACTGTACATACCACGAATTAAGCTAAAGCATTAACAGTCAGATTTAACTGAGCAAAACTATGCCAAAAAGCAGTAGCTCTCTTCAGATAACTTGGATCACATCACAGAAAACTTCCAAGACCAAAACCAGCACATCCCTTCCAAACAGTGCTGATCCTCAACCCTCAACACCTTTTGCTGCCTCTCTGTCCCCAAAAAGAAAATTGACCCAAAAGAAAACTCCAACTGGAGCTACAAACGAGTAATTCTTAAGCAAGCCCAAATGTACTAATGAAGAACTCCTAGTTTAACATGTGCAAAGCAACATGTTGGTTGTCACCACTGCAGTTGTCAGCACCCACAAGAGAGCAAGAAAATTTAGTTAAAAGGACTGGGAAAAATCCCAGTTGGTAGGTGCTCATCCATGATACAAATGACCACACTGAATCTGAGTTTAAGGGTTAGCATTTTAATGAGACAGTACTCTGGGATAAAACAAATGTGGCTCTGACAACGACATGCTTCCTACATGGTCAGAGTTACCCAAGTATCCATTTGTGAAAGAGAGCTACACTTCAAATTTCCAAGAATACATGGTAATACCTAAAAAATAAAAGATCAATGATAATATTAGCCATCCTATTTCATAATGGCTGCTATTTCAATTATGATTTAATGTTCAGTTCAAACCACTTGCAAGCAAGAAACAGAAGAGCATGCAGTCACCTGAATTACAGTTACTAACAGTGAGTACTAGAGGATACTCAAAAGTTCTGAACTTTCCAACTATTAAGATGACAAGGAAAAAAAAGAACAAAATAAAGAAATCAACAGACTTCTGATAGCGCTTCCACTGTCCCAACATGCAGTCTCACTAAAGCTGTGCTACACTCCACATCAGCAAAGTAGACTAATTCCTCCCATCCCAGTCCTCAAATCTGCGTCCACTTCAGAAGAAAGTTTAAAGGCAGTGCATTATAATGTCAAATACCTCTGGACAGAAAGTCTCTTCTCAAATGGAAGAGTTGTATTACACAATGTCTCATGTCAGCAACCAGAAGCAATTTTAGTAGTAGTAACAAGATCTGTTGAAGATACCAGCATACATAAACATTTTATATCAGCCTTTACAATTTGCCAAGTGCACTTACTCAGCAGGAAGTAAAAATTCACCTTGGCACATTTAGGAAGTGACCAAAGAATAAGCTCTCACCAGAGTGCTGAGCCTTAAAAATCTGAAGCAAGCAGAAACTCCCAAATCTGCTCTATAATCCCAAAAGCCAGTTTAGTCTCCTACACAGTCACCAGCTGGGATGCAAGGTTACCACAATTGTCCAAAGTCACTCCATTGTGACTTTTTTTTAGAGTTTTGCTACTCTAAACACCAAAATGAGGCTTGTCTCCGTACTTATGACAACTAGAACTAAGTTTGGGGCCAATAAAGACAGTGGAAAAGATTTTTCTGGGGCAGAGCAAGTAGAGATTGAAGTAGAAAAGTGTCACTGTGTGCACTCATACAGCTCCCAAAACACTGGCAGCGAAAGGCTTTCCTAGCTTAACTGTACAAATTATGAGTACAACGTGAAGTCATGAACTAGAACACACCCAGCCCATTACAATCCTGTGGCAGGTTTCCTACCAGATAGGATTTCCTGAGCACCTTTCTGCTTAACCAGGACTCGAGAGGGATATTAGGAGGCGACCAGAGTAGCTCCTTGCACCCCTGTAATGGTGCCTGGCAGCGAGGTGCCAGCCTGCCACCTGCACTCCTTCCCTCCACACAAAAACCTGATTTCAGAGGTTTCAACCCTTTTATTTTTGGACGTTTTAAGCCTTCCACCGTGTTAAGGTTTTTAGCAGCCGCTCGGGCTAGCTTCCCCTGTGCCCCTAGTGAGGAGGCAGAAGGAACTCGGCTGGACGCAGCCAGCATTTACCGACGGGCGGCCTCACCTGGACCGCAGGAGACCTTATTTCCACGCTGAAAGAAGAAAAAACGGAGGGGGGAAAAAAAAAAAAAAAGGCAGACCCCTGGAGCGTCTCAGTCCCCCTCCAGCCCAGCCCAGCCCAACGGAGCCAGGTTCCCGCGGGCAGCCCCCCGCCATTTCGCGCGGCGGCTCCGGCTCCGCCCCGCCTGGCCCCGGCCGCCTTCCCCGCTCACCCCGCTGCTCCTTCAGCGCCATGACGGAGGCCACGTAGTGCGCCATGTCGAAGAAGGGGAACATGGGCAGGCGGGAGAAGGCCAGCGGCACCTGCCCCAGCTCCATGGCGCCCGCGGGGCAGCCTCGGCCTCGGCCGGCGCCGTGCGAGAGGGGAGGCGCGGCGGTGGCCGGCGAGGGGCCCGCCCCCGCGCCGGGCTGCAGCTGGCTGCTGCCTCCGGGCTGCCCCCGCTGTCCCCTCCCCGCTGGCCGGGCTCTGCGGCTCTCCCCGCAGGCCTGCGGGGCGCTACCAGGCCCGCCCGCAGGCACAGGCCACGTTTGGAGCTGAGCCGGGAGCGACTCGGTGAAAGCTTCTCCTTCTGGGGCCAGGTCGCGGCCAGCAGCAGCCGCACCGCTGCCGGTGGGCAAATCTGCCTGTGCCGACAGGTATAAGGAGGGTCTGTGCCTCCCCTGGATGCTCTTTCTCAGCACTTTCTGCTAGAAGATGCTTCCCAAAAATCCACTCATTCACTGCGTATTGAAGTCCTGACTTGTCCTGTCAGCCTTGAATGGGGTGTAAAGCTGATTGCTTTCCTCTTTTATAGCCATGTTCTGCCAACTTGAATGCTCACTGTCTCTGTTAAGTCTCTCCTTTGCCTTTTTTACAGCGTCATGGTATTTCTGCTCCACGATCAACTTGTGATTGGTTTTAGTCCCCAAGGCCTGTTCTGCACTACTGCTGATTCCCTACCACAGATCCACACAGGTACAGGTCACTGTATTTAACAGGTATAAGTGTGACACCTTGCCTTTTCCCTTTTTTCTCTCTCCCTTTTTGTTGTTTATTTCATCAAAAGTACTTAGAACTACAATCCTGTCCTCCAGCGTGTGGTCTTTCACCACGTGCCTAATAATTATCAAGAGTGTTGACATATCCCTGATCCCAGTCACACCTTAGCAGAAACCCTTTTTAATACATGCATGCATTCATTTTGATAGTGAAACCTGTTGTTAGCTGTTCTATTTTCTAAAAGTAGATTTCTAACCAGTTTTGCATTACGGTATAAAAACGACAACAACAAAAGTGTTCATGAGCTTCCCAAGTGAAATGTTACCAAAAACTTCTGCCTTCAAGATACACAGCATCTTCGTTGTCCACCAGACTGGCTAACTTGTGATAGAAGGCAATTAAATTGAGGTGACGCTGTTCTTCACAGACCTATGTCAAGGATTATCGGCCTTCTCATTTTTTTGAGTTAACTTTTTTTTTTTCCCCTCTGACAATCAAACTTAAGTTTAGTGGTTTATGATTCTTTTGGCATTCTTCCAATTACAGGAAAGCACCGTTTTTGTCTTTGTATTTGATTTCCACAAGCTGCTAAAGAGAAGAGTTAATGGCTCTAAAATTGACACGCTGTATGAAATTAATCAAGCTAAGCAATCTGAAAACATGTATGTTCAGCTGGTGCTCTCAAACTGGTTCTTTCCCTAGTAAGAACTAAGTTCAACAAATAACTGGAATAACTGTTGGTCTATTTTTAGAGAAATGTTTATGCAGGAAAAGAGAGCAAACACCTAAACTATCCCTAGAATAACAGTCCTGCTCTGTGAAAAGTAAGCCATTCCTTTCTTTGTTTTTCTTCTTATGAGTACCATATATACAGAATAAGTTCTCTTTACTCACAATGCCTCATCCTCTCTGTTTGTCCAGTGACTCATTTTCTCATTAATGCTTATACCATATGATTATGCCTAGTTTCTGCTGTCTGGACGTTTTCATTTTGCATTTTATCTCAATGAAAAGCTCATGATTCAGCCAAGGTGATCTTATTAGTCTTATTATTAGCATTTCTAATTCTTACTTCCTATTCTGTTTAAGTGCAGACATGGAAGTCACAGGTTATTTTCTAGAGTAGGATATTGCTTTGCCACAGTTGATAGATGGTAAAACGTAATAGATTAGTAAGGCGTGTTCTCTGACCTGTGGCAGAAATCAGTTCAGTGTCATTTTGTCTCCCACTGAATAGTGGCAAGTGTCTATGCAGCTGCAGCAATAAAGGACTTACTGATAGGGTTTTATAGGATGCAATGATATCCTGCCTACAAGCTTCAGAAGTGCTGGATCATTTCTACTCCTTGCAGTACTGTTTTATGGCCACCGAGTGGCATCAGTTTCATTACTAGAAAGTAAAAACTATTCAGAATATCTTTTGTGTGATCAAGGAGAGGGAGGGAAATAAAATACCAATGACCACGACAAAGTGACATGAAAGAAAAATCTTAGTTTGGGCCAGCAGCATGTGGCAGTGCCTACGCTGCAGCAATGTTTACTGCTGTGCCTGCCATTCATGTAAATAAAACCAAGTTTAAAATGCCAACAATGCTATCAGTCCTATCATGCAGTAGATCTGGCAATAGCTACCTGAGTCTTTACTCAGATCCTCAAATACCTACTGCATCCTCTTTTGGGAGCTCTTTGCTGCACCTGAAGCATTTCTTTCCAAAGTGGAGCTAGCTAGTGTGGAGGTGGATCGCCACAAGACACCCTTGCAGCCATTAGGTGGGAAATGTGTGTTAACTGACACAGTTACACGAGAAAGAAGTTCTGGTGTACTTTCTACCTCCAGTACCAACAGGAAATAAGAATAAAAGTTTTTCTAAGCTTGCTGATAACCAGGGAGAGATTCCTGAGATTCCTGTGCATTCAAGGTAGCAATTCTCTGTCTCACCAGTGTGTAGGACAAAGGCACCAACCAAAGAGAAATCAGATCAAGGAACATGGTCTGTGTAATAAAAGTAGAGTGAGAAATAAGAAAACTTAAAATTGGTCATTGATTTTCCAGCTGTCCCAGATATTTCAGAAATAATTTAAAGATAACAGAGGATAAGCACCTCTGAAATAATCCTGTTCATCCTTGGATCAAATATGCTGATGCTGAGAGAACTGTAGCAGTGTGAGAGAATGGTATTAGTTTGTAAGCTAGTTATATTTGGCGTATGCTTGTGTGTGTTAGCTAGTTATACATTTGTTCTGTGTTTTTCTGATTTTAAACTGGAAGAACAGATCTGTCTTCCCTCATCTTTAAAAAGGGGGAAAAAGCAAGACCTGCGAAACTACAGGCAAGTCAGTGTCACCTCTGTTCCTGGCAAGATCATGGAGCAGATCTCTTGGAAACTATGCTAAGGCACATGGAAAATAAGGAGGTGACTGAGGACAGCTAACATGGCTTCACTAAGGGCAGGTCATGCCTGACAAACCTGGTGGCCTTCTATGATGGGGTTACAGCATTGGTGGATAGGGGAAGAGCAATTGACATCTACCTGGATGTGTGCAAAGCATTTGTCATTGTCCCCCATCATGTCCTTGTCTCTAAATTGGAGAGATGTGGATTTGATGGATGGACCACTCAGTGGGTAGGGAATTGGCTGGATGGTCACACTCGAAGAGTTGTAGCCGACAGCTCAAGGTCCAGGTGGAGACCAGAAACAAGTGGTGTTCCTCAGGGGTCAGTACTGGGTCCGGCGCTGTTTAACATCTTTGTAGATGTCATGGACAGTGGGATCAAGTGCACCCTCGTGCACTGTGGGAAGGGATGTGTGGGAAGGGATGACACACTGGGGGGAAGGGATGCCATCCAGAGGGACCTGGGCAGGCTTTAGAGGTGGGCTTGTGCAAACCTCGTGAGGTTCAACAAGGCCAAGTGCAAGGTCCAGCATCTGAGCCAAGGCAATGCCAAGCACAAATAGAGGCTGGGCAGAGAATGGATTGGGAGCAGCCCTGAGGAGAAGGACCTGGGGGTGTTGGTTGACAAGAAGCTCACCATGAGCCAGCACTGTGCGCTTGCAGCCCAGAAAGCCAACCGTATCCTGGCTGCACCAAAAGCAGCGTGGCCAGCAGGGCTGGGGAGGCGACTGTCCCCCTCTGCTCTGCTCTCATGAGACCCCACCTGGAGCACTGCGTTCTGCTCTGGGGCCCCCAGCACAAGAAGGACATGGACGTATTAGAAGAAGTCCAGAGGAGGCCACAGAGTTGATGAAGGGTCTGGAGCATCCGTCCTGTAAAGACAGGCTGAGGGAGTTGGGGTTGTTCAGCCTGGAGAAGAGAAGGTTCTGGGCAGACCTTACAGCGGCCTTCCAGGGCCTAAAGGGGGCCTACAGGAAAGCTGGGGAGGGACTCTTTGTCAGGGGGTGTCATGATAGAACAAGGGGAGGACAAGGGGCAATGGCTTGAACCTAAAAGAGGGTAGATTTAGATTAGATATAAGGAAGAAATTCTTCCCTCAGAGGGTGGTGAAGCACTGGCACAGGTTGCCCAGAGAAGCTGTGGATGCCCCATCCCTGGAGGTGTTCAAGGCCAGGCTGGATGGGGCTTTGGGCAACCTGGTCTGGTGGGAGGTGTCCCTGCCCATGGCAGGGGGTGTGTGGAATTAGATGGTCTTTGAAGTCCCTTCCAGCCCAAACCATTCTATGACTCTATGATTTCTTGTTGGTAGGCTAATTAAATAAATAAAAACAAAATCTGAGCATGCTGTGCATATAAGAAATGTAAAGATGGACTGATTAGAATTCTGCTGTGTTACTTGTGTGTAAATCTCAATATTGACACAAAGCAGAAGCTTGACCTGATTCTCTTGCCCGAGGAATGTTAGCATTACCTCAAAAAATATCACTCTAGACACTTGCTGGTTAGCTTCCCAGCTTCCAGACGTGCCAGAGTATGTTTTGGCAGGATTAATTGTCCTTTCCAACATGATACTCGTAAATTAATACAAATATTTTCTGAATTTTCTTCAGAAAACATTCCAGCTATTAATGAAGTTGCCACATTTTTAATTCTGAAACAGCTGCGAAAGTTTGAGTTCTTAACATGTTTGTCTGCTGTTCTTGATGGCTGCCTTCAAGCATGTCATAATTGATCTTGGATGTACAGTTGTTCTTAGTCAATTCTAGTCAAAGCTGAATCCACCACATAGCATTATGCAATAACAGAGAGAAGCAATGAAGAAAGTTGGTTTTAAAGTGAGTGCATGTTCAAATCCTTAATCTCCACGGAGCGTGACATCAGAAACCTTTTACTCCCTAGGTCTTACAAAAACTGTGGATAACCTGAGCTGGAGCTGTCATACCTGATTCGCTTGATGTATTCATTTTATATGGCAATTATGCCAATTTAATTTTTGAAGAGAAGGTATGTGTACCTAGCATGGAAGCATGGCCTGGTTTCCTTCTGATGAAGTTACTGGTAAGTGTGGGATATGTTTATTTCTTAATGACTGCGATTCTACAGGCCTTGACTTGGAATGTAAAGGTGGAGCCTTAGGGAACAAAGGCCAGGACTTACTTAATCATCAGCGTGCCTCAAAACTCACACCTGTACTCTATTTCCTAAAACAAGGGAATTAGAACTAGTCCTATTCTATGGATTTCTAGATTTAAATTGCCTTTTTTAGGCGATCTCTCAAACTCAAGTCTATGCATCAAAATTAAGTCAGGTTAAAATAGCAGTCTTTGCCGCATGCAAAAATGGACATTCCCATTGTCTGCTTTCATCCGACCTTGCCTGTGATTTGTGGTCATCCACGATATCTAGAAGATTTGGTCACTAGATTCCTGAGTGCTCCATTTTTTCATCCCTGTTTAGGTTTCAGTGTTGGGCTAAGCCTTTGCATAGCACATCATGTGCTTTAACAGCTTAATGCAGCCCAGGATCCTGTTGGCCACCTTTGTGTCACACTGCCGACTCATGTTCAACTTGGTGTCCGCCAGGACCCCCAGGTCCTTTTCTGCAGAGCTGCTTTCCAGCTGGGTTGTCCCCAGCACATCCTGGTGCCTGGGGCTGTTCCTCCCCAGGTGCTGGACAGCTTATTGAACAGAGCTGATTTCTAGAGAGGGCTTGAAATCTTATTTTTCTTTATCTCCCAACTGCATCATTAGATGTATCACTAGATACCTTGTTCACAGGACTTAGGTTACAGCACTCTGTTCACAGAATCAAAGAACAGTTAAGGTCCATCGGGACCCCTGGAGACCATCTGGTCCAACCCCTCCTTCTCAAGCAGGGACTAGAGCAGGTTGCCCAGGACCATTTGCAGATGCCTTTTGAAGATCTCCAAGGAGGAGATTTCACAGCCTCTCTGGGCAGCCTGTGCCAGTGCTCAGTCACCCGCACAGTACAGAAGTGCTTCCTGATGTTTAGATGAAACCTCTTATGCTTTAGTTTGTGTGCATTTCCCCTAGTCATGTGTCGTGTTTTGTAGCTGGGATAGAGTTAGGGTTTTTTGTACAGGTTCATATGATGCCGTGCTTTGGATTTTGGATGAAAATGTTGGTAATATGTTAGTAAAGTTGATGTCATGCTCAGCAATAAAAGCTGGGGTAAAGGAGGAAGAAGGAGGGAGGGGATGTTCAGAGTGATGGTGTTTGTTTTCTCAAGAAACCATTAGCCCTGCTTTCCTGGAAATGAATGGCTGAAGATCTGCCTGCTGATGGGAAGTAGCAAATTAATTCATTGTTTTGCTTTGCCTGCATGTGCAGCTTTGGCTGTAATTAGTAGTCTGTCTTTATCTCAACCCACGAGTTCTCACATTTTTACCTTCCCAGTTCTCTCCCCCATCCCACTGCGGGGGGTGTGAACAAGAAGCTGTGTGGTGCTGAGCTGCCTGTTGGGGTTGAAACACATTCTGTCACTGGGCACCTGGCTCCATCCGCTTTGCACCCTCCCTTCAGATATTTAAAAACATTCATGAGGTTCTCTGTGAATCTTCTCTTTTCTAGGCTGGTCAGTCCAAGCTCTCTCAGCCTTTCCTCCAGGAAGAGATGCTCCAGTCCCTTCATCATCTTAGTGGCCATTTGCTGGACTCTTTCCAGTGTGTCCATGTCTCTCTTGTACTGGAGGGCCCAGAACTGGACACAGCACTCCAGGTGTGGCCTGACCAGCTCTGAGTAGACATGACTACCTTCTTCGATCTGCTTGTGATTGCATAATACAGCCCAGGATCCTGTTGGCCATCTTTGTGGCACATTGCCACAGGATACCCAGGTCCTTTTCTGCCAAGCTATTTTCCATCTGGGTGGCCCCCATCATGTCCTGGTGCCTGGCGTTCTTCCTCCCCCAGATACAGGACTTTGCACTTCTCTATGGTGATCTCCATGACGTTCTTGTCAGCCCATTTCTCCAGCCAGTAGAGTTGCTCTTGTTAGCAGCAAGACCCTCAGGTAAATCCAACACGATCCACAATTTTGTGTCATCTGCAAATCTACTGAGTGTGCACTCTACTCCATCATACAGATCATTAATGAAGATGTTAAAAAGACTGGACCCAGACTGGACCCCTGGGGTACTCTGCTCATTACCGGCCTCCAACTGGACTTTGTACCACTGACCACTACCCCCTGGGCCTGGCCACTCAGCCAGTTTTCAACCCTCCTCGCTGTCTGCACACCCAGCCCATACCATCGTAGCTTCTCTATGAGAATTTTATGGGACACAGTGTCAAAGGCCTTACTGAAGACCAGGAAGACAATATTCACTACTCTGTCTTCACTGATCAGGCTGTTCAGTTCATTATAAAAGCCTGTCAGGCTGGCCAAAACATGACTTTCTCTCGGTGAATTGATGATGACTACTCCTGGTGATTTTCTTCTCCTTCATGTGCCTGGAAATGGTTTCCAGGATTAGCTGCTCCATCACCTTCCCAGGTGATGACAGACTGAGGTGAGGCTGACCAGCCTGTGGTTTCCTTGGTCCTCCTTCTTGCCCTTCTTGAAGGTAGGAGTGACAGTTGCTTTCCTCCAGCCTTTAGTCACTTCTCTCAGTCACCATGACTGACTAAAAATTATCGAGTGGCCTCGCAATGACATCTGCCAGCTCCCTCAGCATTCATGGGTGGATCCCCTCATGGCCAGTTTGCTTAAGTATTCCCTGGCCTGATCCTCTTTCACTAAGGGCACATCTTCCTGCTGCAGTCTTTCCCCCTGGTCCTGGGAAGTCTACTCGTAAAGACTGAGGCAAAGAAGGTGTTCAATACCTCAGTATTTACACTGTCCTGTTCAATCAGGTTTCCTGTTTCATTCAGCAGGGGGCCCATGTTTTGTTTAGTTGTCCTTTTGTCACCTTCTGATGTTCCAGTCAAGTTTCAAGGGTGGCTTTCCTTATAGTCCTGACTCACCTTCAGCAGGCAGCAGCACATTGGAGTGCTGCGGTGCTGCTCCATTCCTACAGCGTTACATGGCTGTAGTTTTGGTCATTATAATGACTTGTGGTTAAGCTCCAACAAGCACTGTAGGATGGCAACAGCACCTTCTCTCTTCTCTAATTATGTGTATGATTCCCGAGAGTGTGTGCTCAATAAAAAAAATCCTCACCTTCCGTATTTTTAATTTCTGCACTTCTGTCGTTATAGTTAATTGACCAGTCTGACTTTGTTCTCCAGAATGTGATAGTCTGTTCTGGACCTGAAAGTCTATTTCTGGACCTGAGAGTCTACTGAAATTAGGCCTACTACTGAAGGCCTACTTCAGCTAACTTCCTGGGAATTTTCCAGAAAAATTCCATGTTATTAATAGTCACTGCTAGCTAGTTTCAAGGTGATTGCCAGTAATGGTTGGCAATACGTTCCATAAATATTTCTGTTACTTTAACTGTTATTGCATTAGTATAATGTATCATTATATTATTTAGGATTTTCAAATGGGGCTAAAGCCCATTGAACTAAACACGATATCAGTATACAACAAGATAAATATGCTCGCTTTCTCTATACTTACTCTCTATAAACAAAAAGTCAGGAGAAGCAGTGGTCTCAGCAAGGTCATCCCCCATGTTAGGAGAAAACCAAGGTGCCAGAGCAAGACGTTCTCTGGATTACACTACTTACTCTGTTTATCTCTTTTGTTAAAATCCTCAGTAGTCTGATCTCACCTAATACCTGCTGTACAAGGGAAGAAAAGGATACGGTAAGACCTTGTACAATTCACATCACCATCCAGCCTAAATACTTCTATGATTCTATTCCCCTTGCAAGAAGTCCTGCTTGATGCACTGTCCTTTGTGTGCTAGATGCATTAGTAGGGCATAAGCGCAGGTCTTTAAAGTTCATTAGTTATCAGCAGATTTTAGATGTTTCAGTACCTTCCAAAATCTGGCCTGAAGGTAGCACAGGGTCTGGAATTACGGTTTGTCTGTTATCAAGCTATTTGTTTAATCAGATGTATTCATGTACGATATATAAAAATACTCCTTGGTTTGGCTCATATCTGATAAGCTTCTGTGTTTCCCAGGGAAAAGAACAACAGGGGATATTTCCGTGTGTATTATGAACAGAGGCTCCAATCAGCATGTGGTAATTTCAAAAAGCATATTTTATACATTCGCACTTAATCTGTTAATATTGCCTTTCTGATTTTTTTCTGCTTCTTCGCTTAGTCATTCCACTCATAGTTTTATTTAGAGCTGGTTTTGTTAAATACTGATATATATGTATATTGTAACGCACTACTACACGTTCAACAAATGAGATCTCACATACAGAGGAGCAATGCTAGCAAGATACTAATTTCTACCCTATCAAATAACCTAAATGTAATCTCCTCTCTGAAACATAATGCAAATGCAGCTGAGTCCAAGACTGAACCTGAGATGACAGCTTTAAGACAGTCATTTTTCCTCCTCCATTTGCTTTCATAAAATGGTGTCCTGAGATATTCTGCTTAGGGCTGCAGGACTGAACGAATAGTCTGCTCTGCATGAGAAGGGGGAGCTGTGCTATTTAAGGTGGAGTACAGAGCAAATGTCTTCCTTCCATTTTTCCCTTTTCCTCCCAATAGCAAATAATTTATTGTCACCAGAGGCAGGAGCTGTTTCTCAGAAACCACCGTCCTGAATATCTGCCTGAAAGGGGTGCAGAACAAAAATAACAACAACAGCAACAACAAAAACGCAGACATTAAGGAAATGCTTAATATTCCCCCCATACTCCTTTGGGTAGTAAAAAGCAATGTTCGCCAGATTTTTAGGGAGAGCAAGTTCAGGCCCATCTCTTGCTGGAAGTGTTGCAATGCCCCCTTCTCTCTCGTCATTTCTGCAGGTGTGCACATACACGCTGCACTTTTGTTATGTGTGGAAATGAAATGCCTCCTTCCAGCAGTTACCAGCTTGGAAGATAAAATATACTTCAGAGCTGTGACAAATACAGTTAGCAGAGGCAATGGTAGAGTTGTTCATGCTCACACCATTCTGAGAACCTGAGCTCCCACCAGTGCTGCAGCAATGACAGTATCCTGAGCAACAATCAGGGCTGAGGGAGGTGATCCTTCCCTTGTTCAGCCACAGCTGGAGTGTTGTGTCCAGTTGTAGGCTTCCCAGGGAGAGATGGGGCTACTGGAGAGAGTCCGCAGAGATGATTAAGGAACTGGAACTGGAACATCTTATCTAGGAGAGGCTGAGAAATGGGACTGTTCAGCCTGGTGAAGAGATGTTTAAGGGGAATCATCAATGTGTACAAGTGTATGTTGGGAGACGATGCAGAAGGAGCTAGACTCTCCTCAGTAGTGCTCATTGACAGGACAAGAGGCAGTGGGTACAAATAAAAAACTTGACAGTTCGTCTGAACACGAGAAAAAAAAAACACGGTGAAGGCAGCCAAACATGGGAACAGGTTTCAGACTCTCAGTCTGTGGAGATATTCAAAATCTGGCTGGGCATGATCCTGGGCAGCCTGCTGTGGGGAACGTGGCTTGAGCAGGGGTGTTAGACCAGATGATCACAGGAGGTCCCCGCTGACCTAAAAAATTCTGTGATTGCCTAAACTCTACAATAAGGTTGCTTTAATCTTGAAAATAATTTTTCCATAACCTCTCTATTTCCTCTCAGGGCTGTTTCCTGAACAACTCCAGTTGCAGCAAAGATAACACTGGTAAAACAAGGCTGGGGACACTCGTCATCTCCTGCGGGGGGGGGGGGGGGGGGGGGGAGGGGGTCCACATTTCCAGTTGTGTGTGCGTATCTGCAAACCCACTGCCCAGCATTCAATAAATTTCAAGTGCAGCCCCAGCCTGGTTGGACAGATTTGTGTGTGTCAGAAGCTGTCTAGTGCCGTAGCTACCACCTGACCAACAATTTGCAGACCGTACTTCAGCTATGAGATACTGGGAAGGATTAGTTAAGGAGAAAGGAAAGCAACGTTCAACAGGAAACAGGCTTTCCATTGTGCCCCTTCATTGTATATTCTCCGTGCTGCCTTTTCTGCTCTGTAGCGCAGGCCAGTTTGGGACACTCTAAATTGTCAAGAGCAGCAAGGGGTTACCCCGAGTGTGCTTTGTCTGACAATACAGACGGCTTTTTTTGTTAACTGACTTGAACCCATTGTCCGTGCTCCCCCCTCCCACCCCCTCTCCTCTCTCCTCACCACCCTCATCCCCAGCACAGCTCACCCTCCACAGATCCGTTGCAGTGTTTGGGTTCATGAAGTACAAATTAGCATAATCAGATTAGCTGCATGGGGTTGTAGAGCTGAAAGGGAAGAAAAAGAAAAAGTGGTTCACAAAGAGAAGCCCTGAGGAGGGCAGAAGGGGGTGATATTGCTGTTGTGCTGTGGTGCTGAAAACTTGCACCTGCATCGCAAACAGATCCTCTTCTCACTGAGGACTCTTAGATGGTATTAACGCATGGGAATCAATTGAGGGGAGGAGAAGAAGGCACAGAGGAGATGGAGAAGAGATGGAGAGGAGAGGAGAGGAGAGGAGGGGAGAGGAGAGGAGAGGAGAGGAGAGGAGAGGAGAGGAGAGGAGAGGAGAGGAGAGGAGAGGAGAGGAGAGGAGAGGAGAGATTAATTGAATTGTCTGGACTGGGGATGTATGGTTTGCTGACAGTAGAAAACAGTGTTTGATTCCTATTCATCATGGAGAGATCAGCTTGGTAATCTGGCCTATCAAGATAAGAGTTTTAGAATTTCTGCAGGAGACTGATAAGAGACATGGTAGCAAAAAAGCCTCCTGACTGGGGGGTGGAGGTTTTTTGTTGTTGTTGTTGTTTTTGTTTTTTTTCCTGGGCATTTTCTGTTAGGCTTGCACTGCTAAGAGTAGTAAACAATCTGTTTGATTGCCTTAGTGCCTGCCCTAATTATCTCCTTTCTGCCCTTGCTGGGAGAAGAACCTTCCCGGAGGACTCAAGACACAAATCCATAGCCACAGGTTTTAAACGCAGCTAGGGGCTTGGGGCTTTATATCCTTATACATTCAGGAACGAAGATGAAATGACTTGAAGGTGCCTGACTTAATAAGAGTCTTCAGATACCTTCCCGAAAAAGCTCCCTATCCAGAAAGCACCCCAGAAAGCAGTCATGACAACACTACAATGTTTTAAGTTGAGCCCTCAAGTTCAACAGTCTTATTGACGACCTCAGCCCTAGAATTTTTCAGTG
This sequence comes from Cygnus atratus, assembly GCF_013377495.2. Lineage (NCBI taxonomy): Eukaryota > Metazoa > Chordata > Aves > Anseriformes > Anatidae > Cygnus > Cygnus atratus. The sequence continues at coordinate 52,069,734 of NC_066396.1, forward strand.
CTTCAGAGTCAGGATAAAAGCAAACATAAATGTCAGGGTAAGCCAAGCTTTCAGGCAGTATTTATGACAAGCCCCTGACTGACTTGAACCTGCAGTTTTCAAGAAGAAATATTGTCTTTGATTCCATTTACCTCAACAGCACATGGCCAAGAACTGCTTGAAGTATTTAAATGATAAAGTGGTAAAAAACAAAGAAAACTTTTATTATTATTATTATTTTACCAACATTTTGATTTATTTTCTTTTAGAAATAAGCAATTAATTTAACAAATATATTGCTAACTGAAATACAAAATGTAGTTAGATATTCAGAAATATAATCAGTATTTGTCTGCATTAGTTCAGTAGCCTGTGCTGATGGGAACCACTCTGGAAATGTTTGAAATTAATGGGAGATTTTACGTCAGGGATTTCAGAATTACCTGACAATTTCACTTATTTGTTGATGTAGCAGAAACAAGGTGGTTGTTTTCTGTTTTCTGCAGGTGATATATAGAGCTGTAACACAGAGGAGGTCTACGCACCCACAACAAGAGTAGCGTCCATTCAGATGTGCCAGAAATGCAAGGATTATCCTACACTCTTTCTCTCACTTTCACTGACATTTTCTCTTCTTTTCATTCTTGTCATTTTCCTTTTCTCTTAATCTGAAAGATTTCAAAGGAAAAATTTGTGTTCTGCCATTTGCACGTGACCTTACGTGAACTTTAACAGACTTCAAGGAGGTGGTGAGGGGAATATAAACACATATGCATTCTAATCTGCTCAGCTCTTCAATTAAAAATTTATAGGTGAAATCTGCCTGCAAAAGTTGCCTGCCATGAGTTTCTCTCCCCGTGCCCCAGTCTTGGCGCTAGGGAACACCCGCTGGCCTCCTGTGAGAACGTGCAGAAATGTGGCCTGGGAGGCAGCACCATCCTCTGCCAAACACGTTGGCTGGGCACGTTCGCCAGACAACAGCTAGCCACTTTCTGTGCCTGTAAAAATTTTGGAAAAGGGTTTCCTCCGCATAGCTCAGGAGGAGGAGGCAGAACAGGCAGCTCCCTTCAGCACTGCACTAATTCTGTTGCCTTTCAAGCAGTGGGAGCATTTCCCACCCAAGCAGCTTGTGCCAGAGCTGAGTGTTTTTGGCAAAGCCAGCCTGTCAGGCTCACTTGCTGTGGTGAGCCAGCAGCCATCCTTGCAACTGGCAGCGAGCTTTTCCCACTCAGACCCACAGAGATCACTGCAGAAGCTGTTACTCATCTCATAGCAGGGCCAGATACATCCTTCTGAAACACTTTTTACCTCACAGGCAGTAAAACACTTTGGGTCACAGTCAGTTGGCCTGAGCTCCTGTGCCTGGTTGGCTTGGTGTAACAGCCTGCACTCCGAGTGCTTTTAGCCATTGAAGTTTCCTCTTTGAAATCTTCAGGTCTTTCCAGTACAGGTAAACCCTTGTAAAATGTGAATTTAGTACTGTGTAGTCTTGAATTGTGGGATTCTATAGATTATATTTTATTTGGTTGTACATCTACATATCAGGACATAGTAATTCTGCTGTGATTTGAGGAAGATGTAATCTTAGCTGCTGTTAACCCTTCTCAGCTCCAGGAGCTGAGCACTGCTATCTTCAAGGGTTTGCCAAATACAGTCACCAAGAGAAAAAATGATGCTATAAACCAGCCCCATTGTAAACTGTGATCTGCATCCTTGGTTCACTTCTCTTAAGCTTAGGCAGGTTTCTTGGGCATTGTGCAGTGGTATTTCATGGCTAACCGTGAGTGTTGTGAAGGATCTTCCCCAGGTCTGAGGTATTCAGTGTTGATCACAGTATCCCCAGCCAGGTGTAATGGGACAGAAAGGTGGGTGCACAGAAAACTTCTCCATCCCTGTCCTTGTGAATACCTCTCTGCATTGCTTGCCAACATGAGAGTTAGAAAACCCACCTGAGGCCCAACACAGTCCGTGTTGAGATTCGCAAGTCTCACTGACTCCTGCTCTTCACCCTGAGCCACCTCTGTGCTGTTGACATTGACACTCACTGGGGGAGATGTAGCCACAGAAAGGATGATGGCTTTTTATCTGCCTTTTTTCTTGGGGGATTCCTTTTCCAAAAGATGCTCCAAAACAGGGACTTACCACAGGAGCCTCAGCTGTGCACTGTAGGGTTTGCAATCTGTGGCAACAAAACAAACCGTGGAGAGATGGGGTCTGCACACATGGGAAGGCGGCTGGGGGAGGATACAATGGGATGAGGCTATCTGTGTTTCTCAAAGAAAAGACCTGGACCAACCCAGAGTGCAATGAAAACACTCCCCATGGGTTACCGGCAGAATAATACTGAGTAAATCCAACCAGATACATCTATTGACCAGACAGGGGTAATCTCTACCTTCTGTAACCCATATACTTGTTTGAGCTGCTTCTTCCACCCACCTTCTCCCCTTCGATTCTCTCAGCACCTGCTGTATTAAAAATACAATTACATCCCTGGAAACTGATGGATTTAGGCTCTGTCACTTTGTCTATGGCCTTCAGATTTAAGACTGGCTTCCAAGTGACCCCTGCCCCACAGGTCAGTAGTTAAGTCTCCCATTCTCTCCACCTCCTTTCATCACCCAGCCTTCAAAGAACAAAAGTCAGATCTGCCTTGCTCACACTACTTTAGCCGTGGTCACTGCATATCATTCCCTAGCAGCAAAGAAACTCATGGGAGACAGTTAGATATGGGAATATAAATTACAAAATGGTTCCTGAAACATGTGTCTCTGAAGCGTGTTGGTGCTGCAGTGTCCACTTCTTGCTCAGAGCAAGATGTTGGCATGCACCTCAGTGTCCTAAACATCTCCTCTTTGCCATTCAGTTTGGCTGGCTTAGGAATCCTGTGAATCTCCCTTTGCTATGTTTATTGTACCCTCCTCTTCCCTGGTATAAACTCAGTATAACTGATAAGGTGGCTGAGCACATGCCTTACGACAGATTTTTCCCAAGCATGGATGACAGTCTTTGGGAAAGAAAAAAAAATTAAAAAAAAAAAAAAGGACCATGCAGATCTATATTTTCACTGTGTGATGTCTAGTGCTAGGTGCAGTGTGTTTCATGTCAGCCAGGATTTGAATCCACTGAATCCCAGGCCAAAAACCTGAGTGCAGACCCGGCCTTCCTCTGACCACAGGTTGGCCATCACTAGAATTCATGCACGAGACCACGGCCTCCTTGCAAGACACAGTTTCAGTGTTTTTCCAGCTTTGCTCAATCCAAACATCCAATGAGCGCTTCATTTACGATCTGTAGTCACAATGGAGATACTGAGAATGTGCTCAGCTCCTGTGGCATCAGTTCCCCTGGGTTCTGTGTTAGCAGAGGAGTGGCACTTCTCTGCCAGCAGCCAGCCTCTAAAGAAACTAATCCTCCTTCAACCTGAAATGTAGAGGTATATTCTTCTGTTGATCTTGATGGAAATTCAAAATAAAGGAAAAGGCATACAAAGGTGTACAAAGAACTTCACAGGCGGGAGGGCAGTGCTGTTCAGCAGTTCACACAACCCACTTTAGGGCTGCTGGTTACTACTAGGAGACTCAGGAGGGGCCTTACGGCTGGGGACACTTCTGTCATTTATACTGAGGTTTTGCCACTGCTGCAACATGAGAGACATTTTCAGCCAGCTTCAAGTGATGTGGTAGATCTTCATGCCACAGGTACCATTATCTCACAGCACAGCACCATGATTTTACCGTGCCCACTTCCAGAGGAAGAGTGGGCACATGATGCTGAGTATGCCAACTGGTTCAGCATTACTTGCTGTAAGCAGAGGACACTCTTTTAAGTTGATGTTGCCGTGCATGGTGTAAACAGATATTTTAAAGCTCACATTTGCTAATTTCATTATTTTTAAATAGAATCTCTTGGGTCAACATCTTTCTTAGGCACATATTATACAGAAATGTCTGTCTTGGTGTTTTATAGAATGAGAATCATAGCATGGTTTGGGTTGGAAGGGACCTTAAAGACCATCTAATTCCAGCCCCTCCCACCAGACCAGGTTGCCCAAAGCCCCATCCAGCCTGGCCTTGAACACCTCCAGGGATGGGGCATCCACAGCTTCTCTGGGTAGTTCATTCCAGTGCCTCACCACCCGCAGAGTAAAGAATGTCTTCCTTGCATCTAATCTAAACCTACCCTTTTTTAGTTTAAAGACATTACTCTTTGTCCTATCACTACACTCCCAGATAAGGAGTCCCCCTCCAAAGAGCAGTATGAGACATCCAGTTGAGAAAAAAGTTGAAATTGTCCCTGTGTCACAGTGATTTTCTGTCTTTTCCTCACAGCTTTTTCATTTATCACCTTAGTACTCCCTCTCCCTCTCCCAGCCCTGTATTCAGCTGGGGATTAGATTGTTCCCACCAGGTGCTAGCCAGAGCAGCTTTACATCCCAAGCTCCCCTGAAATTTGGAAGAGTTTTTATATCTGAACTTGTGCTCCAGTCTGAATCCAGACTATTTAAACATTTCTGGATAACAATAGACTCAAATCAGAGTTCACATTAACTCTTCAGGATTATTTCTGCTTTTTAAAATGGAGTTGGCTAAAATTTTCTGAGTTGTAAATATTTGGAAGACAGAACAGTATTTCACAATTAAATTTTATTTATCTGTCTTTTTCAAGAGCTGGTCAAAATCATCCTCATACATAGACCGAAATAGATTTCCACCAAAAAGTGTAAATTATAATAAACAAAGAATTTCTGGCATTTTTCATCATCTGTAAATATTCCCAAGTTGTTCCTTAAGAACAATAATCTTGCATAAGTGCTGAGTAGTAGAATGATTCTCTACTGGAAATTATACTGTGATGTTTCTGATATCCTCTACGAAATATTACAAAAATGTAAAATTGAAGTTTAGAGGCTATAAAGACAAAGATAGATTTGTTTCTTAAATAATTTATTTGGAATATATTAGATGTTAAAAATATAGCACAAAATATGATCAGGTGGTGCACCATGTCTGTTCATGATCATACAGATAAGAAATCTGCAAAACACAAAGAAAAAAAATGACAAAAAAAAAAAATCTTTGGTAGACAGATCTAGTCAAACACAAGTGGAACATGAGAGTAAGAAGTTCCTAAATGGAAAGGAGAACAAAGAAAGTGTTGATATGAGCCAAAGCAATAATGAGAAGGGAACTTTTTAGGACAAAAAATATATAAGCATGTTGTGTTACACGACAGACAGGTTTTCTTTCACCTTCCCTGGGCAATAACTCCACTCACAAGATGTTCTGACTTGGTGATGTGTGTTTCCTAGGATATCAAGTGGGTGATGGACCGAAGAACACCACCACACCTCACCAATAAGTACTCTGATTGACTTGGACTAATTCGTCTTGCTGTAACTCTCAGCAAGTAAACAGAAAGCTAGGACTTGGTTCATTACCTCTGAGGCTCCGTGCAGAAGAGGCTGTGATTCCATTCGGTGACATTAGAGCAGGCAGAGTTGGCAGTGCTAATTGCACAGGCCATCCAAGAGTCTCTTAGTGTGTTTTCACTTAGCTGCTTTCCAGCACAGTCCTCAGCCCTGATAGCTCAGCAATGCAGGGATAAGCAAACCGAAGACTCACAGTGTTCAGAAACAAAATGGCACAGTCATCAACACTTTCAGATTTTGTTATTTTTTATTTTTTGGATCAGTTTTCCACTGACTCCTGCATCCTACAGCACCAGCCCTGGACTGCCCTCATGAATAAGCAGAAACAGCCCAGGGAGATGCCTTGGCACATGGGAGCTCCATTTATTCACTTGTCATGAATATATATATTTTTTCTAAGTATTGAAGTGTACCTGGGTCCAAATGGAAAGAGAAAAGACTTGTGTCAGTGGGAACAGGATCTGACCAGGAAGCAGATCTGCTTAAACCTTGTGTCGTTTTTTCTGTTACTCTAGACAGGTTTATACTTTTCATAAGCAGACCAGATCTCTGCTGACATAGATCAGGAAAAATCATTCCTGAATCCATAATTCAGGAAACTAAATTGATTTGTGTCCAACAACCCACAATGGTCACCCCTCCTGAGACCTCTCTCAGCCTGCTTGTCACCTAAACGCCCAGAGCAAGGTGGTTGCCCCCTGTGCCAAACAGGGACCAGAGTGTGCTGGTCCCGTATGTCCAGCAGCTTCTGCCAGACCCAGACTGCACCCACTGCTTCTGCACCTCTGGGTGGGAAGGGGCACCTCTCACTTGCACTTCCAAGAAGGTTTTCTCAGCGCATCACAGAGGCCTTTCTCCTGCGACCTCTTTAAACTGATGTTTAGTTTTGTTTAATAGTATTTTGTTCTAATATTGTGGATTCCTCCAGTCCAGTGAAAGGTGTGGCCAGGTTCAAGGGCTAGGACTTGTAGTTTCAAAAAAAATAGTAATAATTCAAGCTGGAAATAAGATTTGCAGGCTCAACGCTGAAAGCAAGTAGCTACTGGAACCACTGGTGAATGACTGGAGCAAATATCACATCCCTCAAAAATCGTTAAGTACTGAGGTCAGATGTCTTTCCCAGACAAATTTTGTGGTACAGTCAGGATTTCTTGAGCTCAGTAGCTTTTCCTCAAAATAGCATGGGAGAACAATCTCTTTCCCTGCCAGAACCACTGGATGAATTTCTTACTAATAGAGATCAGGGCAGAATGCCCTTCTGGCTCGGACCCTGCTGTGGCAGCAGTGAGTCCTTCCAGGTTCCCAACGTCTGAGAATTCTCTCTGTGGTCTTTCAGGTTGGTGGCTGACCAAAGAATTCCTTTCCTGTTAAATAAAAACTTACTGAAAAAAAATGTAATAAATATAAATAAATAATCATTATACACAGAGAAGAAACGCACAGATTCTGAAAAAAAAAAAAAAAAAAAAAAAAAAGAGGGGGACTATCAGACTAACACCAATCTCTCATTGTCTCCTAAGGAGACGAAGTCTCTGACCAGCAGCACTCTGCAATATTGCCGCTTACGCCAGTAGAGGAGACGCCACAGTTTTCAATCAGACCCAGCTCCTCCATGCTCTGCAGGCGTGGGGCTTGCTGGAAGAAGCCCAGGAGGCTGCCTCGTGCTGCCGCTGCTGTCTGCTGCAGGCCGGGCTCCCCCAGGACCTTGACGAGGAAGTTGATGTACCTCATGGCTAACCGCAGCGTCTCGTTCTTGCTCAGTTTTTTGTCAGGCGGGTGGGTGGGAATGAGTTTCCTCAGCTTGGCAAAGGCGCTGTTGACATTTTGCTGCCTCCATCGCTCCCTGGTGTTGGTGAAGATCTTCCTTGTCATTCCCACAGCGCTGCAAAGCAGAGGAGATGGTGAGTCCATGCCAGACACCCCTGACTGCTGACCCACAGGCTGCTGCTCTGGGTTTGCTGTAACCTCTGAGCCAGCTGTGAGCGCTTGGTGGTGGTGATAGGAATTTCTAATTCTGGCCCTCTGTGGCTGACGTCCTTGTGCTACATGCACAGATTCACCCCATTCCCTAAAGCTTTGTCCCCATTCGCAGCCACAATCCCAGGCATCGCAGCTGCAGTTAGACACCAGAGTCCTGTGGGGACTTCTCAAAGGAGCAGATGGGTTTAACCTCCTCATACAGCCCCCATCAGCTTCTCGTCAGCCCTCCCACCAGGCTGCCTGAGGGGCATCTGGGCACTTCTTTGCAGGGAAGGAAGGAAGGAAGGCAGGCAGGACAAGCGCAGGACACCCCCGTGCTTCCCAAACCCCGTTCACACCTCCCTGGGGGCTGCTCCCACCTGGCCCAGGCCTCACAGCTCACAGCGGGAGCTCAGCCAGGCTCGGGTGGACCTTGGGTCAGGGCATTGAGCGGGCAGACAGCTGATGCTAATGAACATGTGTGATTATGGTTATTTCGGGAGACTTCTCCAGGGAAGCAATGTCCTGGTGCCCTGCCCAGCCCACACTGACTGCTCGCTGCTGGCGGCAGGCACTCTCCAGTTTGATCCATTTGGACTTCTGTTTCAGCCTCTGAGTGCTGCCAAGGTTAAGCCATAAATGCCATGAGTGCTCCCGGGCAGGGCTTTGCAGGCTGCAGAGGTTAAGCGTGACTCCTACACAGCGTGCAGGCATTCCAGCCAAAACGTCCCTGTAGCTATTACTTGGCCGCGCTGCCTCGCGGAGCTGAGCAGCAAAGGAAACCCACTGCCCAGCGCGGATCTGGCAGCAGGAGACCGCTGTGCAAGCTGTGAGGGGTGGTTTTAAATGCAATTTGGCAGAAAGGTCATCCAGGGATGGTGGGGTTGGCCTAGCCTTGCTTGTATTGACATCAAAAGGAATCCCAGTGACCAGCTGAGATGGATGAACGTATATATGCCTATCTGTAACCTGCCAGACCACCCGTCTTTTCTTGCCCATTTCCTTTTCCCAGGAAGGCTGTTTTGGTCCCCAGCAGCCCTCTGGTCCTTGCTCATAAACATCCGATGGACGTAGTTCCCTCTAAAGAGCCTTCCCTCCTCTCACACAGCCCTGTGGCAGACATTCACTTTTCCATTTCTGAAGCTGCTTTTTTATGCCAATGGCACCAAGACAGTTGGAGCGGGGAAAACAATCCACGGGAACGGAAAACATCCAAGGGAATAAAGGGCAAATGTTTCCACCTACCTTCTGCTGCATGTGTAAACCTCAGCTCTTAATATTTATTGGCAAACTCACCCACACAGCAGTCCCACAGGGGCTGGGGAGAAGCACCCCTCACCCCCAGAATGGGGAAACTGTGCGGTGATGCAGAGGTTAGTGGGGCTCCCCTGGCAGGGAGACAAGACATGCCAGGCCAGCCGAGAAGTCCCAGCCTGGCACGGACTGCAAATCACCAGGCAGACACAGCTACAGGGTCGTAAATCACGTTGGAGCCATGGTCAGAGATGTGCCCGTGTAGGCTTTATATGGCTACGCTCACGCTGCCCATACCTCCCCGTCGCCTCTCAGCTGTAGCCCCTACAGAGCTGCCGCATTGCTGTTCTGGTAGAAGTTTGAAATTGCTGGCAGCCCAGTTGTCTACTCTGCCTTTAGGGACAAGAAAGTTGTCCCGTCAGAATGTCCTTGCTTCATGAGCAGCTCATTTAAAAAAAAAAACAAATGAACCCAAGTATTTCAGATGGCTGAGAGTTTTTCATATTTCTTGTAGATTTGCATGGAGACCCACTCCTTGATTCAGATGGGGATTGCATCTCTCTTTTAAAATTATTCCCCTACTCTGTGCGTCACTTTTGGTTTGTGCTATGTGTACAAATCTACTTTGTACTTTGCACCCACCCGGAAGAGCTAGCTACCTTTTTGGCAAGAACACTGCTGAAATAGCGATACAGATTTCAGACACTGTCCTCCTCTGCTCTTGTCCACTGCAGCACGTTCATTCCCAGGGCAAAACTTTCACCATTACAGTTTTACTTTTCCAAGCAGCTGCTTGGATCCCTGTGACTTTCAGAGTGCCACATGCTTCCCTTCCCCCCACTTTTTTTGTTTGTTTATCTGTTTTAGGATAAATTTGTCCATATACAAGGTCAGTCAATTTTTCATGAGGTAGGAGAAGTTATTTGGGATTCTTTATTCCTTCTAATGGGCCAGGAGGATGGTATTTTGCCAGGCTGCTCAGTCTCTGGGCTGTGGTTCTGGTGCATGGCTCTCAGTGTACATCTGGGCTACAAATGCTGATAGAGGGTCAGCTCCTGCTCTTTCTTCTGCTGCAGGCAGTGCCCATCACAGCACTCCAGGAGAGCAGGTCAGCGCACAGCCCTGGCTCTGTGAACATGTCTTGGCCTTTTAGCAGCGTTATTGGTGGGAAAATAACCCCAGCCTGCTCCTGCACACCACGCTGCCTTTGTCTCTCTCCTCTTTCACTTGGAAAGGACAACACTACCTCTGTGGTCACAAGCCTTGTCAGCAAATAGATGCCTTTGTGGGACTGGTGCCTGCTTTACACTTCAAAAACGCGTGTTTGTATTGCTGACATTTGTTCAAGATCGGCGAACAACAGCTTCCTCCCACCCCGGTGCCCCCCTCTGCGCTGACACTCCATGGGGAGATGCCCTGCAGGTGCAACCCACCTCTCTGCACCTCTCCACCTTAAATCCCTCTCCCTTTGTCCCACTGCTGTCTTGGCATTTCCTGTCATGGCGCTCAGAGCTTCTGCTGGAAGCACAAGAGGAGCTTCCTGAGCCTGGTCCCGTGCTGCCTGAGTGTAATGCTTCAGCAGAGCTTCTTTCCTCACATCATGACCTGCCCATCCCTCCAATTCCCTCTAATCACGACACCTTCCGGCCAAAAGGCAGCCTGTTTGCTGAGAAGGGATCTGATTTCCATTCCTTTTGTCTCATTCCTTTCCTTCTCTTCCCTCCTTCTCTCCAGCCCTCCTCCCCACCAAGCGTGGCTTTCAGTATGAAATTACATGCAGCTTCAGATCTCTGCTAATGTTGCACATCCTTTAGCTTTCTCTGGTGCGGTGTTGCCCAGGGGCTGCACACAGCCCACACCCCCTCAGTCCGTTTTAAATCCGTGCAGGGATCACCACTTTGCTTACACACATCATGGACAAACAGCATGAAGCTGCACACCTGGATTACTCTGTGCTTTACGGTCACCTCCGCCAGCCACAGGTTAACAGCCCCACATTGAGCTGATAAGAAAGGCACCAGGAAGGCAGCAGCCTAAATTCAAGGGGATTCATTCTGCTCTCAGGAACGTAGACCTGGAGGGTTACAGCATTTCCGCTGGAGGAATAACCCTGAGGGGTAAAACGTAGCCACTGAGGACAGGATTTAACTGGGATCAGGAGGAGATGTCCAGAAGTAGTGGGTAAGTGCAGCTTCATGAGCTGCGATCCACATCTGCAGCGTGTAAAGAGAATTGTGCGAAGCCATAACCCCAGCCCAGCAGTGAATCTGCCCTGACAGCCAGACAGAGAAAAACAAAACACCGCCACCCACCGAACGGAGAGCTGAAGCTCTTCCCACCCCCTGCCTGCTCTTTTGAAACACTCAAAAATGGGGGGGGGGGGGGGGGGGGGGAATTCTGGTTGTGGCTAATGCAGCCACAAGTGTCACCAGACAAAAGACCAAACAATAGAGGAGATGAAGACCTCTCCCACGGTGGCACCAGCTCTCGCAGCCTCTCCGTGCGAGAGGCGCTCAGGCGCTTCCAGCAGCAGCAGCAGCAGCAGCAGCAGCAGCTCGGGCACAAAGCGCAGTCCCTGCTAGGACATTCCCCAGCAAATGGCCCCCAAGCCAGCGGTTAATGCCTGAGGGCTGGCAGGGGACTCACCGGCAGCCCAGCACTCAGTCATAATTAGCAGGCTGCTATTAAATAAAGATCGTGGATGAGAAAGTTCCTCCCTCAAGTTATACCTTTGACCTCACTGAAGTTAAATCCATGTTGAAACTGGCCACTGGAGACCTACTCCTGCAAATCTTAATCAGACAGCAGATGCCTGCTGCCAGCAAGAATTGGAGTGCTTCTAGTGAACCTGCGATGCCACGCTGCTGCTCCACAGGGGAAACCCGGTGCCTGCTAAAATGGGTTATTTAACACATCGATTTTGTGAAGTCCCCTCAGCCCCAGAGTAAATGGCAACAGAGCAGCAGGTGGTGCCCGGGTCCAGCACCAGGCAGGTGCCTGGGAGCCTGATCCACCACGGGGAGCAGAGATCGCCCAGGCAGAGTTCTTCGTGGCCGTGCTTTGTTTGCTTTGCACCAGTGCGACATGGTGAAGAGGAGGAGGAAGCTCATTGTTTCCCTCTTCAGCTCCATGCCAGCCGTGGAGCGCAGGGCTCGGCACCATGTGGAAGAGAAGATTGAGCACGGATGTCACAAAACATTACACTGCCTATCAGTAACACATGTGACTTTTTTTTTTTTTTTCTTTTTCTCCTCCCCAGAGGAGAAATAGTCTTGAAGCTCTGCAGCTGAACCACGCTCTGGGTGCTCAGGCCTGGAGGCCTTCCCTCGGGAAGCTCAGCGGGCCGCAGGAGGAGCAGCACACCTTGAGGTTCAGGCTCATTCCTCCCAGCTTTCCTCAGCACCTCCATACCCCTCCCCGAGTGCCTCCCACCCGAAATCCCACCGGTGTGCTGGTGGGCGAGCACACAGGGAGAGCACAGCGTGGTGAGCCGAAGGCTGTGCAGGCCATCAGGGAGCTGCACTTCTGTCTTCATTTCCACTCCCCTTTCGCCTCAGGCAAATCCCTTCCCCTTCCTGCACCTTCGTGTCCCTCCCGCTTGTAATAAGCCTGTCTCAGCTGCAGGTTTTTTGGAAAGGAAATGATCTGTGTGTGTGCATGAGTGAGCGCAGCGGCCTGCGCAGGGTGGCCCAGCCTCACCTGGCAGTGAAGGGTGCTGGGCCCGTGAGGTGAAGCAAGAGCCATCGCTCCCTGCCCTGGTGGAGCGCCTCCAAACACCTGTAAGCGAACTTCATTTTGTTTTAAGTCAGGTGTGGGATGAGGAGCGACTCCAGCAGTAAACAACAGCTCCTTTCACTGCCTCACGCCTCTGTTGGGCGTGTTATCTGGCAATCGTGCTGCGGTACGAAGCACAGCAGTGCAGCAAAAGCGCCATAAAAACCAGCCAGCGCTGACAGAGTGATTTACCTTTTTTAAGGTCTGTAAATCTGAGACAAAGCGCACGCAGTGAAATCTCTGCTTCTGGGAGCTCTCCTGTCTAAGGGCAGCATTTACAGTATGCTTCCAGCTATGCCGTCCTCTCTTTGAACCTCTAGGAAAAGGAGACCACCGGAGCTCAAAAGAGTGGTGTAAAGGTTGCAGGCTTAAGTCAGCCTCCACGTTCGAGGAAACTCATCCAAACTACATGTGATTGCAATTTCAGAAGGTAAGCTTCACAGCAGCCAGCCTTGCCCCTCAGCGGTGTAGCCTTGCAGTCTGGTTGCCCACCCTGAGGGTGCCTATTTCTTGCAAAGGTGTGAGCTCACTGCTGTCAGTGAATCAGTGAAATTTTGGTGAAATCAGTCTCTTCCCTGCAGACCTTTTAATTTGAACACTTCAAATGTTGTTCCTAAGACTGCCTTCGGAAAGGTAGGTCTGGAAAGCAGTGGGCTGTCACCCAACAGGTGTTTGGCAGAGAATAAAATAGGTGGTTGAAACCTTACCACAAATGACGAAGAGATTTGCACAAATTAACTCCCTGTGCACACAGGATTGTTTTTGCCCATGTATCCCCACTTGCCAATGCTTTTTTTACAGTAAAATCAATTTATACCACAGCTCTGTGCAAAGAAAAAACAACAACAACAACAAAAAACCCTGATGCTCTGCAACAGTTCTTGCTAAATTAAAGTCTAGGGTAGGTAGCAGCTGAGAAAGAGACATTCAGCCAGGAGCTTTAACCTTTTTTTTTTTTTTTTTTTGGTTAACTTGCACTAGTGTTACTGTCTGTTCAAGAAGATCCAGGAGACATTTTGTAATAAAGCTTCTCTGTCCTCCTGGTCCCATCTCCTGTACAGCCCTCTTGAGTCAAAGCTTCAACTGCAGTTCCACTTGGTTTCCATTAAAAACAGCCTCTGTTGAATTCACTTCCCAAATATTACATATGGACTATTAAATTCCCAGATATTACATATTACAAAGTCCCTGCCCTCGTCACCTTAAAGGAGGGGGATCAGATGCTGCCCATCTCTCAGCTTGGCAGGGACCAGCCTGTGGCAGCTTGCTCTGCTGCAGGAGTCCTTAGGGACATGTACCTCCAGGAAGGTCGATCTGGTGTTGTTTTAGGATATGACCCCAAGACAATATTCACTTCTACATTCTACCCAGGTCTGCTCTGAGGCTGATAGAAAAATCTCTCTGTGACTTCAGCAGGACCAAAAGTTTGATGCCATCCTGTTACCTGTGTACAGTGTCCTCCTTTCCTACCAAACGTGACTTAAAACCAGTCTGCAGGGCACCATGGCATTGCCCCAGGAATTAATGGGGTCTGCTGCACATAAGATCAGAGGTCAACAAAAGCACCGAGAAACACCCACCAGGGCAAAATGTAACCTCCAAAGGTGTGATACCAACCACCACGAGGCAAGGACCATGCTGCTGGTTTCCCACAGGTGTTATGCTGCTAACCTCCACGGGACTACGCCTGGTGGAAAGGCCAGCATGAAGATCATCATGGACACAGCCATCCTCCTAGGCACCTGCGTTTCATCCCCAGGCCGCCCACCTAGCTTGGTGGCTCTGTGAGCTCCTCATTTCTTGGATCAGCTGCTCACACCACGACTACTCTAATATGTCGCGTAAACAGGCAGTAAAAACAAGCTGCATTTATTTTAGTCTTTTTTTTTTTTTGTGAAATGATACAGAGATGCACAGTGGAGAAAGATTCTAAAATCCGTATATTGTCCTATACTGTTACATGCAAAGAGAGACAGCTACTTCAGAAAAAAAAATGCCGCTTTTATTATTTATTAGCTTTCTCAGATACATACAACTTTATGTAGTAGATTAGCCCTGGAAATATGAACCTGTTCTAGATTGGGAGGTTTCAAAAGGTTTTTTGTTTGTTTGTTTGTTTTTTGAGAGTTATCAACATCTACCCGCTGAACTTAAAAAATAAAATCATTAAGCTTTTTCTAAGTGACATATTGAACTGGGCAAAATTCGGATGCTTGTGCATTTTACAGACACATCAGTTCTGATGCAGATGTTCTGTAAAGTAGTGGGGATATTTTTTAATATGTGAGGTTTGAAATTTAAATCTCCTTTTAACATCCTTATTTGTTGACACATTCATAGAATTTCCAGTCTAGTGCATAATCATACAAAAAAAAAAAGTCTGGCAAATGTTTTGTTCTTTATGCTTTTGCAAATATTTTGTTTTAAATATCAAACACTGGAGAATTCGTTTAAGCTCTGTTTCTAAACTCAGGGTTCCTATGGTGCTTTGTGTAATCACTTTACACCAGTGCAATAACTGATTTACATCACTTTTCAGAGGTATAAATGAGTTTGCCTAGTGTGTAATTATGAAGTTATAATGTAAGAAAAACTAGGAATACTAGGAACAGTGTCTTTAAATTTTTTTTTAATTTCTTTTTTTTTGCTCCACATCACATCTATGCATCAACATTTCTGTCCAAAATATTAAAACGAACAAACAAAAAAATTTCTCCTGGCATGAGGTTTGATTCACTGGGTGGGTTCTAAGAATTGGCAAAGTCCAAGCACAGAAATGTGGCAACACAATTATTTCACTTAATTAAACACAGTCACCCGTATGTGGCTGTTTCCATAACTATTATGTCTGTCAGATGAAGTGCCTTACTCTTAGCCTTTTGATGACAAGACCCCAAGATGCCATGATAATAAGTAGAAGTCCCTGCCGCGTGTCTCAGGCAGGAAACGTCAGCATGCCTGAGCAAATTGCAAGGTAAGCCCAGGAGAGGGGCAGCAATTCTGCACAGAGATGAGTAAGTTGTCACTTACGTTTCTGGTCACAGGTGCTTGCAGCTCGTCAAACCTGGTCAGCAGGTGAAGGTACAGCAAAATCGGATGTCTCCTCTTTTCCTTCCCCGGCAGCTCTCGCCGTGCCTGGCCGCAGAGCTTGCTCTCGCTGGATGGAGTCAGCCTGGTGCTGGTCCTGGCCGCCTCATTTATAGAATAGCAGGTCCTTTGTCTGGCGCGTGTCACCACTAGTCCTAGCAATCCAGGAGCTCGTTTTGCATCTCCCAGGAGATTCTCTCTGTCCTGCCTTTTCTCTCCTCAACGCTGCTCTCTGCCCCTTTCTGGAGGGATGGGGCAGGAACTCAGACTGTGCTTACTAGTCGGGGTGCAACTTTGGCTGGGTCGGATGCACTCTGCAGGAAAAGATGGAAATAAAATCTTTTTCTCTTTTTTTTTTGTTCCCTCTCTCTCTTTTTGGTGTGTGTGTTTTGTTTTGTTTTGTCAGCTCTGAGCTTGTAAATGAGATCCAATGTTTATTCAAAAGCCGGCTTTAACACGACACTGGGTTCAGAAGCAGGCTGATGTGGTTATCGTGTCCCTAAGCAGGAGATGCCCTCTACTCTGACAGTGCCGTGGTGCTGTGGAGACAGCCACATGCAGGCAAATTGACCCTGCCACTACATTTTGGGGAAAAGCTGGCTTCCACGTGGAGCCCCTGGTCGCACCTCCTGCAGCCTGGTGGAAATCCTGAGCTGCCCCCCGGCACCGGCACCTGCCCGGGTCTGAGTACAAGAAGAAGCTGGATGCATGCACTCACACATCAGCCAGCTTTCCCTTCACTGCTGGGCACACGCAGTGCATGAAGGCTGGGTTTAATTTGTGGATTTAAAAGCAAAGGCAGCCCAGCTCTGTACCCTTGCGGCTGAGACGCAGGATCTGTCAAGTGGAGAATTAGTTCTGCTTTGCTGGGGTAGCCCCAAAATGTCCTCTCAGCTCAGGGACAGCAGCCAAGCAATCTCACATCTGACTGCTAAAAAGAAAAAGACAGACTGCCCCGGCATGAAAGGAATAGCCCTTGTATGCACAGGGGTCCCTCAGCTTAGGGACCCAGCAGAGGAGCTGCTGTGGGGGCCTGACAAACCCCAGGCTCCTTTTCCAGTCAGGCACAGGCCTCCAGGGAGAGGTTCAGAGGGCCTGGAGATATCTGGGGGCCACCTCAGACCTCCAGACATCACTGTGACCAGCTCCGTAGTGCACATCCTGGATAGGGCTCACGCTTTCTGCCACACTGGGTTTATAAAAGCGCTGCACATTTCTCAGCTAAGAGGATTGCCCCCCATAAATATTGACGTCCCAGGGGTGGAAGGATGCGGTTCCTCCATGGGGAGAAAAAGCCTCGGTCGGGCAATTCCTCCCCCGACCGGGGGTTCAGCCCTTTCACACGGTAAATCAGCAGCGGCACTACGCCTGAAAGCTGTGTCAACCGCCTCATTTAGCACAAGTGTTGTGTTAACTATAGGCCCTATTCCAGAGGGGCCTTTGGCCTCGCAGAAGCCTGATTTCCATGTAATTTACATTGGAAAGTTGCAGAGTGCTCCTCCCCTTGTGTTGCTTCCCCCAGCCCCTCATTTATACACAACCTGCCTGAGGTACCCCAGTGCAAACTGGGCCAGCCCAGGAAGGGGAGGGAACTGAAACTGCTCATCCCTAAGTGCTTGGACTCTCCACTGCCCAGGACCTTCAAAACCTGGCGAGACGAAGCAGCAGAAAATATGCAGACGTGAGAGCATCTGTCCTTGTTGGGAGAGGGTCTGGATGGGCTGCTATTTGTTCTCACTCGCGTGTCAGTGCAGGAGATGCCCTCTCCAGAGCCAGGTTGACCCTCCAAGGTGGGGTGTCACAGACCAGCCTTCCTCTTCTGCAAGCCCCAAGGTCCCGGTGAGCCCCTGCTGCCTCTGCAGAGCATCTGTGATGACCACAGCACTCTGGGGGCACCAGGGTCTGCCCTCAGCCAGGACCAGAGTGCTGGGACAGCTGATGGGCAGGGAGAGGGGAACAAGAGCAGTGAAAGCAATGTTGTGCCCTGGGCATGCTTTTCCTCACAAAGATTTCTGCAGGGACCCATCCTGAAAGCTTCCTTGGAGTCTGGGGCAACTCTTAGCTGCAGCGGGTCCAGCTTTTTGGCAGCCACCCGTAATCAGTTCATGAAAAGTCAAGTGGAAACAGAGGACTTTTTGCAACTTGCACTCTTTCCCTCCTTGGACATTTCTCAGAGTAGAGCCCCAGTGCCCCCGTGGTACTGACGAGGAGAGCAGGGTGGGGAGCACTGCAGCGCGTGCAGCTGCAGGAGCTGGGAACATCCAGCTGCAGTGCTCTGCAGGTGCAGAAACTGCTGGGCAACACCTCGAAACACTGTCCTTCCTCAGCAAAACACTTGCTGCGGATGGGCAGGAAATCAAAGAGAATCCTGCCTTAGTATGGGCAGGGATTTCAGGAGATGGGCCTGGGTTCAGATTATTTTTCCTCTTGTAGGGGGATGCTTTCAGGCTGGTGAAAGCAACAGACAGAAAGTGATGGATGGAAAAAGGACAGTATGAGGCTGCAAACAGACAGCAACATTATCACTGTGCGTTCAGAGCCACATTTTACAGATGGGAACAATAAGAAGCAATTATGCACATCTGGGCTTCTGCCCTTCAAAATTGAAATTTAGATCAATAGATTTTGAATATAGCAAGCTGGAGGAGGCTGCTCGGGGTTCCAAACAGCAGCTGCATGCAGACTGCTGAAATATTAAACTTCCATCATCCAAAGCTTTTTGTAACCTTTTGAATCTCTTATTAGTGTTAACAAAACACTCACATCGGGGGGTGATTTAAATTCTGGCCACACTTTTCAGCTTAATTCCAGAAGCCAAAAATCTTTTCCTTTTTAATGCTGAAACTCGCTGATAGCCGTGAAGAAAATGTTTAGCCACAGAAGAAAGAGACCTAATGTTTCTCTAAACCATGCACAGGCAGCAAAAGGGGAGAGGCAAGCAGCTCATTTTCCCGGTAACACAGAAGTACCTAGACAATACAGATTCTTTGGAAATCACCTAAAAATGAGAAAAACAAGACATTCATCCCAGAGATGCCATTTCCACTGCCACAGAACAGTGAGCTTGCCCAGGCTGTGTACAGCAATGAAGCCACCATGGAAGAATTACTCAAAAGAAGGACTCAAAGGAACAAGGAGCAGAGTATGGGTATAGATTCCTGGC
Source organism: Cygnus atratus (assembly GCF_013377495.2). Classification (NCBI taxonomy): domain Eukaryota; kingdom Metazoa; phylum Chordata; class Aves; order Anseriformes; family Anatidae; genus Cygnus; species Cygnus atratus. The sequence goes on from NC_066396.1 coordinate 52,088,381, forward strand.
CACATTTTAAGCCCTAAAGGGTCTCTGCCATAGAAGTGGTTGTGCCTTCCACAGCAGTCTTTTAACCAATGATGAAAGGTAGGGACAAAGAGATTTAATTTCCAGTAACTTCAAGCAAAGCCCTCAATGCCCAGCCATAGGTATTTGAAGAGCTGGGATTCCCCATCCTTTTGCACCATCTCGCAAGTTCTCTTCCCTCAAGTCTTTGAAACCATGTTTCCCCTTGCAAGCATCAAGAGATTTTGCTCTGAATCTCCCTAATATCTCTTCTTATTGAAGGTTGCTGCTTGAAAATGGATGAGGTTGAAATTCTCGAAGGAGAGGACTGATAATTGGTGCTTGAGATTGCTTACTGCCAGACTAGTAGTGCATGTGTTTGCAAAGGGCAAGTGCAAAAAAACTGCCTCTCAGGAGTGCATTATTGTCTTGCAGTACATTTCACATAGAAAAACCAGACGTGCTGACTATTCTGTCATAAATGTAGTTTTCTTACTTTAAAGAGATTTGACATTTAGGGTACTGAAGAGAGATTTGATTTAGGGTACTGAAAGAACTGGCGGAGGAGCTGGCCGAGCCGCTTTCCGTCATTTATCGGCAGTCCTGGCTATCGGGGGAGGTCCCAGTTGACTGGCGGCTAGCCAATGTGACGCCCATCTATAAGAAGGGCCAGAGGGCAGACCCGGGGAACTATAGGCCTGTCAGTTTGACCTCAGTGCCAGGAAAGCTCATGGAGCAGATTATCTTGAGGGTCATCACGCGGCACTTGCAGGGCAAGCAGGCGATCAGGCCCAGTCAGCATGGGTTTATGAAAGGCAGGTCCTGCTTGACGAACCTGATCTCCTTCTATGACCAAGTGACGCGCTTGGTGGATGAGGGAAGGGCTGTGGATGTGGTTTACCTTGACCTCAGTAAGGCTTTTGACACCGTTCCCCACAACATTCTCCTCAAGAAACTGGCTGCTTGTGGCTTGGACTGGCGTACGCTTCGCTGGGTTAGAAACTGGCTGGATAGCCGGGCCCAGAGAGTTGTGGTGAATGGAGTCAAATCTGGTTGGAGGCTGGTCACAAGTGGTGTCCCCCAGGGCTCGGTACTGGGGCCGGTCCTCTTTAATATCCTTATCGATGATCTGGATGAGGGCGTCCAGTGCACCCTCAGTAAGTTTGCAGATGACACCAAGCTAAGTGCGTGTGTCGATCTGCTCGAGGGCAGGAAGGCTCTGCAGGAGGATCTGGATAGGCTGGAGCGATGGGCTGAGGTCAACTGTATGAAGTTCAACAAGGCCAAGTGCCGGGTCCTGCACCTGGGGCGCAACAACCCCAAGCAGAGCTACAGGCTGGGAGATGAGTGGCTGGAAAGCTGCCTGGCCGAGAAGGACCTGGGAGTATTGGTTGATAGTCGGCTGAATATGAGCCAGCAGCGTGCTCAGGTGGCCAAGAAGGCCAACAGCATCCTGGCCTGTATAAGAAGCAGTGTGGCCAGCAGGGCTAGGGAAGTGATTGTCCCCCTGTACTCGGCTCTGGTGAGGCCGCACCTCGAGTACTGTGTTCAGTTTTGGGCCCCTCGCTACAGGAAGGACATGGACGTGCTCGAGCGAGTCCAGAGAAGGGCGACCAAGCTGGTGAGGGGTCTGGAGAACAAGTCTTACGAGGAGCGGCTGAGGGAGCTGGGCTTGTTCAGCCTGGAGAAGAGGAGGCTCAGGGGCGACCTTATCGCTCTCTACAGTTACCTTAAAGGAGGCTGTAGTGAGGTGGGGGTTGGTCTGTTCTCCCACGTGCCTGGTGACAGGACGAGGGGGAATGGGCGAAAGTTGCGACAGGGGAGTTTTAGGTTGGATGTTAGGAAGTACTTCTTTACCGAAAGGGTTATTAAGCATTGGAACGGGCTGCCCAGGGAGGTGGTGGAGTCGCCATCCCTGGAGGTCTTTAAAAGACGTTTAGATGTAGAGCTTAGCGATATGGTTTAGTGGAGTACTTAGTGTTAGGTCGGAGGTTGGACTCGATGATCTTGAGGTCTCTTCCAACCTAGAAATCTGTGTCTGTGTCTGTGTGTCTGACATCCTTTTTTTTTTTTTTTTTTTTTTGGTCAGTTATGAATGCGTGCCCTCATTCCTACCTTGATGAAGGAGAAATTGTACAATTTGTTTCAAATTTCATTTCCAATTGCTTTGTTTCAAATGTTGTTAAATACATCTCTGTCTCCGAGGTGCTCAGCTTGTGTAAACTGATGTACTTCACTGGCTGCTGCAGAACAGCAGTAGTCCACAGCACGCAGAAATCACCCCTTACACTTTCAGTTCTGCTGATTGATTTGTAATATGGTTGTGTTGTACCTCTCTCTACTTTCTATGGGAAAGACAGAGTTTTGACAAAATTCCTCAGGGTAAGAACTGCACAACCTGCATAACCAACCAGCTTTGTTATCAAAATGATTTTGTAAGGCCAGCCAGAAGCTCCGAGAAGTTTGGACAAAGAGGTCCATTCCCCACCACCAGTGTCATCCCTGCAGCCTGGTTTCTCATCTCACAGCGCAGGGAAGCAGCTCCATTAACACCAGAAAAGCCCTTTGTGTGCAGACTTTGTTGCTGTCGTCCCCACTATGCCACCTTGTCCCATGAAACCAAGGCATGCCCTGTAGCTAGATCAGCCCGTCAAACCAGCAATGTCCCAGTGCTGTATGTGCAATATTTTTTAAAGCCCTTCAGACAGCTCTGCTACCCACTGGGAATGAGACAGCGGTATCAGGGTGTGAGTTCAGCAGCAGGGAGAGAAGGACTGGGGAGCAAATTCTCCTGATCGTCTATGAATACTGAAAGCCTAGTGGAAAACCGTGTTCGAAGTAGAAAAGCTTATTTCCACTGTATTGCATTTGCTATGGGAGAGGCAGCCTCCACCTTTATCACAAACAAAAGGAATTGATTTCAGCCAGGAGTATTACACAGCAAATGTAGGTCAGCTCAGTGTTCTGGATGGTTTTCAGTGGCCACAAAAAGAATAAATAAGCTCTCAGTTCCTCTGTGCTACTTGTTACTGGCCTCTATTGCCTTCCTCAGCTTTCCACTCCAGTTTGTAAGAAAAACAGTGCTCCTACCTGGTGAAAATGTGACAGCCTCAGAGACCAAGGAGGGACCATAAGCCACATTTTTGGTGCTGGTGCTCAGTATAACTTGTGTCAGATGCTGTTGTGATTGCCCAGGCTCCTGACAAGTGTTTCAGGAAGACATCATCTCACACAGAGCCCAGAGCCAGAGGATGTGGTTACCTTGCACGCACTGAGCACTAATGCAGGTTTAGGGGATGCAGTACCTGCATGCCCAGGCTTTGTGAGCACAGTTTCAGTGGCTATTTTCGTATCCTGTCCCTCAGTTCTCTTTGGTCCCTGTGTTCAGTGACTAAGCTTGGACTGCTGGCAGCACTTCTCACCAAACCCGATTTGGACTGCCGGGCTTTACAGTACAAGGGAGTGACCTTGTAACACATCATGAATGCAGAAGAAAGGGAAGAAAGCCACTTTGCTGTGAGGAGGTCAATGAAGCTCTTGCAGTGCACCACAAGCAACATCCCAGGAGAAGCCCAGACCCCCAGGACCTGAGACACGGCTGACACACGGGCAGCACCCGCTCCTGACCTTCGGTTTGCTGGTGTCTCCGGTGCTTTGCCGAGCAGGAACGCCCGCCTGCAAGGAAACAAAGCCCTGCTCCGCTGCTCCTCGTCTCGGCAACCTCTGCCCACCCCTTTCAGCAGCACGGCCTTTTTGCGGTTTAAATGTTCCTTTTTAGAGTGCCTTTTATTTCCAGCTTGGAGAGCAGGGATAGAGATGGGATAGGGATGCTGAAGTAGGAATTTACATAATCTGATTAACAGGGGATTATCCAATGGCTGCTGAACAGCCTTAGTGTGCTTGAGCTAAAAACCTTACTATTCATTGCTCTCACCACCCTGCAGGACGACTGCACCTGCAGCACCAGCTAATTCTCTCCTGGGGTCTTCAAGGAAGGAGAAAAGCGAGGGCATATTTTTATTGTTGTATGGGGGAGGGTTGAGGAGCTGCAGCTTTTGCTGGGCAGTCCCTAATTGATCTGTCTGCATCAGCCTTGAGGAAGCTAAAAGGAAAGCTGAGCCAGTTGGCATTGCCAGGACAAGCCATCACCTCTGAAAATGGCCAGCTTCTTTGGGTCCTCTGTGCTTCTGCGTGAGCAGTTTACTGGGACCCATCCGGACCTGCCACAAAAAGGCATTGTGCAGAAAAGTCCTTGGGATGCAGGAACCAAACGTACAGTTTCTGCTATGCTCACCCGGCTCGTCCAGGAGCACGCTGGACACTATCCCACTCTAACATCACCAGACGGCTGTATCCCACTCCTCTCCCACCAGGAAAAATGCAGTGATATGGGGACAAGCATGCTCAGAGTTTGTGAAGCCTTACAGCATGTTGTCCTTTTATTACCTGTTACCTATGGTCCAGTTATCCCGTGACTTGGCTGAGGTGGCAACTGTGTGAAAGGCAGCAGGACGCGGCAGACCAATGCACTTAGGAGAGAAGGAATAAGCCTGCAAAACAGCTCACCCACAAACACAGTAGAAGGCCCCAGATACAGGGGAGAAGTTTAGACTGAGCAGGCAGGCCAAAGAGACCCTCAAGAGAGGCAAAGCAGCCCTTTGGACGTACTACAAAACTCAGCAACCCATAACAGCATTGACTGGGCTGAGCTGAACTCTGCCAACAGGGTGGGGAGATGAGTGGAGTCCAGGCCCTGATGGGACATAAGGAGTTCAGCTGCTGGCTTCAACCAAACCTGGTCTGCACCCTGAGCATCCATCTGTGAGATGCAGAGGTGACACTTCAAGCTGAGAAACGTGTTAACTGGAAAGGAATTGGGATACAGATCTCCAGATTAGAAAAAAGAGCAGGTAGCATGAGATGGACTCTCCCACACAGATTCACATCAAAGCCAGGGGAAGAGGAAGAATGTAGACATTTTTCTATTGTAAAAGGGGACTTCTGTGAGGCCAGGCAACAATAAGAGGTTTTTGAGCCCTTCAAGCAAACAAAAACTGGAGTTTCTAGAAGAAGCACAACACCGGTAGAATTCTTCTGATATAATAAACCAAGACTAATTGTAAGCCTTTTCTTCCAGAAGCACACTCCATCCTCACAGCTACATCTGGAGATGTTGGTGATGCTTTACACATCCACTCATGGCTGCTGTATTTGTCTGGGAGTCTCTGAGGACTGGTGTCACAGCTGCCATTCACAGGTGTCACCTAAACAGACGTGCAGTGCAATGTATCTCTCACTGCTATCAACAGCAGTGTGAATACATAATGCCACGCCATGATCTGATTAAAGAGGGGCACTGCAGAGTATCACAAAGTCATCTTGCTCCTTTGTTTCTAGAATTTATCCTCCTCTTCTGAAGCAAGCAGGGAAAACTACTTTTGGCTTGTGGGGAAAAGGCTCAAGAGCAAAACCTGGAAAACAGCCAGCAGGTGAGATGCTGCAGATGCTGACAGCACATGCAAAGACATCTCCATGGGGTGTTTTCTTTGAGGAGCTGTGGTACGGTGAGACAGCCCTTTGCCATAGATTGCACAGACTCAGGTTCAAACCCTGGGGCTGCCTGGAGGCAGGAACTCCTCCTGGCTGCTTGTTGGTGTGGTCTGACCTGCTTCACATGCAAAAATGGGCAGCAATTGTGCCTGTGGGATGCAGTATGAAGGGCAAGGCACCCAATATACTGCACAGTATCAATACTGCCATGCTCCAGGGTAGAGTTATCTCCAAGATATTTCCGTGCTTTGGTGTAATTCACATTTGTTTATTTAGCAGCTAACTAGCATCAATATAAGGTGATAAACTGCATCCTGGGGTATGAAAGCTCTTGCTTTGAGGAAGTTCATCTCTGTTGCTAAACTAATCCTTTGTACTGGCATCTGCCCAGATGCCAAGAGGAACTGACAGTGACTCCACTAGTACTTCTCAGTGCTGCATGCTGTGGGAAGCCTGTTTCATGCGGAGCCTTATTTCTCTGTACAGTTATAGCTTAGAGAAGTTCCCTTGAAGCAAATGTTGACTCAAGACCCTTGCCTCTTGAGCAGGAAAACATTCAAAAGGGAAAGAGACAAAACACTGACACATGTTTGTGGATAACATTCAGGCTCCTTCTTCAATTGTTCTCGTTCCTTTAGTACAGGCCCGTTGTGTATTTTGGACATGAAGGGCTAGAACCTGGTGCAGCCATCGAACACTGCATGGTGTTGCAGGAGGGGAGAATGTTGTCAGTGATCACAGACACACAAAGACAACAGCCACATCTGCCTGTTCCATCATGTGTTCCCAGAGATGGACTTTTATGTGTATATTACCAGAGCTCCACAGCCAGAATAATAAAACTTCCCTACAGATGCTATTATTTTTATTGTAGGATCATAGGAAAAGGGAGCAGAGCTACTTGGCTGCCATCTGATCCCCAGGTACACATACTTGACCCACAGGAGGAACAGAAAACACATATACGCAATGAACAGAATGAAGAAAAATCCTCCTCTTGAGCAGTGGCACATTTCTCACCATTAATCTCAAACCTACAAATAGCAGCAGCTTCCCCTGCCACACATGCATGTGCACACACCAGGCAAAGATACAGAGCAAAAAGCATACCCAGGAAATTCATTTGAACGTCTGAGCCTGGGTTCACTGCAATGCTGAGAGCAAGGAATGCTTCTGTGAGTGTGAGGCAACCACTCTATCTCTAGCATTAAAAGCAAGCTCAAACACAGACCGTTCTGCAAAGCGTATAACAAACCAGTGACTTCTCCTCCTCCTTCACCAGCTCTGCCCCCATACCTCCCCCCCAGGCTCAGCCTCCCTGCACAGCTGAACAACTGCTTCGAAACACAGGACAGCTCAGCTCTGAAGCCCCTGCGTTATTTATGAGTTTGGAAATCAGAGCCACTCGGTTCAATGCCAGTAAACGGCAATGATTGGAAGGAGGGAGGGGTGGGCTTGTGTTCAGCTCTTCATTCTCTATTCATTGTGAAAAGGGGATCACTCCAGCTAACTGGCCCGTGGAGATAAGGATTTCAGACAATCTGCATTAGCCTGATAAGCCAGGTTTGCATTGCAGAAAGATTATTTGTTAAGAACCTCGGTAAAACAAAATACAGTCAGGAGGCTTATCAGCACAACTCATTTCCACTCACATCCCTCTGCCCGCTCCCACTGCCATTCCCCCCCTACAAATAAAGCCCCTGGGCTGTGCCTCAGCTCTCCGGGATGGAGCACAGGCTGAGGGCGGTGGGGGAGGGATATGGAGGAAGAGGAAGAGGAAGAACAGCCCCAAACCCGCAGGCTGGACACTGTGAGAGCCGCAGCAGGAGGGGATGCAGCAATGCGGTGGTGTGCGGCCTGGCTCTGTCTGCCCGGTGACCCAGGGCGGTGGGCAGGCCTTGGCAGCCTTCCCTCTCTGCACCCCTGAGGATGGGGTCAGGAGGAGGAGGAGGCAGTGAACGTATCTCCCTCTGCTTCGTGTTTCCCCCTGTCCTCACACAGAAGACACTGGCCCGGGGTGCACAAAGCCCCAGGCAGCCTCCTCTCTTCTCCCCACAAGCAGGCCTTGTCTGAAGGCTTCCCTTCAGCCAGCAGCTGTGCAATAAACCAGCCCCGCCGCACAACAGGCAGCTATTGGAAGGGCCCCATGTACCCCCCCCCCCCCTTCCCCTTGGCACCACCAGCGCTGGCAGGGAACAGCCCAGGCCCTGGAGGGCCCTGTTGGGGAGGAGACACGGGCCGGGAGCTGCAGGCCCATTTCTGCACAGCGCCCGGGCAGGATCCAGGCCGCACACAGGCAGTTCGGGCTTGGTCCCTCTCCATCCTCTGAGGGTGAACCCATGCCAAACCTACACACGCTCCTGAGTCCCAGGGGAAAGGCAGCCACAAAATACAGATGATTAGCAACGCAAGCTCTTCCATGCTTTTACAGCCAGCACGGTTATGAAGTCATTTAATGCACGTAGTCTGTTGTTTCCAGCTATTATTGCTGCACACTGTTTTGTTAGGGGTCATTAGCAGAGAGACCCTAGCAAGAGAGAAGGGACGCTCACAGGGCTTAGCATTTCTCTATTAGTACTTGCTAACATCATGGACTAGTGCACTAATTAGCACTACAAGTGGAGACAACTCTGTTTCACTCACACTTTTTTTTTTTTTTTAAGCACTCCAAACCTCTCTGTGAGCACCAGTGAATGTGCACAAAGGTTGCGTTAGCTCCATTTCAGACATGGGCAAACAAAGGTTCCTCCACCTCACATCTGTACGTAGGTGAGATCTGGGCTTTTGCAGCCTCAGTGACAAAGCCCCAAGTCTCCTCAGTGCAAGTTTGCTGAAATGTGTTATTTAAAGAAGTGACACAGGAGAGGTGGCAGCCTAGTTATCGCTCTGGCCGAAATCAAAAGCATCCAGCTCCAGGTTTCAACCAGCTCCATGTCAGTCTGCCAGGGAAAATATTAGGACTGGGTAATAATCAGAGAAGGTCAGAAATGGTACTGGGGAAGGTTTGCAAGATGAAAGAGTCAGAAAATGAACACGCAATGTTGTGTTTTGGACCTTTCCTTGGCTTCCTTGTTCACAAGAAATACTATTGGCCATTACTTGTAGGTTTGAACAGCTCCACTGTACCATAGTAAAAGGCAGGTCTGAGGTGGGCCAACGGGGAGAAGACTGATTGTCTGACTTTGTTAGCTGCTCATTATTAAGTGGCTGTAGTAGTTTGCTCTCCCTAGCAAAAACCAGATACTTTTTTTAACGAACAAATGATTAACGCATTGCAACAGCGTTGCTGACCAAGAGAAGTTGGTGAAGCAAGCAGCCGATGGCTGCTAAAGGCTTCAAGTAGTGCAAGGAAGTCATCAAAGACAGCCACACACAGCACATCCTGAGCTCTGTGCTGGAGATGTGCCCCGTGTTATCCCACTGGAGGTGTTCCTTTGTTCCCAGGGATGCTACATGTCTCTGTTAGGCTCACAGAGCAAAACACCCATGCCCAAGAACACCTTGGTCTGCAGCTCCAATTCTCCAAAATAACCCATTTAAACCCCCATTATCCCCTTACAGGTAGGGGGATACAGGAGCACAGTCTATACGTCTCTAACTCCTCCTTTGTGGACCAGAAGGTGAGTTAGCATTTAAAGGTGTGTGCATAGTTTGCGCCTTTCTTGCTAAGGCATATCTGCTCTGGGATAAACGCCTGCAATGCCAGCATAACTGCAGTCATTACAGATGTGCTTGGCAATACTATTGCTTATTTCTAATAATTTTTTTTTCAGGCAAAGACACCTCCCTGGGGTTTCTGTGCATTTCTTTATTAATATGGCTGGAAAAGAATGTGTAAAAATAAGTTTGCAAGGCACCTATGTTTATAAATAAATAAAACGAATTTCCCCTGGTAATAAGGCACCACATGTCTGGTCAGTCATGGAGCAGAACCTAGGGCCCCTCCTGCCTGCCACAAACATGCCTTGGCTTCCCAAAATAAAATAATTCGAAATAAATAGCTCTGGCTTGGCTCCTGTCTTTACCGGCTGTCACCTATTTAATCTTCTCTCCCTTTCTGTGTTTGTTCAGAAGTTCCTCTCTTTCAGTGCAGCTGGAAAGGTTGTTACTAATGGGTGACCAAGCCTGAATGCTGACAATGTGAGATGATTACAACTGTCCAAAGAGCAAACATGCAGACTTTTCAACAGAAGATGCTCCTGCCAACCCCGATGGGCTTCTGAGATACAGCTCCAGACAGCGCTGGTGATAAATGAGGGTTGGTGTCAACTCAAAATGAGAGGCCACAGGGTTCAACAGTAGCTCTGTGGGGAAGCTGCCGTACTCAAGAGTTTTGGCTTTTCTGACTGGAGGTGACTAAGTAAAAGGAGATGTAATTAGTTTATTTATGTCAAGGAGGGCCACTTAGTTTATTTTTGAAGTGGTAGAAACAGTGCTGGCTGAGCTGGTGAAAAGCAAAGAGAGTGAAGCACCAGGGCTGCTCACGGTCTGTCTTGGTAGCATTCCAGGGTACCAGACCAACACCAAATTGCAACAAGTCCATCATAAAACTTCCTTGAACTGATTTTGAATCAAAATCCATGGGACATGCTCTACCATGTGAGAGCCCTTGCTGGAATTTCAAGTTTGCAAATGACACAATACTCAGAGGAGTGGCTGATCACCTCAACAAGAAGTGCAAAGTCCTGCACCTGGGTAGGAACAGCCCCAGGCACCAGGACATGCTGGGGACCACCCAGCTGGAAAGCAGCTCTGCAGAAAAGGACCTGGGGGGTCCCTCTGAACATCTGCAGGCAATTCTTTACTGTTAGAGTGACAGAGCACAGGCACAGATTGCCCAGAGAGGTTGTAGAGTCCCGCTCCTTGGAGACCTTCAGAAACCATCTGGAAGAGTTCCTGGGCAACCTGCTGCAGGTGTTTCTGTTTGAGCAGCCAGGGGTGGACTTGGGGGAGTGTTGGTCCAGGTGGCCTCCAGAGGCCCCTTCCAACCTCAACCACTCTGTGATTCTGCTTCTACTTAGAGAACCATCCCTATATCTGTACCCTTTTACCCTAATGTTACCTGGCAAATCTGAACTTCCCGAAATGAGCACTATTAACCACTCCTAGGATTAGCAAACTGAACTTCACAGACTAGCACCTGCTAACACTATCCATAGCTCTTGAGACAAAGATGTTCCACTGGGTCTCTCAACAGGCTGAATAGTGGTCATCAAATATTGTGTAGATGCCACAATAAAATAAAATAAACAAAAAAAAATCAAAAGAAAACAAAGAAATAAGAAAATAATATGCCAAATTCCATCAGATATCATCTTCCAGGTAAAAGCAAGAGGACATACATTTCTGTAAGACATTTTCCAACCAACCACATTCTTGAAGGCCTCCAGTCACAGAGGTGCTATGTCCTCCCCCATACTACTACCCTTGCCATAAAATTTTGAAAACTTTCCCTGTGGTTCAGTCTGATCTTCCTTGCTAAAAGTTAGGCTCCATACTTCTTGAATTATTAACCAGGTGAACAGTACCTGCCACAGACTTCTCTCCCTAAACAACCCCATTTCTTTCGACTTTTCCCTGGAGATCATTATCTGTGTTCTACCATCTTCCTCTCAGCACTCTCCAGCTGTTCCACCTCTTCCTTAGCATGACAGCAAGCACTGGTCTCTATACTGGAGTTAAAATACTGAGCATAATGACAAAAGTTTTAATTAACTCTTCCTGCAGACACTAATACTCTTTATACATCCCAATTTACTTCCTCTAGTCATTACGCATGCTGTGTTACCATGCATTCAGCTTGTTATCAACTACAACTCCAAATTTCTTTCTGTTTTGAAGCTAGCCTGAATATCTGTACACAGTATGGCACTGTGCCAGGCACATTACTGCCCTGAGTGGTGCCAACGTCACCTGCCCTAGCAGTGGGAAATACAGGGAAGCCAAAATGTAGCATAAGTACCCATGCTTGGTCTGTATGCATAATAAATGCTTGAATACAATCATTTTATTGGAAAAAAAGCACTCTCACCTTATTTTTCCTGGTTTCTAGATCACCGACTCTGTATAATCCAATTTTCAGACTGGGCTAACCATTAAGAAATAATGCTCCTTCTGTTTGTGAGGTAGAATTACAGCAGGCCTGTAGTCAGCAGGACTTCATGTTAACTACAGGCACTGAGCCTGCAGGTGCCTGAAAAACACAGTGCTTGTAGCAAGGTTTTGTTATTAAGAAGGTTAATTTAAAAACAAAATACTTGACCAAGTTTTCCGAGAGTTGGCTTTGTAGTTATGCTTTGGTAATCCCCCCATTGCACTAGGCATCGTTCTGGAGAACGTGCAGTTACGGCACCTAGGACACAGAACACCACAGGGACGTGCAGGCAACGGGACTCACCCAAGGACAGCGATCCCTGGCAGCACGAAGAACAAGAGCTGTCTATCCTGTCGCTCCCAGTTTTCAGAGATGTTCAGTTCAGACAGGTTCCAGCCACGGAGAGCTCACATGTGAAACTGAATATTCATTCAGTCACAAACAGCGTTCTCATTCCCAACTTCACAGCCCCCTTCAGTTCCTGCCACAAAATTTCCTTCCAGGAAGGATGATAGGGCAAGGAGGACGGTGGCTGGGTTCAGGGGCCAGCGAGGACATCACAGTCATTTTGGTCAGGAGACCCATTCTCTCCTTCGGGCAGGTGCCCTCAGCAACTTCACATCACGTTAAAGGCATGGATGTGGAATCATTTTTAAACTATCAAGGAAATGGAGAATTGTAGAATCATGGCATGGTTTGGGTTGGAAGGGACCTCAAAGCCCATCCAGTTCCAACCCGCTGCCATGGGCAGGGACACCTCCCACCAGACCAGGTTGCCCAAAGCCCCATCCAGCCTGGCCTTGAACACCTCCAGGGATGGGGCATCCACAGCTTCTCCGGGAAACCTGTGCCAGTGCCACACCACCCTCAGAATAAACACCAGCAAAGCCTTTGGATGTAAAAGTCTTCCAAAAAGCTGTGTTTTGCAGGGTATTTTGACTGAGCTCCACAGAGCTACACCACCATGTAAGAGAAGTTCTGCTCCCTTGCAGGCAATCTCTGCTCACAGGATTTCAGCCCATTTCTAATATACATCTATATAATCCAGCCCCAAATTCTGCAGGCCTTTTGCTTTATGTGGTGCTCAAATACAGGGCTTCACCCATCACCTCAGTAGCAGTGCCTTGGGCTGGCATGTCAATCACAAAGATTATCTGCAGTGTCTTCACAAACTGCTGCAACTCGAGAAGTGCCATCTGCAGCACATTCCTAAATCATTCGCACAGGTTTGTATTTTAAATGATGCAGTGGCTGCTTTCTAATGATTCAAAACATAACCACAGTAATGAGGGTAATTTTGCAAGACTGCTTGCTGCTTATCCTAGCCGGCTTCCCATTCAGAATTGTGAAGGTTTCATTTTGAAATGTCAAATAAAAGATTTCTGCTCTGTAGACACAAGAAGAAAAAACCCTGAAAATAGTAGCTCGTACGCTGGCCAAGTTGCTCTAGAATCCCAAACGTTTCCTTTGCATTGTACCTACTAGCATTCAAGCTGATGATAAAAGAAGGTATTCAGAAATTTTAGGGCCAAAAGGGGGACATCATGATCTACAACGCACCAGGCACAAATATTTTTTCCAGCAATTACTATGGCTCTTGTTTTAAGCTGGAGGAAAGATTTCAGGAAAGCTGGCATTACCACAAGTGTTCATTTCACTCCTTTCAGAACAAAACTTTCATTGACTCTTCATTTTTTTCATTATTTTTAAGAGAGCTTTTGCCCACACCCCTTAATTGCAGCAGTGACCTGGATTTGATAATACTCATTTAGCTCATAAGTCGTGTACTCTGTTGCAGGCTAAATCAATAAGGACATTTATGTATAAAACTGAGCCTCAACAGAGAGCTCACTATTCAGCTAACTAATGCTGTTAGGCAAAATCATCAACTGATGAAAATCAGCTGCTGGTGCCTATTTACCAAAGCTGAGGATCTAGACCTTTTGTGCAAGTGCTACATAGCAATTTTTATGTGTTTGTATGCAGACCTCCAGTTCCTGTATTTTATTGTGCAATACCTAGTGTGATATAGCTACATGACCATAAAGAAAATAAGCCTGAACTGTGAACCTGCCGCACCAGAATTTCTTGATCTGCTGTGTCAACTTGTGGAATTCTGCAAATGAACAATAAAGGGCAGAACCAACTTGGTGAAAGTCTGGTTGGTACGAAGGAAGGTATCTGTGTTACTACACTGATGTCACCCCTTCAGCGTCTCATTCATCTGTGCAAAATAAGCAATTCCAAGTGACAGTGAAAAGCAGAGACTGTTTTTCTCTTGAGCTGACAGACTTCTAGACATATGACAAGGGGAGAGAATTCTAAAGCAGCAAAGGATACAAACTGTTTGTTTTTAATATCAGGGGCCAGCATATCCCAGACTCTGTTTCAAGGCAAAGGGCTTAACAAAATCAGCAAATTCATTTGGACAGCAGACAAAGACCTGAGGCATATTTTCATGACTCTCTCATACCTGTATCATCACACAGTTTTGTCTACCTTCCACTTCTGACTTTAAAAGAAGATTAAGCTGAAACATACACAGATCCTCCTGCTATCAGAACGTTCCTTCCGGACAGATCAAAAGCATCAGCATCTCCCTCAGACGTTTATTTGCCCTGCGTGGCAGAGCATTGCCTGTTCTGTGCAGGAATAACAGGATTGTTCAGCAGCCTCGGTCTGGCTCACACATCCTCTGGAAGAGCTATCTTGCATGGCTGTAGTAAATTATCTAGTTTTCAGGTGCTCAAGGTGGTGCACCTTCCTATTGTTTCCATTGTTCCCACAGTGGTATGGGGATTGCCTTCGCTATCATTCCCAGTGGGTGCTCAGCTCCAGAATCTGGTTCTAGAAATACCACTTCCTTAAGCTTACAGACAAACTATTATTTCAATTGTAATTCTGTAAAAGCAGAAAATTACTGAAAACTGCAACAGAATAATTGAAAACAGAAACTCACACCAACTGGATGAGAGGATTAACTACAATTAATCCTCAAATACAGTCAGTCTTGTCAGACATGTCTGATGTGTTCTTAGAGACCACCAAAGCCAAAGGCTTCACGCATTTACATGTGTAACACACTCCAATATTCTATACAAACGACCTCAATTTGTGTTCCTCCAATTTATATTTATCTCTTTCCAGTTGTGAAGAGAGCACATACATCCTTTCTTTTTTTGTAACCCCCTTTTGTGGATTTTGAAAATGCGTTAGAGATCCTTATGGCACCTTTTCTTCAAGCAACCCAATTTCTTCAAACTTTCCTTACAGTTACTCCAGAGCTTTCCTGAATAAGTTCTGCTACCTTTAATGAGTAAACATATGCAACATGCTTTGTTTGCTACATGAAGATGAAGGTGCTTTGCATATTTAGACCTTAAATACATGCATTTAAGAAAATACAGAAGTTGCCCTCCTGTTTGCATCATTTTTAAAGTGAAGGTGGTAATTTTGGAAGGCAGAACAGGTCTACAATTAAGAATGCATTTGGGATTAGGCAATTCAGGAGAAGCTAACAGGAAACAAATGCCTAAATCTGCGTGTTTCTTTGGGGAACAGTGTCAGCCTAACGGTGTGTGCCTTCCAACAGAACCAGTTCGGTAACGTTTACACCACTCCTGAGACACAGTCCTACAAGTAGGAAACCTGCAGGCAAATCACTATATGAAGCACGTCAGGAGACAAGCAAAAGTGCAATGTGTCTGTGTAATTGCAGGATCCATCTTTCTACAGACGGGCACCTGCTTAAATTTTTGTTTTGGATTTTGATTACCTATATTTTGAAGTCAATAAAAATGTAAATAGTGATATGCACAAACTTGGGCACTCCGTAGGTCAGTTTGACAGTCTCTGAGGAAGCAGTGTTTGTCATCTTGGCCGTCATATGGCACACACATGCTCAGCACTGGTGAATCTGATTCCAGCACCAGCCAATGCACTAGCAGACTAGCTCTGTTGCTGCTGAGATTTATCAGCAGAGCTACACATAACGTATTACTGGACTGAGAACAGCAACATAACTTCGTATTTCTCTGCTTCATCATGTGCTCAGTTATGGATACAATCTGGTATTTCATCTTGGAATCGTATGAGGCCAAAAATGTGTTCTGGTTTAATGAGAACCAACAAATGCTGCGGAACAGGTGCGTGCTATCCTTCTCAGTTCAATTTTCTGCTTGCGGTCTGCTGACTTGTTTTGCTTCTGATTTTCCGACTTCTCTTTCTGACATCAGAGAAAGTTCATATTTCATTCTGCTAACAAGCAAGGCAAATAAACCAAAATGTTTTCAACAGACAAAATAATGCCCACATGTATGGCTAATAAGCCGCAAGACTCTGCTAAACATGAAGACTCAATTTTATGCAATTTTGCATTCTTTTTTAAGTGAAAATCTGTTGGATGAAGGGGGCACTGGAAAGGGAACTTCAAAGCAGAATATTTTAAATACATCAGTGTTTTGAAAAACAGCTTTGTAATAGGAGCTGCAAGACTAGATGAATGATAATGAAGGTATAAAGTGCTCCTCTGTAAAACAGCTTCAACAATGAAGAAACTCCAATGCAAGTGGCATAAAAATGTCATGATAAAACACCATTACTAGCACACAGTAAATCATATCAGAACTCGGCATAGCTGACATCTCATCAAATTTATTAAAAAATAAAAGCTCAAGATTGATGTCCAATAAACAGTGTAAGAAACAGTTCAAAATTTCTGCCTCTGCATTATTTTGTAGTAACTACAATGAATGTGTTAAACGCCGCCCAAGATGACAAAACAAAGCATGAGACCACATCTTGAGTAGCAAACTAGACCCTCATTCCTTTAATCAGTGTTAAATATTCCTTTGTATCATCTGAAGAGAAAATATTTTAACTTGAATAACTTATATGCAGTCATAATCAAATATTTAAGACATCCTCTCTCTCAGGAACATGCATTTTTTCCATTACAAATTCTTTCCGCGTACAAAGTCAAAAATTTGACAGGACTGTAGTATTCTGATAGCATCTTTCCTTTCATTTTTAAAGATCTCTCACATTTGTAAAACTTGCAGGTTTATTGTACACTATTAAACAAAGAAGTTCATGACAACAGAGTTCCGAGCACTAAAACCATGAGGACATTGGCCTTTTCCATTTTAAGGAAAGAAATACAAAAAAAAATCTACCTGAGAAATTATCCCTCATGATGCGATGTTTATGTTTGAAAGTAAGTGGCAACAGCAGGATTTCATATCTCCTTCTTAATTAGGCAAAGTTACAGTACCACTTCAAGCCAGCACGATGGGTTTTGCCAGAAGCTGAATAATTTACTCCAGTGTCTCAGTGGCAGGAGAACTCTGGAACACAGAGGTCTGGCAGGGAAATGTGTGCAGCACACTCCAGGATGAGAACAGCAGGGAAGACCCAGAGTGCACCTGGAATGATACAGCCGTAAAACAGCCGCACGGCAGTGGCTATTTCATCTCTTCAGAACTGGGTGTATTTGAATACGCAGCTGAAAATTGCACATCAACAGAACGCAAACCACACACTCAACCTCCCCAGTAAAAATGTGGCACAGCTGCAACTCGTAGACAGCCCTTCTATGTTAGCAAGGAAAGAGTGGATACAGATTTGTTGCAAGAACACAGGAGAAATATTCAGTACCTTGACACTAGTTCAAAAGTATTCCCGGGTCTGTTAGTCGTAACTCACTGGTAACTCTAATGGTCTCGCCTTCCCTGCACAGCAGGGCTGGAACAAACCTGGACACATGATTTCATGTGAAAGCTATTATCCCCCTCCAAAATACTGAATAAGAGAGCTTATTTCATTGACCAAAAAGACAACCAGAAACAAGAGGAGAGAGTTGTCAGCCTTCCACTCCCTTCCCATCCAAAGCCTAATGTTATGCTAACACTTCACTTGCAATCATGCTATTGCAAATTTGACGGAGCAGTT
Source organism: Cygnus atratus (assembly GCF_013377495.2). Classification (NCBI taxonomy): domain Eukaryota; kingdom Metazoa; phylum Chordata; class Aves; order Anseriformes; family Anatidae; genus Cygnus; species Cygnus atratus. The sequence continues at coordinate 52,105,971 of NC_066396.1, forward strand.
GGTGTTTGTACACACTTCTGCTTACACTTAGAAAAAAGAGCTGTGATTCACAGGGATCTCAGTTCTGTGAGCCCACGCTAAACAGAAAAGTATCAAGACCCTCATTTCCATCTAATTGTAAGAAAGCAAGGATAGCTATGATCCTCTGAAATCTGCTCAACTCCTGTACAGAGAACACTAATTTGGATATCTAAACCAGGTAATCTGTTTTTTCAAGGCAAGCACCTCCCTGCAGCATACACCCTCATGTTCATAAAAAAAGAGAGAACAAAAGCAGGTAACATTCCCGGCCATTAAAACATTTCTTGTTATTGCATGCAGTGGTTAGTTCAACTATTACTGGAAGATCTCTGATGCGGACAGGGCTTTCAATTTCTTCATCCACTCACTTAATATTAGACCATTATCCCACAAATGTGAAGCAGGTAGGTCACACAGGTTCTGAACTGAAACATTCCACTCCAAGAGCAACCTGTTACACATCAGAGGGATACATGACTCTCAAATAAAATGCATTTAAGGTACTCATAAATAGGGTGTTTAAAAGTTGTAATTTCACAGGAGCACCTCAGAAAAACAAACAAACAAAAACAACAAGAACTTCTCCAGGATTTTTCCATCCCCTCCTTCTCTTGAGCTTGAGAAACGAACAGTCCCCAAGGTTTTGATGATCCCTGGGAAAGTCTAAGCTACTTGCCTACAGTTTTTATTTAAATAGTCAACTGCCCCATATGTTTACATCATTTTGTACATCTTTACTTTCAGCTTCCCTTCTCTTCAGTTCCCACATTCTGCCTTTAATCATGATGAACGTGAAAAAATCTGTTAAGCAAAAAATGGAAAACATCCCCTTGGGAAACTGATGAGAAGTTATAAAAGGAACGGATCTTGATGCTCTTGGGAGACAGGAAATTACAAAGTGACAGTTTCAAGGATATCAGACAGGTGATTAGTAGATCTGAATGACGTCGTCCCACTCATCGACAGGCCAGACACCGTTGTACTGCACGTTGGATGGTGAGCTCTTCCAGTCCCACATCTTGACAGGAACCTTCCAGTCTGGCCCGTAGTTGGCTTCAACATACTGAAGGGTTTCACAGGGAACGTGTACCTTGAGTTCTACAAATTCAGTCCAGCACAGAGTAAACTTTGGAAAGAGATACCTGCACCACGAAAGAACATGGTCACTAGCAGAAGACCGAAAAACACATCTAATTAAGTCCACACAGAAAGCAAACAACTACAGTGAGAAGTCAGGATACATTTATAGGTGTGTTGTTTTTTTTTTTCTTCTTATTTCATAGCTTCCGATCTATGAAGCATTATTTACTTACTGGACAGCAGTGTTATCAACAATAGCTGGTTAGTAAGCGTCATATATTCTTGGAGAAGAGCATTTCTAATTCTGTCGCTGTTTATTTCCATACTACTCTACCAACAAGAAATTACTTAGTCCCTGCCACTAGTATTCTGTCAAATAGTGTTCTACCAAACCCACCTAGTACGGTACCTGTTCATTTCTGTAGAAAATGGAAGCCCTACCTAGAAGTATACTGACACCACTGGAAATTCACAGGTAAATTTCAGTCTGATCAGAATGATATCCTAATGGAGCCCCGTGTCAGAGTCTGTATGTTAAACCAAAGCTTATACACTATTCCTGCAGAGGATCAACTCTGAAGTTAAATCTCAAATAGAAGAAAAGTGATCTAAAAACTCCTTCTCACAGGCTAAAAGGAATCACAAGCACTTAGCACTTTTGAAAGAGAAGAGAGTTAAAAGATTTGTGCATTTGCATGAATTAAAAATCCAGCAAGTTCCTCTAAGTATAAAGACAACTTTATTTCTAAGAGCTGAGCAAACAATTTCAGAAAATAAAACCTTGCTTTTATGTTTTAAATGGAGGTTTAAAAAAAAAGTGTAATTAAGCACCTTCGGATTCATATCCAGGGATTCCTGATTAGCTCTAAAGTAAACCAAAAAGAAAAAAAAAAAGCCAGCTACCAAAAGGAAAATAATGTAAATAAACATTATTAGTGGGTCTACACTCACCAAGTAACTCTTGTTAACCCAGGAAATCATTCACTTAAACAGAATTGCACTGGGTGTGCATAAGCAAAAGCTACCAGCAAACCAATGAAATAATATATCCTCCAAGGAGAGAACTCTGAGTAACCAATTTTAAGGAGAACGAACAGATAATTTAAATAAACTATCTAATCTTGAAAGTTAAGTCAGTTGGAAACTTCACCAAAATGATTACTTAAGTAAAATCAGATGTTTACGTTAATTGATGAAAAATATAACTTTCAGAGATGCTTCCCACCACTGGAATCCTTGCTCACTGTCCACCCATTCCAAGTAGCTCAGATAGGGCTACATACTCTTGTGCACACACACTGCTCACCTTTTTCTTCCATTTTCAGTCTCATCAATCTTTGGACACAAAAGCACTGAAAAGATTTTATCATTACACAAAGACCTCGATGTTAAGAAACTAAAAATTAATTTATTTTAAGGATTAAAGCATACAATATAGATCTGACTCACAGGATCAGTTTTTGTAAGTATGTATTCTCTGCTGAAGAATGAAATTGTCCAGCACAAATTTTGTACACTAAAAAAAAAATTCAACTGTTGTTACTTCTAGATAAAATTACAGAGTATGTATGAGTTTGCTTTTGTCTGCATTGTTGTGGAAGTATTTGTACACATGAAGATGCAAACCATACAGAGAGACTCATATGGTTTTGAAAGCAGCTTGCAAAGGAAACAGAACAAAATGACTAATGAAAAATATTTTCATGACTAAATGAGAAATACTTTCATTTTTCATACTTTTATTTAGCAAGATGTATAGAAAATGCCTGTTCAAATATTTAGCTTTTAAGAAAAATATTTCTTTTACTCTTCATTTGTTAACAACATAAACATCTTGGAAAGGAGCCTCCACCCTTTACCTGTGATGATCTAGTAGCAACCAATTTCTCTTCTGACATCATTTTATATGGTATCAGCAGGTGAGATTTTTTCAGAGCTACTGAAGTGGATTTAGGATTCAACACTACCAAATAATCACTTCTCTTTTGCCTGATATCCTGACTTTAACTTCCCTTAGAATTTTGAAAGGGCTTGAAGACTAAGCAAAACTGAGGGTCCTAAAGTCTGACACGGAAACTCAGTTTTGAATATCAGTTCTACTGGCAAAGAAATAAGTATTTCAATTTAGACACACCACAAGCACAGAGAAAAGAAAAGGAACTTACTGGTCCGCTTGACTCCTCAAAAATATATCACAGAAAATCCTCCATAATCCTGACTGGAAAAACAAATATTAAACCTGCTCTGGAGAACTATGAAACTGTTGCTGTATTCTAGGAAAACTACTCTGCAACATACCACATCTCCTATGTGGGAATATTCCAGTAACTCCTCCGTTAGTCTATTTATAGCTGCACCTTTTGACTCTGGTCATCAAAAATCTTCCCCAATCTTTGTTTATCATTTCAGAACAAAGGTAACTAAGGCATGGAGTCACACACTATCACTGTCTGTGTGACAGTGTTCACTACGTTCTTGTTAGCTAACTGAAAGCAAATGCAGTTCAGGAAGATAATGATATCCCATATAGGTCAACAAGGCTTTCAACTAGTCTGCAAGTGTCTCTGGGTTAAGGTGGGTGATGGAAAAAAAAAGAAACTAATTATGAAACCCTACATTCAGCTTGCTAAGCAGACTACAATGACGTTGTATGCATGTGCTGATTTAATACCTAAAAGAACGAAACAAGAAATACAGGATCCTATTTAAAATTGCATTTTCAAAATACGAACAAGGTCTGCAGTAGTCTTCTGCACTGCTGTCACAACATTACAGTCAACGAAGTATTCCAAATCATTACCACAACATCCAAAACAACGGGGTTTACTTTACTAGGACAGATGAGACTTTCTGGCATAACGTTCACCAAGGCAGATGCCTAAGGATTTGTTTTTTACTACAAAATAAGTTTGTACAACAAACAGTTTCAGAGACTTCTTTCTCATTTTAGCTCTTCATTTAACTTAGAGCTTGTCACATTCCAGATAGCATCTGCCTGATACACAACACGACAGCGCTGCTTTAGATTTCACAAGAGAACTGACATTTGACAAGCCGAGCACCTCTCTAGTAAGGCATAGTACTGTTCTCTTTCCACTTTTCTAGTCTCAAAGTGCAAAATCTCCACTGATTCTCCTCTGATAACTGTGACAAAGAGCACAGACTTTGCCAGACAACAGCACACAATACAAAATGCTAACACTAAGCCCTAACTTGTTCAATTTCTTTCCTATTAGAGGTACAAATCCAGTTCGTACTTAAATTTCTTGCCCGATTTTGCCTGAGTTCCTCCATTCCATATGTGGTCATCCTCTTCATAGAAGAAAAAAATATCAAGTTTCACATCATCTTCTCCCTGGAAAGAGAGTTCCAAACTGTCCTCCACCTACAAGACGAAAACACACTATATATATGCTCATAAAAACACAAAGCAACGTAGGTTTCGGAGAACAAATTTATTTTCATTAACGATGCAGTGACTCCCATCCTAACTGTAGAAAATACATTAACTGAACAATTTATTTTTGGTGCCTTGTGAAAACTACAAGTTTTCTGCACGTCAGTGGGATTGCCTTCTCTTTCCTCCCTCTAGCCCCAAAGCTCCAGCACCATCTCCTTGGCTTCTGCCACAACTCCAGCACAGAGCCATTTATGCAGGGATCGACTGTAAGTCATTCTGCCTAGGCAAGTAAGCCAAGACTCTTGCAGTTTTCCAGCAGGACACAGAAGGGCTGTGTGAAGAAAGACAAAAGTCTAAAGCAAACCATTTTCCATTTATATGCTTAAGGTAAAACAGATGAAAGTACAGAATGACGACCTTTCTTTGACAAAACATCTGCTCCTCTAATTGGAAAACACTTAAGCATAGCTCTGTCTGAAGAAAAGGTATTACAGTAAGGGTTTGAAATAAGAACTAAAAAAGTGCTTGTGTTGTGGGTTAACCCCAGTAGGCAGCAAAGCACCACACGGCTGCTCACTCTCTTCACCCCTTACTACCAGGGGACAGGGGAACAGGAAAGGAGTGGAAGGAAGAGCGAGAAAACTTGCAGGTCAAGATAAGGACATGAATGGGTAAAGCAAAAGCTGCAGATGCAAGCACATCAAAATAAGGAACTTGTTCACTACTTGCCACCAGCAGGCAGATATTCTGGCATTTCCAGGAAAGCAGGGCTTCATCATGCATAATGGTTACTTGGGAAGACAGATGCTGTAACTTTGAACATCCTTCCCCTCCTTCTTCTTTACCCCTGCTTTTGCATGGTACGGAATATCCCTCTGGTCAGTTTGGGCAAGCTGCCCAGGCTGTGTCCACTCCCCACTCCTCCTGCATCACCTCACTGGCAGGGCAGCACAAGAAACAGAAGAGGCCTTGATGCTGTACTAGCACTGATCAGCAATAGCTAAAACATGGGTGCATTATTAACGCTGTTTTGGTCACAAATCCAAAACATAGCACCATAACAGATACTAAGAAGAAAATTATTTCTATCCCAGCCAAAACTAGTACAGCTTGCCACACAAAACCGCAGTTAGTTGCAAGAATACCATCCACTTAGGACTACAACAGATCAACATTTACAGATGCATTTGCTTTGTGCCGTGAACAGAAAATGGCTTGCTTTAGATTCCCACTTTTCCTCACACAGCTCGTACAACAGCCTACCACAATTCAAGCAGGAACTGCTAATATCTGAGAGCACAATTTGTTAAAAGAATCTCACATAAAAGAGAGGAATAATACCAGTGAATAAACACATGACTAGTAAGTGTCTTTATTTAACACCTATGGTAACACCTTCTTCTATGATAAAACACTCACTAGCACCAGTAATGATAACTTCGACTGTGGCTGAACCTGTGATATGAATTCCTGTACTTCTGTTTCTCCATTCTACCTTCGTTCAGATTCCTCTCTGCAGCTTTGGAAAATATAAGTTAATAATGGACAAGCCCAGCATCAAGCGATCTTTCACTTTCTGCTATCTCTGCATGCAAGGCTGCACATAATCTCAGAGCTATCACTAATCCACCCCTATGATCGGGCCCGCCCAACATCAAAGATTAAATTCTACCTTAGTATCATAGAATTACTAAGGTTGGAAAAGACCTTCAGGATCATCTGGTCCAACTGTCACCCTGCCACCAAGATCACCCACTAAACCATGTCCCTAAGCACCAGGTCCAACCTTGATTCTTAAGATTCTCTAGCAGCACTGACACAGATTAGACCCCTCTAAAACTTACTAAAAATTGCTTCTGAGGTGAAATTCAGACTCTCCAAACAAGTCTGAAGCTAATAAGAAAGGGCTTTTCTCATACACTGTCCAAGAGAACACACAGAAATCAATGAGATTATATGCTTAGGTAAAATATTTCTGAGTAAAAGTCTGCATGAGATACCCACTTCTATCTAAATGAACTGTAGTACTCAAACCTACAGAAAGACACATGCAGCAAACTGTTCATTATCTATGTACCTTGCCAAATTTGTGCTTCAGTGGTAATCCTGCCTTCTGAAAGGCTGGAATGATATCTGCTTTGTAGTCCCTTATAAAGATCCCCAAATCCACATCTTTGCTGTAAGGAATGACATTGCACTGTCTGTACCAGCCTGAGGAGAGAAAAAATGAAAAAATGAATTAGTTAATTCAGAAATGTAAGAAATATATCACAAAACAAAATCAATATAACAATGACCAGTCTAAAGGTCATCGGCCTGAAATCCTTGAATGAGACCATAAACAAGAGTTTTTCTTTTCTCTAGTACCAAAGGAATCACACTGAAGAAAACATATACTTAAAGCACTTATGGCCAGCTCCTTCCTCCAGAAAGCCAGGAGTGAGAGAGAAAATATTAACTATTTAAAAGAGAAAATATCTTTGGTTTTCTAATTAAGGTGTCTTAAAGGAAAAATATATACTTTATCTGTGTCCATATCTAATCAGAAATGAACAGTTACAGGGCTGCAGCTGTGTTTTTAATTTTAAATTATTATTTTAAATAGTGTCTGAGATATTACTCTCTGAGATACTGAGATATTACATCTTTAAAACATTACTGCAGAACAGTAAGAGAAGAAGTGGATTATTCTTTTGTCTGTTTCACTTAAACAATTTTAATATCTAGAAAATGATATTCCCTAGGAATAAACAAATATAAGCTAATTGTGCACATATGTGAGTTTTCACAACCTATTTCAATAATGAAAGGATCATCACCAGAACAAGTTACTACTTTCAACCTCAACAGAATTCAAAACTTGCAGTGCCTACTCTAGTAGTTTAATCTTTTATTAAAAGAACATGTATTAAAATAAATAAATTAACGCAAAATATACTTTAAAAGTCAGTGATAAATGCTAAACTTCATGGGAAGAAAATCAGATGAGTCTACAAGGACATCAGAAAAATGTGCCCATCGTTGTATTTTCCATCCAGCAAGACAATAAACTGTAAGCCACATGACTTAGGGAACTGCTGATTACTTTCCAAGCAGTGATCAACACCATACATTTAACTGCTAACAACACTTAACACTTCACTTGAAATATACCCAGCATCTCCAAGGCTCAGGCCTTTAAAGAAAAATCATTTGGTCAGGAGCAAAAAGGCCTTATTTTAATACAGCTAATGTGGAACCCCTGCCTCACACTACACAGATATCACCCTCCAGCCCAGCACATTTAGCTGCTAACCTCAGCTGACAACCACAAACAGAGTTGCAAAAGCAACAGAGGATACAGTGTTTAAAATTTCAGATTAATTAAAACAGTTTTACCTAGGCAAGTTCCACTGCTCAACCAGAACTTTACTCCCAGGTTATTCAGTGTCAGAGCAGCCAGATGGAGCAAGGATTTTGCTCTTTTTCTAAATTCCACGGCATCAACAGAGGCATCATCAGGATACAGCTGGAAGGCAAAGGTAAGCTACTGTGAGATCAAACTTGTCCCTTCATTTTCTGGTGTCCTAAGAAAAAATGACCTTTAAAAATGTATTTAAGTGATATCTGGGCATTATCTGTTCTCACACACAGAGTCCAGTTTGAGAACATGCACTGGAATGACAAGTTAAATTTAAACTCTGAAATGTCAATATTCATTTTTTCCAACCTAGCAGAATGTAAGGTCAGGGTAAAATAGAAAATGACTATATATATTAGACAGTATTGGCAACAATATGCGTGAATCTTAGCTCTGCTCACACCGAAGTCAATACCCACAGTTCAGGGGAAAGCAAGGACAGAATCAGATTTACTTGGGGCATATTACAAGTTTATTTGGCGCCACCAAGTGTTACTACTGTATATTGACAACTTCTGACATGAAACACTAGTAACGCAAAGAGAAAGAAAGTAATGTCTATCTTCCAACTGCAACTGTGGTAGCACCTTCTGTAATGCAAAGCCAAGAAGAGCATGGCAGTCCAGGTGAACGTTCACAAATCAGACATATGAACAATGGACTGACCACTCAACTTCACAATCGATTTCACTAGGAGCTCCTGGGCCACACGTGAACACTTTTCAAAACAGATGCCAGTTGCTTATTTCAGTACTAAAGCTCCAGCAAATTTCAATATACCTTCTAAAGTGCATTTTCTATACCTGGAGCAACTACTGCCTCAAGGTTTCGGAGTGGAAGAGGAGCATGTTCACAATTTCTGTCCTTTTTACAAGGGAAGTGACAACACATGGTTACCCTTCTGTAAACCTTCCTGCTATACATACGTATGGGGAGCTACAGCCTACTAAACTGAACAAGGACAGCTCTCATGCAGAGAGACCAAAGGAGAAGTCCCTTCTCTGAGATCTTAAACATCTCAATAATGGAACTTCCAGTGTCCTCTTTTTTCCCTTTCTGCAAAATTGGAGATCACTCAAATTCAGAGACCTGACCCTGACTCCACCTTCTTAACTGTGGTAACTCCTGAAACTTTGTATCTCAGTCCTTGTCAAGCTAAAATGACAAACTACCCCTACTCCAGCAGGAAGTTTTTCATCCTCTCCTAAATGAGGTATCAGTGTTCTAAAGATAATGCTCTAAACAATGATGAAAACATTAGCTTACATGATCAAAAAAGCAATGAGAAAAACTGAAGTGTATGGTTTAAATGAATATGAAAGCAAATATTATTCAGAACTCTGAGAAATGCCATAAGTAAAATTTTTGACTATGAAGATACACAAGATCTCATGAAATCTGTTTAACAATAAGAATGTGAGAGAATTACAGACATGTTGGTTACCTCACCTTTTCGTAGTTTTGGAAAACGGAAAACGGAAAAAAAATGCACTCATCAAATCAAAAAGAAAGACCATGATTCTTCAGTTAAAGTTTTAGTTTTATTACCTTTTACTAAATTCTGTTGAGTCTCAGAGTCTGCATTTAGCTTTATCTAAGTGAACGATTACTTGTGTTTTATTTAAAAGGAACTGTTCTTGTAGGCTTGGGTAAATCAATGAAAATGTACGTTACATCTCAGGGACACCACCTGATTACCACTAACCTGAAAGAAAGCCCGAGCTTCTCTGTACCTACATTCAAGAAATCTAGAGTGTGTCATCTCCTCTAGAAAACTGGACGGATTTTTTGGAATTTGAATTTTTAAGTCATCAATGGAAACAAGCAAGAGTTCAGGCCTGCATGGAAAGAAAGATGAAAAGTTACCCCATTCAACTCTTTTACAAACTATAAGTCACTTTGTCCTCTAGCTCTGGTCAAAAACTTGTTACATATTACTGCCGGTGATTCCTCCATCCAAATATACCCAAAACTGATTATGATAGCAGAGCAACAAAAGCTTTAATATTCCCCCCACACCCTTCCAAATTTTGTTTAAAAATAAATTCTATCCCAGTAAGTCCATACTTAGATTTTCAGATCAGTGGTTCCATTATTGACTTGTGACTTACACTAAATCTGTTTAGTTTGTTGTTCAGTACATTTGAAAATTCAGGTTGTTTGTTTGTTTGTCTAATACAAGATACACTTCAAGAATCAAATTTCCACCTGTACTTGGAGGCTATTTGCCTTTAAAATTTAAGATCTGTTCAGCCTTCACAATGAATGAAACGTCAGAGTTAACACCTTACATGGTCATTTTTAAATGTTTAGGAACATAGTTGGTATAGATTCCGTATTTTAAAAGGAAGAGCACTCTCAGCTTTAAAGAAGAAAACATAAGTAACTTACTTTGACCTGTGAAGTGTCTGGATGTTCTACCGTGACACATACACATACCATATAGGAACACTGTTCTCAAAACATAGTGGTATGTGCTTGGCTTTGAAAACAGTGAAGATTTGCCATGATCTGTATTTCCTGAAATATTGCTACTGAAAGTGCTGTAGGAAAAGGCATACATTTACAGTAACCTTTACTGATGAGATGCAAAGTTTAAGCGTAAGACTGGGGACAAATAATACCACCAATTCAAACATGTATGCAAGTCAGGAGTCAACTCGGAACTTCACGAGCATGGGTTAGGTGCAGTAGTTGGTACTTGTCTCTGTGGTACAAATCATTTCTGTTTACTCATGTTCTTTAGACTACAACTAAGCAGATTTGTGTTGCCTCTGCTTTTCTACTGATGCTCAATATCTGTATTCTACTTTAGGACATGTATGTTTCTAGTAAGAACACCAAGTATGTACGATCCATTACTACATCTCTTGCCACTTGAACTTTCCCTCTCATTTTTCATTTATAAATGGTGGAAATCTCTTGTATGAGTAGCCTGAATTGGATTTTCCTTCATAAATTTAATCTACCTGCACTTAGAGAGCTGAATTATTCATGTGCTAAATTTCATGACCTAACTTTAGAAAAGAGAGTAACTTTATATATACAGGATAAACAAATTATTTTGGAAGTGCTTTTTTCCTCACTTTTCATACGCTCCAGGGTAGCGACCAAAGTGGAGTTTCCGGAAAGGCACAAACTTTCTGTCCATATGCTGCTTGAGCCTCAGGGGGCCATGCCAGAGGTAATTACCGCTCCTCTCGTAGAAGACCACCAGGTGAATCGCATGAGACGCCAGTTTAAAAATGTAGTGCAAAGGAATTTCAGTCCCGGACAGGTCATCCATACCATCCAAGCGGGGGTCCTTGTTTAGAACTTTTAGCCATTGGAACCCCATTTTCTCAGCAGTTCTAAAAAGTCCCCCCTAAAAATAAGAGAGAGACAGAAAGAGAGAAAGAAGCTAAAGAGAAGAGAAACCCAAATGGAATGCTAAATGCTTATTATTAGCTGACATTACTCCCAATTTTCATTTTCTAATCAGATTTACGCATCGATTACTTATAAGACCTTAAAGATTAAGAACCATAACTAATTCCAAACACCGTATTGCCTTTTCTTAAATTTTGTTCATCAAATGATCAATAAAACAACAAACTAATTGCTGCAATCTTTTTCTCAGTATGTTGTGCTGACTTTTTGTAGCATCAACAAAATAACGCTTTCCTGAAACTCTACCTGTATAATATGAAGAATAATCCAAAATCTTTACCATAATTAAAAGCTATTTTCAATATTCTAAGAAAACCATTCACATGAAGACTGCTATCAACAAATTTCAGAATTCTTAATATATGAATGGTAAACCACTGACTCAGATCCTCACACTTATTACCAGAGTTTCCACTACTCCGCGGCTCTGCTGAAGATTTCAAAGCCATGAGGATTGCAGTCTTTATGTTTTGGGATATTCTGTCCTAAAGAAAAGATCTGCTATATTCAACCTTAATCAGAACTTCTTTCATTTCTCTTTCTGCCTGCTTTGACCTGGCTACACAGCAAATTCCTCTAAAAAAGAGGAATAAATTCCCTTGCAGAGTAAAACACACTCTCTGCCACAATACCTGTTCTTTGTAGCTCACATTTTACATCTTTGAATCCAAACTCAAGTTCCATGCTTGTTCTAAGTTTGCTCCTTCCGAGAGCAGACTTCTCTGCACTTTCAGATTGTTCTCTCAAGGTAGGCTTGTGCTGAACTTGGTGTTCCCAAGGCCTTGACTAATGATACCACTAATCCAAAAATGATTACTGGAAAATCTTATTTTGCAATGCATACGAATATTTGTCTAAATCTCACCAAACAACTAACACTACACCAGGTAATAGGCTTTCCCATTTTCACACAAAAAAGGGATGAAATTCTGGCTGATAAGAACCTATCAGTATCTAAAGACCCTTTCAATTACCCACCTTGAAGTGTTTTATATAGGTGTATAAAACATACATCTCTCTGAATGCTATAGACACAAACAATATGCAACGTAGGAATGTGAAAGTGAAGTTGTATTAGTGTTCTGTCACACAACCTTATTCTCAGTTCCTTTAATTCCTTAACTGCTGTGGGTAAAATAACGGCCCAATCAAATACAGGGTGCCACCACTCTTCACTTGGGTAGGACTGCTTCAGTGAAACAGCTGTAGACCATTTTAATGTTTCTTGATGGGGATGGGAACAGGGATGCAAGTGAGGAAGGGAAAAGAACAAAGCTGTTTATTATTGGCATCTCTAGTCTGTATAAATTAATCTAGTACGTATTTCCAGATGACACTTGGCTGATAAAACGATCTTGGTTTCCATTTTGTCCTTCATCACTTACTACACCTCTATTTTTAATACATCCATTTAAAAATCTCAAGCTACAGAAGAGCAGAGGTGCCACTACACTAAGTGACAAAATAAAATGGTACAGGGATGTACTAAAAGAAATGTAAGACAGCACATTATAATAATCTTCCCAGCCTTGTCACATCAATACCTGTATTTTCTTCTTGACAGATCCCCAAATTCAAGATTGACTACGGCTGTACCCACATCACAGCCTTAAATACTCCATTTTACAAGAACAAACTCTTTTTCCTTTTTTGGGGGTGGCATGTTATTAAAAGTGCTTATGAATATTGCAGGCGGCTTCTAAAAAACTTTCAGTTATTTGAAAGGACTCTTAATATATCCATCTTCAAATCACTTCTCTGACTTCCCTGACAAAGAGTCAGGGTTGCCACTCTCTTTCAACATCTCCTGTGTTTCTAAAACCACACAGGCTAATGCCTGAATACCTTTCACTTCAAAAAAAGTTTCTTTTACCAATACCCTTACAAGATTTCCACACAATGAATTCAGAGGCCTTAATACAAACATGTAAACATCGTGTCACAAAATCCTAGAATAGTTCAATGCATTAAAATACGCAATATGAACTAAAGAAGAAAACACACTTACTTCATGTTTCCATGTTTTGTCCAGTAGTGCAAACGTTGTGAAGTCTCTTGGAACACAGAAGTACTTGCATTCTGGACTAGGGCCATCAGAAGAACTTCTGATCTGTTCAATGTCTTTATCAACAAGTCCCAGAATTAAAGGATCAATCAAATACACTGGTATATTGTGACTGGATATTAAGGATAGGAATTTCCTAACCACATGCTGTGATAGAGGAGAAAACCAGAAGTTAGAAATATCATGTTTTAGTGTACAGAAGTTAATACATTAAAACCCTTGACAATTTTTAGAAAGAAACCTTATCTCCCATATCTCCCAATACATTTTCTGAGTGTGTGCTTTACTTCTATAAACAAATGTGGAAATGGAAACTTCCTCTTTCAGAAGGTAACAGTCTGCTCTCAGCCTTTCCATGTCTCTAAGACAATAGGAAAAATCTTTCAGATTCAATTAGAACTTGTGTACAAAGTGCGACTCAGTGAGAAGTTAGGAAGTGAGCACTGAAGACTTAACCAGTCTTTGGATATGCAGGGCACTCAACCATGGCAACACTGCAAAACGAGGTAAAAGCTGTACCAGCAAGGTCCTGTGCCTGCTGAGAGGATTTATTAACTTGACTCTGAGAAGAATTTTGATCAATTACATTTAAATATCCATGGCATATGGAAGATGTACAGCAATCACAGCTGCCCTATTATTAAAAATGTAGATGAGCTATTTAACAGCAATAGTTAAATTTAATGACTGAAAGTAGAGTTCTAATCAGGAAAAAAAAATGGTTAGAACACCACTGTCAGGCATTATGTCTTCAGGTTTCTAGATGAGGCATGATAAGGGAAAACAGTGGCTGGCTGTCCAAGCTACTAGCCCAGCAAATTGACCCTGGTCTTCTAACTCACGCTGTAACCTTCTCCCAGTCAAACTCCTGAGTCTGTTCAACCAGATTCTGCATGCCAACTCCCAATTCTGGTACAGGGCTTTGGCTTCATAGAGGTGCAAAAACATGAGGGAAGACAGAATGTTGATCAACAAACAGAACCTAGACAGCAGCACTACATGTGCTTTACAAGCAGATACAAGGCCACCCTCTCAGTGATTTCAGCTACATGGACCTGAAAGATAAGTGATGTGCTAGCATTATTTCTATAGTTAGAACAAACAGATCAGACCAATAAACAAGAAGCAAATCTGTGCAGAAGATCTACTTTTTTCTTGTCAGTTCTCCATGGGAACAGGTGCTTCTAGCTGTAATTTAAATAATCAGTAGAAGGGGATGGTCGTGATGTCAAGCAGGAACTCATTCACATAGAGTACTTTGGACTCTAAAGGAAGACACTCTAAAGAAAACAATAGGGCCCTGGCAGGACCATGGACCATTCTGCTTTCTTACTAATAATCCTGTAAATACCACATTAAAGCTAATGAGAACTCTGCCCAAAGAGTGGCAGACTGGAAGCCCACTGTGACTATGTCACCTAATACCACGTAGGTAGTTCCAAAAAGGAAGCCACTCCAAGAACACAGAGACATTCCTGGCACTAGCAAGCAGTCCACAGAGCAGCTGGTTTGGAATATTCCCAAGTACAGCTCTTAACTAGAGCTCCTTTCCTCCGGCTCAGCAGAAACAAGGCATTCAAATGGCTGTTTTGCTAACTAGCAACATTATCATATTGCATCCAAAGCAAAGGGCAACCAGCTCCCAGCACTCTGTTCTCCCCAGCCACCTGGGCTATTCTTGCAGGGGGAGATCTGTTAACAAAAGACTTCTGTGAAAGTGGTTCCAAACAAACGCTAAGTATAAAACCACAACAGAACTTTTGATTTCACGAGGCCAAGATGAAGATTTGGTTGCACTGAATCCTGTAAGCCTTACATAAGGGATAACAAAAACATTCTATTTTGAGTATGTAATGGCACTTGTAACACTGTTGCTGAATGGTGGAATAAGACAACTAGTGAATGCTGAAATGTAAGGTTTTCCTGCTTGCAAAGAGCTTTACAACCCGGGATAACCATGGAACCTGAAACACTTAGCAGCAGGTTAAGGAAGTGCAGCAAGCAAAGAAGTTTTCTGTGACATGAGACCTGCAGCTTGTTCTTTTACCATGATACAATCAAACAAGCTGGAAGTCCAAAAGGCAATCTTTTCAATACTCAGTCTGAAAGAATACAAAAGCCTGGATCAAAACTTCAGTATCTGAAAGAACAACATTTGCTTCTTAAAAATGTAAGCAACACTTCTAAGGACTGTACAGCGAGAGCTGTAACACTGGCTCAGCTGCCTCACTGTTCAGCTTAAGTTTCAAAACACTTCACAACTTTACTCAGTGAGGGAAGTATGGTTTAGTCCTTAATGCTAAAAAGCTCCAGTGAAGGGCCAAGAGAACTGGACACTGAGTTTGCAAATTTGTACAAGTTCTCTGAGACTTGCAAAAGAACCACGTGAGTCAATGATGTACATACCCATCTAGTGCTGTCTTGGCCTGATTGGCTTCCTCTGACTTTTGAAAAAAATGCTCCATTCTATCAAAAACAAATAAGAGGGGGAAAAAAAAGTAAATTTCAGCCGAACAGCTTTGTATGATTTCTTAACAGGACTTTCGAGAGTTTTTATCCAGCTAGCACTTTATAATCGTGGTTATGGCTATGGTCACCTAACTACAGTACTGAACGTGAAATCATAACCTAGTACTCTGGCTTAGTATATTTAGAAGGACAACATAAGCCTTAGGGACTTACATATATGCAAGGATTGCATGACCAGGTCTCTGGTTTCTAATTCAATCTGCCAATAAGTATAAAATAGCACGATGACAAACACAAAGACAAATACCACTGCAGAAAAGGCAGCAGGAGCATGCCTCAGTGTTTCCAGGTGCAATCCTAGAGAATTAAATTTGAAAGAGAGCACATTTGTATCATAAAGTCAAGTCAGTTAGTGGCTCAGCTTTTGGCTTTCAGAAAGCATGAAGAATTTACCACCCAGGAGTCTTGTTGTTCACAATCAGAAGCTAAGACGGAAGGTAAAGGTTGTTTACCATCTAGTACTAAGACTGCCTGAATTTATTAAGAATGCCCTCCCCCCAAAAAGAAAAGAAGTCAGAAAACATGATACCTGTATGGCTCTTCTGTAAAAATAATATGAAAGCATCCTGTTGAAAGGATTACTTTTGTTGAATCTGAAACTGTAAGCTATGAAGCCACCAAGAAAAAGATGTTTAATTTTTAATAACATTTAATATTTTCTCTATCACTGAAAATGAGGTACATATTCACTCGGATAAATACTCTGAGTGGTACGAAAACAGGAGTTCATCCCTAACATCTAGAGAAGTGTAAACACTGAATCGCAGAGCACTAAGATGACTGCAGAAAAAGGATACGTTACTTTATAAAAATACCACTACTGAAAAACGTTCAAGGAGTAAATGCTGGCTTCGGTGTCGCTCCAGAAAAGCCCTACAGACAGCATGTACGTTTCGACTTGAGGGCTGACAAATTCCACTTGACAACAACCACAGGAGAATCCCATGAGGAAGGTCTGTGCCTACTGCGGGTCTCGGTGTCCCACACCCCCGACCGGGAGCGCCGGGCAGCACCCCATTTCGGCCCTACACACGAGCCTGGTGTCACCCCCACCACCCCGCAGCCTTCGGGGCCGCGCAGGGGGCAGGCCTTTTACCTTGTGCGCCAGGTAGGACCTGTAGTAGTAGAGCTGGAAGAGGAGGAACACCAGGCTGCTCAGGGTGAGCAGCGCCAGCACCGCGTTCTTGTTGATCTTCTGCATCGGAGCCGGGGCGCACGCCGCCGCCAGGCAGCGCCGCGACTCGCATCTCCCCGGGGCGCAGCCCAGCGGGGACCGAACCGGGCCGGGCCTTACCGAGGGGAACGGAACCGAGCCGGCCCAAGCCGCCCTTCCGTGCGGCTGCCCTGCAGGAGGCGCAAGGCGCATGCGCTGGGGCTGAGGAGAGGCGAAGCGGCCGCCGCCGCCGCCCGCCCCCGTCATGGCCGTCCCGGTGCCGGGGCGGGCTGTGCGTCTCACGGCGTGCCCGCTGTGGTGCCCCGGGCCGCCACACGGGGCTGGAAGCGCCCGTCGGGGTGTGCTCGAGTGTGGTGGGGGGTGAAGTGGTGCTAAGGGTCGGTGTTATGCCCCGAGGGAAGGCGTCTGTGTGAAGGGGAGAGCGGCAGCAATGCGGGAGGAGGGAAGGGGAGGTGTGTGTGAGCTGCTTTGTTTGCGTGAGCCAAGGAGAAAAAGGACACGTCCGCCTCTGCCTCTTTTATTTGGTATTCACAGGGACACCCATCACTGGATGCTTGTCAGGCATTTTTTCTGCAGTTACCAGTACTTGTGTAAATTCACACAGCTTTCCACAGACACGAAGAAACATACAATGTTCTGTTACATTACGAACTCAAGGGAAACCTTCAGTTCCCTACAGGTTATTCTGGAGTTATTCCAGCTCTTACAGACTACCAGTAATCATAACCAAGTAGTATCAACATCTCACTTTGGTCGTGTGACAGAAAGCTTCGACTTGTCACCAAACAGTCTCTAGCTCCGGAGCAGGGAGGCTCAGTGAATATTGAAGTCAGCAGGCATGTTAGTGTTAACTGTCAGACAGAACTGCAAACCTTCAGAAGGTCAAATCCACCGCCAAAGAACAATCCCTGAAGATACCTCCTGGAAAAAGTAACTTCACAGGCTGCATGCATCCCCCTTTAGCTGCAGAGAAAGTTCTTAACAAACACTTATTTTTTAATTTACTTTTTGTACAAACAGTGCACCAACTGTATCACTAATATATTGGTACTCAGTCAAGACAGACACCAGCTCAAAGAAGAGTCTAAAAAATCTAAAAGTGCTTAAGGCAATTCTTTATATCCCCATTTACTAAGAAAACAATGGAACTACCTGTTAGCAGCAAGAATTTGGTATCTGTGCAAACTATTTTATAACAAATTCATCTTTTTAGGGTAAAAAGTCACATGTTAAGTTCATTTAGGACATCAGTCAAACTAAACCTTGCAAGTCACTATCACAGTATGAAACACTTCCAAGATTCCTTCAAACTAAATATGAAAGAAAAAAAATGCATTTTTACACTTTGTGTATAACCAAGTTCACCTTGTAGGTTTCGGTACATCTTGCTAAATCTATTTCTTAATTTAAATGCTCTTATGTACCACTGGAGATTAACTCAAGGAAAAGTGTGTAATGAGAATTAACCGTATTATAAACGTTTGCTTTCTTTCCAGAAGGGAAATTTAAATAGGAACTGTAGATGGAAATCCAAAACCAAGGAGATGACTGTGTGGTATGAACAAGCACTAGGCTATTTAGATGCCTGTTTACCAAAGTCACTCAACAGAACAAGTCTCAAAATAAGAAGCATGTATCATAACCCTCCTCTCTTTCTCTCTCTCAACACCACTAGAGTCCAGGAGAGCGAGTCTTCCTCCCTCACATCACGATGCATTCATGGCAGTTGAGCCCCTAGTCAGGTGTTTATTGCAGTAAAACAGAAAGGAATGAGGAAGAAATACTTAAGATTTGGATAGTAACAACTGAGGATACTACGTGATAGATTCAGATGTTGTCCATTTTAGGATTATGTCACATTCCATTGTCTACATGCTTCAAGACCTGAAACACTCAACAGGTCAAGGAGGCAGCAGGTAAACTGGGAACTGGTTTACACTTTCCTCTGCAAAAGAGATTACAGCTAACTGAACATCTCTTAATACTTGCATTGTGAAAAAGTTTCAGGTATGAAGTGAACATTAAGGGCTCAAACTTCTTGCCAACTTCATGATTTCTATGAAAAAAAAATCTCCAGTTAGGAAAGAGTTGATTCACATATATATCAGAAAATTACTGAGAGGCTCCTGGACTTGATCAGAGGGAAGCAAATAGATTTTAACAGTCAGTAATACACAAATAATTCTCATTTAAAAGGTAACATTTTCCACAAAGAATATAACATGCTTTTTTTTTTCTTTTTAGCTCTCCCACTAATATAAATCATTTGACTATTATTATTAAGATTCCAAGTAATAACTGAGACAAAAAAACACCTAGGCCCACCATTTCACTTATTGTGTGAAAGAACAAATGTAACTACAGATCCAAAAGAAGATTAAATATTAGTTTACAAAGCATTTGTTCACTTTTCCCTTGCCCTTAAACAAGGAAGGAGGGACTAAGTTTGAGGCCTTACAGAGATTCTTTAGAATACAGAATTTCTTTAGGATATGATCTTCAAAAAGCCGGACTCAGACCCACATACAAATGACACACGGTATAACCTAGGGAATTAAGAATGGGATGCTAAGTATATTTGCCACATTTCTGCCCAGTGCAGAAATAATGCAATGTTTGGTCTTCTCTAGTTATCCAGAAAGTTTCAGGAATCGCTGCTAAGCTAGTCAAAACAAAAAAATGCGTCCAGGGTTCAAAGCATGCCCCTTTGTCACCAGGAATTCAGTGCTGCCTCTGCTCAAGGTCAGCTTTAATACTGACACTGTGTTTGAGAAGTCTTAGTCAAGCCTCAAATCTGGGCTGACAAAGAGCTGAAAGACACTTTACAGCAATAGCTCCCCCTTCTCTTCTCTGTATTTGATCTGTAGCTTTTACACCCTTGGTCCCAGACTTGGCTGCACTGTAGCTTTGCTACCTGAGAACAAGAACTGGCTGTTCAACTTGTCATTCATATCCAATGAGTACTTTGATCAATGTGAACAGCCAGTTACCAGAATCCAATTAGAATAAAGCCACAAAACTGGAAAACCGAGAGCTGACCCAAAATATAGTACTTCTGAGAGCAGTACCATGCTGCGCATTTTAAAAAGTCTGGATTTTTGGTTCTCAGCCTCTTACCTGAAAGCCTGCCTAGTTCAACGGCTGACTACCCATAATGAGTCTTCATGGTAGCCAGACAAATGCTTGTCTCTCTGCATTTCTACATTTTCTGTAATTTGTGATAAACAGGAGCTGAACTCAAACTCTA
This sequence comes from Cygnus atratus, assembly GCF_013377495.2. NCBI lineage: Eukaryota > Metazoa > Chordata > Aves > Anseriformes > Anatidae > Cygnus > Cygnus atratus. The sequence goes on from NC_066396.1 coordinate 52,126,316, forward strand.
AATAGATATTCAAAATTAATTACTCATGGAAAATAGTAGGATCAAATCAGAAAGAAGCAGAGATTGTTCTCAGTGCTTCTTCGTAGCTAGTCTACATGAATTGATATTCTTTTGAAATGCATGTTTACCTCATGTTTAAATGGGAAGCCCAGTAGTAATACAATCTATAGCCAAATAATTCTTGCTAGGAGAGCTAAGAAAATAGTATTTGTTACATTCTTCATAGAAAAATAACATTCATAATAAAAATTAATATTTAAGTCCATAACAAAATGCTTACGTACAGTATTAGAAAAGTACATAGATGCAGCTCTTAATTTCCCCACTTATTTTTCAAATAAATAGTTTAGTTTTCTGTCTGGCTCTATGGATTCACAAACCTTTGCACTACCAGGCCTTAAAACAACAGTTGGTAACAAACCCATATTAGTACAATGCTCCCAAGCTTCTGTGCATAGCAGCTGCGCAGAATATTCAGCCATGGGAGCGTTCAGTAGACATTACTGGGCAACACTGTTTAGACTGCAAGTTGAAGAATTCAATCCATTTTCACTTTTCTGGAGTGTTTTCACTGCACTTGGCACCTGCAAACCAGTACTCACTGAAAGACCACCACACCAAATCTACGGGAAGGGAAGGGAGAAAAAGATAAATAAAAAAATTTCAATAATGCAAACATGATGAAGCATCTACAACATTTGTTTTTTCCCCTCCCATAATGGGTCTGTCAGGAAACTTATCCCACAGGTGGATGGCTTCCCCCTACTCACAGCACTCAGAAACATTCCAATCACGTAGAAGCCAATTTTGAATAAGACCATAAAGTGCTATATACACATACTGTGCTTTCAGACTAAGTTTACAACAAAATCTAAAACGTAATAGTGCAAGACTTGTTTCTAATAGGAAAACTTCTTTAAAGACTAATATAGTAACAGCAAGTACTTAAAATGACAAAAGTAAAACTCTGTTCTCCAGTGCTTGAAAGCAGTATTTTGTTTCAGTATGATATGACAGAACGACATCAATGTAAACACAGTACAAAAATAAGGGTTTGAGAAGCTTCAGGGCCACAGTTGCAAGGGACATCTATTCTACAACCAAGTGACACTAAAGAACACGTGCTCATGTTCACAAATAAATTTGAATAGGACAGCTTTAATAAAATAGACAAGCTACATAAACTATTCAAGCTAACACAAATAATGTGTGTAAGAGACTGCTGCCACTAACTGTTAAACTCCGTATGAGATACAGACTAATAGGCTGAGATGTGTAAGCAAAAGTTTCCCTGCATGCCTTAGGAACAAATTTGAGTCGGCCTTAGCAAAGTACATCCAATTTGTAGAGGTATGACTGACAATGAGGTATGATCAGAAATAAGGCTGCCTGGGCACATTATTTCTTTTCCATTCTTCTTCCATACCAAAAAGAGATGAGTATCTTTATTAATTGGCCTAATTACACTTTAAAACTACAATGTTGAATTTTCTATGGTCTGAATTACAGGAGGCAAGACTGTCTAGGCAGCTGTGTTTTAATACGAACTATGTCAGACTCCTCCCAATGCCTAAGTTCTCCCAGGCCTGTATCCTGCTCCCAAAACATGATGCACTCGTTTGGCACCTGAAAATGCCAGTGAGGCCTCCAACATCAGCTACCTAAACAAATTACTTAAACCCTTAAGTGAAAAACATATGCAGGAACTAATCCTCTTCTCATGCACTTTTGCAAGGTTTGAGTCAACAGAATTATAACAGGATTTCACTGATTAGCTTAGAGATAGGAAAAAGGTATGCAGACCAGTGAAATGAAAATCCTGCTGCCTTTCAAGATTTGAAAGCTAGAATCTTTTATTTGAGGGAAGCATCTAGTCTAGTTCTGTCTCGTGACATCTGCACTGGCAGCTCATAATGTTTTGGGCCTCTGTCTGCATCAGTTTGGATCAATTGTTGTAGGAGGCTTATCAGCTATCAGAACACGCAATGAATTTACAAAGACTTACTGACTTTTATTGACATAGTTGAGACACCTAGATGAAGAGTTCTCCCTGCTGAAGTACCAATTGAAATAAAAAAATGGAAACGGTTAAACATTTTTAAAAAGTATTGGCCAAAAACAATACTCCAAGTTTCCTCCTGTAAAACACAATTATTAGTCTTCAACAAAGTGAATTCAGTGCTAGAAATAGAATATTTTTTTTGATACTGACCATGAAACCTGGTAATAATGGTTGGGTGAACTTTGTTCTGAAGGCATACAAGAGTTCCTTTGAATTCGCATTATAAAACATGAGCTGACCTGAAAGAGGCAGAAAGCAAGTTGAAATACATGTTTATATGCTGTCACTACCTAACTTTTTGTAAAATTGATACTTTTCCAGGGAAAGGTTCCCTGGAACACATTAAATCCATTCCACGTGACTAAAAAATTTCTCAGCTGCTCTGTCACAGAGATGAACTGCAGTCATTTGATGTTATAAGCAATATTACATGAACAACCCTGTCCCTTACTGTCATAAGAAACTGTATCACTCTGGAAGTGACACTAATGTACTTTTAGCCTTGTACTGCTTCAACTTGACACCAATAGTCAAGTAAGTTTTATCTCAGTTCCTTAAAATTGTAACTTACCTCCATCAAAGTTGCAGTACACTCCTATTCTGTCTGGAATAGGTATGTCTAGGGTCTTGCTTTTATTATTATGTTTTGCAGAAAAGGTGCTTTGCAGCCAGTTGTTGATGTGGATACACCAGCTTGAGTTAGTCTTTCCAAGCTGATCAAATTTCCCCAGGTTTTTGTATGTCACTCCTACACTGTAGGATTTGCAGTCCTTCTGTGCTCTCACCTCCCAGTAATGCTGTCCACTTTCAATAGTAGTGTCACCTACCAAAAAAGGTATTTAGTCACTATAATTAAGTATACCTTACAACGTTTGCTTCCTTATAGACATCAGTGGGATCTGCTGCATTTTAGTTTAGAGTGAAGACTATAAATAGAAAAATCTTAACTACAAGGAACAAAAATATGAACTTATACGTAGACAGAAGAATACAATTATAAAGTAGAGCAAGGAAATACCTTTAACTTACATCCACTGAGACAAAACGCATTTAAGATCAATTCACATTTAATAGCTGTGAGTGTCAGTCACTACTGAACTTTGTAATAGAGAACTTCAAAGGAGTTGAACTCACTAGCTGTAGCACAAAATTTTGGTGTTAAATAGTCTAGGTTATCTCTGTGGGGGACAGCATCAAGTATACAGCCTTGAAAGAACTCAATTTTTTCCTCTGATTCTTTCATAATCTGACCTTCTCACAGAAGTAGAAAGTTCACCTTACCTAACACTGTGTATGATTCACCAGTAAAACGATCTCTGCTGCCCTTCGCTGTGGGCCTTGTGCCAATAGAAGTCCTCTTTGGAGATGGTGCACCACTTCTAAGAAGAAAAGAACCATTGAAGATTTGCACACTACTACAGAAATGCATGCTAAAACAAGTTTTCCCAAGCAAAAGGTTGCAACAAACATACACAAGCTACTGAAATGGCACAACTGGTTCAGCCACTAGCAACGCTTACAACCTCTAACACCGAGTTAGTATGCATGCACAAGAACTGAGAGGGAAGAGATGATGGGCAGAAAAAAGTGCAAGATGTAAGTTCAGAGGCAGTTGAGAAAGGAAATGGGAGAAAAAAAGTAGATGTGTGGCCCGTGTTTAAACGACATTCTACATAAAAGTATTATGCCTGTAACACGCAGAACCTTAGTTCAGGTTTCTGTTTTCCTGCAGAAGATTTCTAATAAACCTTGTAAATCAGCTACAACAGATAAGAATACACTGATATTTAATGCAAATATGCCTAATTTCCACTGGACTTTAAATATCAGTGAATGGAGAAAATAACATCATCAGTTTTATGTTAAGTAGGTTTTTCAGTACATGGATAGCTTGCATAAACTACTGAAGAAATCACAGGAAAGTGCAACCCAGTGAAGAGCTACAAAAGGAATAAAATGATGATTGTTATTTCAAAATATACACACTGAAGTAGATACAAAAGCCAGGAGTGTCAAATCTAAACAATTATTAAAAGAGATGAGATGATACGTCCAGAGTTTAATGCACCACAACTCCCCTCAAAAAAAAAAAGTTTAAAAGTATATTGAAGGTTGGGGGCTTTACCTGGTTACAGTAAGTCAAAGAATACAGAAAATAAAATTGTCACAGCACACATTGTGCTGAGAAGCACACAGCAACTCCACAAGAGTCATTACTAAATTTAATAGTCTAATCCCAATCAAGAAAGGCTTAGATTTTCTAATCATACTTTTCTAAACCATTCTCAGGAAGCAATAGCAAAATAAATGAAGAAACACTTTGCTCTGGAGAATATGCTAATGAGCAATCAGTTGCATAAAAGAATAATTTTAACCTAATGAGGTTTTCAAACATTTTATTTTACCTTAGTTATGCCCTCAAAAATAATTCTAGCAATTTAATCATTAAATAAAATTAAGGCTATTTGCAAATTACAGTGAATATTAAACCTTGGTAGCCAGGGAATCATGTCTGGTTATTATTTTAAAGGCGATTAGTAGCAAAAAATTTTAGCTTCTTGGAAACAGCTATGTAGTTCACAGTTTAATTTCATTAACAAAATTTAAAGAGTATGAAAAGCAAGTATCTCTCTGAAATACATGTCAGAAGTAATCTTGAAAGCATACATTACCTTACATACAAAAAAGGATGTTTTCCTTCCAACCTTCACTTCAGTTACAATTTTGCAAAGCTAATTATATTTAAGTATTGAGGACTAGCATAGTGAAATTTTGCTTGCTACCATTCTGATTCATTCAACACTGACTTCAGGCTTTCTGGAATTGTTCTCCAATACCGTTTCATAAAGGGTCAGAAAATGCCCATTTTGCCTAATACCATCATTAAAATAAAGTCATGGGACAATCAAAAGCTAAGAGTTATTAAATTGTCACTTATGAGCGTGCTAGAATGTCTAGCTCATCTTCATTACTAAATTTGTTTTAATCCAGTTTTAATCCCCTGAAGCCTTCAGAAAGTCACTGCTCTCAAACTGATGAAAAAAAGATTGTCTACATTGGCATCACAATTTAGCATGCAAATTAGCCAGTACTGATCAGAAGCCAGCTAAGCTTCTAAATCACTTGCAAGAAGTATGTGAATAGGATAAGTGTATATCATGCAACAGTGCAGACTACATCAAATGCTTTTCATTTTTGTTAACACAGAAGAAGCCGTAGATTACTTACCAAAGAAAAGAGAAACGAGCAGTAGCATGAAAACAAAACAAAAACACAGCAAAGCCAAGAATTAAAGGATAATTTCAGGAGGAACCATCACTCACTGCAGATTCCGTCCTGCTTTAAGTACAACAGAGACCATTCATACTTCCAGCAGACTTCCAAAAAAAGTTGCTGAAATTCTTCTATTAGGTTAGGTATAACTGAGTTCTGCAGAAAGCAAATCTGGCCACTTAGAGAAAAACCCTAAGAAAAAAAGCAGGTGCTCTGCTAAAATTTTGTCAAAGTTAGGAAGACATTAAAAGGTCTTCAGTATAATTTCTTTCAAATCTTCTTTAAGCGGCCACTACATGAGCTTTCTCAACTGAAATCTAACAGCCTTTATCAGTTCAGACAATGACAGTTAGTATTTGACATGAAAGACAAAAAGGTTTTTTTCATTGTTGTTGTTTTTTGTTTTGTTTTTTTCCCCTTAATTTTAAGTTCTTAACTCTCCATTCCAAAATGGAAAGGCGGGAAATTTTTTAGCACTGAGTCAGTTTGGTGCCCAGTTTTTAACTCCCCACAGTTTTCTTAGCTAGTGGAGTAACTGATGCATTTCTTCCACACAAGGTTTGACTTCTTCCAAAGGTTTGACTTGCCATAAAGCTTTTTACACATGCCATCAGGCTAAACTCCATCCTCTTGGAAAGTGTAAAAACACATTTCTCTTCCTCTGATGACTAACAGCAGCTATCCCACAAGTTCAGAGGCAACAGGTAGTTGGATTCAAAAATAAGAACTAAAAAAAAAATTTAAAATTTTTACACAGGGAAAAATTAATCATTTTTAAAAAAAATCTCATACGCCATCATGTGCCCAAAGGTTAAGCATCAATAGATCTCTAAATAACAGGAATCTCTGTGCCAACTCTAGAATGCATAATGCTCTTCCACTGAAAATCAGGCTTCCCGCATACCAGGATGCATCCTTTCAAGAAGACTTTTTTTTTCACGTCACTGGAAAAATACATACATAATCTTTAGGAATCCACATTAAAATTCTGAAGAATTTTAAAAAGCATCTGTATACTGTTACTGATAAAGGCTATTAGATTTATTTCTCTCACTACTATCAAGCAAAGGGATTTAGCAAAGATTTCCAGCAAAACGAGATACCAGATCCTAAGAGGTATATTATCACCTTTTATTGCTCTTGAGGACAGGATACTGGCCACTGTCAGACAGAAATAAATAGTCATTAAACAACTGCGTATTACTACAGTAAATTATCCCCATTTTTAAGATGGCACTAAAAGTCACTCTACCATGCTTCTGGCAGTATATGTCTGTATGGAAGCTATTTGTACATATATTATTTTCAAGCAGTGCTCTTTATACTTGAGAAATGCCAGCTGAAAATCAACTAACTGTCTTTGAGGAAGAAGTAACCAGCTCTGTGGGAAGAGCAATGGACGCTGTTCACACCTTGGACACTCACACGCTCTCCACATCTGCGGTGGTGAGACATGGACTGGTAAGCGAGCCAAAAACCGTGGAGATAGCCAGCTGACCACCAGGTTCACAGATGTGGATGGGGTTCTCCAGATGGAAGAGCCCCACACAATAGGACAGGCTGTGGGACTGCTGAGGAAAGAACAGATCTGCAGAAAAGCAAGTGGAAGTCTTGGTGGGCAACAACAGCAGTCTGCAGTGTGCCCCTGTGGCACGTGTGGCCAACCACATCCTGGGCTGTATCAGCATAACAACCAGGAGGCCATGGCAAGAGATAGTTCCTCTTGATAGGGCAGCTGTCAGACTGTTTGGAGACTTGAGTCCAGTTCTTGGCTGCTCAGGACTGTACAGACACTGACATACTGAAACAAGTACAGTGGTGGGCCAAAAATAAAAACAAAACTAAACAAAACAATTATGGGACTGGAGCAGAGGCAGACCCAAAGACAACTGAGTTTGCTCAGCATTAAGACAACAAGATCAGGAAATCTAGTGCCGTCTTTAACATTGTAACGGGAGGCTACAAAGATGACCAAGCCAGGCTCTTTTCAGAGGTGCACTCTGACAGGTTGAGGCGTCTAGTACTAGTTAAAACACAGGAATTTCCAGTCAGATATCATGGTATTCCTGCCTTCCCTTTAAGTTGGTCTGGAATAGGTGCCCAGGGAAGTACCATTCTTCATCCTTGGAAATATTCACATCTTAGCTGGATAATATCCACAGCAAATCAAGCTAGTGAGGTTCTTCCAACCACCATTATCAACAGATTCCGAGTAGTAAACACGTAAGTGTATAAAGCTCAACAAATAATCTACCAAGAGTTCTGATGAAGTTACTTATGTACTTTTCCTAGATGAAAATAGTTGGTAGATATCTTTAATACCACCACTTTTACAAGAGCTAAGTTCTATCATCATTATCTTTTACTACCCGGTTTTAGTGGTATCTTTTCCTCACCAATGAAGGTTATGAGATAAATTAAACAACCACCTACAGTACCAATTTTATTCTTAACTTGAGCTTTTGCAAAAGGACATAGCAGCCAATTCTGTCCTTATTTTTCATGGTAAAAATGCTGCCCACGCACCATTACTGACCTGCAAAACTACTGAACAGTCTTTCACGGCTGAATATCAGTTATGTCCTGACAATTACCTTATCTACAAGGTATTTTAGTACCTTGACTGATAAAATACATTTGTTAAGGTATAAAGACTTATATCCAACCTAATGTTTAAGACACTTTTATAATTGATTCCATAAATAGCCTCTATGTCTGTTACAAGGGCAGGGAAATAAATATTCCTTCCAAAGACTTCTGAGTAAAATTTGGTGTCCCACAGTCCTACCATCAAGTGCTTTAATTTCTCCCTGCCCTCACCCTTTAATTACCAGATGAGGCATCTCAGACAGTGTAAACCTTTACAAACCAGAATTCTTACCTGCCTTTGTTTTCTTTCCCTTTTACTTTTTCTTGACCTTTGCCTCCAGTAGGTTCCCATTCAACATAGGTATCTTCAACTTTCAAGTTCAGATGAGATGAAGTATTGTCCAAATTGAACACAAATGCTGGTCAAGACAAAATGTGAAATGGTGAAGTGGTACAATGTTCTCTCCCAATGGTGGCTATTCAAAGAAAATAACGGAAGTAGTAGTAAAATTGTAGCAGAGTACTATTTGGCTTAAAAGAAACATCACCTTGTTAGTAATTGTTTTCTCTAGTTACAGCCTACTTCCTTGGTTCTCATAATCATGAATGATTTAAAAAGCCACACTCATTTTCTACACTGTACAGCACTGATTCTCCAACAATATGTTTACAATTAATGAGGACTGCAAACCTGCAGAATACTAAACTGACAGGGTGAAACATAAGCAGAGTTGAACTGTGAAGTTCATGGCAGGTATCAAAGCAGCAGAGGATGCATGAAACTAGAAGTGACCCAGTATTTGCTGCAGCCGAATTCTTCATCCAAGAAAGCAAAATTAATACAAATTTACAATATTACAAATATTACAAATACAAATATTACAAATACAAAATTAATACAATGTGCTAAGTCCCTGAAAGATACATATTTATAGACTATTTTGTGAGGGTCCTAATAGCATCAGATATTATAGTCTAATGCTGAAAGAAAGTATACTTGAGATTTTATGAGTTTGGAGCTCAAAGTACACAAGTTTTTAAAAAATGAGGTAAGCATATTGATGAGGATGCTGAGTTTCTGTGGGCTGACTATTAAAAGAAAGTGAACTAGATGCACTGTTAAGGTGGACAGATGCACTAAAAATTATATTGGCAGCTTAATATCTACCCAGAAAAATCAAAATCAGAATTACATTTCTGGTACTGGAAAGAATTTAAGTAGCTAGTAAATATATCAGATGTTATACATATGAGCACCATACACTGGCTGTACTTTAGGAAAGTTTCAAACCTCAATAAGCAACACTTACGGGAAGTGCTGGAGTACAGTGTACGTGCCACAGTTGTACCAGCCATTTTGCCCTTTACACTGCAGACTTTAGTATAGCTAAAGCATCAAGATAATTATCTCCGCCATAACAGTTAAGACTTGTGTTCTGTTATAAAGCATCACTTCCAAGAAATTCGTCTAGTTTATTTACAAAACAATGCCAGGATGCCCCCAGCCTCAGATCAACTGATTTCTTACACAGTGATGTAACTTTAGCAATTTGGAGCTGTTTGCTTTTTGAACATTGACCATAATTAGAATCTACAGCTACAAAGTCAAAATATACTTTTTAGTACCTTCCATATACAGAAATGTGTTACCTGTCACATGCTATGTACCAACAGAAAACTACATCAACTGCACAGATGCCCTAAGAGTCCTACTGATGCTCAGCCACAATGTTCTTCCTCTCTCTTTAACACATTGGCATGATGTAGTGGCACATAATAGTGTCAATCCACAGTTCAAAGCAATTAATGTTAAGCTCCGTTAGAAAGCTAACATATTTTTATTATCTGAATGCTGAAAGACCTGCTTTCTGCCAATATGCTTTTTAATCTTTTATAGGAATTGTTTTCCTTTTTGCTTAGGACACTGTTTCTATACAAGCACTGCTGAGAAGTGACTTAAATTACAAGTTCATATATGCAGGCAGGACAGACAGTATGTGCGAGGTTTTTGCTGCATTCACGGTTAAAAATCTTTCAGATTTTACCTTTGGTTTCCAGAGTCACAGGATCTGAGTATTCCCCTGCCACAGCTTTGTTGCAAGCTTGTACTCTCACATTCATGTATTTTTTATCAAATTTCAGACCTAAAAAAGTGGATGTTCAGAAAATTGAATTAAATACTGACAACTTTACCAGACTAAGACACTCCATACAGCTGTCTTCCGTTTATTTCAATTTGCAAAAAAGCAAGCTTAAACGTATCACCATGAACTTCGGTTAATGGGTGCATTTTTACAAAACATCAAACTCCAAATAGGAGGCAAAGAAGTCATTGTACAAAACACCCAAGATGGAACAAAGCTTCATTAGTTACAGAAAAATGGATATTCTGCAAAACTTCCAAGCATAATAAGTTTTATCAATATCTTGTGATTCTTTTTTTAAATATTTTTTTCAAGTATATAAACAACCTTTACCTGATAATGTATATTCAGTGTCTTTAATATAGTCTATCACTTCCCAAGGCTGTTCATCCTTAACTCGAGCAAACCCATCAAAGTTGGTTTTCCTATACTCTAGAACAAAGTGATCAACTCTGCTGTCTTCTTCAGGCATTCTCCATGATACTGTTATGCAGTTATCAGCAACCAGACATGCTGCTATATCTATCTCTGGAGCTTTAGGGACTGCAGAAAGACAAATATACAAAACAACTCAAAGAAGAGAACAGACTTAATATACTATGATCTCCTTATATTTATTAAGAGTTCAGAAACTGTCCTTAGCTCACCAACACTCATTCTTTTTAGTGGATGGATTCCATTATCAAAGCACAATAAAAGTCTAGGCATATCACTTTCACTTAATATGCACCTTACAGAAGAAGAAAAACGTTACCAGCTCTACAGTTAACATTTGCATCTTTATTTCCACATTTATGTTTTGTTAGTAAGTTGGGCTGATTCTCTCCTGGAAGTGGTAACAAGTACATGCTAGAGCAAGGAGGAATCATGAGCTTGCAGTTATGAATGTACATTTAGGGTAACACTACAAAACTTTGTTTCTCTTGAGTCTTTGAAAGACAAGAACAGCTGCATCCCTGCAACAGTATCACTCGGTTTGCTTCTACCACTACAGACAATTAACGGGATAATAGTTTCCACTAGCCAGTCAGCAGTTATCTAGCTTTTTTTCCTCTTCGACTTTTACGTTGAAACAAGGGGAGAGAATTCCAATGATTCACTAAAGAAAATACTGTAGTTTTGTTTATAAACAACAGAAATTTCATTTTCATGAAATCAAAGAGCACTTCAGTCACTGGAGTATGCTTTTCAAAAGAAGGTATTTACAAAATCCTTAGTGTCCAAGTCCAAGGAACATTTTTGCTGGAGGACATGGAAACGAAATGTTTTCTTGTTTGCAGTTTTTGTCAAAAGGGTCTGCAAAAGCTTTTGTTTCTTCATTCACAAAAAGCTTCAGATGGATACAGAAGTGGCCTGCAAGTCAATATATCAAGCAGGCACATTTAAGAAAAAAAAAAAAGTACAATACTGAAGCATCTCTGGGACTTGAAGACCTACAGATTTTGTCAAAAAACACCACTTTTCCTAACGTCCAAACCCTTGTTTTGCATTTCTCTGTATAGTTACATCTCAGTAACCAAGTCTTAAGTACATACAAATTGTCTTTATGCAGTTGAAAGTACTGTTTCTTGAAAAGTGTTAGCAACAATTCTTCTCCATGAGAGCTGATGACAATTAGCATCACATTAATTACAGTTGAGTCACATTTAGAGATAGGCAATTTTACTGTCTACATAAAAACACCTTCTAGCTATAGCAACTCTCAGAAGCAAGTCTAGTTTGCTTTATGCATGTTACTTCATACCTTTCCATGATGACGTGTTTAAATATTTTAAAATACAATTGCTAAAACATACCCCTTTTCCCTTACACTCTGGTAGGTTAAGCCAAGCAGGAACTACATTCAAACTGGTATAAGCTTAAAATGCTTGCGAACAATTAAGCTGCACAGAAGAGACTGAAACCAGAGGTATTCAAGTCTCAAATGTTAATGAAATGTGCATGTGTCATCAAATTTCAGTTATGCAACAATAATTCGAGCAAACATCAGTCAAATGCTTTCTTATGAAAAAGAATAATTAAAGTGAGGACAGGTATTACAGAACATATACTAGCAAGTTTAGCCCCCCAGTCCAATTATTTTTGGGATGGTGTAGGATACCAGATAAAGAGTCTTTCATGTGTTTAGTGTGATTAAGTCTTCAGCATAATTCTGGCAGTGTTCAAAGGCCTGTATTACCGTAATAGTAAGATTGTTTTCACCTTCCCACACTAGGTCATTAGTATTTTCTGATGTTTGAAAGTCTATCAGTGCTCAGTGCAGTTTCGTCTACGACATTTGAGCTATCAGGATTCAGTGTCAGAGTAATTGGACAGTTTGGCACTACAGCAGAAGAAAGCAAGATTGATATCCAGACAGTTAAAATTTTCAGTTTACAAATGAAAGGCCCAAACAAGTTAAAATTTGAAAATTTGATAAGGAAAACACATATATAAGAAGGTTCATATTAAAGAAGTTCTTCATCCAGATACAATACTTTGTTCATGATTGGTGTCGGATCTTAATGCTCCCATCCTGTCCAAAAGGTGCAGCTTATCTAGCTTGTTCCCTTATCTATCAAATACAAAGCAATGACTGACATCTGGAAACTAAAAATACAATGGCAATTTGTGCCTAGACACTGCTAGCTAACTAGAAATATTACTGATAATTTATTATGGCTGTATGTACTGTATCTACAGTATACAAGAAAAAATGGGCAAAATGAAAATTGATGCTGCTAAGTCCTTAAAAGATATGGATTAGTGACTTACAGATGAAGCAACTTACATCCCTGCCAGCAGTACTCTTTTCAACATATTCTTGGTATCAGTCAAGGGCAAAGTGGTTTAAATAGGAAAGAAAAATGAGTAAAATACCTGAAACATACATGGAATACGGCATCTAAGTTTACTTGTATCAAACAGTAACAAAGATGCATTAATTGTGATAATGTCCTGGTTTCAGCTGGGACTGAGTTTAATTTTCTTCATATTATCTGGTATGGTGCTGTGTTTTGAAGATGAGAAAAATGTTGATAACACACCAATGTTTTAGTTGTTACTGAGCAGCACTTAAACAGAACCAAGGACTTCTGGCTTCTCCTGCCCTGCCTGTGCATAAGCCGGGGGTGCACAAGGAGCTGGGAGGGGACACAACCAGGACAGCCAACCCAAACTGTGACCAGAGGAACATTCTGTACCATGTGGCACCATGCTAAACAAAAAACAAAAATGGCAGAGTTGGCCGGGGGGATGGGTTGGGTTGGCACTTGCTCAGGGACTGGCTGTGCACACATCCATCGCTGTGGTGAGCAATTGCTTTCTGCATCTGTACTGGGTCGGGCTGGGATGTTAACTTTCCCTGCAGCAGCCCATACAGTGCTGTGCTCTGTACTTGTAGCTAGAACAGCAGTGGTATCACACCAGCATTGTGTCTGCTGCTGAGCAGTGCTGGCACAGCATCAGGACTCTCTCTCACCCTCCTAGGGGGTGGGCAAAAAGTGAGAAAAGAACATCACCAGGGCAGCTGACCTAAACCAACCAAAGGGATATTCCATACCATACGACGTCACGCTCAGCAATAAAAGGTGGAAAAAGGAAGAAGAGGGGAGGGGTGGGCTCTCGTTGTGAAAACGTTATGTCCTCCCGAACACTGGCTACATGTGTTGAGGCCCTGCTTCAAGGACGTGGTCAAGCATCACTCATTTGTGGGAGGCAGAAAGTAATTTCTTTCCTCTGTACTTCCACACAGCCTTTACTTGTTTTGTTTTTCCCTTTTCCCCTTTCCCTTTTTTCCCTTTAGTTAAATTGTTTAATTAATAATAATCTTTCCTTAATAATTATTTTTCCCTTAATTAAATTATCCTTATCTCAACCCATGAGTTGTTCTTTCCTTTACTTCTTCCCCTCCTCTTCTGAGGAGGGGGAGTGAGAGAGCGGTTGTGGTGGACCTGTCTAGCATAGTAAAACCACCACAGCATCACTTGTGTAGTGTTGGTTTTTATATGCAGAGAGGGGGGGTTGTTATGCCCCCTTCCTTATTAAACTGTCCTTATCTCAACCCACAAGCTACTGCACTTTTTACCTTTTTTTGAGTCTATCCCCCATCCCACCGTGGGGGAGTAAGCAAACAGCTGTGTGGTGCTGAGCTACTTGCTGGGTTAAACCACAACAGAAAACATCAGAAGTTTCACTACTCCAGTAAGATGAACACTATCCCACATTTTGGGCTGTATCACCGTTCACATCAAGTGATGTATTAGCTTACAGTTCCACACGCAATCTACTGCTTATTACTAGGACTTTAGGGTGTCACTAAGCATCAAGCTACCAGTTACAGTCTTCGGAAACTTCAGGAAGTTTCAGGAAGTACAGAGGAACCGACAACTCAAGAAAAAAAATACAAAACATCTGGAATATTCATTCTCACCTCTGAGACTGATTTTCTGAAATGCTGCATTATGCAGCAATTAACACAATAAAACTAGAAAACTCTTTTACGCTCAAGATATTCAGCTTAACATCCAGTAAAATATTTGCTTATCAGGGTGCACAAGGGTGTTTCGTGGTTTTCTTTTTATGTAGTTATTTGTGGAAGTAGTAACAAATTAAAGTCACTGCATACTGTTTTACCTGGCAAAAACCTTAGAGCCTGGAGTGCATGCCGTTCCAGGGAGAAGTCCACCATCAAATGAGTCATACTATCACTGATGCTTGGTTTCAGAGAGATGCGAAATGCTGAAGCCATTGTGACTCTAAAGTCAAGAAAGCAGAATCAGCAAAATGTGTTTTGCATTAAGACCTGCAGTTACTTTCAAAAACAACGATCAGAAAATCTGTATTTTTAATTTCAAACTGTTAGTCAAAATACTGTTCTCCGATTTATTACAAAATATCCTGGTCTTTCATAACTGCTCAATGCTTAGCACAGATTCCAAAACACTTTTGTTGTTGTTTTATCTCAAAGACAATATGGTGTGATCTCCCAGTGATTGCATTACTAGGCAAAGATATATTAAAAGTGACTAGAGAAAAGCTAATCATCTGTTTTAATGTGCCAGAATCTGAGTTGAAACTAAGAACTCAGATCACCCTACACAAAATCAGGAAGTTCAAAGATCTAAAGTGCTGCAGAATCACATTGTGTTTTATACACTTAGCAATTTGAAACTTAAACCTGTAGTTTAAGAAGTCGAAAAACTTTTCTGATGGACAAGATTCACTTACTACCTCCAAAGTGGAATGCATTTTCTACTGTTAAGTATTGCTCAGAAGGCATTTACAAATATCAGTGAACAACCTGGATATTCCGATTTCATATCTACCTCTGATCTTAACTGGGGATGAAGAAATGTTTAGTTGGCAGACACCCACAACTTCGGAGCATACAAGAATTTCATCAGCCTTACAAGAGACACGGAAGCACTGCTCCGATTTCCATTTCTTAGCTCAGCCCTTACTCCAGATACTCTTCGGACACTCCTGTACAACTTGGACTGGACCTCAACAAAAGGATAGCAAGTCTCTTTTCTAGTTCTTTAACACTGAAGTCACCAGGCCATGTGGTAGAATTTGAGTAACTGACTGATTGGAGACAGCACACAGGTCTGTCTTCTGTTTTAAAAAGACTCTTCACTAGAAAGTAGTATACTCATCGTAATAGAAAGTCAACTACAAGAATTTATATCCAATTTACACTCACAGATCTGTTACATCTTTAGAACACCGAATGCATACGACTTTCTGTAAGCTACTAAGTACTTCACTAGCATATAATAGAGATGGTGTGCTAACTACAGTTGCATTAAAGGATGAAAAACGTCTTAGGCAGTGAAGAAAGAGAAGGAAATATGAAGCTGTGTATTAAAGATAAGCATGAAAAGAATTATAGTATTGGGAAGCATGAGCCAATTATGACACTGAAACAAACACAGTAAAACAGACAAGGCAACTGATAAGACAGAGTTGACCTTTTGAAATTCAGTATGGGCCACGGCTTAGTCAGACTGTTAGAGTAAATTTCTCCTTAAGGAAGAAAAATGCTGATTAGCAGTAACAGAACACGAAGTAGTAAGCCTCAGACAGATTTTTAATTTCTGTTTAGGCACCAATCTCATACAGACAACCAGCCACAACTGGTTCAAAAGCACTAGATTACACAGCATTTCAAGAAACCAGAAGGAATAAAAGGGCACTTTCTACAGATAAATAGTATTAAGACTCCTATCACTACCACTATCCATCTGATTTGTTAACGACTCCAGTTCTTTACCCTTGGAAATGTGATGATTAATTTCTCTAGCAGTTACTAATTTTTCATAAAACTTCAGGGATTTTACACGAGACTCTTCCTTTAGAGTCTGTAAACTGAAAGCAAACCAATTTGCTCAATTGAACTGGTCAATAAGAATAGCACATGCTGGCAGCACCCTGTGAGCTGTCTTTCAAAATGTCATGCATAGTACAGGACATTTTCTGAACCAGATTCACAGAGCATAGTTAACTTAAGTGACAGAAAATGGCCTTCACATTTATTTTGAAACAGTGAGGTTGTTTTCAAAACAGTAGTCTGAAGACACAGTTCAAAGAAAACCCAGCAGAAATAGTGAATTCATTGACATCAGTCCAGTGATATCAACAGAAGTATTTTAACAGCTACATTCAAAACCAAAGTTAGCTAGCGAAAGTCTGTAAGTGCAAAAAAAAAAAATTATCACAATATAAAGGGACAGAGTCAGCTTGAAACATAATTCAATTTCTTTTATTAAAAGAACCAGAAGTTTTGCTGCTGCAGGGCTATGCTTCCCTGCATTGAAAACATCTCTTTATTAAGTTGTAAAAGATCCACAGCCAGCAAGGGACAACACTGAAGGAGAAGAATAAAAGTTTCAGTTTTATTTCCTAAGTTCAGACATCATAAGGACTGCTTAGGAAAGCAGAGACAATGAATTTTATTTAAGCTGACTATGTTCCGTTAAAAATAAACGCATTTTCAAGGATAAAACTAATTCAAAGAGACAAAAAAGGGTAGACTTTGTACTGTACCTATCTTTGATCTGTCTGGCAGCCTTGATGCACATCAGGGAGAAGAGAGAGAAGGTAGTTAGTATTTCCATGCAAGTCTCAAAGGCAATGCCATGCGAGAAGACTGAGAACAATCTCAGAGTTCTGTTGTTCAGATTTGAGATCACAATGAGTTTACCATTTGCATAAAATTCCCCAAAAGCACGTTAATACTATTGGTTAGAACTGCAACAATGTATATCACCAGGAAACAAAATCAATCTCAAGAACCACACCAAACCAATTCCAAATTACTAAACTTCGTCTATGTAACATTGTCTCTTCAGATTTTTCTGAATCAATTAAATTACTCCCCATCACATTTTAAAAGAGTTCCATGAGCAAGTTGGTAAAATTTAACTACTGTTATTTTCAGTTAAATTGCAAAATGCTATTAGTGGTATTTAGCCATACCCAATTTATCTCAGATGTATATTCAGAAGTAAGGAAAAAATAGGATTAATACATTTCCTCTGAAAGTTATTATACTACTCTGACTGCTTCCTAAAAAGTTCTCTCTCTATGCCATTACTCCAATACACAAAATATAGTATTGCACAGCATATAAATGATACCACTGAAGCAAATGCAGAAACACTAATGGCATATCTTAAAGATAAACCTTAACTGGTATTTGGAAAAGACAAAATCCCAGTCCCTCACCAAGAGGGCTTGCAAACCTAAAACAGAATGTTACTGTACAAGTTGTGATGGCTTAGCTAGTAGGCCTGTTGAGTCTGTACAGTTAACACTGCTACTAAGACAGAGTTCATCTTATCTACTTTCCCTTCCAAAAACATGACATCACTAAACCTGTAAGCCAAACAAAAGTGAAGGACTTCCAAATGTTTCCATTAAATACAAAACACACTCTGTGAGGGGGGTAAAAAACCCCACAGATTTCCCTGCTACAAAACCAATTTTATATTTCCAAAGTGGGAAGTAGAAAGAACAAATGTTTATAAATAATTTAGCTTAAGAGGTAGCTTTGTTTTATATAAAACAAAAAGTTATCATAGGAACAACTACTGATTTTCCTATATGACAGCTGTAGACAAGACTGTTACTTACAAAGCCTTCTTTGTAACCTCTACATCTTGTGGAATGTGTGATATTCAGAATTCAATGAAAACTTCTCTGCAAGACAGTCCCTGACTAGCTCCTTCAAACTTAGTTTGTTTCCAGACCACTGACAGAGGATGTTTAAAAGCCGATCTCAGGCTGGCTGCACAGCAGTGTCAAATCACATCCTACCTAAGCACTGCACTCCCACGTGCTGCTTGGCATTCGTGCTCTTTTGACCAGGTAAGCTAATTCAGTGAACACAGCCATCAAAAATCTACACCAGAAAAAAAACAGTTTAGTCTTATGCTAGTTTCTCCTGAACTTATTGCAGGATCCAGAAAAAACGTATGCCAATAAAAGGGAGTCAGGGCCGGAGTCGCCCTTTCAGCTATACTTGGCATTCCTATTAGTAGTCCAGAAGCTTTAACGAGCTACTAGCTAAGGCAGTATTACCATGCATGATATACCTGAGACATATTTACAAGTTCAATCTAGGTGTAACTAAAGTTTAAAATCCTAGATATCAGGAGTTCACTGAAATGGACTGTGGTATCAAGCCTCAGACTCCAAATTTGAAGAAATTTTCTTCCAGCAAACATTCATATAACTTTGCATGCTCAATTGAAAAAAGCATTAGAGATGATCTGTAAAATGACTTAAAATTAATCCAAAGCTACATTCTACATAGTTCTCAAGAGCTAACAAATCTTTACACATCTCTGTGACAAGTCAGAAAGGACAACTCAAACTGAAGTGCTAAGAAAATCATTCAGTTTAGGAATTGTCACTCTTCAAGGCAAATGAATCAAAGCTGACACTCAGAAAGCAACTTGCACACAAACATGTTGCCAAAAGGTACAACTGGCAGCGTAAGACAGTGGAGCAATTTGTGTCTTTGTTCCTCCAATTAAAATGCAGAAAGGCAAAAGTAATTGGGTCTTGGATTTGGTGTGACTGACCCTGCCTGCAACTTGCATGAGGATTATTTCACCGAAGTATTTTACACAGAGACTGCTGTACCTAGTCAGTGTATATCTACAAATATTTTATTAGTTTGTAAGTGTATTCTTCTTCCAGTTAGACACGTCGCCTCTAATTTACAAAAAGGCTGTAACAACGTATGCATTATTTGTATTAGAACCTCAACGTGCGGCCCAAATCCAGCTCTAGCCTTCGGTGTTTACAAATACATTAGAAGGTATGGAGGAGTGCAGGAAGAGCTGCCCTGAATTAAGTTTCATAAGATCTTTCTGAACAGCTAAAGAGTTCAGGGTTACAAATTAAAGATCCACAGCTTGCATGAAGTTCTGCAAAACAGAAACACATCTTGTCATCTAAGAACAGCTGCAGGTAGAACACAGATGTTTTTTCAAGTGTCACGTAACAGGGCAAATGATGGGACACTTGCCATGGCTTTGAGGTGTGGCCACCACTCACACTGTAAGTTTCAGTTGAATTTTACAGAGATTTATTTCACCTTCACTTTCCGGGTTGACTTACCTAGCATCAATACAGATTTGGTAAACACTGATAGTTATCCGGGAGAAGGCATTTCTTTCCCTCCCCACTCACTCTACAGAAGAAAATACTTATTTTGTTAGATATTGTATATATTAGCTACCATGATGGACAAATGAAGACCGGCCTCACAGCTGAGCATGTAAGGTCTCAAACATTTCTATACATACAGTTTAGCATCATTAAGTAATATTGATTCTAGAACTGAAAGAAAGCTGGAACAGGTTAATGTAGTTGTGTATTTATACGGGGCCTGAGCGTAGCCTCTGCTTTTTTTTTTTTCCAGCCACAGACCCTACACATCTGGAACACAGCAACAAATGTCTCAGTTAGGTCCACAATGGTCAATGCTGAAAACAGCCTGCTACAGGTATTCAAGTTAACCCTATACTTCTGATTGAGTTACTAAGCCTGCAAGGAATTGCCCAGAGACGTACAGTAATGGTGCAAGACCCTAATACTAAGTAAACTAGAACACAAAAAAACCTTCAGCTTGTTCATGCAGTTCTGTGAATTCTCTCAGACAATCACATTTGACCCTGACCACAAATTAAACTTCTTTGAATTCCAGACCTTCACAGAACAGTTTGACAAAAGAAAATTAAAACTTAAGACTACTGACTCAACTCCTCTACAGAGCATTAACTGTGGTTTCTATATGCCTCATGAACCTTACAATCAGTATTCCTGTTAAGTTTGCAGGGTCCAGTTCCATAATGTAAAGGCTGTTGCAAATTGAGCCAAATACCAACACCTGCCTAATGCATATCCATTTAATGTTTTCTACCTTTGAGAATTCCGTGGGGTCCATTATATTCAGCGTCCGTGCAGCAAGTTCCAGCAGCTCTTCAGAACTCTCGAGGGCATTGCCACACTGGCTAAGCTGATTCTGAAGTAAAATAAGAAAGTCAAAATAATTTGATGTATTCACATTTGAAAAGTGATTTGCAAGCTACCAGTACTAGAGCTACACAACTTTGCTATGACTTTCTGACAACTTAAAAGTTACCTTAGCTAGTCAAGGCTATTACAACTGACATACACAGTGTTAGCAAGAACTTCACTGTACTTGACAAGTGCACGGTGTTTCATGGCATGTCCTATAAGTCCAAAAGCTTGGCAGGTGGTGAATGCAGAAGCCTAACTTAAATGACAGACTTGATTTTTAAGGCCTGTTTCTCCCAACATTAGGATATCATAAGCAATGAAATGCCTAAGTCCATGTACACCTCTCTTTCTACTTACAGAAGTTTTCTTCATCAATTAATTGATATTGTTTAATGTAGGAGTAACACTGAAAAAAGGAAGGATAGTTTCTCTCCTGCAAGCTCCAGAACTGGCATAAGACAATCCTAAAAAGGAACACTGCAGTATAATGAACAGGGGATAAGGGAACGGGAATAGAGAAAAAAGGGAGTAAAAGAAACTCCTTTCAGGGTTAACTAAAACACTATTACTAAAAAACTATTTACAGTAAATAAAGTAGTCCACACTGAACTTCTGATATTACAAACTACGGATATAACCCTAAACAGATTGATTTTGAATATTCCACAGGATTCTGAACATACAAACAAGGTCAAACAAGATGCACATTTTAAACCTGCCAGCAGCTTTTGTATAGCTGTTCAAGATGTATTTCAACCCATGTGATATTTTTAAATCCTATAATATCTCAGAACAAATCAACATCAAGTAACTAATTTTCTCTAAAACACTTCGGAAAAGACTAAACAGGACTCTAAAGTAGTCACTGGCTCAAAGGCAACTAGAAGTTGCACCAACTTTGAGAACAGACAGGTCTCTCAGACACTTCACAAGTGTAACTAGTTTTGGCAAGTGGGGTGGATTGACCTTGGTCAGCTCCCAGGTGCCCTCAGATGCACCTCAAATTCACTGTTCAAGGATAAAATAGCAGCAGGGAACAGTCCAACTGCTAAAGGTTTACACACAGTTTCCAGGTAACTCCTGAAGCACGCAGTTAACACAAGCTGTGATTCATCTAACACAGTTGCTCTCCTCTTTGGAGGATATTCAAAGCTGACAAACTTAGATATACTGCAACGCTGCCAAAATGTCCCAAGCAAACACCCCAAAGAGCAGCAAATGCCAGAGGCATTTCCAAACAGCTTTGCAGAAGTGACACAGTAACTGGATGCTTATATGACCAGTTCACATATACATCACCATTTGAGAATTAAAAATAAGTACTTCAGTGTCATTAAAATACACTGCCCTAAAATTAAAAAAAAAAAAAAATTACTTTCAAAGCAAGGGCAAAGAAGAATTTCCGTTTTTCAGCATTAACTTTCAAGGAAATTATTTGTGAAGGACCAACCTAACAAGTAAATCCTCAGTCATTTAAACTAATATGCAAAGTAATTCAAGTTACAGATTATTCTCAAAGGTATCTATCTAATCAACTACGGAATTACAGTATAAGCACTTCAAGGAGACAATAAATTAAGCAAGTCAATTCCTTTAAACAGGAATTGTAGACCTTATTGAAGCTCTTTGATTTCCTCATACAAAAGTTTTCAGTTCCAAACAAAAGGTAATGGTTTGGATTGATACATTCAGCACAACAGTCTTCTTCTGTTAGAGTGGTAGATTCCCTGTTAGGAAAAGCACTCTTGCAGTGCCTCGGTTCCAGAGGAAGCTTGACCTGTCATCAAGCAGAGAAAGTATGCCTTATGCCTGCAGTCAGAGAACAGCCTCAACTGAAAGATGAGTAGGGGACTTAATGACTGCATCAGTGATCTGCAACGTTCCATTCGTCTTCATCCTCATCTGATTTAAATAGCAGCTCTCATGTTTAACACAGATACCAGGCAGCGATTCATGGTACTACTGTACAGCACTGATGACCCTTCAGAATGTGGTTAAACCACACCTTGTTTGATCAGATTAGATTAACCACCAGAAAACTAACAGATATTAACAAAATTAACAGAACATTTCTCAACAGTCAAGTCAGACAGTCATAAGAGTAACTACTAAAATAGTTTTCCCCTCCTGAACAATTACCTGCAAGATTAACTTCAGTTTTGCTTCACTAGAACATAAAATAATTGATACAAGCCACAGATGAAATTCTTCTACAACTTATTGAGAAGCACGTATTCTTTAAATATTTAAAGTTCAGGTATTCCTCGATGTGTGCAGACCTCTGTCTGTTGAGGCTCTTCAGAAGGACTTAAAGCAGAAATATAAGTGCAAGGTCCTGCATCTTGGTCAGGGAAATCCCAAGCACAAACAGAGGCTTGGCAGAAAACAGATTGGGAACAGCTCTGAGAAGGACCCAGGGTTGTTGGTTGACAAGAAGCTCACCATGAGCCAGCACTGTGCGCTTGCAGCCCAGAAAGCCAACCGTATCCTGGCTGCACCAAAAGCAGCATGGCCAGCAGGGCTGGGGAGGTGACTGTCCCCCTCTGCTCTGCTCTCGTGAGGCCCCACCTGGAGCACTGCGTTCTGCTCTGGGGCCCCCAGCACAAGAAGGACGTGGGCGTATTAGAACAAGTCCAGAGGAGGGCCGTGAGGATGATCACGGGTCTGGAGCACCTCTCCTACAAAGATAGGCTGAGGGAGTTGGGGTTGTTGGAGAAGAGAAGACTCCGGGCAGACCTTACAGCGGCCTTCCAGTGCCTAAAGGGGGCCTATGGGAAAGCTGGGGAGGGACTTTTTGTCAGGGGATGTAGTGATAAGACAAGGGGTAATGGCTAAAAGAGGGTAGATTTAGATTAGATATGAGGAAGACATTCTTTACTCTGAGGGTGGTGAGGCACTGGACCGAGCTACCTGAGAAGCTGTGGCTGCCCCATCCCTGGAGGTGTTCAAGGCCAGGCTGGGTGGGGCTTTGGGCAACCTGGTCTGGTGGGAGGTGTCCCTGCCCATGGCAGGGGGTTGGAATTAGACGGTCTTTAAGGTCCATTCCAACCCAAACCATGCTATGATGGCAGCAAACGTAACTAAGTCCTTCTCCTATGAAGCCCTTCTCCACCTGTAAGTTATAAGTTATACCACTTTCTATCTATGTAACTACGTCCAGAACATAAATGCACTAGAGACCATGAAGAATCCTAGTAGAGACCAGAGAAGCACTTAAATAAAAAAAGACATTTACCTTGTAGTTACTGTATTTCTTGCAACACTACCATAGCCTTTTTTTCAAGTTAAGACTTAAAACAGCAGTTTAAAACTACATCTGAAAATTTTTGCAACTAGATAAAAGAAATTTTATAGTTACATGCAGAGCTTGAATTTTATGAGCCCTTTCTTGCTGAATAGTGTTGGCCATAGTCCCCTTCATCTCATCCAGCACTGAATACAGAGCATCAAATTCTTCATCCAACTCACGGATCACTTTAGAAGAGTTTACCTAAAAAGAGAATTGAAGACTGTCGCAATTTGTACTGGAAACCATGCAGACTAAGACTGAAAATCACATTGTTTGCCCAAATACACTTTGCCAAGACCACTATATACCTTGTTATTGCTCCTCACTTTAGCAAAGAGGAGAAAACACTAAGAACAATAGGTAGCTCCTAAGCAGACTTAACATCAGGGCACTGACAACAGAAATCCATGAAAACTTCTGTGATACTCAGAAACCTGCACAGAACCAACTTATTTGGCAACTTTGTTCCGTGCTAAAAGGCCTTCATTTCCCTCTTGCAATTATACGGTAGCTACCTGATGTTTGTAAAGAGGCGGATATCCAGTTTCATATAAAATAACTTCCTGTGAAACTATAAACTGCATTTAAGGCAGATGAAAAATCTGTTAGATGACTTCCATTTCAGCTATTAAATTGGCTCAGCTCTAACAAGAAACGACTTACTGCTTATTGACAGGCGGAAGGAAACTGAACCTAGAGCAAATACCCTAAAAAACAGATCTAACTGTTGACTTAAGCCCAACAATTTGCAACTACTAAAAAGGGAAAAAGCAAAGAATTTCCCTGAAGTATCTAGATGTTCTCATTACCCAATCTGCCAAACAGATGTCTGAAAGAACAGACTACCCGTAAATAACAGGAGTTTGAGGTCACACATCAAAAACAGATTCCCCCTTCCAAACAAATCGAACCCCCCCCAAAATAGTGGTTTTTTTTTGTTTGTTTGTTTTTCCAGAAAAGCAAAAACACTATACCGTTCAAATGGAGGTACCACACCTTCCACTTCAAAAGCAAAGTGTTTTCCTATGTGGTTCCAACATGAAGTTATAGTTTAAGTTTGATTCTTATAGCCCATTCCTTATACACTACACAACCACTTTACAGCTGACAAAACTGGAAAACTGGTCCCCTCTGAGGTACAGCCTATGAGTCTTAACATAAATACCTGTACGTTTCTTATTGTTTGGTTCAGCGTGTCAATGAAGTTGTGAATTTCATCATTTTTGTTCGCTAGAGTAGAGACAATCCTTTGCAGAGTCTCCTAGAATTACAAAAACAAATAAGAAGTCGCAAAAGGACATCAGTCATCACCATTTCAACATATATGGAAATTCGTAACACATGTTCTAGTTGTGGCAGATTCAACTCTTCTGACAGGAAATTGCAAGATATATTTCATTAAAAAGAGCATCAAAGACCTAAGTGTTCTACCAAATTAAAGATCTTTAGTTGTTAGTTTTCGAAAATTCAAGACTTTATTCTGCAATATACTATTTTACGTGTTTTGCTACCCATATTACTGAAATTCCCAAGTCATCTAATCAACCAGACCACTTACTGTCACCACACTCAGATGATAGAACTAGCGCTTATACAACTGAGCAGAAAACCAGTAAAGAAAACAAAGAAAGTAAAAAGAAACCCAGAGAAAAAAAAAATAACATTTTCCATTGTCAAAAGAAGCTGCAGTTAAATAACTAAGCTGGCAGTTTATTCTACATGATCTGTGGAGTACAAGTAATAGTGATTTTTAAACCTATTCTGCAAGTTGTAAAATCCTTTGGTAAACACTTTGTATCTTCCAACGGAGAACAGCCTCAAAGACAGAAGTGTACTGCTACCTGGGAAAGAGAAACAAGGTTTTATCTGTGGTATACTGCCTCTAGCCATTAAAAAGCAGTAGATTAAGCTTACAAAATACGCGCTCAACATGCAAAATTGTTAAGCATGTCAAAACACATTTTTTAAATTAAAGAGTCTAACAAATTTAATTTTGCTAAGAAGTCACTCATTCAAAGAATGCGACAAAAATAAATCAATGTTTGGTACTTAAAATTAAGTCTAATTCTACAGTTCACGTTCTGAAGAGATCAGAATACTGAACGTGTAAGTTCTAGAAACAAATCTAAATCTAAAATGCTGGATTTATGTGGCTTCTTAAAAAGTCGAAGCTATCTTAATTGAAATTAAGCAGTTGGACTGAGTTTCAAGTTGCTAAGCTTAACATTGTTACATGACGACATACAGGAAATCAAGGCGGACGGGGAGCTAATAAGCACACCTCATAAACACCTAGACTACCCAAAAGATGTTGCAAAGGTTCATCCCCACTCCCTCCCATGAGCAATTTCTGAATAGCTCAGTAGTAAATGGTTAGTTTGCTAAAAAGCAAGAAGAATGTTTTATTCTTTCATAGCATCCACTTAGATGTGCTACCTGCCTTACAAGGAACTTCTTCAACAGTCCTAAGGCTGTTTTTTGCTGTTTTATTCTTCCCTTCCTCAGCATTTCTCAAAGGTGCTTACTGGTACCCTGTCCCATTGCCTCTTTGCACAGTGTCATGCTCAGTGTCAAATCTCTAGCAGAGGAAAGTACAATTCTACTACTTTACACAGCACTTTCACAACGCATGTTGTAAAAGACACAAGGCGACCACTAGCAATGACTGGAATCAGGACTGTAAGGAGAAGAAACAAGACCAGACTGGCTTCTTTCAGAAATGCTCAGTACAGTAAGCCTTTATCGCTTCCTTACAGAATCTGTTCACTGTTTGGTTCAAATAGAACATATTTAAAGACACCTTTGTACACAGACTGCCAGATGAGATGCCATCATCCAGCCAGCTGCTTCTGCATTCATTACTGACCAGAAGCAATTGTTTTTGCATGTCAGCCCACAGTTAAGCCTTAGATCCTATAAACGTAACTGTCAATTTGGATGAACAAGAAAACTCCCAATCCTCTTTCAACCGGGATTTTGGGGCTTACTCAGTTCTACCACGTGGAAAAAAATTAGTCTTCTTGTACATGGTACTGGACAATGCTTCGGGTTTTTATAGCTGTGTATGACTAAAGGAAAAGATCTACATTTGAAGAATGCTTGGAAAGCCTCTGCACAGTCGATCTGACATACACAGCAGCAGCTCTAAGATGACTGTCAAACACGGTTTTCACTACATCTAAAGGTAAACTGACCAGTGGGTAGGGACCTTTTTAAGCAAGACACACATTTCTCCAAAGAAAAACTAAATCAGGTTTGATCAAACTTGAACAAAATTAGGCGTTTTCTGCAAACACAGATGAAAGAGGCCTAAAAACATCCACCAACAGCACACAGAATTTTTCTTAACTGCTTGCAGCAGGTTGACCTTGGCTGGTGGCCAGGTGCTCACCAAGCCACTCTTCCACTCCCCCTCCTCAGCGGGGCAGGGAGAGAAAATACAATGAGAAACCTCATGGGTTGTGATAAGGACAAGGAAATCTCTCAGCAATTGCCACCATAGGAAAAACAGGTATCCTTCCTCGGTTTGGGGAAGGATAATTAGGTCTTCCAGTACCTGAAGGAGGCCTACAAGAAAGCAGGGGAGGGACCCTTTGTCAGGGGGTGTAAGGATAGGACAAGGAGTAATGGCTTTAAACTAAAGAAAGGGTAGATTTAGATTAGACTTTAGGAAGAAATCCTTTGCTATGGGGGCGGTGAGGCACTCGCACAGGTCACCCAGAGAAGCTGTGGATGCCCCATCCCTGGAAGTGTTCAAGGCCAGGCTGGATGGGGCCTTGGACACCCTGATCTAGTGGGTGGCATCCCTGCCCACGGCAGGGGGTTGGAGTTGGAAGATCTTTATAGTCCCTTCCAACCCAAGCCCTTCTATGATCCTATGAATTTATTGCCAGTTAATGACAGATTAGGAAAGTGAAAAATAAAAAAAAAAAAACTAAGAACACCATCCCTCACACAGCCTGCTCCACCAGGGGCCTCTCCCTGCACAGGCCGCAGGGGAACTGCTGCTGCCTGCCTGGAGCGCCTCCTGCCCTCCTGCTGCACTCACCTGGGGGGCTGCAGGGCTGCTTCTCCCACACTTTCCCAATCCTCTCTCCCACAACAGCTGCTGCAGAGTGTTTTTGACTTTTCTTAAATAACGTTATCACAGAGGCACCGTCAACATCGCTGGTGGGCTCAGCTTTTGCCAGCAGCAGGCACATTTTGGAGCCGGCTGGAACTGTCTCTACCTGACAAGAGGACAGCTCCGATATTTTCTCACAGAGGCCACCCCTGCAGCCTCCCAACTACCAAAACCTTGCCGCATTAATTCAATACACCACCAATGCCCAAGCCACCAGAACAGAAAGTCAGCTTTCAACTGCTAATATGTTTTCTAATCATTAATATACATGAAATTTTCTTCCAAACATACCAAGTCACAAACGTTCAGGCCTCTCCACTTGTGCCATTTCTTCTCATAAAAGGGATATCTCAAAATTCACTAGTTACACAAAACGAAAGCAGTGCTAGAAAAATTACCAGCATAAGCAGCTTACGTTTACATTCTAAGTTAATTTGTAAAAGAATGACTACAGCATCAAGCTTAGTAAAGTTTCTTGGTATTTCTAAACCACAGGAAATTTAAACCTATTGCCCATTGATGAATGCATTATTTCATATAATCCTATTATAAGTAGTTTTCTTTCAGTCTCCTCTCTGGCTAGCGTGTGTTCAGTGAGAATATAAGGGTCAGTTTCAAATTAATTTTCGAAGTAATATGGCACATTTATTATACAGAAGACATTTTTGCTGCTATCACTGAGCTCTACGCTGTTCTTCAGTTTTATGCCCTTCTCTTGTTCTCTGAACCTAACACCCTTTTTACAGAAAGAGGACATGGCGCCTGTAAAGCAACAGTGCTGATGGGCAAAGGATGAAGCACATAAAAGGCTATGAAAAAGGAGATGGAGCCCTGCATCATGTGGTGTCTCGTAGTCTTGCCAGAAGAATAAAAGTAAGACAATATACCTCTCTCTGAATAGCCAGTAACTGACATCGCACAGCACCTGTTGAAGCAGCTGGGGACCTCATAAAAGTTAAAGAGTAAACTTCAGCAAATTAAACAATTACATCAGTTCTGTTTAAGAAGCAAGTTATCAGCTTGTTCAAGTCGCTGAAGTTTTATGACACGGCTGGATGCAGAACTCAGCTTCTGCAAAGGTTCAAATGACACAAAATCCTATGTCATTTGAACCTTTGGGTGCAGCTCAAGTTTCAAACAAAAAAAGACTTGCTTACCTAGCCTCTACGAATTTAATCTTCTGCACTTCTTACATACATAGAAGCTGACAGAGTTTGGAAAAGTACTTAAGACGACACAATGGACAAGAGTAAATTAAGAGATGAAGTACGGCAAAATCAGAGGCGAACTGCAACATTACTACTGTGCTCAGAACATCTTGGCAGCACCGACACTCACACGCGATCAATGAGGCCTCTCGGGAGGATCCACCTGCAGCACCCAAAGCGCTGCAGCCCTCTCCCCCACGCCTTCCTTCCCTGAAGGACCAATTCACTTAAGGGGAGACAGACTAAGGCTGACGTAGCACTTACGAGGAATACTACTTGCGGGCAACTCACGCCTCACCTTCACGGGCGCGAGCGCAGCAACACCACGGTGAGACAGCAAACAGCCCTGACCCGCGGGAGTCAGGCCACCACCACCACCACCACCACCACCAGCAGCTCCACCCTGGCGGCGACAGCAGCGGGAGCCCTTTCGGGGGGCCAAGCAGCCACCTCGGAGCCTTCCGCCCCTAACCCCAACACCAACCCCCGACCCCCCCCCCCCGAACGCGTGTTACCATCCCCCCCCCCCCCGCCGTGACAGGGCCTCCCCCCCCCCCCCCTCCGCTAACGGACACCGCCGTCACGGGGGGCAGGCGGGGGGGCGCCCCCCGGCCCCGCCGCGGCCGCACTCACTTTCTGCTCGTCCATGGCGACCGAGGACGGGAGGCGAGGCCGAGGCTGAAGCTGAAGCTGAAGCCGAAGCCGAGGCCGAGGCTGCACCAGCCCCCGACGCGCCTCCGCCGGCGCTCCCCGCCCGCTGCCGGCCTCAGGGCGCATGCTCGCCGGGACGCCGCCTCGCCTTCTGCGCATGCTCGCGGGCGGCGGGCGCACGTGAAGCCGGCGGGCGGGGAGGGAGGGGGCGCCGGAGGGCAGGCGCTGGGAGGGGCTGAAGTGGGGACCCGGGTTCGAGACCCGCGCCCGGATGGAGGGGGCCGGGGGTGGTACTAAATTGGGGCCCCGGGGATCTTTTGGCCCCCGGGGCACCGCAGCGCTGAAGGGCGTGTCCCCGGGCACTGCAGCACTGAACGCTGCGGGGTTTGGTTTATTTACATTATTCATGTGGCCGGGTATCCTGGCAGGCAGCCTTGCTTCATCTCACAGCCTGCTAATCCAATTTAAGAAAAAAAGATGGTTTCTACTTTCAGCACAGTGCTCACAAGGGAACAGCAATTCCATAGCCGTGATGTTCTGCAGAGATGCAGCCCTGAAACACACACTGGGTGGAGAGCAGCTTGCTGCACCACGCACAGTGACCGGAGACCTCTAATGCTGCGGAGGTCCATCACGGCCAGGGCAGGTTTGCCACCTAACAGTGCAGGAACCTCCTTAAAGGCATTCAGATCTCTGCGAGCCCTCTGTAACCGTATCTGCAATCCTCCGTCTGCCCCGAGGAGCCCACAGGGTGGAAGCAGGCCCTGCGGCAGGTGTGGGGCTCAGCCTCCCCTCCTTGCACTCAAACCAGTGCCCACAGTGAGCGTGGGGCCAGCCGTGGATGAGGGGAAATACTGGAGGAGAAAGGTGTCAGGATGTGTCGCTTCAGTCTCACAACACTGTCTACAGGCCTCCCACAAATACCTTACCTGGCATGGGCTGGGCCCTGGCTGCCATTTGATCATTTATGGCACCCTCCAGCTATCCAGTATTTCCTTTCCTCCAGGTAACACCCACAACCTGTGCTAGCATTTTCCATGGCCGCACCTGCATAAATTGTTCTTGTGGAGATAAAGTGGTTATTGTGTCTCGAGTTAGTTGTTTTTGTGTTCCAAACTAATAATTTCACATGCATTGCTGTGTTAATGTTTGCCCCAGAGTTTTGCAGTCATCTTTGCTAACAGTCCACAGGCATAAAGAGTCAACAAAGAAATTCAAGGAAACAGCCCTCACTTTCTCACACGCTGTTTCACTTTATATGCTTGTTTTATACTTCTCACAAGTGGAAATTTCATACAAAAGAACAGGAAGAAAAATCATGGCTATCAGTGAAGACTGCCTGATCAGGCTGACACCTCAGTCTGACAAGAAATAAGGAGTCTTACACCTGCAGAGGAAACATTTACTGCTGGTACCAGGACATTCCCACGTGCTACTTATGTCAGAGCAGCCTTCCTGTCTTGCACACCTGCTGATTTAGGTAGCCCTGAACAGAAAAAACACAATAGGCGTTGGGTTGAGGACATTTCAGGAATCTCTTGGATTGTTTCAGACCACCTCTATGGAAGTCAGCAGCCTGCATCTGCCAGGGTATGTGGCTGGTGATGGTGAACAGGTAAGCAGTAGGACTGAATGATGGCTGGGACTGCTCCATTGCAACCCTTCCGGCCATCTTCCCTTTGCATACATCATTTCTGTTCCATACCAAACTAGCAGCAAGCAGTTTCAAAGTTCAGAGATATTTCATCTTCTTAGTGATTACACCCTTTCAGAATAGGACTTTTTCTTTAAAACTGCACATACCCGTCATGTCTTCCTAAGGTTAAAAAAAATACAGGAGCATTTCAAGAAGACAGCTCCAGGTCTTAAAATAAACTTATTGCCTACATTTCTAAAAGCAGCTTCTCAAGGAGACTGCAGAATCACCATGTTATGGCACAAATCAAAGATAAGAGGCTACAATGACATTTTCCCCAAAGAGTTCAGAAACAAAACTAAGGATTTTTAGTGTGTTGGCCTGGGAGACGAGTAGGCAGCTGGGTCAGAAGCAGTGCCTGTAGTCAGAAGTCCAGAGGCACTGGTAACACCAGCCTCAGAATAGGCAGGTTTGGTTATGAAACCCTTTGAAGGGCCACAGTGAGGAGGAGTGGGCGGAAGATGTGATTTCTGAAGCTGTGGGTTCTTTAATTTGAAATCTGGATTATGTGGAAAGATTCAACCACACATCTCTTCTTGTATGCTCTCTCATTACAAAGTTGCAGATGCAAGGGAAGGCTCACCTTTGGGAAATAATTCCATGTTTTTATGGGTTCCTTTAGCATTGTTGCAAACATAAATTGAGCAACAAAATATCTAATAAGATTTTCTCTAAAGTTGATTGTGTTCTTTTTCTGTGATGGGGGATTGCTGAAACAGGAAGGACTGCTGAGAAGTATTTCAGATTATTAGCATTGCCCTAAAGGAAACAGTAATGGCATATTAGTGCTTGATGCAGCAGGAAAAAGAGGATGAGAATTCCTGTACCTTCATTAGCTTTCTCACCAGGAGGAGTACTCCAACAAACTGCATGGAGGTCCCTAGACCTTGTCATGATAAATTTCAGGTCGAATGAGGTGAAACAATAAATCTGGGGGAAAAAAAAAAAGTTCAGGATGACTTAATTTAGAAGAGAAGACAAAGAATTGTAACAAATTAAGCACTTTAATATCGTTCCAGCATCAAGATAATATTTCTCTAATTTAGCAGATGATTCTTCTGTAAAAAGGGAATGTTTAAAAGCACATTGAGGCCCATATTACTTTATCAGCCATCATACAAGACTGACAAGGGACATGTGAACTATGTGAAGCCTACAGTGTCAGGAACACTTGTGAGACTTTAGCCCTTGTGAGCCCAAATCCTGGGCAAAAGAAACGGGCTAGGTAGGGGTCTTACAGATTAGTTACTAATATAAAGTATGAGCAGAGGCTCTGTGAAGAGAATGCTATATGGGATAGAGAGTATCTTGTAAATTAAGTCTCTTAAGGCCAAAAAGATATGTCATGGGAAGAAGAATCAAAGGAAACAAACATGGGCAAGAAAGTTGTAGGTGGAAGAAACACTTCAGTTCCCTAAAACCAGAATGGGCCAGCTCGGATAATCACAGAATAATAGCAATAGGTGTTGGATTTCATCTGTTTCTACGGGGAGTGGAAATTAGAAACATTATTTAAGAAATTTGTAATGCTGCTTTACAACAGAGAGGTGAAAATGAAGGAAGAACTTTGCCCCAGAGCAACTTCATTCTGGCACTGAACACACTGCTTCTTTACAGTTTAATATCTGAAGCACAGGGCAAGATTTAGCCTTAATAAAGTGGCTGCCTGCTAGGAACTCTTATTATCTTGAAACTCGTGAGAATTATAATGTTGAGATTCTTTTCTTTCAGCTCCAAGTACAAGGTTATGCTATGTTTATGTTTTCTTCGAACTGTGTTCGGACTGCAGCGTTTCGATTTATTTGCAGTGCCAGATACATCTGTGTATGATGTGAGGAGGAGACAGCAGGTTGTTGCATTTCTGTGTGGAAAAAGCTTTGAGATAAAGCTGATACTAAAACTCCAGCTGAGAAAGCAAGCTAGCAAAATAGCAAGGTAGGAAGATGGCCAGGGGTAGTCTTTATGACACAGCATATTTGCTTTGTGCTGGATTTGAGGAGGGCTGGACCGTGTGGCAACTGCTACAGCCACAGAAATGGCTTATGTGTGCTCTGGAATTAATTGAGCTCTCTCCTTCTACAGCTTAAAGTCACCATGGTCTGTTACTTTGAAAGGGCCTTCTTTTCATGTCTTAAAGAAAAGACAGCTCACTCCCACCATCGACCCAGAGGCCTTTTGTGCTTTTGAGGGCAGGCATCTTGGCATGTACCAAAGCCCACATCCCACACAAACTCCCACACTAGGCTCCTCATCAATGCAACCTTCTTGTTTTTCCTTTCCTTTCCTTTCCTTTCCTTTCCTTTCCTTTCCTTTCCTTTCCTTTCCTTTCCTTTCCTTTCCTTTCCTTTCCTTTCCTTTCCTTTCCTTTCCTTTCCTTTCCTTTATCCTTTTTATCACCTTATTACTCTGAAGAACACCAAAGCCTCGGAAGTCAGTCCAGTGGTGGCCCTTTGCACTGTCTGTAATTACTGTTTTGATCATGATTCTTAGAAAATAGGTTCTCTGCAACTTTTGTCTCCCTACCAAGAACTTCTGATTTTTTTTTTTAAACAAATGAACTGTTAGCTGCAGTTAAAGAACTGAACAGAGAATTTTGGATTAAAATGCCTGCTGGTTTCCCAAACTGGTGGAGGCCTGTGCCTCTCATAGTGTTCTGATTCATACGGAGAACAGAGGACACTGGACGGAGGAAAACAGGCTTTGCTACTGTTCTTGTCAACCTCCCATCAGCTAGCCACTGAACTGGATGAAACACAACAAGGTATTATTGATGCACATGCAGAAAAGGCTGTGGCTATCAAATCTACTTTACTATTTCAACAGGCTCTGTAACAGTAGAATTAAAATGTACGCAGAAGCATTGCTTTGAGATAGGAGCTGTTTGTTATATATGAATACATAGTATAATAGGGGCTTTGATTTTTGGTCAATTTTCATAGTAGTCTTTCTATCAGAAAGGGAGGAGAGCAAGATGTGTTCTGAGACTTGAACAATTGATCCATGAGACAACAATTTCCATCCCCTGGAATATAGATTAAAATCTTCTGCATTGCTATTTTTGTACACAATAAGGCATTCTTTTTTTTCTTTTTTTTTTAAATAGAATTGAAAACATACAAAAAAGAAATGAGATTTGAAAGGCTCTTCACTTAATGATAGACCCATGCCAGTAGAAATAAAATGTCAAATGATGTAGTCAAAACCCTACAAGTTTTTAAAATATACTTTCCTCATTTAAAGTCCTGTATGTCAGTGGTGAATCTGTCTTTAGTGGCACTGAGTTGTGAGGAAGGAGGAAAAGGGTTTGATGTGGTTGGTGGAAAAGCCAAGTCACTGCTTGGTACAAAATACACCGCCAGGACAGGGAGGCTAAGATCTTTTTTGTCCCAGCTCCAGTTTGATGTGTTCACTGCCAGAGAAGTGTTGCTGGTGCGTTGCTGAGCCAGGGGCCCCTGGCAGAAACCCAAACACCCTGCAGGGATGAGGGCTGGGGCCAGACAATGCTCAGCCCTACCTTTGTCCGGCGGATGTGAAGGAATTTGGATGGAAAACGCCACCAGCCAGAGGGTTTGGGAGCAGGGAATGGGCCAGGGTTTGCCACTTGCGTGGGTCAGGAAGGTTGTATTTCCCTTGGCCACAACCTGGCATGAGACACTTGCACACCCTGAGTCAGCACTGGCACTGCTCAGACGAAGAAAGGCAAACACGTGCAGTTTTGACCTGCTTTATACTGCTTAGGCAGCTTTCTGTAGTTACACACAGGTTTTTGCGTGTGTCCATACTAAATGTGCTACTACTAAACATATTGTAGGCGTATACACAAATGTAGATACGCAATTTTCATTTTTATTTATGCATCCACTTTACACAGATTAATTTTGTGGTTTTGGTGAAAGGGCCTGTGCCTGTCCTGGTGTTCTGTGTGTTCTTACAAAGGTCATTACCTGCATGTGCCCCAAAACCTGCTTTAAAACACTTCTGAAGTCTCAAGAGAGAATATTTCCTAAGACACTCAGTTAGCCCCCTTCTGTTTTTCTCCAAACTGCCTTTTAACTTTTAGATCCTGCAGTTATTTAGTTTCCCACTTCTTATTTTCATATCTGTGAGCTTCAGGCACTAGATTGCTGCCATCCCACATGTACCACTCCACCACGCACCTGCACTTCGAGTCCTCTCCTCTATCTCTTGTTGGTGCCTGTTTCCTTCCCTCGGGGCAGGCTCCCGCACCCACGGTTTCCCAGCGTGTGCCGTGGTGCCAGAGGAATCACAGCGGCTTTTTTTGCAGCTGTGCTCTGGGTCTCAGTCTTGTTCGGGTCAGTAAGGCGATAACAAAAACTGTAAGTGGTGTCAGAGGAAACGGAATAGAGACGGTTTTTGCGTGGTTTTGGTGCAATTAACACTAAGGGAAGTACCACGTCAGTGCCCGGAATTGTCACAGAGTTCATGATAACTAGAACTGAAATAAAATATCCCTCCCAGGAAACTGGCCTTACGTGAAAATAAATGAGCTCTGGCAGTAATAAAAGGGAGCACCAAGCCCAGTAAAACCAGTTCTGGTAACAAAGTCAGAGGGCAGGCTGCCGCCCTGTGCTAGTGCCAGCCCTCCAGAAGCACAGCAATACCTCGGCACAGCACCAAGCTCCTGCCACCTCTGGGATCCAGAACAGCCCCTCCAGGGCAAAGTGTCCTTCTCTGCAGCATCAGGAGGAGTGCCCTGAGGGACTGTGCTGGGAGGCAGGCGTGCACCCTCCCCAGCGCTCAGCACTTCCTTGGGCAATTCTAGGAAGAGCAGGATCAGTGCCTGGTGCTTGTTTCCAGTAGCTGGAGGTTGCCTTTTTTCCTTCCAAAGTCACTGCTTCAGGGAGTGCTAGCTGCAGGGCTTCAGCCCTGCCCCTCTGTGTTTTGTTCTCCTACTACTTACTCTTTATGTCAGACAAGGTAAGGGTCAAAAGGACTCAGCTAAATTTTTGTTAACTACTGTGAATTTGTTTGTTTGTTTAATTTCATATATATATAGACAGAGAGGTACACTTTAAGAAGCAGGATATACCTATACAGGTAGGATATAACTATGTGCACCATTCAAGTAGAGCCAAGAGAATTTGCAAGACCTGATGAAAAGAAAAGAAAATCCCAATATGTGAAAACAAAGTTAAGGATATTGCTCAGGAGTCACCCGTCCGAGAAGATGAAGGCTGAGTTCTTCAGGTCATAACAGTTTGTCAGTTTCTGAGGTTGCTCGTCTCATGCTGAAGTGCCTATTGCAGTAAGCTTTGACCCGTGTCAAAAAGCAGTGAATAAGTACATTTTCTTAGCCACCACATATGAAGGGCTGGCCTGGAGCCACCAGCCCAGAAGTCACTTCACATTTTAAAAGAACATTTTGAAAAGCTCTTGCAGGCATGAGCAGGAAGAAAAGAGGCAGAGTGAGGAAACAGCAGAAGGAAAAAGAGCAAAGAAGGGGAGATTTTTCACATGGTATAAAAGCAAGCACATCATGGTAAAAGTGTCTGCTACTGAATGTTTTTGTTTAGTAGAGGGTGAGGGAGCAGCGGGTGAGAAGAGATGAGGAAGAGCTTTAACCTGCAGGGAAAGATGTGCTGGCATGCTGTTGTGGTTTAATCATGGCAGGCAGCTCAGCACCAGACAGCCACTCGCTCACTCTCCCAGGTTGGATGAAGGAGAGAATCAGAAATGTGAAAGTGCAATAACTCGTGGCTTGAGATACAGAGTGTTTACTAGGTAAAGCAAAAGCCACATGTGCAACCAAAGGAAAACAAAGACCTCATTCTCTGCTTCCCATCGGCAGGCAGGTGTTCAGCCACTTCCAGCAAAGCAGGGCTCATCATGCGTAATGATTTCTTAGGAAGACAAGCACCATCACTCCAAACATCCCCCCCTTCCTCCTTCTTTACAGCAGCTTTTTTAGCTGACCATGACACCCCATGGCATGGGACATCCCTCTGGCCAGCCTGTGCCAGCTGTCCTGGCTGTGTCCCCTCCCAGCTCCTGGTGCACCCCCAGCCTCCTCGCTGGCAGGGCAGTGTGAGAAGCTGAAAAGTCCTTGGCTCTCTGCAAGCACTGCTCTGCAACAGCCAAAACATCGGTGTCTTATCACCACTGTTTTCATCAAAAATCCAAAACAGTGCATCATACAAGCCTCTACAAAGAAAATTATCACTGCTCTGACCATTGCAAGTTAAGGAGCACTGTTTTTCACACTAGCTACCTGGACCCCGCCTCTTCCCCCACAGGAGGTCCTCCAAGCAAATCACAGACAAGGACTTTTGACTCCCATGGGAAACCGCTGCGTGCCCAGGGGCACCGCTGCTGCCTTAGCAGCTGCCACTCAGCAAGGAGATGCTGGGGCTGGTGGCACATGGCAAGGAGGACACACGAGGCTTCCTGCAGCTGCTTCCCAGTGAGGATCAGCCACTGCCCACCCAAATGTGCTCAGGACCTCATCCCATTTCTGTGTTTTGCCCTCCTCTCCTGGTGCACGAAAGCGGTGGTGATGCGAATGCACCCCGTGTGTGTGTGTCCTGCAGAGAAGGCCCCCGGTGCTCAGGGGACAGGCAGGTCACCGCGATCGCCCAGCTGATGGCACTGTGAGGTTGTGAGTCGCCTGCTGGGAGGAGAGCCGGGGGTGATCGGGGGGAAGAGGAGCACGGCGTGGTGCGTGACTGAGCAGGGAGGCAGGGGCTGGGGGCTGGGCATGGAGAAAACTCTTGCACACATGGAGACAGGAGACCAGGCACGGTGGAGGAGGCTGCGGCCTGGATGGCAATCCTCTTTCTTTTCACTGGGGGGTGCAGATGGCCTGAAAGTGTTGTGGGGATTATGCATGCCAGCTGCCACAACAGGGTTTTACCTTAGGCTTCTGCTGAGTCGATAAGCTTAGAGATTTTTCTACAAAGTTTTCTTTATGAGTGCTACAGCTCAAGCTGGGTGCCTCCAAGGAGGGAACCTGGTTTTCCACTAGCCTAATTTACAGTCCTCACTCCTCCACTTCTCCTTTGCATGCCACCTACATCCTGCAGCAGCATTTCTGGGCCTGGGGCTTCACCTCCTCCGGATTGGTCTCTGTATGTCTCCAGGTGATTCTCTATGTATTCTATGTATGGCTTCTCTTTTCCTCTTACCTTAAGATTAGGAAACTTTGTAATTAAAGTCTTCTTCCTGCTCCCTGGTATTCTAGTTTCAACTGGTTCTGTGTTACACTTCCTCTGCTCAAAAACAAAAGATTAAAAGTACATTCTCTTGGCCTAAGGCTCCATCCACTTCATCTACTAGTGCCAAACTGCTACATATTTCTATTTCTGCAGAAAGCCCGAGGAGCACAGCTCCCTCCCAAGGACAGCCAGCTCCAGCCCTGTCCCCAACACCACCAGCATTGTCCCGTACAGGAGGAATGAGGTGCACCAGCCCTCATTCGCACCCCGAGGCCAAGCTGACCTGTTTTGCTTCCCCATAGTGCCTGCCTGCCCTCTGGGGGCAAGACAGGCACTGAGGGGAGATGGCCAGATCAGCAAAGCTCTGCAGGTTTATTCTGGACTTCTCTGAAGTGAAACGTGCTCCTCTAGAAGGGGACCGCTGTGGTCAGTGGTACTGTCACCTGTGACAGAAAGCAGGCTGTTGCAGTCCTTGAGGAAATGGTTGCACGGTGTGCGTGCTTTTCATCAAGGAAACAGCTGCCTGCTGCTAATGCAGTCTGGATGTGCCTGGCCTGACGGACCTGCTGTTTGCTGATGAGCTAGTTAAATGCATAGCTCAGTGATCACCGTCAGGCATGTATAATGGCGGCTTCCCCCGGTTCCTATGGGGGGCACGACCTCCTCTGAAGTGGCTGCGGTTATCCTAGGGCAAAGACACTTGAAGGGACACTTGAGAAACTTCATAAGAGATTCAAAGAGTAAAAACATGGGGGATCCAAATTTGCAAACACTTCTACTGGCTTTGCAGCAATCTGCATTATCCCAGGACTTGTGCTGCATCCCCACAAGCATCCCTACACCTGGGTGTCAGCAGCCCTCTTTGGCTGCACTCCCTCTACTCACCTTTGTCCCAGGCTCCTTCAGTCCCTACTCTCAGCAGATGGTGCTGAGGGTTTGTGCAGAAGAGGGCACCATGAGACCAATGCAGGGCCAAACTTGCAGTTAGAAGAGCTTGCATGTATATATCCATGTGTACAGGGCCAGGGTGGTCTGCCACCCTCCAGCTGCGGTCTTACAGAGGAGAGGTGGGTAACAAAGAACACAAAAGCTCTGGGGACTCAGCATGTGGCACTATGCTCTGCTAACATCATTAACTGAGGGAGGTTTTAATCAAAAAGTGCCAGTTACTGGTCACTTTCAGGTGCTCTTGGGTTTCAGTTGAAAGGTGCAACAAAATCCTGCAGCAATCAGTGTGAGTCTTTCCATGCTACCTGACCTGTAACAAGCGTGGTGTAGATAACTTCCTCACATCTTCTCAAAGGGAGCGCTACAAGTAAATCACAATGTTTAAATTACAGCTGGACCCAAGACAAAACACACACTGAATCCAAAACTTCAGGGTTGTTTGGATATGAGCTTGTGTTCTAACTCTGACTGGATTGCAAAGAGATTGCCACCTGCATTCACAGTTGTGACTACATGCACAGTGCTGTACCAAGCAGGGACCTGGCATCCTGCCCTTTCACT
This sequence comes from Cygnus atratus, assembly GCF_013377495.2. Classification (NCBI taxonomy): domain Eukaryota; kingdom Metazoa; phylum Chordata; class Aves; order Anseriformes; family Anatidae; genus Cygnus; species Cygnus atratus. The sequence goes on from NC_066396.1 coordinate 52,166,547, forward strand.
TAAATGCTACTTGAAAAGTGCAGTTGAAAAACCACAAGGGCATAAGGCCTTTGGGTCCTTGTTCAAGCCATTTCACTGTGAGTTATTCAGAAGTGCCTGAAAGTGTGTTTCTGTTCTCCACTCTGCTTGCAGCATGATTAAGGGGAGACAGAGCCATGTGCAATTGAAATTCCATGAGTAATATTTTGTATTAGAGTAGGAGCCCTGGGTTTATCTAGTGTTATACAGTGACACACATATACAGGAACTGGAATCATAGCATGGAGCATGCAAGAAGGTAGCAACAGAGCTGTGTTCTCTGTTACCAGCATTTAGCTACAAAGCAAAGAGATTATAGCTTAAAATAACACTGGAACTGCATGGTCATCAACTGATCTTGTAAGATGCTGGGCACAGATTTGAAGCTGCTGTCCGTCTGTCCACCTTCACTGAAATTATTAGGGCAAGGAAGAGTTGCAGAGTGGAGACAGCTTCCATTTTCTTTCCCCATGGGGTGTCTAAACCCTAAGACAGAAGTGGGGATCGTGCATGGTGTCCGAGGGCTTAATGTGGGAAAATTGCAGAGTACAGCAGAGAATCAAATGGGTGACTGGGAGGCACAACTGTGGCAATGCCTGGGCTGGAAAGCTGGGGAAGAGAAGGAGTGTCAGGCAGACAGAGGAAAGAACAGTAGCTGAGAATAAATATGGACAGTGGAAGCACAGGCTCAGTTTTACCCATGCCATGAAGATCTTGTGTTTCTTCAGAGAAAAGAAAAAAATATGATTGCAGTGATTTAGATGATGTTAAAAAAAAAAAAAAAAAGTAATTCGGGGGATATGAGCCTCAGGGACAAGAAGAGAATTGGAAAAAGGGTGAAAGTTACATTTCTGCACCTCTATGAAGGCTGCATTTTCCCCTCAGGAGAGCAGCAGTGAATAATAGATCTGGCCCCATAACTTCCCACACCTTACAGGGAAGAGTGGCTATAGAGCAAAACGAGACTGGCAGCAGGGAAAAACATGGCACGGTTGGGCATGATGAGCCATAACTCTCCTTGCACACAAGAAGCTGGGGAGCATGAAATGACTTTCTGACCCTGCCCTACTGTTGCTGCAACCAAAATGCAAAGGGAAGAGAGAACCTTTGCCCTGAGGACTGATTTTCTGCTTCCTCTTGGAGAGCAATAACCTCGGGTGCACTGCCTCGGGTCACGCTCTGGTGAACTAGCTGGGGGAGGCAGGGGCAGGAGCAGGGGGAGGTCAGGGACCAGCAGTGCCGGTGCAGGGACCCTTGTGGCCCATCTCCTGACCGTGGCTGGGGCCAGTGGCGAGGCCAGCGTCCTATCTGCTCAGGCTTGCACAGCGCTCATAGGCCGGCGGCGCCCAGCGGGACATGGCGCCAGGCCGCACCAGGCCGCAGGGGGACACATGTTGGCAGGAGGCGGCCCTCGCAGGAGGAGGGGGACCGTGGACGTGTGTCAGAAGGTTTTGGAGCTGGTGATAGCCCTTTCCTAAGGCGGCAACGAGCCGCACAGCAGCCCCGGCACCTGGCTGGCACCACAGCGAGCCCAGCCCTAGGCAGGCTCAGGAGATGGAGAGGGCACCGAGGCAGCAGGCACAGGACGGGGAGTTTGAGGCCACACTGCCCAGCAGGTAGCAGCATCCATCTCAGTAGCAGGGCTCTCCTCAACTGATACTGCCCGGAGGTGCCTCGAAGGCTGGAGATTTCACGGCACCGGGGTTATCTCTGTGATGCCACAGGCTCTCAGGAGATGCACTGCCCTTTTGTGGCTTGCTAGAGGCTGAGGACAGACAGAAAAATGAGCAGTTGGCTTTTATGTACAAGTAAAAATAAAGCATGTTGCAAATTTCCTTTCAGAGATCAGCCTGGGAGTGAGCTGTGCCTCACCAGGAGTTGGGTGGGCTGCCTATGAGACACGGCAGCCCCAGTGAGGTCCTTTCTCTAGGAGCCACCAAAATGGTCTGCAGGGAAAAAACACAGGCATTTTTGTGTCCTGGTCTTCATGAAGAGGGGACAAGGCACTGTATCCCAGCAGAATGTCCCAAGGTGCAGGGGTGAGCTGAGCCAGACAGAGATGTTTGAGGACGGTATTACAGAGGAGAGCGTGAGGCAGGATGGCCTTTGCAGCTAGTGCTTTTAGCCGTCCTCTCCTGGCTGTGCCCAGGGGAAGGGTGCCAAACAGGAAAATATGCTCACCAGCACAGGTCTGTGCACAACATCCTGCAGAGAAATCCCTCCAGATGGCAGCCCGTGAAGAAAATCGCTGCCGGTTTCTTTGCAACATTGCTTAATTGGACACACCATCAGTTTTAAGGAATAAGCATTTCCTGTGATGCTATTTTGGTGTCAAATTTACTCTATCAGCAGCCTGTTTGAAATGGGGTTATGATGAAGCACCAATCTTATTAGCTAATTGTGCTTGCTAGTCAATGGTTATTTATTTCATAGCCAAATTACAATGGCTGGCTGATGGGCTCTGCAGTCAGAGTGCTTTTAATTCCCCCTGGATTTCATTATTGTGACTGCAAAGGAAGGAACAGAATAGCAGATGAAGCTGTTACTGTTTAGGCTCATAATGCTGCCACTGCCTTATTTTGAGCTGTGGTCTTAGGCTGAGCAAGTTGGCAGGGCACATCTGGAAGAATGAAATCATGAAGAAATTTCTGAGGCTTTTTTAATATAAAAAATTAACCCCTTGGCTCAGAAGCAGCTGCATTTTTCTAAAGAGAAGCCTGCTTCAACGTGATCTTTTATAATAGTTTCCACTAACTAATCTGAGCAAGCACCGTATGTAAATCCACATACACATGACATGCTCAGCACCACTCGCCTGCTGTGTTACTGCTTTCACAGCACGATGGTGTTTGTCCTGGTTTACAGTGGTGCATTATTTCTTACCAGGCCTCCTAACAGTCTTTCTCCCAGTACAGGCAGTAAGGACAGCTTTGATCCTCTGCAAAAGTAAAACACTCAAGGGACGGTTTCTCCGGCAGCAAATCCAATGATCCCCAGACTTCAGGGGCTCATCTTTCATGCAGTTTTCCCAGACAGCTCCATGCAAATGTTTGATACTAGGCAAGGACGACCTAATTCCTTTTACTTGCCAGTAGGAGCAGTTTTGTTCTTCCAGGATAGCTGTAAAAGGCAGTGACAAACACAAATACTCACCCTGCAAAGAAACGTACTGTTACCATCTCTCCAAAAAGAGGGGCACAGGTAACGCTCTGGGATACCCTTTGAGCTTTCTCACAGCCTACTCCTGAAGAGGCTGTGTTCTATCTATGTTTGCATCCCATATTACTGCTTATTGCCTTTTACATGTTCCCTACTTACTGCCTGTCTAGCCTGATCCCTCCAGAAGGACTGGCTCGAAAACATCTGCAAGAACTCAGCAGGGAACATGTAGCTGCAGCCCCCTTCTGGGGCCCAAGCACAGCTCGTGGCCACATATTGAGAGTTTACCTTGCTTTGAACAACAGTTGCCTCGTGCCCATTGCCTGAAAACTCAATGGCCTCTTTATTAGTCTCGTTGTGTGCTGTTCCTAAAGTGTGTTCAGCTTTTATAGGATGGCTGGGGGCCCTGGCCCATTAACAAAATGCTGTGAACATAAATATCAAGTTCGTGTACAGTTCTGCACCTTTCATTTATTTTTTTGCTTCCTTATTATTTCTTTCTGAAGCTTAACAGCTTTTCAAGATGTGCAAATCTGGGAAACTGAGACCTGCACACTTTTGTGGTTTTTGTGTTTATTAGTGGTGAGGCTTTTTTGAGCAGATGACACTTCGATAAAGCTCTCGAGCTTTCTCTTCTGAGGAAGTATTTTTGAGGTTTCTTGTCCTTGCATTGTCTCACAAAGAATGGATGCAACACAGAGAGTTTTCAAAAGCAGACTGTGGTGTTCCTTGTATGGAGGCAGCAGGACTTCTGCACTCACAAGAACAATGCAGTCCTCCGCAGTCCTCCTAACAGGCTTTATGAAACAGGCAGCAATCTCATGCCTTGAAATCCCTTTACCTTCTCTACAAGTGTTCCAGCGTCAGGTATTTTTCTTACTTACCTTCGTGGCATCCCCGTCAGCAGGGAGAGGCAAGCACAAGGACTGTGGGTGATGAGCCCCAAGTTACAGAGGAGGCACAGCACTGGGACAGCCCAGGCGGATGTCCTGTCCTCAAGCTGTCCTGCTTTTACCTGGAAGGCCCCAGAGCAAAGAATGAAGGACGTGGCAGGCCCTGCGATCTGGAGGGGTGGCCAGACCACCCTGCTCCATCTGACATTGCAAACACCTACTCACTGTTTTTTGCCCAGGGTTTGCATTCCTCCAGGACTTAGTATTTAGAACCAGAATACAGCTAAGAGGTGCTGGAAAAGTAATTAAAATTAAGGGACTTCTTATCACTGTTTCTGGGACTGTGGCAGACTCTCACTATTTTATTTTCATTTTTTTCCAGCAGGGCACAGGGTTCAGACTTGTGATTTCTTCTTCAAAGCATTTTAGTGTGAAATGCCTGCTCATCCATTTATTTGTCTCCCACTTGATTACTGTCAGCTCAGGTGGCTAGATAAAACAATTTAGTAGCTTCTGTCATAGGCTTTATTTCTAGCTTTGACTGCTCTAGCAAGGTTCTCATAAAATCTGCCCTTGCACTCCACTCTCTTCCACTTTATTTTTGGTAAACAAGGACTGAGCATTAGATGCAGAGTATGACAGTAGGTGTCAGAAAAAGAAAAACAGCTTCTTTAGGTGCTTTGTGTACAGGAGTGCAAGTTTCATCCATTTCACACATTCATAATTTAAACAGTAATTAGAAATTCTAAATAATCTCTCCCTGGGTACTAGCTAGTCTTCATTAAACATCTAAACACCAGCGAATGAAACTGGGTCAGCTCCTTGGCGGCCGCCAGTGGGAGGAAGGAGCTGTGTCAGACTCCAGCAGCGGAGGACCTGCGGGGAGAAGGAGGCTGTTTTGTGGTGTGCTGGGGGGGTCCCCAAGTCCAGGCGAGGCAGGAGACCTGTGCTGTCCACCAAGCAAGGCGAGCAATCCTCCAGCTGTGGTAGGGGAGCAAGGGGCAGGGATCACAAGGTACCTGCCAGGGAGCTGGCCCTGCAGCTAGCTTCTGGGCCTGCAGTGTCTTGGCAGTGAGAAATGCTACTGCTGTAGGACAACTCCTGCTTTTGCATTTCCAGTCCCTGCTTTTCTTGCCCTCTCCACCCCATCCACATCATGTCCCGTGTTCCCTTCGGTTCTCTCTGCATTTACTTCTCTCTCCAGTCCCCTCCCTGCAGACCACCTTTAGCCCCCTCTTTTTTCTTTTTCTTTTTTTTCTTTTTTTTTTTTTTCATTCCTAGGAAGCCAAGAAACTCTCACATTTCAAGAGCTGGAGGAATCAGTGCTGCTCTCCCCAGCAGGGCTTCAGCCTCTCACAAAGTGCTCCTGTTCGGCAGTTCTCACGCAGGCAAACTCAGTGGGAACCAGGTGTGTTTTTCGTAGCCTCCTGCCCCTAACATCCCTGCTGACAACAGGCATCTACTGCCTTTGTTTTGCTCCAAGCAACTAAACCCACCTAGCCTAGCTGGCAGCTTTGTCCTTTAAATAAACCATGAAAAGGACTCTCAGAGAGAAGGGGGCACACCTTCAGAGGAACCACAGGCACTGAGACGTGCAGACAGGCAGCAGGCAGCAGCGCAAGGCCTGGCTGAGGCCTGCAGAGCCCAGGGATGGCGATTTGGATCACTCCTGTGTACAGGCAACCAACGCAGCTGTTACGACCGAAAATGTCATGTCCCCTCGGTACCGCCTGGAAATGGAGATCCCAGACAAAACAGGGACGCCTGGGTTCACAGCACTGGACCCCAGCGGTGTTGCAGAGGGGCCGTCTGGTCCTTGCCATCCCTGCTGTACTCAGGGATTCGCCACAGCGGCTTCAACATCGAGTCAGAGGTGGAGGTGGCTCCCAGGTAAACTAAACCATTTTATGCAAACGCAGTGCTGAAGTGGTTCGCGGTAAATAATAATACAAGCAGAAAACACTGTTCAGCATGGCACATTTATTAAAAAACCGGCAGTATGAAAGCAGAAATTTGCTGTGCCCATGGGAGGCAGAGGAGAAAGGAACTAGTCTGCAATTGCACATAAATCTGCTGGTAAAATTATACAGGTGCTGTTATTGTTTCTATTCACCACCCGTCCGTAGCTTTCCAACCTCTTTAGAAGAATATTTCTGCAGAAAATATCGGGAGCAGGGGACACGTACAGGACCTTGCAGAAAGAGGAGCTGGCCCACACAGAAGATGCAGCACTGAGATGCACAGCTTGCATAGCTCTCATAGTACAGAACAAGACGTCCTTCACCTTTCCCTGCTCTGCAGAGAAATTGTCTCCTAAACTGTCTTTACAGGGAAAACCATGTTACATTAATTATTATTAATGTATTATTAATGTATTATTAACATATTATTAACATTTTGTTATTAATGTTTTCTACTACTAGTAGTAGTAATAATCTGAGCCATGTAGCCTTAGCAGTCCTGACAGGCTGGCATCCTGGGTGTGAGCAGGAGTTTTTGCATGTGCGATGGGAAGTGAAGGCTGATCAACCTTCTCTGTGTGGGACTGACCTTTCAAAGGCCTACAAGTCAGAGAGGCCGAGGAACCTGGTCATGGGGAGACTACTTGCATAGACAGTGTAGAGTAAAAGGGGCAGATCCTAATCTCCAGGAGAGAATCTGAGGAGCGGGAGGTTACTGAGAAGAAAGAAATCAAAAACAAAACAAAACAAAACAAACAAACAAAAAAAACCCACTTGCTCTGCAAAACCCTATTCTTCCCACCCAGCTCAGCAAACCACTAGCATCACTTTGCTTTTTGGCACCAGGACAGTGAGGGAGACAAAAAGCTATGCGCAGCACTACCGCAGCTTCTCATCTAAAGGGCAGGCTGGCACAGAGCAAAGCAAAGCTTAAGCAAAGACCTGGATGGACTCTGCTTGCTTTCAGGGCTATAAGACAGCATTCCTAATAGGAAGAGGAGGTCTTAGTACCCCACAGAGACAGGAACTCTTTCTTATTTAACCAAAAACAAACTTTATTTTGATACATTAAAAAATCTATACATTTCTTAGACTAAAATACAGTTTTGCATCAGTATTCTGGCACAATGTCAGTTTACACAGAAAATCTAAGATTAGATCAGCACTGTTAAATTTCCCTTCTCTTCCTGCATTCACAGCTTGCAGTATAAAACATTTCAAGTTCTCAGACAACAATAAACAGTCTCATGTTTACTTTTCCCATTCCAAAAGGAGGTGGCATTCCATTGGAAAAAAAGGAGCACTTGTTAATTCATCTTTATTGAATGTAAATCACTAAACTAGTCCAGGGGTTTGACAGCCCTGTTAGAACTATGAGCGAAAGAGGATGAAAAACTTTTTGTCTGTGTGTAAAGCTTTGATGGGCTATGACAACACAAGTATTGTTTGAACTACTGTCAAGCCTCTAGCATCTGTTCAGAAGATTTTCCTGCCTCCTTACTGCAGTTACTGTAACCAGCAACACAATCCACAGTACAAAAATAATCTCCTTCTATAGGTATGGGATTATACCTTCTTTATTACTCTGATGAGCTCCAGAGCCAAATAATAATAATAATAATAATAATAATAATAATAATAATAACAACAATAATAATAATAATTAGAAAACAAAAAGCAGGGCACAGGGGATGTTGCCGTGAGATATCTGTGAAATTGAATGTGAATTTTCTTAACTACTGTGAAGATCCTGGGAAATATTTTCTACCTCTGAAATTCTGCTCTCCATGGCTCCACCCACCCTCTGGCAGTTGCTCTCTTGACTGTATTGGAAACAAAACACCCTTTTTTGTGTTCTCTTCACTCACCCCCTTCACACAGACGACCTCGCTGTCTGCTGCAGTATTTTTCTAATGAGAGACATTCTCCTTTTTCAGTCTGAGCAGGGACGGACCCATCCAATACCAACACTGGAGCACATACAGTATTTATTTGAAAGTTACAATTTATGACTTTCACAGGAACTCCAGTCAGTGCCTAACTTCTGCTGGATTTCAGGAGTAATTCAGCTTCATAACCACACTACATCCTTCTGAAATAGTCCTTACCTGCGCATATTTCACTCAAGCCAGAGGGGAGAGGTGGCACACTTGAGGAATGGTAACCCCCAATGCTACCAGGATGTTCCAACACACACACAGAGATGCCAGAGCTGTCTTTAAAGTCACTGAAATCAAGCTAATTCTGCTGGTTAGCTAGAACTTTTGCTCCAAATTCTTGCAACTTTGATTCTACAGGGAGCCCTACACTTCTACAGAAAAGTACCAAATGCTTCTCAGCATATTCACACATCACATCACTGCTTCAGCGAGACAGGGGAGTAGAATCTGATGGTGTTTGTTAGTTTTCTGATAGTTCTGTTTTAGCTGATTTCTCTCAAATGAATGCCAAGTATTTTAGCCTCCAAATGGGTATTTTTAGATGGATTCATGCTACCTATTATCCCTGGAAATATTTTCATAATCCTAATGTCTCTGAAGAGCTTTGGCTTGGTTGCATCAGCTTGCAAACACTGCAAGATACCCCAACAGTTCCATCCTAGACCAGAAATTCTGCCTTCCATACACAACCCACATCGGAAGAGAGGAGTTTTCTCTCCTCCCTCATCTCTCTACATATAAAAGAAAAAATATATCTTGAGAACAGTATTTGCTACAGAGCACAAGAAATACAAAGTTACTAATCTCCATTATCTCTCTTGCAATGTGATGGAAATAACAGCAGAGGTGAAATAGTTGGAAGAGCACTGAAAAATTAAATATTTAGAGTAAACTTCCATCATCCCAACAAACAAGCTGAGTGCAAGAAATGCTTCAGGTAAGTCTGTTGGGTTTTGTTTTGTGAAACAGTGGTGTTTTTTGTTTTTTTCTCCCACAGAGGGGAAGGAGTTTCCTCCTTTGGGAAGGAGTTGTTGGATTTTTTTCCACAAAGATGAAATAGGATTTCTGTAGTGATAATGGGACACGCAAGCTGTTCAAGAAACAATGGACTTGAGCTGTTTAGATTTAGTAAACAGTATCTGCACAGGCAAAGCCATGATTTACAAAACCGGGATGTGCACTGTAAGGTATCTACTTTTAATCTCTAGTGTTTCTTAAAATGACTATGCTATGTTCAATACAGCATGTAATACGCATTCAGAACCAAATGATCACTGGATGATGATGATGAGTATATGTCTGCTACATGCATTTTATTCTGACTCTGTAACATACATTCATAGAATACATCATAACTACTCAGAGCAAACCACTAAAGTGCAGGCCCTGAGGGCACATTAAATATGTTGTCTCCAGCGCTGGCTGCTCAGTTGCCAGAACGCTGATACAGACAGGGCTCATTTCTGCTTTACATCCCCATTTTGTGCTGAAAGAGTAAGAGTCAGCATACCCTGCTCCCTCCCTAAAAGGGAGCACTGTGGAGCAGGCTAATCGCCTACTCTGAAAAAAGCCCTTTCAGAAAGAAGTAACCACCCTGAGAAGGTGCTGTACAGAAACGTGGAAAGTGAGTCTTGGATTAACTACTGGGTAAGTGGACCTGTGCACTGGGACTGGCTGGGATGGAGATAACTGTCTTCACAGGAGCCCGCTCGGTGCTGTGTTTTAGATCCGTGACCAAAACACGCTGGTGCCTTACCCATTGCTGAGCAGTGCTCACACAGGGACAAGGCCTTCTCGTTTCCCCCCCTGCCCTCCCCACAAAGCAGGCAAGAGGCTGGGAGAGGACACAGCCAGGACGGCTGGCCCGAAGAAGCCACAGAAACCTCCCCCGTACCATGTAACGCCGTGCTCAGCAATAAGACTGGAGTGAGGGAGATAGTTTTCCAGAGTAGCCATTGCTCAGAGAGTGGCTGGGCATCGGTCTGCTGGTGGGAGGTGGTGCGTGATGGCCTTTGCATCACTTGGTTGGTGTTGTCTTTCTTCTCTTGATTTTTTTCCTTTAATTTAACGAGCTGTCTTTACCACAACCCACAACAGTTTTCTTGCTTTTGCCCTTTTGATTCTCTCCCCAGTGCTCCTGGGAGGGAGGGAGCAAGGGACTGAGTAGGGGCTTACCTGCCAGCCAGGGTCAACCCACCACAACATGTACTTGGTTTTCCACTTCAGGTTGTCCCTTCTAGGACACGCTTTCCTAACGCAGAAAGTCCTTGGGTTACCATGCCAAGCTAAGGCCACATATAAAATCCAATCCTGTTTTTGGCAGCTGGGAGCGTGAACGTAAGCTAATGGAAGGCTGAAGATGCAGATCTAAACTGGCCATACCACATGCTTTGTCTAGCTGCGGAGCAGCACCGACATCGTAGAAATGATGGGTTGCACTCCTAATCACAGCAAGCATCGTGATGGAGTGGTATCACACGCACACAAAAAAAAACCAAAACCATCTCAGAACTTCAGCTCTGCACCTACACCCCCTCCCATTCGGTCCAGGTGATATCCTGAATCATTGCCTTGGGAAGGTGAGAAGGCATGTGCTAAGATCGGTGGGACAAGGGGAGCTGACACTTGACCGCTTGGCACTCCTTTGCTGAAAGAGCAATACAGAAATGAGAGCTAAAAGAACAAATATTCTCTAGGGCTGAAAGAAGCAATAACATGTTGCTTAGCTTCCAAAAACAAAAAGGAAGGTAATATAACGTGAAAAAATAAACAATTAAAAAGAATGGCATGCTTTTTTCCTTTGAAGCCTAGCTGATCAGAGGCTATGGTACAGACTGGCTGCAAAAAACAAATGCTGGGAACCAGTAATCATATTGGCTTGGTTTTTAAACCCAGATTGTCCAGCCTGAAGCACCAGTCCTCAAGCACTGTTTGATTCAGTGGACTTTCCAAGGAGATGATTTCTGTATCTCAGCTGCCTCATCTGCTCCTCCTGCAGTGTTATTCCCAGTGCAGCACCACACTAGTTGGTCTAGACTGCTTCCCAAAAAGCAGTCCATATACTGGCCTTGATAACCAGCTGGCAAAAAGAATATTTAATCCATCACAATTGGCAGTCCCCAGCAACTCTACTGCCAACTAGGGATTTACATGTCAAATGTTCTCCACTACCTCCACTAGGGGAGGAAAGCAGAGGCTAAATTTGTCCTGAAAATTGTCTCTTTAGACTCCAGTCTTTTACTTATCTCCTTGCACAAGACCGCACTGGAAGAGGGCAGCTTGTAGTCTGGCTGCAAATGAACTTCAAAGAACATTCAAAAGCTTTAAAGGGCCACGGGAAAGGCTGCATGTGGATGGAATGCATTTTGGCATGACTGAAAAGCTCTGCATGCCGGATACACACTCAAGAATGGTGCATATGATTTTATTAAGAACTCTGTAGTGATATAGATTTGTCACTTAAACATTACAGCTACCCATAGAAAAGTGTTGCCTGTACCTTTTAAACACCATGTAAATAAAACAAATTTATTTTTAAAACAGGATAAACTGCTATAAAAATGGTGCACAGTCAAGTCATACAAAAATACAAAATTTGTTTCCAATTGCAGTCCTAGTTGTGATTGCAGAGAAAAGCTCCCACTTCGAGTGAGCAGAGAGCACAAACTTGCAGAACTTGTCACGGCAGGTATTTGTTGTCAAAATGAGTAGAATCCAAGGCTTCGATCAAAGCACCTCCAATAATTTCCAAACAAGACAGAAATTACAGTTTCTCTGGAAGCAACTGCGTATGTGATAAGTCTCTTAGCCTTGGAATCCAGTTTCTAGGACTCATCTGAGCCAGTTTTAAAATTTTTGTTGCTAAACCCCACTGATCTACACGAATATCAGTGTTCAGTGCAACTGCTTCTTCTAGATAGCCTGACCTCTAACTCACATTGAGAGGCCTCGACAGTGCTCCAGTTTGAATCCTAGGTTGAAGTTCTAGTCCAGTTAACATACACATATGCACAGATGTATAACTTACAATTTCCCTATGTAAGAGAGCCCTCCTGATGTCAGTGGAGTTACTGATATGGTTCAGATAAACAAGTGTCTAATGCTTGCAAGACTGGATAATTCTGTCTCCCTGCCTCCCCCCCAGATAGCATTTCTAAATGTACTTTTATTTTCTTACTTCTCATACAGTTTGGTTTCTGTGATATGAAAACAGAAAATCTTTTTATTAATTGGCTTACTGAAAGAAAACTAAGCAAATCTAAGAATCAAATGACTTACAGAAGCAAAAGTGAAATATTCCACTATTGCTAAAAGGTAAGAGCACTGATTAGTTACACGATACTCTATCTTTTTAAACCCTCAGCAGCAATTTAAAAGTCTGATCCTCTGAAAGGAAGCACAGAGAACTGCTTACTTATTAAACCACAATAATATGAGTTGTGCATTTCTTTACCTAGACATACCTCTCCACTCCATTGTAGAGCTTCTACAGAAGGACTTTTATCTTTCAAAAGATTTTCTTGAATGGAGTGATCAAACCATTGAGGCATTACTTATTTGTACAGAGCTTATATTTAGTGCAATAAGTTTAAAAATTCTGCTCTGAAATATTAACTTTACATTAACAAAAATAGTTTTCTTAAAAAAATTGTAACAAAAGGAGTATATAGCATTGACAGATCATGAATTCTTAGCAATACACTTCTAAGCATTTACCATTACAATATGCTGAACAATTCAATAGTAGCATTCATATCTGGTGAACTTCCAGACTGAAAAAATGCAAATATCTCAGAATCATAATAATCTTTCTTTTTAAAACAAAAACAAAACAAAAAACACGTTCTCTTATCATTATTTGATGACTTTACATAACTATCCTGGCAGTTACACTTCCAAAGAAATGTTTCTCTGACCTTTTCTGTTATAACCACCTGCTAAAGTACATAGAAATATGGATGAAAAAACAGGCAAGGAATGGTCCCTTCCACATCCCAGACCTCCCTGACATTAAATGAAATGAAACATACAGTACTTTTTTGTACAGTAAGACAGTTCATTTCTTTTCCCATCCTCAGCATCTTTATATCTAGTCATGAAATAATCATGAGTATGGCTAAGACTGAGCTTTAATAATCTGTTATCTGAATTGCTCATATGAAGAATCCATACCCTTAAAGGAGCACTGCTGAAGTTTGAAGGAGGCTACTGAACTCAAGGGGAGGATAGGGGAGAATGGGTAAGAGGGTAAGTAAGGTAAAACAGGAAGTAGATTGCATATAAAAATTATTATTCCCCATTTTATAGTTTCTGTTGAATAGGAGATGCAAGGGCTCCCACACACCTGAATACCTGAGGAGTTGGTTATTGTGATATCTGATACTGACAAACAAAACTGTGCCCTACCAGGGCTATGAAATAAAATGACTGCTTACAAACCAGTTAGAACTGAATTAACTCACACTGAAACTACCTTTTAAAAACCTAAATTTAAGACTTGTCTTGATTTGAAGGTTTTCCTCACATGTGGCTGTCCTAAATTTAATGCAAATTTAAACAAATTAAACAAATAAAACACTTAGCAGATTAGCCGTGTCATGGGAAATCTGTCCCTAAACGCAATCATCATTTCAGATTATCTTTACAATGCTTCCTCCAGATTGTAAAATATCAAGCAGATAAGAATCAACATTTCCATGACTTCAATGAATAATTTTTAAAAAATGGAACAATGATAAAGCTGCTTGTAAAAGCCACCCGTATGAAAAGAGTACATGTTTCACAAAAATAATTGTTAAAAAAAGTATTAAATCCCTGTTCCTTTTCTCTGATTTTGGCTGTTTATTTTATATATATATATATATATGTATGTATATATGTATATATATATTTTGTTTTGGAATGTCAATGGGTTCCAATATGGCTGGCTAGTTTCAAGATGAACTTGCTCCAGAGGCCTAGAAAACAAAGTCATACAGTATAGTCTTAGACAAATGCCAAAGGACAAGGAGAAACTGAGTCAAAGAGGTCACTGGAAACCATAAAGAAAGAAGTGTGAAAAGGTTTTCTTCTTGTGCCTTGACAGTCTCTTTGGAGACAGAAGGTCCAAAATGTTTCCTCATCTCTGCTATTAATACCTATCTAAAACAGAAATGCATTTAGGGCACTTGACTTTTATAGAACTAATTGTCATACCTACAAAATATCCATTTCAAGGGACAGAGGCAAAACAGTAAGGACTTTATTTTATTTTTTTTTTTTTAAGAAAAATTAAGCTAATTTTGAGACACCCAATTTGGCGACTACAGGTGCTACTATTAGAATAGACTTGTTAATGATCTTAATCCAGATGAATCTGAAACCTTTAACAATGCCTTTGGGCAAAGCATTATAAATTTCACAGAAGCAGTAATTGCTACTACCTATGCTGTGTGCAGCCCTTGTCAGTAAGCGAGACCCTAATACTTCAGAACCTATTCAGCTGGAGTTTAACACCCCAAAATGGAAGACTTCTTGAGAAAACAAGGCCCAGTCAGTTCCAAACAAGACTATCAAATGAGCAGCAGAACTGGGAGTAATTCAGCACAGGACACTCAGGCTGAGTCCCAAGTGCTCAGCATCTTCCCCAGCAGTCCTAGGAGGACTTCTTGTCATTGCCAGACTCAAGTGCCTAGAGTCAAGTTTCTAAAAGAACAAAAAGATGCTTGACTTGCAAGTACTTGGTTTGTCTTTTTACAAGGGGGTGATTATAGGTTTTAGTATCCATGCTTTAGTTACTCAAGTACAAGTCTGACTAGTGGTCTATGCTAGCACTGAGGAGAACATAAGTAGAAAACCACTTAATGTAAACCAGTATTTTGAATTAAGAGATTAACATTAAATTTTGGATGGAGATTTTTTGTGCATATGACTAGAGGGTTTGCAAACCCAATTTTCAACCATTTTAATGGTAGCTTTATTTTTATAGTGTTTAGGCCACTCTGAAAATCCCAACGTAAGTGTCTGTTTGAACAGCTAGAATTACTCCCTGAAGAAAACATTAAATGAGCACAAAATTAGTTTTTTAAATGTATAAACACAGCAGCATTTAGGCATAAGCAAATCTAGAAACTGGTATGCTATAATGAAATAGCAAAACACACAAAGCTACACATCTATCAGTTCTACAGCAGGAACTCATTCCAGCCACGTCAAAAAGTGCTCATGCAACATGGCTTCACATACATCATTCAAAAAATTCTTACTGTTATCATACACTTATTCGGATTCCGTTACATTAACAAAATGTACACTTGTTAAGGAACTGAGTCAGGCCCCAGATATTCTGAGAAAGTAACGATGGAAGAAGACTGTAACTCACAAAGTCATATTGCATGATGACAAGTCATACTTTGCCCAGCCTGGCTCTCCATCATATGCTCTCAGTTCTCCACTTTCCAAACCCATCACCTATCTGTTACTTGTACCACGTAAGGCTGTTCCTTATTCCAGACTACTCAGACATGCAATGCCTTCCTAACAGGCACATCATAAGTAAGACAGGCTGCAGAAGCATAAATGATGCATTGTTCACTGTCTGCATATTTGACAGTGTGAGATGGAAAGAGCACACAAGAGACAAGCAACATAAGTAGTTGGCAATAAAACAACTGGGAGAAATGTCATTTGAGCAGGTTGAAAGGAATCACTGTATACAATCCCTTGGCACTGTATAAAATAATTTGGTGAGAGCTTTAAATGCCTGGTCCTACTTTGCAACAATGGATGTGCTCAGTAGTATTCTTCAGGCTCTTACAGTGTATGTAAGATAAACAAAAATTGTTTAATTCCGGACTGAAAAGAGGATTGAAGTCAGAATAGTGTAATGAATTCCATCATCATCTTATTTTGAGAGTACTCAGCAGTTGGGACTGTCTGTATACCACATAGCATGCACTACTAATCCTGATGAAATGATACTGCATTTGTTTCATATGACACAGTTCCTTTCATCTTACTTTTACAGGAGATGGTCTCAGCTGTGACAAAAACTCTGCCATCCAGGTGATAGGCAAGCTCACAAACAGAAAAAGCAGAACATCTTGAGTGATACAGAGAACAAAAACTTCTCCTGAAGAAGTGCAGTCAGTAAAGACAAAGAGGGAGAAGAAGTAAAAGTGAAACTCTTGGAGGATCGCCACCTCCTCATCTGCACCTACCATTGGTTTTAGCTCTCTGCCCTCAGCTCCACCTCCCCGGCCAGCTTCCTTCATAGATTTCCTACTATTCTCCACAAACTCCTGAAAAACAGCAATAATGTGAAAAGTACTTTCTTAGGGCAGGCTCCAAGCATCTAATCCAGATACAAAACTTCAAAGATGTAACTGCTCAAAATGTCAATGAAACTTGCTTCTTCCATTCCTCTTGTTCAAACTTGCCCATGATATATCAAAAGAGCCTGCCAGATAGCCACAAGGGTCTCCATCATCTAATTCTGAAGAACTGGAAGCCAGACAGGTACCTGTCGTTGTGTGCTGTTGTAAGTTACATATTGACCACTAAGCTCTCCTTTATCGGGAAGGAATGTAGGAGGGTGACTATCACAAAAACAGAGACACCAGTTATTACACCCTATCCTGTGAACTGTGTGTAATGTTAGAACCATTAAACAGAACTTGAAGATAATTACTTGCAAGGTCTTGTTGATCTCCCTGAATGCAAATTCTTCAATTTTTCCCCAGTCAAAATTACCTATTCAAAGACTAACAAAGGTAATAATTCCCCTTTCAATCTTTTCTTTTCTCTTAAAGGTAAGAGGCATTTTGTAACAAATATCAGTATACTTTAGCTGCTAATGTTTCATGATACCTGCTGTTGATTAAAGAAGCCTGCAAGGCTTCTATGATTTACTTCTGAGATAACATTTTGCTAAAAAGCAAGTCAACAGCTAGCATTTTCATTATATACTCTAGGTTCTGTAGTGTTTTACCAAAACGTAAAGTTAAATTCTTGGCACACTTTTCCAACAAGTATTCAAAAGAAAAAAAAGGAAGGAAAAATTCGCTAAGAAGTCACAAGACTCTTTCACGAGCCTACATCTGGGGGTGCATTTTACAGGGACATATTCTGTGGCTGCCACTTAAAATGGAAAAACATTATCAAGAAATGACCGTCAGTAACAAACTGAATGGTCAGAGGAACACAATTTTTACATCTTGGTGTACAGTTAGAGTGAACTGGTAATAAGATGGAACAAACAAATTAAAAATAAATTGTGCACAGGGCCTTGACATAGTATCAAGGCTCAAGCACAGAATGAAAAACCTGTTGCTTTTGTGCATGAGAGACTGAGAAGCAATTTCTGATTGCTTCTTCAACATAGTCACTAGCTCTGTGTGGGGTGGAATATTCTGACATTTGTTCTCTTCCACATCTCAGGAGAGGTCCTTTTCAGGAAAGAACAAGAAGCAAACCTTTACCCATTGTTTTCTTCCTTCTGTTCTGCACTGCATCCTTTACAAGAAATGACACCCAGGAGTATGACTCTGTATGAGGAATGCTCATTGAGCTGTCAGCAAGTAGAAGTCAATAGCAGCGGGGATGCATCACTAATCTAATGCTTACCACACCACTCTTGGCTGATCGAGTCATGAGTAAGACAGTGTGGTAATCCAAATTTTAAAAATAAATAAATTTTATACTCAGCTAGTGCATTCACCCCACTCTCAATAAATTGATCCTATGGAACCATATTCTTAGAGTGCAATGGAAACTCACCATGAGAACTTTATCCATGTAGAATTCCCTCCCAGGGCTTCCATCATTGTATTTTGTATCGATGGCAAAACATAAGAAAAGGACATCAACGACCATTTCGTAAATGGAAAGGAAGCAGTGAGCAACCAGGAACGCAAAGAGGCAGACAATGATGAGAGGCAACACCCAGACAGTGTAATCTCGTTGGTAATTCAGCAACATAATCCCAGCCAAACCTGTACTGCAGACAATCAGGACCTGAAGAAGAAAACATACGAATAAGAGAATTCTAACGGTAGAAGCCTTCTGATTGTTTGTTTCAACCTATGTGCTCCTTGCTCCACCAATCCTAAAACTAGGGGTTGCAGATGCCAGTGCTAATGACATCTTTACAGCCTTGATTCCTCACATCCCTGAGTAGGAATGATGTTTTATCTGTTGGTCCAGCAAGTGCAAGTCAGAATAGTTTCAAATGCATATGTCAATACAAACGGTATTTTTCAGAGACAATTATATCTTGCTGTCACAATTCACAATGTTACAGAATACTCCTAAAAAAATAACTTTACCCTGTCGATTGTATATATATAAAAAAATACAACCAGATATTACCAAACAATTAATGTGCAATTGCATTTGGTTTTGGTTTATTTGTTTTGGGAGCGTGGGACTTGGTGGCCATGTGTTTCATTTTGCTGGAGGAAACAATTCAGCCAAAACATCTTTCAAGCTTGTTTTATCATTGTCTTGTCTCCATATAAGGAAAGTATATCAGAATTAGAAATGGTCAGAGTAGATTAGATTATAGGTCAGACTAGAAATGAATAAAATAAGAGATTATTGTAATTCAGGTAAGGCACATCATATCTGTTTTAATTGAACTACACTACGTGTGAGGCCCTAACAGATATTTCACTGGGTACCAGTTTGGTCTTTAGGGATAACAAAACAAAACAACAGTTGTAGCCACTCAACATTTTGAACATTTCTAAACCTTTTATTATGAACCGCAGAGAAACATCAAATTGTAAAACAGGTCAGCTTTACTGTAGTATGAAAACACTGGCTTGGATTGTAGAGAAGATATGTTGGCAGCCTAGCACTGTTTAGATGATACCATTTTTGATATGCTGCACTGTTCATTTTAATGTTTCTGTCTCCTGTGCATTTCTCCAATAATTTGAGAGACATCCTTTCAAGGAGATGTTCCCTAACACATTTCAGATTCCTCCATAAAACTGCATTATGCATTTCATGATCTCTAGAGCATCTGTATCTTCATTATGTATTTACTTCTCCTCACATCTTGTTGATTTAATTACTGGATTAAAAGTTCAGCCCACTGTACTCTGACTAAATAGAATAATGTAATAAGGAGGACAGTTCAGTTCAATTAATGTCCAAATGCTTAAGCACAGGTGATTTAAGTGGATAGGTATTAAGTATTTTAGTAAACAATGGCACAAAATCCTTAAAAGGTTAACAATAATTCACTGGATTAAATTTCCATAAAGTAGGTCTCTATCATTTCCTGGAGAGACAAACAGCTGACCACAGCAATTATTCTAGTCTATTTTAATTCTCAGCGTAAAAGTAACTTAATCCTCAGAGTAAAAGAAACTTAGTAAATTAAGCTGACAGTTCCTCATTGCAGGCTTCCATACTACCTTCCAGTGCAATTTTGACAAAAAAGGTCATCAATAAACTGTCAAATTTCAATAAAAATCTAGAGAGCTGAATTCTGAGGAAATGTCTTCTTTCCTTAAAATTTTAAATTTTTAACCACAAAACCAATCAAAAGCTCAGTAATTCTGGTCACACTTCTCTTGACTCCCTAAAATAAATTAATGCAAAAAGTGTCATCATCCTCAGCCATTCCCTTCTGATGAGTTCTACTTGATCTTGATGAGTTCTACTTGATCTAAGTGGATCATTTGTTTAACCACCCTCATGCTGCACAGTACCTTCCTTATAAGATGCAGCTAGATGTGATAAAGTCATGCTAAGAAACAAGAGTTCAAAGGCATTTTGTATCTGGGGGTGCAAGTTGTTGCTAAGGAAAGCTTGCTGCCATGGAAAGCCATAACTGTATACAGCATACGTACCTTTCCCAGAAACAACATAAAATCCCCAACAGTGTTTATGGCAGCCACTCGCAAAGCATTCTCCACTAGAATAACAAAGGCATCCTTTGCTGAGGTGCAGAAGTTGGTGCTGTTGATAGCTGTGGCTGTGTATGCATTCTGGGGGAAAAAGAAAAAAAAATAAAATTTGGAATGATGAGATGTTTCAGAGGGAGGTGGGGAGAGGGGTTTAAAGGGGGAAGAGTAGGGAGGGGGGAGTAAGGCAGGCATGGCTTGTGAAAAAGGCACGTCATATGATGTTAAAGAGTAAAGATTCCCATGAGAGTTGTTGAAACAATCAGTATGTACCAGCTGACAGAAGACTATATGAAGTAGAGAATTACCATTCTTTTCCTCCCTTGCTCATGACTTATGCATTAACAAGTTTATTCCAATAAAAACTAATTAAACAGAATTTGCAGTTTCTCTGCAGGAGGTGAGTAGTGGCATCACTACAGCAATTAAATTGTTAGAAAAAATTCTGGAAATATAAGAGTTTGAGAGTCATACAAGTCCACCAAGATAATTTCTAGATAATTCAATAGACTGCACTCAAAATTATCCAGGACAATTTTCAAGGATTACACTGTTGTTTCCTTATGATTTTATTTTCTCTATTTCGGGGGGGGGGGGGGGGGGAACAGTAAAAGGGAGTTAGAGATGTATTTAAGAGGTGGAACCACAGGCCAAATGATGAATGTCTTTGATGAGGTGGCCTGACCAGCCTGTGTGTTGCAACTTGCAGCTCTTCCTCCACTTTGTAGATGACAATGACAATTTGATGTTACATACTGTTTTTCAGTCCTGTGAACATGAAATATTACACCTGGAAAAGGTTCGCTCCCTTGTCACAGAAAACATATTTTGAAAATCAGATGTAGCTTGGAAGAACAGACATAAGGGGGATTGTCTCCAACCACTAATCAAATCTGTTGAGATCTCATCTAAAGTTGAGATACAATGTTCTCAAAGATGAATACTGGCTGTTTTTCACCTTTTTTCACCTTTGAACAAAGACTAATGCAATGACTTGCATTTTAATTTCAGTAATGGAAACAAAACTTAAGTACCATCCCTTGGGTCAGTTACAAAGTACAATACATTGTGTGTCAGCCTCATATTACACTCTAGAAATCACATATTTTATCTTTTTTTGAATATTGGAAATCTTACCTGATTTAAGTAGGTCAGGCACTTTTCTAGACACCAAAGGCAGCAGATGCAAGCTTTAAGCATACAGCGAGCACAAGCATTTTCCTAGGAAAGCATAAAATGTGGGGGGCAAAAAGACATACCATGAAAACCAAGAAAACAATATTCCTTTGTGTTTCAGTAACTGATACTCAGTAACTCCAGCAGTTACTCTCAGTTCTACCGCCTTTGAAAGACCAAATATTCCAAACTGAGACTTCCAAAGACCTCCCTCCAGGTTTAACTAAATTATCTGTAAACACATCAGGCCTTGAGTTTCAGTAAGAAAATGGAATCTGTTTCTCTTACTTTTCCTTTGAGTTGTGTATGGATATACATAAGAATCATTCGTGGTATCTTCACTAATGTGATAATGAAAGACCCCTTTGCTACCGTTCCTAGATGGTAACAAACAAGGCGATTAACAGATGCCAGGATAGGAGTAAATGGCAGGTTCCTTTTCTCCCTGTTGAAAAGAGAAAAAGAATTAAGTAGAATGATCAATATATATTTAATGTCATCATATAGAATTGCTACAAATTCCTGAAAGGCTAGCATGCAAAAGGAGTTTCTTATCCTTCTTCTCGCTGTCAGTGTGTATTGTGCATTCCGTATAAAACGCTGACAGCCTGTGCAAGTCACAACTTTGGCTCTAATATAATACTAGAAACAGGATAAAGAAACAGTACATCTTAAGGGTAGTCTTACTAGCAGTTGTATGCGTTTCAGTTATTGCCAAATAACAATTTCTTCTAAACTATACTTCCTGGTATGAAACTCAAGCCCTTTAAAAGAAAGGTAAAGAACAACGACAGCATTTTTCCATCAGCCTGCTGATAACCTTGTCTTCCCCTTCTATTTAAGGTCTTCATCGAGACATTCTTGAAGAGGGTATTACTATTTTAATTTATTATGTAAATTTCTTTTTCCGGATGTTTTGCATTTCTAATTTAGCTATTATATACTCAAGAAAGCAAGTATTAAAGGAACAAGTGTTAACATTCCAAACATAAAATAACTCCCCAGCTTGGGAGAAAATTATTTTCATGCGAATTTCATTCAAAAAAGATCAAGAAATAGTCTTTATCACACGAAAATAATCTCCAAGCAACTTAATCATGAGATGCTAATAACTAAAACAGGTTTTCCCTATATCTTCTTCCAATTAACTTTTACTGCTCAGGAGGGGGAAGCCAAATTCTACTCTCCCTTGGGCACAATCACATAAAAAGTTATGGTCTAATCCCTATACCTATATATGGTCTAATACCTATACCTATACAACCCAAACGCTTTCTCCTTTTCAAGTTAACATAACTGACTGCTGACTCTATAATGCACAATGCTGACATCTGTTATTGCATGAGTTGAAAGTAATCCATCCTACCACAGTGAATCAATACTGAACATACATAAATCATTTTTCCATAGATAATTTCATTTAATTTTCTGTGCAAAGCTGCTAATGTCCAAAATAACGGGGAACTCCAAATTAATGCCCTTTCCTTTTTACTGAGTCCCTTTTCAGGTTAGAAATCTACTTTAAAATGCAAGAAAGGATTACAGTAGGGAGCAATTGATATGTGCTAACCTAAAATTCCCGTTAAGGAATGATAGGTACAGTTAAAAGTAAAATCATTCCTTTTCAGGTGATAGAAAATATATAAAAGTACAGATGAAGAATAAGCATTGCTAGGCCATCTGTACCAACGCAAAACTATCCTCTCTACTCTGTACTTTTGCAGTTTTTCACTCAGTCTAGTTTTATTATTCACAAGTGTACATCCCTCTAGCATCTTGTAATAACTTCACAGATGCATTTCATCAGTATACTGGAGGATTTCATCATTAATAAAACAACAGAATTTCTGTCACCATAGTAAATTAATTCCTCGCCTTTGATATATTTTAAGATACTAGGGCAGATAAGGAATCAAATATAATTCAGATAACAACCTCAATTAAAAAAAGACAAATCAATTAAACATTTGTGATCTGAATCATGCACTTGAAAAATATCTCCATCATTATTTAAAACCCCATGTTAAAAAAATCAGACTCTTAAAAGAACATGACAAGAACAGAGCGTGGTTGCTGTACACTTTTATATAGAAATTTTTATATATCATATCCTTCATAGAATAATGGAATGGTTTGGGTTGGAAGGGACCTTAAAGAACATCTAATTCCCACCCCCTGCCATGGGCAGGGACACCTCCCACCAGACCAGGTAGCTCAAAGCCCCATCCAGCCTGGCCTTGAACACTTCCAGGGATGGGGCATCCACAGCTTCTCTGGGCAACTCGTTCCAGTGCCTCACCACCCGCAGAGTAAGGAATAGCTTCCTTATATCTAATGAAAATCCACCCTCTGCTATGCGGTCTGCCCGGAGCCTTCTCTTCTCCAGGCTGAACAACCCCAACTCCCTCAGCCTCTCTCCATGGGAGAGCTGCTCCAGCCCTCTGAGCATCCTCATGGCCCTCCTCTGGACTTCTTCTAATACGCCCACGTCCTTCTTGTGCTGGGGGCCCCAGAGCAGAACGCAGTGCTCCAGGTGGGGCCTCACGAGAGCAGAGCAGAGGGGGACAGTCGCCTCCCCAGCCCTGCTGGCCACGCTGCTTTTGATGCAGCCAGGATACGGTTGGCTTTCTGGGCTGCAAGCACACAGTGCTGGCTCATGGTGAGCTTCTTGTCAACCACCGCCCCCAGGTCCTTCTCCACAGGGCTGCTCCTAATTCTTTCTCCACCCAGCCTGTATTCGTGCTTGGCATTGCCCCAGCTCAGATGCAGGACCTTGCACTTGGCCTTGTTGATCCTTATGAGGTTCACACAGGCCCACCTCTCACGCCTTTCCAGGTGCCTCTGGATGGCATCCCTTCCCTCCAGTGTGTTGACTGCACCACACAGCTCGGTGTGCAAACTTGCTGAAGGTGCATTCAATAGCCTTTTTTTTTTCTTTTTTTTTTAATAGGTCTTAAATAGCTAAAGCAAGAACTTAATTTTCACTTATTTAAGGCAAATTTTGTGCAGTCTTAATTTCAGAGAAGTCTGCAAATGCTAGAGACAAGGCCCTAAAGCAGGGACTTATTTATCTGGACAAGTCTGTGATTCTGAAATAAGTCTCTTAACTCTGTAAAAAGAAATGCTTGTACCTGAAATTTGTTAAAAGCATTGTTCAAGTAATAGTACTGCCTTCCTGAACAGCTAGCAGATACATGCACAATAGCCAAGGTAAAGTACGCTCTCATACACAACTGCGATACAAATAGAGTAATGAAATAGGGAGTTTCAATGCACACATATTTTGTATTATTTTTGTACTTGTACATGATTTTGTGAGGACCTATATATAGTGATGAATCTACTAAGACCTTGAGCAATCTTGTGCAAGAATGATTAATGAAGATTAATTTAAAGAGCATTTTTAAAAATTACAATAACAACAATGAATTGCTGTCAGTAATTTTTTGATCTCTGACGAGTTTATCAGCATTGATTATTAACATTAAAGTTGGCCTTACAGGTGCATTCTTTTTTGTAAACAAGCGTCCATGTTTTTACAATGTGCATAGCTTACAAGGCAAACACGACTTCAAGTCTTAAATACTAAGAATGCCATCCATAACCAGCAAAGCAGATTATTTTAGGACTTCACATGATTTAAGACGAGTTAATACAATCCACCTACTCTTCAGCTTTCCGGCAAGAAGTATTCTTCCCAAAAACTCTATCCCTCATTATTTCTGCTAATTCCATTTGTAGGCTGTTCACAATAAAGATAAGTTATTCTTACCTTGTGAAGTAGTATGTCACAACAGCTCCAGCTACTGTCATCTGCTGACAGGCTAAGATAAACTCACTGATCCAGATCAGTCCCACTACATGGTACCACCACATGTATTTCAGAGGGCCTACCATCCGAAATTCAACAAATCCTTCTTCATTTGGGACAGGATTACCTAGAAATTAATGAGGTCAAAACAGGATTACAACAATTACACCAGCTGTGAAAGAAGAAAGTATATGGTGTTAGCAGTTCATAACCATTTAAAGAAGAACAGCTCTAGCTTCTTTTAACACTACTAATTATCAAGTTTAGGAAGATGGTTCATAAGAAAAACATACCTTCTGAGACAATGAGTATAATGGCATTTGAAAAAAAAAAAAAACACTAAAGAATTCTGAGCATACTCAATATTGCGCAGCCACATGGTGAAAGTTTCCAAGACTAACCACCGTTACAAAGCAGCAAGAACCCCTCTAATTAAACATACTAAAAGGAATTTTGTTTTAGTCATTCTTGACTTGTCTGTTGCTGTCTTGGTATAATTTACACAGTGAGAATCATAGCTCCTTAGATCTAGATGTCAACATTAACAATCGCTTTTGTTTCCATTGTAGCAGGTATTTTTGCATGCATTTCAAGAATATTTATATCTTTAAAGGTATTTACAGCGATGAGGAACAGCATTAGAGATTCTAAATGTGTGCATTCAGAAAAAATCCATGGAATCTGAATAGTGTGATGTACGATGATTTACAGTCCATGTCAAAACCATCCTAGGCAATGCCCTATTTCAACATACTAGCCCACACTGATAACGTTTATCTTAAGCAACGGTTATGTAAACTGCTGATGAGATGCAGAAAAATGCTTAGTAATATCATGTGTATAAGATATTTACCTTGAAAACCAGTGTTTTCACCCTCTCATTGTCAATACCTCCTCTACATTCTTAGCTGTGCTATCATGTGTATATAAAAAATGTATTTTCCTGTAAATAAATTGAACTATTGAAATCTCAATTTTAGAGAACAAGCTCTTCAAAAAATGTAGGGTTTTTTTGTACACAAATACTGTGCACTTGTCAATTCTTCTGCTTTGGACTGAAAAGATCTGGTTCTACTTGCACAAAGATTTTTTTCAGCTGACATCAGTGAATAAACTGAGTGCATATGAAGCTAAAAGGATACACTAGTCTTTGCAGAATCAAGGTCTACCAAAGAATTCTGTCAGCTAAACATAAGTATCAGTCTAAATTCTCCTACAGATTTAATCCCTTTGCAGAGTGAAGCATGGGACTGGGACTTTGGAGGCAAACATTTTCTCTAACTTGCCATTCATTAGGCACACAGAACATCATGTAATGAAAACTAAAAATTTCAACAGTAATAAGAACAAGATTCTATTACCTCTGTCCCTTGCTAAAATTTCAGATGACAAAATCAAAAATATTTGATTTGTATTATGTGGAAATAGCTCTGTGACCAGAAACACTGCTGCATTTGGATTAGCAGTAATTTTCAAAATTCTAAGGTTCTAGTGATGAATGATGGTTTCTGTTGTGCACAACTTGTTGCAAAATAACACACAGATCTCCCATTTTAAAAAGCAGTTGCTAAGTTTCTCTATTGAAGTAACTAAGATTTGGACCTGTAAGAATAATTCTAGAAGCTCTTGTCAGACACAGAACACAAGCAAAGCTCTCACTTATGCTCTTCATAAAAGGAAGGAGTTCAGAGTACACTTGCTGCTCTCAGAATATGGCATATGAAGAGCACAAAAATCAAAGAACATTTCACTAATAATCTAGAAAATACTGGATTCCTAAGTTATGAAGAACAGAAGCTACTATCAGTGTATCTATGTTTTGGGAGACAGAACATGCATGCAATGGCCCTTTCATTACTATCTCTTCATGTGTGTGAAAACAGGCTAAAATACAGTACAGTATCTTATTTAAGTTAAGCCTGTGAGCTGCTTACCTGTAGTACCAAGGAAAAGCAGGACTGTGATCCAGTATGTCCAGAAGAGGATAAGCACAAAGAATGTCCAAAATGGCTGGAAGACTAGCAGCGGCAAGTGAATGAAGACCTTGCCGGCCACATGGAACAAGGCAATGGTGAGAGCTACTCGTTTGCGCATAATTAGCATTATCAAGAACAATATAACCTAGAGGGAGAAGTTTCCAAATCTCATATTAGAGAATTAAAAAATAAGCAAGCTATTATTTTGCACAGCTAGGATAATCAAACTCAGAAAATTAACACATTCTCTACTTGTAAGATCACAAGATCAAAATGTAAAACCTCTAACAGCTTATTCTAGTGAGAAAGTATTTTCCAAATTACACTTTTGGGGAAATTTAATCTCACACTTATTTACTTGGAATCATCATCAGCCTCAGACTTATAAGAGTAGGCCAGATTCCATCCTTAATTATGTTGTACAAACCACCAAAATCAGCAGACTGCAAAACTTAACAAAGAATACAATTTAACATTTCTCTCTAGACATTGCATGGTGTACTTGCCATGTAAGTTAGTCAAACATTGACAACTTTTAGTTACAAGGTCATTGTCTCTGAAACAAACAGCGAGGCCAAAAGAACATACGATAGTTCAGTAGTCATTAGCATTTCAGTTCACAACAACCCACGTGTAAATGGAAGAAGTTTGGGAACAACTGATTTCAGAAGTGTAAATGGTCTAAGGACTTTTAAATAAACTGAAATGACAGAGTACCTCTGAACTGGGGATCTAACAAAAATATCATGAGTGAAACTGGGAATTTCATATTCCAGCTCTTTATGGGAGGTCCCTGTAGAGGTTTTAGAGTAGAGGAGAGGAGAAAAGGTGCAGGGTCAGGAACTCTCTCCTGACACACAGACAGATATTACAGAGCAATGCTAGGAAGGTAAAAATGTATGTATATATATATATCACCAACAGAGCTTGTAATGGAAATAAACTCTTTAAAACTTGTGTAATATAAACCTTCCACCTAAATAAAAAAAAAAAAAGAGAGACAAACAGAAATGTAGAACCAAAAAATTGTATGGTCATTAGCAAAACATACTGTGAAGACTGTAGCTGAAATGGCATAGACCAGGAGAGCCTGAAGATTTTCTTTGGCTATTTGAGTCTCAACATCACTGGCAGATATTCGTTGCTTAGCATAGAGCCACCACAGGACTCCTGTACCACCTATGTTTTAGAGGGAAAAAAAAAAGACAAATGAAAAATGCTTCTTCTACGTGACACAATCATACTGCCTAGTACCTAAAGACCAAAAGTCTTTAGTTTCTTAAGTCTGGTCTGGAATAGAAGACTCACGGGAACTGACAGACAACCCAACGGGAACTTCAAAGGATGGAGAAGTGCTCAATTCTCCTCTGTTGACCTCTTCTCAATTGGATACACTCTTTCCACAGTCTCACCCCAATAAGCCTACTTAAAAGACTTGCAGCTCTTTGTGGTTTAGGGTAAAGTGTGCGAGAAGACTAGTTCATGGGGAGCCCTAGCAGTGAAGATTGCCCATTAGCCAGGTAACAGAGGAACAAAAAGAAGAAGAAAGGAAAGAAAGAGTGATAAAGAGAAAAACAGAGAAATTATATTGTAGGATGTATGTAAAAATCTAGGAGAGGGAAACGAGGTATCTTTGGATAAGGATGCAAAATAGCAAGAGGAAGAAGAGGAGTCTATAATCCCTGAGAAGATCTATAAGGAAAAGAAGGGACAGCCTTGACTCTGATAACAGCACCTTGGGTTAATGACACGCAGCTACGCTTACATCAAGACAATGTCCTTCAGACACTGGAAAAACATTATCGTAAGGTCCAGGAGACCAATATAGTGTGAGGTACTTTCTTCTAACCAATTATGAAAACCTAGTCTTATGGCCAGAACTTCAATCTCATACTCTAGCTGAGTTTCCAAGGTAGAAATTTTCTTAAATACAGGAAACCAGCCCCTCAGGGAGTTAACCTCTCATCTGAACACATTTTTTTTCTAATTTGCGTATCCTTCTCTGTTCTTTTGCTCTTTGTGAATCACTTGCAGAAGCTTATCTAGAGATCACAAGTTTTTGCTGAAGGTACTCCATTCAGGTCTTAAATGGAGGATGTTCTTTTGGCATCTCTTTAACAAACAGTGAACACAGAATAAGCAGTATATTTCAGAGATGACATGTTCTTATTCAGTTTGTGTAATGGATGTGATATTTTTTTAGAACATAGTAACAGATGGCAATAAATCATTGAGTTCCTTCATTCAGCATGGTTGCTCAGCCTCTAAAACAAATATAAATGAAAAAAAAAACGTTTTTTTCCTTTTTCTGTGGTCACAGATCCCAGGAGCAGTAAACAGAAAAACAAAGTGATGGCCTGCAATTTTTTTTTCAATCCATTGCAGTTATGAATTGCAATTATTACACTGCAAGTATTTCCTAATTTAATTATTTTTTTCTTGTTCCTTCCATACATTCATCTGCCCTTGCTACCAAACCCTTGCCATGTAAACCCAATACAGCTTGTTTGTATAATTTGACACAGTGCTTAAAATGAACTGTTCATGCTTCCAGAATCACGGTGTAGTGTATGAAATTATGATGCTTTGTCTTCCTGTTTTTAAATGGGAAGAGGAGGTTGCTGTATTTTTCGTAGTCACAAATAGGTAACAGGACACTTGTCTAACAAGCAACCAGTCAGAAGCCAAAACTGTTGATGCTCTCTTTCTAACTTCTGATCATTTTGAAATGATACTTTGAATTACTTCTAATTACTTGTGGCTTTGTTACTGAGTATCAAAAATAGGATAATAGTTTTATAAATGTGAAGTTAATGCAATCAAGTAAGGATACCTTCATGAAAACTAAATCATTTTGAATAAGACAATCTTTGGTTACGCCCAAGATGTTATGGCTGGTTGCACTTCAAACACGACCTAGGTCATGCAGGACTTCCTGGGTCATATGGAAGCACGAGGATTTGATTAGAAGTGACAGACAAGCATCTTTGCATCCTCTCCTCAAAACAGATTTTAGATATGCCTACAGAGCTGCTAATATGACTGAAAGGGCTGGTGAAGATGTCAGGTTTATATGGACACATCTATGTCCTAAGGCCACATAACCAATAGCTGTCCTTTGATTCCTGCATGCTTCAGTACTCCCCATGGGTTGGTAAGCCATCAACACATCCAGACCAGCTGCTTTGCTGACATGCTTGGAGGTAGGTTAAGAAGAAGACAATGGTTAGGGCTGTATGAGATAGGCTGACAGGAAGCTTGCCTGCCAAGTAGGAAGTGCAGCAAATCCCTGTGGAGCAGCATGCTACCTGGGAGAGGACTGCAATTAGAAACACCTATCTTGCAAGGGGCTCAAAGGAAAGCAGAAATAACAGGCACGGTCCCAAGATTTGCATAGGATTTAGCTGACCTGTGGACATGGAGGATAAATATGAGAACTGGCCACTCAAAAACTAGGAGATAAACATGACTTACCAAGTGATCCCAGAATGACAATAATTGTTAAAATCCAGACAAGTACTCTTGAAATGTACCTGATTATGACCATCAAAATCATGGACAACACTGGAAAAAAAAGACAAAAAAAAGACAAATAAAATAAGCAGAACAATTATTTCAAGTAGGAACAGCCTTTCCAGTTCTCACACTGCACTACGTAACTGTCTTCCAACAGAATTTTTAGATAGAGATTTATTTTCTGTGGCTTACAAACTCACTGCACAGATAGTTAAGGAAATTAGGCACATCTACATCTGCTTTGGTGCTGCTGATTAAAACAAAGAGAGCATAAGTACATTTACATGGTACATTACATACAAGACATAATGTGTACATACAGACAGAGATGTATTTAGACAATGACAAAACAGACAGCAAGACATGATAGTACTCTGAGGCTACTAACATGAGCACACCTCTCAAGGAACAGAGCTTTGTGCTTTATTTTCAGCATTCAAAATGAGTTTTTTTTAACAAGCTCTGTTCAATAGTTCCACTGCCATTCAGGAACTACATGTTAAAAAGACCTCTTCAGTGTCAGCCAACTACAGTTTAGTGAGTGGTTTATATAAGTGCATGCACATATTTTTGCACATACTTGTTTGTGTACAGTAGTTAACACTTCCACATGAAAGCTGCTTGAACCAGGCTTTGTGAATCACAAAACCTACCCTACTGTTTAAGTTAAAATTAAATGTATATAAAACCTTCTATTAACTTCTGACTCTAACTCAACAGTAACACTGCTAATTCATCCACTAGGTTTCAGCTTTTGAATAGTCATTTTACCATTACTATCAGACTAATGCAGCTGTCAGGGTAGAAGATTAGAAAAATAAACAGCTCTCTAGTTACAGTTGAAAAGATACTCAATGGTCTTACTATTTTTTAAGTGGTAACTAATATCCTCTTTTTTTTTTTCTTTTTTACATGGCTAGTATCTGGAGCTTTCCATTTAATATTTACTATACTAGGTATACTTAGTATAAGTGTAAAGATTTTATACTCAGTAGGACTAAAATATACTCATTGGGAAAGTAATTTACACGGGTGAATAGCATTTCACTTTAATTTACAACACTTCACTACAGTACTTTCGTCTGGTGAAATGTGTCACTCCATAGGCCAGAAATGAGCATTTTGCTATCGCAAAAACCATTCAGCACCTCTGTACAGCTGGGAATTTCCAGCTCAACAATGCTGCGATTTTCAAAGGCATGAAGTGTTTTGTTTGTTTGTTTTTAAACTTTGGGGAAAGGGGAGGGGAAGGAGGAAGTAACATACAATACAACAAATAGGCACCTAACTTTCGCATTTTCCTTCTGAACGTTCTAGTAAGCCTGTACAATTAAGTGAAACAAACTAAAAAATCTACATTTTAGAGAAGCACTTTATTGTGCACTTCTCACCCTGTCCTTTTTTATTGGAAAAGGGACTTCAGTTGGCAAAAGATTAATATTATAAAAAGAAAAGGTGAATATTGCAATAAAAAGGAGGAGAATGGGGATGCTTTGGTAACTATGTCAAAACTCTTGTTGACTAATCAACTGCCCCAAGTGTTCTGTCCCTCACCATGGAAGAGGAGAAAAAACAGGAATGCACATGTATATTGCTTCTGAAGAAGTTATCCAGCTGTCAAAAAATACGTATCATTCTGAACCATTTTTAAGGGCTTGTTACTATAATACATGGCGGTATTTTTTTTTCCCATATTGTTGTTAGAGAGTGTTAACAATCTCCTATTGCAGTAAATAGCTAGTAATGAGAAAAACAATTACCTAGTGATAACAAGCAAAGTCCCATTATAATCTCTTTGCTGGTCATAACTCCACTAATCAGCCTGTGTAAGACACTACTGTCACTGACAAAGGTGATCAGGGCCTCTGCAAACTTGGCATAGCAGGAAATGTTCACAGGAGCACAGCGATGGAAGAATGGAATAGGTGCACTGGTGACACAAGAAAAAAAAATCAGAAAAAAAAATTACTCCTACTTAATATAAATGCCACATCAACACACAAATGAAAGGTGAATAGACGCAACCACTCCACCCTCATAACATCATAACCAGAAACCATGTGTTGAATGCACAAGTGCTGCTGGAATGAGGATGATCATAATGGGAAGTGATGTTCTTACAAGTAACCCTGTGAAGCTGCAGTGCACATTCCAATAGCATATTACCCTCCCACCTTTAAACAGCAAGTCTCAGAAAACACATGTTCCTATTTCCAGTTAAACATCTCACATTCAAGTGTCACATGGTGAACCAGCAGCTGAAACAATGCCTTTCGCTCATGTTAGAACGGAGTACTGGCCCATATTTGCAGCAAAGAAATCCCAGACTGACAATACTCTTCTTGCAAGGATACATTTTACACTAAAAGACATCAGCACTTACAACTGTTGTCAAGCAAAACCAATATTATTTATTCTTAGTCTTCCCCCATACTAGGCTTGTTTTTCTGTTGAAGATTACAATCACAGGGATTATCTTCATTACCTTTGTTAAAATAATGCACCACATCCTTTGCAAAACATGCAAAGATGCCTTTATGGTTTCCTTATTTCTGCTTTGGAAGCATCCTCCCTGAAAATACTGATGTTATGCATTAAACTTCTCAAATGCTCAGCACAACATGCTATCAAGTCCATCAGAGAAAGATAAAAGAGAGCAAAAAACTTCACTTTAAAAGTGGGTAATTTTGTTTTCCAAGTATTTCCCAATAAGTAGCTGCCTTTCTGACTCATGAACTATTCAGATCTCAAAGTGGCCTATTACATCTTTTGATCCTTCTTCTCAATTCCAGTTCAGATGCATATTCCATGAATTACATGTTCCTTCCTGTAATTGGATGCAACGAAACAAATGTCTTTTGTATCAAGTCAGTCTTTTCTTTTAACCTTTAAATTTATTTCATCCTCCCCAATCTTCCTTACCTAAAAGATTTCAGTGGACTGCAGAAGCAATGCACATAATCTTTTGCAGTTTTCCCATTTTAGCAACGACCCACAAACCAATAATTTCCTGTACTCTATAACAATTTGCTAATCCAAAGCCTTTCCGAAATTCTAATCTCTATCTTAAACACATAGTGAGTAAACCAACTGCCTCAGCCACATCCTTTCTATCCTTTTTTTTTTTTTTGGGGGGGGGGAAGGGGGGACAGGTGGGAGACAACATTCTGAAAACCAAGTGTGTGTAATTACTCTGCATGTAATTCAGGAGAAATTATGATCACCTGCCATACCTAGATAACTAATAGATCCTAGGTTTTTGTTTGAAGTGACTGACAATTGTAAATTATATGGTTTTAAACTCACTGTGCTAGATAGGTAAACACATTCGCAGGTGCTCACATTGATGCTCTACTTTTGGTTAACGATGAAGACCGCAGTTAAGCACAGCAAAGTAATACTGTATTATTCACAACTGTTTAGAAAAAAGAAAAATTTAACCAATATTATGGCTGCTGTATCTAAAAGGCAGCCTGTGTGTCCTCTCAGCATTTTACAACATTGCCTATTTTGGAATACACAGAGTACTACTCTTCATCATACACAGTAACGTTGGGAAATACTGAAATACGAGTTTCATTCAATTGTTAACTGATCCAACTTTTCAGAAAGCCTGGAATATTTAAAAGTTGCCAGTACCAGTAACAACGCCCAAATTTTGAACTGGGCGTAGGCAAAGGACTGTAATTTCTGCATCTGATTAAGAAAATACCAGTTCTGAAGAGTAAAACTAAGAGGATTAAAATGCTGTTCCAAAGTACACCCTAACAGAGGAAAAAACGTTCTGGTGTACCACTTTGTATTAATTAACATCTCTCATGCTACAGTAATTTCACTACGCATTTTAAGTTACCTATTTTCGTGTGCAATATTTATTTTCTAACTTTATTGTAATTAATAAAAAATGAGGTTAGTGTTCCTACAAGCCTTCTTGAATAAATTGGACTCCTGAGAATCCACCTTTTGAGAGCTGTTGCTATTTCAGTGGTTTTGACTCAACAAGTAGGTAAGGTTCTTGTTTAATTAAAAATGCAGTAATAGATCTATTTCTATGTCCTGTACTATCTTATATGTCCTCTTGGTCATTACTTGGTAGATGGCATACTCAAATGGAATTGCAAGTTTCTGAGAATAATAGTAAGTTGGTTAATCATGAACAAGAGCAAGTGAAGTTCAAGCCAGCAGACGAAGTTAAGAGACCCACCTAATTGTTCAAATATTAGACCTCAGAAAATAACTGTTTTGTCTCACAGCCACACCCAGGCATATATAGAAACCTGGGTGTAGGGAACCTGGCTGGAATGCCACTGTTAACTGTGGTGTTTTTTTTTTGTTGTTGTTGTTTTTGTTTGTTTTGTGTTTTTTTTTATAACCTCTACAGAACAGACTTCTGCAGAGCTGGCCGAGAGATAAATGCTGCAGGGAAAAGCTGTATAGGTTTTCCTCTGGAGTTCTCTATTCCAAAACTAAAAAGTGAGGTTATGATCTACTTAGACTGAGAGATTGAAGGCAGTTACTGGAAGAAATGTGAATCACTGGTTGCATTGCTGGACTGCACTGATAAGTCAAAGTTGTACACAGTGCCTTGAAGCTTGTGGATCAGAGTCCCTTGAGACCAGAAGACTCATCTGCAGGGTGTGAAGAAGCCATGTCATCAAATATCAAGGGATGGGCCTAACAGATTGAGCAACCTCCATTCCATTGACCTTATAGTCCATACCTCTGACAGATCAAATCTGAGAAAACGAGGGCTAGGTAAGTTCTGCCTGATTGCTTCAGCCTACAGTGTGCTGCTGCTTTTTCAGTTGTCTCCTTCCACAGGATTCCATTTCCCCTCCAAATTACACCGATTTTCTCCAATAATTTAACCATAAAAATCTGAAAACCAGAGTGGTTTGCAGATACAGTATAGGCCTTTTCTGCCTTTGGGCATTAAGTTCAGACTTCTCAATCTCAGAAAATATTCAAACGTGTTGTACATTTTATTCATGCCAAACAACAAAGGGGAAATATGCCAGTGGCACAATAGCTTTCTAGAAATAACTCTAGGTAGTTTTTGCAAGGAATTTACATAGTATCATTAGAGTTCTGACATGCTGTTCTATCTGCCTGTTTTCTTATTAAGTTATATTAATTCAGATTGAATGATATGGGAACACACAGTGAGAAAAGTCAATATAATTCTAGCAAAAATTAAGAATGACGAGCCTTTTCAGTATGCAAGCTGGCACTGAAATTTTCATTTGTTTTTGTATTACAGCTATAACAGCTGGTTAGCTGCATGGAATATTGATTTGCTGTGGGGAAAAGTAAAAAAAAAGTTTATATTCCAGCTGCTATTTATTGCCAATACAATATTAAAAAAAATTATTCGCTGGATAGCTTACCATGTAGACAATAGATACTTAAAATCAGAGTTTCTAGAACTGACATTTATTGAACTGTAACAGAAGATGATCCATAGGGCAAGAATAACAAATTACAACCCTCTACTGCATATGTTTGACAAGCTAAAATTTGTGGAAACACAACTTGATTCTTCTTCAGTGAATAGAATTCTGACAGAAAGGTGTGCAAAACAGCAAACAGATCGTTTCTTTTTTTCAGTAATGTTTATCTCTACATTTCCAGTGGAGCCAATGCAGCTTGCAGAGTTTCTGGAGCTACAATCCTTTCTCTCTACTTCACAAAAAGCAGTCCAGTACAATATTTTGAACAATAAAACTCAAATCAATCTGTTTATAAAATATAGCCCTCTTTTTTCTTAGGCATCCTCATATTAGTCATTTGGGGACTGAAAGAATCAAAAATGAAGCAATTTGCTCAATCTGACTGGCTGAGGTTAAGGTGTTAGAAGTGAACACTGCAAGAGAACTACGTGTGATTATATCATTTTCCAAAGATCCAATGGGCCTCAGAAATTGTATCTGAACTGCACTGCTGGAAGGCAGCTGGCTGTAGGGTGAAAGGCAGTAAAACAGCTGATACTCAGCACAGTATCAGTTACATGAGACAGAAGAGAACTTGAAGATATTAGCTCAATAATCTTATTAATGCATGTGTGGATAGTTCAGGTTTTTCTTTACAAGTTGCATTCACAATGTGTTCTAAAAACATGTTACAGTAATACAATAAAACATCCAACTGCAAGACAGAAGAAATCTATGTTGAGTATTTTCTACGGTATTTTCACAAACAAAACAAGCCTCTTCTCCCTTCATCCCCAATCAGACAAGATGTTAATATTACCTCTCTGGAACAGGGTATTTAGGACATAACTTGGCAGCCCTTGGATCTGTAGTGTATTCTGATGGCTGTAGTTCATAGCTACACAGAGTGGATCCTGTTGGGAGGGAAAAAAAAAAAAGATTGGTGGGAAAAAAATCAAATATTCTTCGCAAACAATATTAAAATTGATATAGGTCCTGGTTCTGTAGCTCCTCATGTTATTACCACAATGTTCTGCCACAGCTCCTGTGGTAGTGCAACACTGAATCAAGCCCAGCACATACTTCAGTGTAACAGAATTACATTTTCCATCTAGCTTTGGGTCCTCCAGCATTTGTGTATTCAAGTAGAAAAGGCTCATTCATGATCTATTGTAAAAGAGTAGGACACAAAACACTTTACAGTCTCCCTTCCCTGCTACTCCACCATGCTTTTTCTTGTATTGTTTTCGGTGTATGAGTATTGCATAAGACAACATTCCTCATAGAAAGGAAACTTTCAAGTGTTGTGGAGGGGATTTTTTTGGTGTTTTTAAAATGGTACTGGTCCACAGACTTGAGAGAAAGGACCAAATGAACCAAACTGCTGAGATTAGAAAGTTGGCTGAACACAACAGCTATTGCATCAGACGTCAAAAGCTCTGGAAATGAAGCTGAATGTCCTGCATACACAAGTCAGTACAGCATTACAGTGATCAAGTTGCCTACAACCGAATTTAACCGAACTCAAACTGCCTCATGGAAGTACATCACCCAGACAGATCCCTCCTCATTTGCCTGTGACGAAGGCACTGAACATTTGAGTCACTACTTGAAGGAATACAGCGATTGCCGTATCAGACTGGAGCAGTGGTCTCTCTGAAACTGGAGGGAGAGAGAAAGCCTACAACGGGATAAGCTTCCTATCCAAAGATAATTCTTTCCCAAGTTTATTTGCTAACAGCTTGTTTACTGCTCAGTGCAAGGGGCAGCATTCCCTGAAGCCTTTAGCATTCTTTTTCCTAACACAGTAAGTTAAGGACATCTTGACCTTCCCCAGAGATACTCAATTCTTTGTATTCTGAAAGTCCCCTCTCCAGAAATACTTGGTAGCAGAGAGTTCTACAAACTGGATCTAAGCGTCTTTACACAAATTAAACTGAGACTTTTGAGAAACCGTCTTATCTTAGCCTGTGTGACAGCAGGCAGAAGTATTACTTGGAGAAATTGGAAGTATCTGTAGAAACTGTAGAATATTATTTGTAGAAATCTTGTTTACCATTGCCATGTTGCTGTCCCTGTGAACAGACATCTGTTTATAGACTGCAAAAGAAGAGAGTAGCTGTCCCATGCAGTCTCTGGAACACTAGTTAAGTATCACTTCCATGAATTAGTATTTTGGGAGCAGTCCAAAACATCAAGTACATCATTGAAGAAAATTAGATTTCTTGCAAAGTGAAGGTATCAGGTAAAACATCTAAATTCTCTTTTCAGTGCTATTACATGGAAAACACGACATCAAATACACAGACGTCAGACAAAATTATCTTCTTTACATCATAGTTGTAAAATAATTAATATTCTTTTTGGACTATACTGATGAGAAATTTTTTTACTCTGGACATCATTCTCTGGGTATACAAACTTTTGAATGAGTGTATAAACAATTCCGGAATTTGGAGAGGGGGCAGGCAGCAGTAGAAAGAGTCACACGTGTATCCTCACTTACAAACACAAGGAAAAAGAATACTGCATATATATATTTTGTTTTGCTTTGAATATAGGCCAAAAGGTAAATAATAGAAATGACCAGAACATGAAGTCCGTAGCAAGAAGAAAAGGAACTGTATAAGTGTGTATCGATTTATGATAAAGAATTTTTGGTTCCTGCTTTGTCACTTTTTCATTCAACACTATCAGTGTTTCACTACAGCTATGCAGAGGTCCCCCATAACCCAAAGGGAGAGAGCTGAACTGTGGAAAGCCATGCTTCCTTGAACCTTCTACCAGTTCCAGCAGAAGGGGAAAAGGACAGGACTTACTACGGCCTGGGAAGAAGATTCTAGACCCTTGTCTGTGCACAGAAATGTACACCTGAGGACCTTCTGCTTGTATCCCAACCCACACGAGTAAGCGAATCGAAACTGGATGCCAGCTCCTTATCTGCACAAAGCTATTCAAGCAGAACTTGTAGACTAGGATAACCCAACAAGTCCCTGACTGTGGAGGAAACTGGAGGCACCTTGGCAGGTCATCCCGGAACCCTCCTGAGCATTCTCCCTCTTGCCATGCAAAGGATCAGTGGATGACTCTCGCTGCCATTATCTCCTCTTGCCTGGGAACTGCTCTTTAGGCTCCTGTGGGTCTCCTGCCTTCTGCTTTCCACCTCATGTTACGTACTTCTTTAGACTCCCAGCCAAGCAGGAAAGAGTTTTCATGGAGCTTGTCAGACTAAGGACATTAGCCACCCTGCGTCAAAACAAATTAGCTGAAATAATGCCCATGACATTTGTTTGTCCTTTTGTCCTACACAATCAGGCAGAGAAAGTTTTTACTGTTCAAACAAATATTTCTTTCTGTCTTGAAAACCTTCTGACTTCACTAATACTGTGTGGCAGAGCTCCACAACCGAGCTGGATGCTTGCACACTGTATCGCTGTATGTCAAGCAGATTTTCTTAACAAGGGAGTAGCCGTGCACCAGTAAATAAAAGTCTGAATTTTGTAAGGTGAGAACGGGAGGAATGGATTGCTTTGCCAAAACTTCCAGCCAACACTAGTTAGTCCGGGCTACCAGAGTCTATCTTAGCGTAGCCAGTCTCAGTCTTGCTGTTTGAGTTTACAAGGCCTGGAAAAGCTGAAAGACGAGCTTCAGTGATCTACCTTGCCGAGATAACTAGTTTACCAGAGGCATTACCATCATTCCTAAATTATTATCACTCTCAAATGTTTGCAAAGCATTACACCTAGAATTCAGAGAACAAACTGAAAAATCATTGAAGTAATACATTCTCTGCTCCCTACAGCTGTCCATGTATTTCTTCTGGAGAAATCATCAGGCAAGTAACATTAAACTGTCCTACAGGGACTGAATTTGAGATACCAACATATCGTAACCTTAAAGAAAAATACTTCTAAACTATGTGGGGCAACAGCTGCCCAGCCAGCAATGAAAACATAAAATTTGCTGGTTCGACAGAGTTTTATTAGTTGTTTTCACCTACTAGGTGGTATTCTGGAGACACAACAGTTTCTGATCCATGGTTTCTTCTCCACAAATAGAGTTGCTCCAGGCCTTAGAACATTCTGGGGCTGCGACTGGAACGAAGTATCTCAAAAAACAACCCTTCCTTTCAACCTTAACCCAGCCATAGGAACAACAACCACCATTTCCTTTAAAAAATGGAAAATGGAAGCTTAAGACACTGGTTCATATACCTGTGGGGAACTCTGCTGCAAACTTCACAGCCAAAGAGCACAAAATGGGTAGGATGCCAAGTAGTACTTGCACAAAAGAAGGTATGTTACCATTCATTGCTGACTTCTGCAAATAACAAAAAGCAGAGGAGCACAAGGTTGCAAGACCTCAGAAAGTCCTTATGGGGAGCAGTAACAAAACCCTCTCTCTACAAACTCCTGCCAAGTGGGAAAAGACTCCCGCTATCATGAAAGAAAATACATGATGCTGACCAGACTTCTTCACTCTTCATCTGCGAGGTCTGACAACTGTAATTATACCCTGTCAACCACCATACAAAATAATTCCACTCACAACACAAGCACTAAGAATACATAAAATTTAGGCTTGCATCAGTTTCCTACTTGCCTTTGGCTTTTTAGAATAATGAAGACACTCCAGAAGCAGACATTTCACATTTGATGCTTCATTTAGGAATGAAGTAGCATTAAGCTATGCACAAATTACCATCAGAGCCAGAAATGAGTAAGAAAACAAGAACTCCACTTCTTTGAACTAGCAGCTGATGTGGAAGCATCAGAGGACTGTGCAACATTCCTAAATGTTGTAGAGAGCCCTTTGTGCGAACGGTGCAGGAATACATGCAGGAGGCCAAACAAAGATGTAACTTCACCTGAACACCTAAACCTAATCTCTGGACCCCAACAGAAACCAGAAAAATGCCCTGAGGTGAGTAAGAAGGCATAGGACTAACCACTTTGTGGTCCTGAGTTCTCATATTAATGCAAAAGATTTGTTCTCAGTGAAGCTTCACTCTCTAGATCTATCCACCAGTATCTTTCAGAAGCACAGTGTGTTTTAAAGGAAGGAAAGTAAGGACTGTATCTAAACTCCTGGTTGTTCCAAAGGGATGTACTGTCACTTCTGTAAAAGAGTGAGAATCAGAGGGTAGGAGAAATCACAGCTTGCTTTTATAAATAAATACGGGACTGAAATTAAAGGAAGTATCCTCCAGTGCCTGCAAAAATGTTTGAAGAAAAAAACACAACACACACAAAAAACCAACAACACAATTTAGACCCTTCAGATGTCTCCAGAATTTAAGGCCATGAAGAGAACTACTTCAACAGCTGAGCACAGTTCCTGTTACAAATAACTGTATGTAAAAAAAAAAAAAAAATGCCTTTAATGTCCTAGAGTTAAAATTCATAGAGATGTATTTTCAGTTGTAATTAAAGCCCAGACTATCCCATTCTCAATCAGCAGTACAGGAACTTGAAAACAAATACTAATTTACTCATTCAACCACTCATATTTTTCTCACTATTAAATAAAATCAGCTATTCTGGAACCAAATTAAAAGCGCATCTAGCCTAGTAGCTGTTGTTTATCTCCTCCTGCATCTTTAGCTCTTCGCCACTTATGACTCAAGGTTAGTACAGAATCACAGAATGGTTGAGGTTGGAAGGGACCTCTGGAGATCATCTTGTCCAACACCCTGCCAAGCAGGACGACCTAGAGCACACTGCACAGGATGGCATCCAGGCGGGTTTCCTTGAGTCCTTTTCTACTTTTAAATGTCCAAACATTGTAAGCCCAACTGTTTTACCTTTTGGTATCTAAAATATTGCCATATTGCAATAAGTGTCATACTTTACCCATAACTAATCTAAAAAATATCTGGCCATTTGGTGCCTGGTAATTTCATTTTACTCTGGAGTTACATACTACTCAAGTTACGAGACCAAAGAATAGGGCATTTTGTTGTTGTGTTGTAACTTTCTCTAAGCTATTTCTTTTTCTCAAGACCTTACTCTTCCTGACATCATTCTTTTTTTCCAGGCAAAAATTCTTTGGACTTTTCTTGTTACTACCATCAACAGACATAAAAATTAAAGTAAGTTTAAGAAAAAAAAAAAAAAAAGTAAAAAGGCATTTGCAAAGGAAGGACCAGAACACAGCCTTTAAGATGGCATCAGAGCAAGAGTTTTACACACAAAATGTGGTCCCTGTTTCTCTCTCTTCACAATTTATAAATATTGCACTTATGGACAATGCTATCAATGTTATCAAACATTTAATGATATCAATAACGCCATCTTGGTGTAGATTACTGCAGGACTCCATGCACAGCCTATCTCTATTGTGAGAACTGTTTCATTCTAACTGGGGGGTCCATTTTCAACAGAATTCTGACAGGCAGCTGTAGTAACAAGGTAGAGTAACCATATTGCCCCGTATCTCAAAACCAGTTATAATATACTTTTATTATTGTATTGTTGTTGTTGTGCTATTGTACTATTATTGTTATAATGTACTTTTATTACTACTAGACATTCAAAAAAAACCACACTCAAAATTAATAGCAAATTCAGATTCCCGAACACCCAGTGGTGCAGAATCAATTTAACCATTATATGCCTATAACTAATTTGGTACAACAGGTTTCAGGAAAATCATGAACAAGGGATCAAGTTTTAACCAGC
Organism: Cygnus atratus; assembly: GCF_013377495.2. Classification (NCBI taxonomy): domain Eukaryota; kingdom Metazoa; phylum Chordata; class Aves; order Anseriformes; family Anatidae; genus Cygnus; species Cygnus atratus. The sequence goes on from NC_066396.1 coordinate 52,209,000, forward strand.
ACACTTCCCCGAAAAATAAATAAATAAATAAATAACAATAAAAAAAAAGGCTGGGATAAGAACAGGAGCAGAAGAAAAATGTCGGAAGCTGGCAGCAATGTAACCACTATTTCTAAGGCAAATACCAACAGCATGCCACAAAGGCTTACTTTGACTACTATATTTGATGATTTCATTATCTTCAAATGAAAGAAAAATCCTTTTTGTTTTCCCTTTGGTTCCTCCCCATAGCTCAGAGAGATGACCTTATGCTGACTTAGGCAGCTTGATTTCCTTCAGTGATTACTTTTCAGGCCAGGCTCCATAGCAGACTTACTGTGGTTTTACCTCAAGCTCTTAAGCCCTCCTGGACCACGAGTAGCCTGTTCTAGCTATGGTATTCTGATAACCAAGATGCCTGCCAACACATTTTAAAATAGAAATATTCTAGATTCCTAAATCTGCATCTGGTCATTTACATAACAGATAGGAATAGTGGTTCTCATAAAGACTAGTCATTACACTTATTATTGAATTAAACATGTCAGAAATTATGGCCACCTATTTTAGTGTTTCTTTTAGATAATGACATGTCATTGTTCATTTCACACAGTCATAAATGAATTATAGCTTCAAGGATATTTAAAAATGCTTTGCCAAGACCTTGGAAAGGTCATTGCAATGTTTCATGGATGTTACATTTTGAAGCATCAATCACCTTTCTGGAAAAAAGAGCTCTTAGCCACAATACTCAATATGCATCGTTTCTCAAGTGCCAAGACCAATAAAAATATTGAATCCCAAGCACTCCCTGCCTAAAGTGTTCTGCTGGGTGAGAAAATCCGGGAGAGACCAGCAACAGTCAGTTCAAAATACACAAGTTTCTCAGTTGTGCAAAATCCACAGATCTAAAAACTCAATTATTAGCATGGCTGTGTGTGAGCAGCATTAGAAAACGTTCCCAGTCAACACTGCGTCAGCTTCAGGAGTTGCTTCAGAACACTCCTAAGATTTTCAACTCGCATCTTTGTACAGGCTGAAAATCTCAGTGGTCAACTGCACAGCTTTTTCCTTCCCTGTGTCTCCTTTCGTAAGAGGCCCCAGCCAGTTGCTAGCATTCTGTGTGTCAAATCATTCTGAACAGACTGAAGGCACACATTTTGTTTTCTTAACATCAGCCAGGCTTTCCAAGGGACAGAACTCTCCTTTTCTTAGATGGGATGGTATTGCAAATGCTGGACCTGACAGTGAGGGAGCAAGTGTGATGGGGGTGAGAGGTTACTGACCTGAAATGGTGCAGCATTATTCACCACATCATCTCTTATTCCTAAATTACAGCAGAATAGCAAGTGCATCATTACAGATTCAGGAAACCAGAAGGCTGCTTCATCATGAAATGTTCTTCATGTTTCAAGCAAGCATTGCCTCTGCCCTAAACACTTATTTATAATCTTGCTTACAGAAAAACACAAGTTGCATTGCACAATAAGTAAGAATTCTGCCATAAATGCTCTGAACCTTACCTAGAGTTAGCAGTTTTGTCACTTTTTGTATAGGCAGTCAAGTTCCTCTCCCATTTTGGAAAAGATACCATAAATGCTAAACTAGCTAAAGAAACATACCTAATATTGATAAAATCATGAATTAATCCAGTGATGTTGCAGTATGTTTAACTACATTACAAGTTTCTATAAAGACGTTTAGGTAATTTTTTTTTTTTTATCTGAATTTACTATATCATCTCTTGATGGGCTGAGGGACAACGCAGGATTTCTTCGGGATGGAAGGGTTCTTAAGCAGTAATTTATAAAAGAATTCCAAGGTGTATGGACAAGTAAACAAATTTCAGGGATGGCATATGAGCCAGGTGAAAACGGTTAATTCTTCAAATGCATATGCAACAGCCTACACAGAGCCTATACCCAGCACAATTGTTATTTTCAAGTTGTAGAAAGGGTTAGAGCTTTTAGAAGGGTTCAGAAGAGCAAAATTAAGAGTTGACTGCATTCTATACCCATGCATCTTCACACATTAAGGTGTTTTTTTTTACGTGCTAGAAATTGCAAGTATGGAAAACTCAGCATTGATTATCACAATAAATGAAACATCTCTCTTGCCTTCTTCAGATCTTGTCAGGTACACTCTAAAATTCTGACTTGATAACATCACAAACATAGAAATTCCAGTTAAGCTGTTTGCAGAAATGTTCAAAGTTCTCAGGTTTCCTTATGATTTCTTTTACAGTCAATTACTGCAACGTAGAAGTGACCTTCTAAGGTCATGTGAAACAGGCTGCCAGTTCAATTTATTAGTTTTATTTAGTTTAAACCTACTCTTGGAGCTACAAAGCGTCTCTCAGAAAAATGATTGTTTACTCAGTACTATAGGTTTGATTCGAATTAACTGTTCTTGGTCTATCATAGGATTGAATAATGCTTTAACTTTTACTGTACACATAGTATGCATACGCTACTTGTGGAACCATAGCATTTAGGGTGCTCAGTAGGTAAGCTGTTCACTTGCCATTAAATACCACTTTTTGGAACCTGTCCTGGTTGGTGAACCTTTAAACAAAAATATAACCATGAAGATGAGCTTCTCAGAACTGTGTGATTCCAGTCCTGCACAGAGTACATCTACAAGAGGAAAGCTCAATTTAGTTTAGTACTCCTTTTCAACAAGCTCAAGATCACATAATGAAAATTAGGACTTGAACTCATGAATGATTCCATTCTTCTTTAACAACAGACTTCACCCTTTTGGCCAAGCTTCTCTCAGCTCGAACACCTGGCTCTGATATTAATTAATGAAAATGTCAAAGATCTATTTTAAAACCTAAAATGCTAACATAAATAACAGAATGGAGAATCATGTGGGCAAGACACAGCATGTTTTTTAGGAAGAGTGGGTTTTGCTGTACTTTTAAAGATAGTTATGCTGAACATATTTCAGGCACAGTTAATTCAAGACTTAACCTATAAACATAGAAACAGTGTTTGTGGTAAAACAAGACTTAGCTGCATTTCATTATTTCAAGCACCTGCCCATGGCAAGGGGGATTAGAACCAGATGACCTTTAAGATCCCTCCCAAACAACACCATTCTGTGATTCTACGATTCTACAAAACTCCACTGATGTTAACTTCACATCAAAAAATAACTGACCTGTTTTATGTAAGAGAAACACATGGTTAAGGGGTACAGAGTGAAATCATATTCCAACACCGCCTACTTTCACTGTGGACTTATCTTAGACGACTCTGCACAAATTACATAAGGAAGCCACCACTCTTGGTCTAACCCTGCACTGTGCTGGCACAGCTGTTCGCACTGCTATGGAGACAGGCAAGTAATGTTATTTATAATTCCACCAAAAAAACAGGCACTGCACTGGAGCACTGAAGGAAAGGAGGGCATTTTCTCACACCCACAGACATGCTCCAAGCACAGTTCGACAGCAGTACCGCTCTCACTGGCCCTTATACATGAGGATATTTCAACAGTTACTGTTGAACAAATCGGAGTGTTTCCATAGGAGTTGAGAACACACCCAACAGTCTTGGCCATTCTCTTTAATTCTCGTTATACTTTCTGGTCCTGTTTTAAGAATGATCTTTCAAAACTGTCCAAGACACAAACAGAAACATATTGATACTGTAAGTTTTAGCAAAGTTTTAGTTTAAAAAAAATACTGCATTATTTCATCAACATTTCTTAAACTAGATTTCATTTTTAGTTCAGCTAATGCACAAGTCTTTCTTTAATCCTATTAAATTTGTACATGAACAGATATGTTTTTTTTCATACCATTAGTTTCTGCAAATTTCTGAACATCAGCCAGAGTCTTTAGTTCTTTCCTTGGGCAAGCTGATACACACAAAGCAAGAGATTTGATCTTCTGATGTACTAGATCAATGTTGCACGGATCCAAAAAGAACACATACCTAGGGAAGAAAAAGATGTGAATTATTTCTATTTTAATCAACAATTACACTGAACAAAATTGATTTCATTTCAAACTAAAAGATTCATTCAAGACTAACCTTCAGCCTACCTAGAAACATGGGAAATTTGCTACTATCATAATTGTGTGGGTAAAAATAATTGACGTACTCAACATATGCGCCAAAAAGACTAATATTTACGGACTTTTGGATCACACAGAAAAGATACGTAACTTTACCAGATTCAAGTCCATTCAAATGGTATTTTTTACAAAAAGAGTAGCACTTCTATCATGCCTCTTCACAGATATGGGTCTTAAAATTCCGAGCTAATGCTTCACTCCATAACTTCACTTCATAATTTCCATTTTTTCCCAAAATACAAAACAAACCCCCTAAGATTATACTTATGCTATTAAAAAAAAAGACAGACTGTCACCATTTTAATGAACACACATGATAAACGCAATTCAGAACAGCTTTTTGTTTTAGATTGATTTTCCACACCACCAGCCCATACCCATACCATAGATCATGTTAGTATTTATTTTGAAATAAAAATTGTTCAGCTCTTTCTAGTAGCTACAGTTCGGGTGAAGTATTTTAAAGAAATTCTATTTCATAACTTTTCAAGATGGTCACTGTCATTTAAAAACCCAGTTTGTGAAGTACTTATTGTAGCTTCCTAGCCATCATTTCTCCTGACTACACACATCACATCGCAAACACTGCCCTACTGTATTGTCCATTCATGGTATAATGCAGACACAGCATCTTTTCTTTTGTGAAAGTTGAACAAGTGTTTCAAATTCCTGTAACTCTGGTGACACGCTATGCATTGAAATACTCTCTTCATATCATCTCACATCAAAATGGGAAAACAAAACTACCATGTAAAATAGCATTTCTATTTTTACAGTTCTCATAGGGGAAATTCAACCCATAATCGGTAAAAATCCTTTCTGATCCCAGAATACTTTTTTAAGCTATCATACAGTTATACATAGTTATAAGTACACTTTAAGTTACATAGTACACTATAAGAAGGCTCCTTTACAAGCACACTATCAGAAATAAATACAACTTTCAAAGAGATTGATGTTTTACTTGATTACTTGAACTGAAACTTTTAAGAAGAATTTGCTATGAGAGAAAGTGTTACAAGGAAAAAGGCAATGTCCCAACACGTTTGACACTACACACTTTAGGAGATAATACTTTTCAAGTGATATTTTTGATAATGGATCTCACAGACCATGCAAAAATGTGAAACCATCAATCTTTTTTTTTAAACAACTGGGACAAAGCTGGTTCGAAAATTACTGTGCAGATCCTAGGACAAGAAAAAAAGAAGTATACATCATATCAGTTGGCCACATGTGTAATGGCTAGAGTTAAGATCCTGCCTGAACACTTTCAGTCTATGTGCCAATTGCTAACTTTCTCACACAGAGAAAAGAGAGGGAAGTTTCTATTACCTAATCTCAGTGTATGAGAATTATTACTATTTAGCACACTTTTTCAGTCCTTAGCTTCAAAAGACTTCTTGTCTTACCTCCTGAAACTCCATCAAAACTTTCATCTATATCAAGTGTACTGCAGTAATACACCACTTGAATTCTTAAAACATTCATTTTCTTTGTCCCTATTTCTGTGAATTTTTTTATTTTTTTATTTTTTTTGACTGAATACATACTACACACCTCAGAACTCCATAGACCATGAAAGTCTAGGAAGCAAGAACACACAAAAACCTCTGCCATGTCTCCAAGGTAACTAACTGGGTGTGAGCAACAAGCCATGAGTTCCACACTTTTCCTTTATTTCAAAGGAAACACCTTCTAATTGATACTAAGAAAAACAACAGTGGTTTTAACTGGACACTCCTTTTACAGCCTCCTCTTCTTGAAGGCAAGTCCCTGCAGATGTTCTTCCATTCTGTGAGCGTACGTGGAAAGAGAGCATCTGCTCCTGTAAGGTTATCTGATCAAAGCAGCCATCAACAAGAACATATAAGAATCAAACCTGACCAAGAAACGATGAGGGAGGCAGTGACGAGAACAAAACTGGTCATTGCACTAACTAGTAAGGATATGCAAAGAACACTTATTTTGCAGTGAGACTGGCTTATTAAGGACCTCATCAAATTGTGATAAGGGAGGGGAAACAAACACACAGACATAAAATGTATGCAGTTATTGTCAACATATACAATAACTAGAAACAACACAAGAATCCCAACAACTGATGACCTATCAAGAAGCTGCAGGCAAACTGGGACTTCTCAACCGATAAGGATGCAAACCTGATGGTCCAGGATGCTGGAGAAGGTCAGTGGGGCTACACTAGCTGATGAGATGTACAGGGATGGGAGGATCAAAGTTGGAGAGACAGAAAAAGGTACACAACGTGCCAGTTGTGTGTAAGCCGGGGCTGGTCATTAAAGCTTGTCTGAATGAGCCTGTCCCATCTTCTCATTAAATCCTTGCTTCAGCGTCTCTGCATGATCCTGCTCCATGCAATGTTCAAGTCTGCTGCCAGATAACAGCTTCTGGGGGACCAGCACGGGTCAGTTTGGTGCCGACAGTACCAGGGAGGTGGATGTGTTTGTGATGGGGACCCAGGGGTGTTGCGTGTGGCGCTGCACCAGGCCGGCTGGCTCTGGCAGCCCCAGGGCAGGAGGGGACAGGGCTGTGTCTGTGTGCCTGTGTCCTGCAGTGTCCTCTGGGCATGTCTGTCCATCTGCATCCCTCAGCCTGGGCAGAGACCCCAATTCCCTGGGCAGGAGGCCACTGCTAGCATCCCTGAACACATATTGCCGAGAAAAGCCCAGGAAAACCAACTCTGGCATTCACAGGCTGGACTACAGCCCACTTCTACATTCATTTCAAGTCAAAGACCAAACTATAATCTTAATGGCTGGAAGAAAGTGGAGTACTCTGTAAAATGAATACTACAATTTTAAGTCAAGACTGGCAATTGAGAAGTATGATGCAACTATAGGGCCATATCCAATTTGGACAGAAGCATGCTGTGTTGGCATACGCTTAAACAGACCCATATAATTCAAACACCACACTGTGCGGTTCAGAGATGGCTCTGACCAAAACAAGGCAGCTGCAAATCAAACTCCAAGCTATGAATATGTGGCTTCAATCCAAGGTTTAAGAAATCTGATGCAAGATATTTTCAAATTCTAACAGCTAAAACAAGAACTGAAATGCCAAGCACCAGCATTACAGAGGAAAAGGTTTGGTTTTTAAAGCTATGATTTACTGAAAACAACTGATTTGATTGCAGAAAATTCCAAACCATGTCACCACAGAACAGGTTTTGTTCATATCTTGTGCTGCAATTTCTTCAAAATCAACAATAGTCTAATTTGCTGGTAAGAAAGTAACTTAGATCGGCAACACAAAGACTAAAGTAATTAGATTTTTAGAATATGCTTCAGCACTAGAAATGAAAATTTGTTTGCCGTAGGAAATTCGTATGTCAGATTTAGAGTCTAAGAAAGCATCTTTATGTTGTACCTTAATCTACTTTTTGGAAATCAACATTTGTCTCTGAAACAAGGCATGATGAAAAGTTACCTGAGGTAAAAATAACTGCACGTAATTTGTAATATATCTACACTCATAGCTATAATAAAAACTAGAAATGTTAAGCCCATGTTTAATATTAAAGTAATTCCTATACGTACAGAGAAAGAAGGAAAGAATTTGTGTAACTTTTCAAAAGTCATGATATGTGAAAATAACTTCAGTATTAAGTAGTTCGTTCTGAGGCAGGAAATTAAAAATGAACTTCTCCATAATTTTTCAAAATGTATCAAAAAATTTTACATGTATATATATATAGCCTTCTTTTTGTTCTTCTACTGTTTTGTGTTTTTATTTCAATGTAGCCTTTTATTTTTTAAGATGTCTAAAAGAAAATTCCGGATTTCTAGGGAAGTAATTCAAAATATAATTTCAAAACGATCAGAAGTTAGAAACAGAGCATCAACAGTTTTGACTCCTGACTGGTAGCTTATTAGACAAGTTATTACCTATTTGTGACTATGAAAAATACAGCACTCTCTTCTTCCCATGTAAAAACAGGAAGACAAAGCATGGTAACTTCATACACTACACCTTGATTCTGGAAGCATGAACAGTTCATTTTAAGCACTGTGTCAAATTATACAAACAAGCTGTATTGGGTTTACACGGCAAGGTTTTGGCAGCAGGGGCTGCAGGGGTGGCCTCTGTGAGCAGAGCCCAGCAGCTGCCCCATGTCAGAGCAGAGCCAGCTCCAGCCAGTCCCAAAGGAAGCTGCCGCTGGCCAGAGCTGAGCCAGGGAGCGACGCTGGGTGGGCCTCTGGGAGAGCAGGTCGAAGGAAGGGGGAAAAACCTCCTGTGCAACAGCAGCTGGGAGAGAGGAGTCAGAAATGTGAGAGAAGCAGCCCTGCAGCCCCCCAGGTGAGTGCAGCAGGAGGGCAGGAGGTGCTCCAGGCAGGCAGCAGCAGTTCCCCTGCGGCCTGTGCAGGGAGAGGCCCCTGGTGGAGCAGGCTGTCCCCCTGCAGCCCACGGGTCCCACACGGAGCAGATCTCCACGCTGCAGCCCCCCCGTGGAGGAGCCCCCGCTGGAGCAGGTGGATGTGGCCTGGAGGAGGCTGCGGCCCATGGAGAGCCCCCGCAGGAGCAGGCCCCGGGCCGGAGCTGCAGCCCGTGGAGAGGAGCCCCCGCAGCAGGAGCAGGGGGTCTGGGGGGAGCTGCCGCCCACCCGTGGGGGACCCGTGCTGGAGCAGTTTGCTCCTGGGGGATGGATGGACCCCGCGGTACGGAGCCGTGTGGGAGCAGGTCTTGAAGAGCTGCTGCCCGCGGGCAGCCCCCGCAGGCTCAGTTCGGGCAGGACGGCATCCCGTGGGAGGGACCCCATGGGGAGCAGGGGCAGAGAGGGACCGAGAAGGGGTGGCGGAGACTGACTGTGGCCCCCATTCCCCTGCGAAGCTTTGGGGGGGAAGGAGGTGGAAGAGGGTGGGTGGGGGGAAGGTGTTTTTAGTTTGCTTTTAGTTTCTCACTGTTCTATTCTGCTAGTGATGGGCAATAAATTACACTAATCTTCCTGTGGTGTGTTTGTTTTGCCCATGATGATAACGGGTGAGTGATCTCCCTGTCCTTATCTCAACGCTTGAGCCCTTCCCATTGTATTTTCTCCCCCCTTTTCATTGAGGTGGAAGAGTGAGGGAGCAGTTGGAGTGGGATTTTAGCTGCCCAGAAGGGTAAAACCACCACATAATACTATCTTACCTTCAAGTACCTTGTACGTTCTTATATTTGTGTCATTGATTTTCTGTCAGCTCTCAGGGCATCTCTTTATAGGCAAATGAGTACTTTACAGAACAACCATTTACTGTGATTTACAAGCATCTTATTGCTATAATGGAGAAGTGAATTAAATGATCACAACCAATCTAAACAAATGACATGTAGGGCATATACAGTTTCTTTCAACCAAATTCTCTGCATGCATCATGCATGCTGCAAGCTCTATCTGGGCTTTCTTACTAGCTAAAAATCAACCCTTTTCCTGAGTCAAAGGCATTTATTAAGACAGAAAACCACCCTAACTATTCTCCATGGCAGCATATGAACATCTTCTTGTACTTGGAGGAACAGCACTAACTGGATTCTGCCCAAGCAGCAAAATACTACTGATCAAAAATAAGACTGAATATTTGGCTACTATGGACATCATTTACGGACATTTTTAACCCCATCATAATTGCCAAAACCTGAAAAGCAAGAAGTTTATTTAAAGCAGGAAGGCTTAATGAGAATTCATTAAACTAGGGCTGGTCTATCATCCTGTGTCTTACCCTTGAGCACGGTCTATTAAAGCTGTATTTTCTTTCTAAAATAAAAAGATGCTTGATTCACTCTTTGTTGACAAGATCATGTTGTAAAAACCTCCTTCCCAACATTTCACCCCACTGGTGTCAGCGTAACTGATGTACACTGATCAGATCATACTATTGTGAGGACTCTTGCTCCTTACCCTTGCCACCCAGATTTTCATTTCCATGCAGGCCACATTTCACTTCCTCATTACAGTCTTTATGGGTTGCTGTCATTTACAAGGAATGAAATGCTGTTTTTACAGATGATTTAGCTTTTCTGCCTTGGACTCAGAAATGAAGACAGAATTACTCCGCAAGCAGAATGAAATGAGTATAACTTTATGTTTCGAAAATCACGTTTGTAGAGCTTAAAGCCCATCCTTTCTTTCCACAAACTGAAATAGAAAGCAGCAGTAAGAAGACTTTATTTCTACATATGTCTGAAAAGTACTCCTATAAAATAGCATGAAATATTCCATTGAACTGCACCTCAGACACTGCAGGAACTCCATCTGCTAGACACAGATGCAAAGCAGATAGTTTCTTCTGAAAAGTTGCCAAAAAAATAAAAAGCCACCGAGAGTGAGAGTGGGATGGATCACTTGCTTACATAAGAACTGGCCTCTACCAAAGCTGGGTACCCTTGACTGTACCAGACACTTCACTGCAAACAGTTATAGAATAATCTGCCTTTCTAGAAGACTTTCTCTCACTCTTACCAGTGACGATGATATCCCATGTAAGTGTACCCACTTCAGTCATGCTTCAAGCCACGATACCATTTTTCAAAAAATATACTTTCGAACCTTCCTAACACTTTGGCTTGACAATCAGCAAGCTCTGTATGTTAACTGCATTTAAATTTTTCTCAATTTCTATTTGTGATCTTTCAGTCATTGACTTTACAAGGTGAAAATCACTTAGCAGTGCTAGATGTTTATATTCACAATGGCCTAATTTCTGTGACATACATATTCTAGGGAGACTATTACACTATTATTTGGTGTGTTTCAACATGGTGCCTGAGTTTCTCCACCTTCTCACACCAAGAGAGACATCATTTCCTTCTAAAGGTAAACATGTTTATGTTGATAATTTTAAACTTTGTATCATCTTTCACAACACAAGAACGACAATTTTGTACTGATATACCTGACTTTAGAAAGCACTAAAATATTTATAGAGTACAGTAGGAATTTTTTTTCTGCATAACTTCTAAGCTTTTTAACCCTCCTAAAAGCTGCAATTAGATTAAGAAATGATTCTTTTGACAGGATAAATATGTAAAAATGTTCACGCTGTTTTATTTAATTTAAATTTTCCTGATATCACACCAAATACCTAGCAACATTAAATCTTAAACCAGCATGGTGGTTTTACTCAGCTGGGCAGCTGAACTCCACCACAAGCGCTCTCTCAACTCCCCCTCCTCAAAAGAAAAGGTAGAGAAGAAAAAAAAAAAAGAAAAGGCTACACAGAAGCACAGAGGGAAGAAAAACAAATTCTCTACTTCCAATCAACAAGCAATGTTTGGCCACGTCCCAGGAAGCAGGGCCTCAATGCGTGGAGCAGTTGCTTGGGAAGACAGACATTTTCACGACGAGAGCCAACCCTCTCCTTCCCCTTCTCCACCTTTTATTGCTGAGTGTGACACCACACTGTATGGAAGGAATATCCCTTTGTTCCGTTTAGGTCAGCTGCCCTGGGGATGTCCCCTCCCCACCTCTTGCCCACCCCCAGCCTGCTGGCTTTGAGGGATATGGAGGGAGTCTTGGTGCTGTGCCAGCACCACTCGGTGATGACAACACGCTGGTGTGACACCGATGCTGTTCTAGCTACAGGTGCAGAGCACAGCACTGTATGGGCCGCCGCAGGGAAAGCTAACTCCATCCCAGCCACACCCAGTACAATCAGCTATTTAGAAATCTTCATTATGGCAACTCAAAATCAGCATATATTAGAAATATTTCCAAAATAATCCCCACAAATAGAGGATTTTCTGCTAATCTGAAAGTGAAGTGTGAAGTAGAAGAATATCATTCTCGTAAATTGAGTAATTTTTAGCTCTTTGATGTAATCAAATAGTGAACGAGACATCTTTTATAACAATTAGAATAGTAGTATTAAGGTTAGACTGAATAGCTTACTTTCTAACATTACACAAATTGTACAGACGCATTCTGAGCAGGCAGATCTCAACAGACATTCACTAGGTTTTTGGGCCCTCACTCCAGACAGAATTCTTGTTACTCAGCTCTAGCACTACAACTGTAGTAAGATTTTTTTTCCTCTCAATAGACAGAAAATACCTTTGCTGGTTCTGACCTCTAAGTGTGTTTCCCCATGACTCTGCTTACTAAAAGTTGAGCATTGATTAAAAGCTTTGTGCATTTTCTCCACGAGCACCTTTTATACTTCCTACTTACAATCCAAGGTTTAAACTTTTAAAGTCTCATTTTAATGTGTCAGATATATCCTGGTTTTCCCTACACTCAATGGCAGAAATTAATCATAGGACGTCAGAAGTCAAACCATTTCTACATACATATCATAGGCCTACTCTCAAATCTGAGAACACTTATATTACACTTAAAACCCTAAAAAAGACGACTCTTCAGTGATCTGCTACAATATCCCACATTAAGTGAATGCTAAGAACAGGACATCTCTCAATGAATTAGCTATGTTCACGTTACACTTCTGTCAACATACACTTTCAAAGTACTTTTGATGGATGTTATAAAAGATTGTTGTTCTACGGGTGAGAACAGTGGAGAAGGACCAGTAGGAAAAAAGGATATTCCTTTTCACATTTTATTGGAAACCACTTTCAAAGGAAGAAAGGTTTTGCATTTCCTGGTTTACAGATTTAAGCAACTGAATCACATACTCACTTCTTCTGTGTGAGGTCCAGACCACTGTTGACTATTCCCTCCACCTTGACATTTTTCTGTCCACAGATATTTCCATAACTGTCATATCCTGAAAGCAGTCTTGCAGCTGCTCCTGTAGCTATTGAAAAGCCACAGATAAAACCCTGGAAGAAAAAAAAAAATTAGTAATATTCTCTTTGACAGCTGGAAAAATTGAGTTTAATTCACCTGTTTCTAAGCACAGCTTCTTTAAAAACCCTTTCAGATCAAAGACAGAAAGACAAGGAGAATCCACAGAGAACTACTGTGCAATTATAAAACAAAGTACAAGGCAAAAAGAAGACTCAAGTATCTAACACTGTACATAATCCACGCGGAGTTAAAAATCTTGTAGTTGTTTTTATGAGAGTCATAATATTCTCTTCAAGTGATGCATGAAACAGAAGGGAGGCCAAGGGCAGTCAGTGAAAAAAAGAGCTGGAGTTTTCAAGGGTTATTATGTGTCTTAGAAGACTCCAGACCGTCCTGATTTTCTTACTTTAAGATTTGTTCTTCCTTCAAATCTAGTGCTTTCAAGATGAGCTAGAATGACAAGGTTCATCTGACATAAGTTCATTTTAAGGAAATCTTTTTGCTCTAATGCAAAAGAAGAAAATGGCCAGGTGAAGGCACCAACTGTTCCAAATGCCAGGTTCAAATGCAGGAAACAAGGAGATAAAGTGCAAGAGAATGCAAAACGGCACACGAAGCAACATGAGAAATACCCCAAATCAGGCAGGTCTTGCTGTGAATGTTCAGAGTTCTTACACTGGCAAAATCAGGATCAAGGCAGTGATGATGTGAACAGGAGACTGTTTCCAGAAGAATCACGAGCTGTCTCGCTACATCACTGACAGGGGAAAAGTGAACCATAGGTTTGCTCCACTACTACCGATGAACTGTTTTTATAGATGAGGCAAGCTAAGATTTGAGAAACCATCTGAGACCTGTGTGGAGCAACAGGATCATACACACTTGATGACAACAGGTAATGAAATCTGCATTTAACAGTTAAAATGTGGGTGGTTTTAGAGGTCTAAAGATACAAGAGTGATCTTTATGATGGACAGGCTATCATTGCAGAGAAACCCCAGACAACAGCAAGCTGGTCATTATCCTTCCCTTGCAATGCACTAATGCACTTACAGACTTAATGCTCAAAGTGAGAACAAGGGCAAAGTCAGCAAAAGGCTATCATCACAAATAGTAATTAAACCTGATTTCCAGCCCTCTCTCTCAACTTTCTCAATGTCTTGCTGTTCTATAAAGGACTTACTAGCATGCATTTTACATGCAACAAAACTCAGGCTCTTGGCTGGTTCATATTTTTTTTCCCTACACACACAGTAAGGGAAATTATGTAATTCCTCCCACATCTAATCTAAGTTATGATAATGTGAAGATGACCTCCCAGCCCATCATGGTACCTGACTCTTCAGGTGAACATTGCCCTAGAACACTAACTTACAGGTTATTTGACCCAACTGGATAATTGTTCTGTATACGATATTGCTTAGACAGGAAGATCTGAGGCACTAACCCACAGCAGGCTAATTTATGACTGGTGGAGCAAGTGGGTATAGACTGAGTAACCAGAGAGCATCAACACCACAGGCAGAAGAAAAACAACCACAACAAAAGCTGCTAGCTCGTTTGTCAGGAAATACTGTACTTTTAAAGATTTTAAGATATTCACCTTACAGTGATGACATAATTTGTATAGTTTAAAGAAAAAACTGTCATCTTTGCATTTCAAGTGCAGCCAATGACAAACATTTCAGGAAAAGAAAAAAAAAAACATTTGTCAATGGATTAAGAATTCCAAAGACCAGAGACTAAGGGACTGCAAAAAGAGAAAGCTGACAGCCTTCAGAAATACCAGATAGCTAAGGAAAATTAGAAATAAGAAATTCCAGATAAGCTACTACATAAAAGGCAGCAATACAAGACAGTGACATTCTGTGTTTAAGAAGAACAGAATACATAGATCCATGAAACAACACAAGATAAAAAGACATCGTAACAGCTTGTGCCACCTGGACAAGGTCCTGCACAGCCTGCTGTAGGTGGCCCTGCTCGAGCATGGGGATTGGACCAGATCACCTCCAGAGGTCCCTTCCAACTTCAGCTGTTCTGTGAATCTGTGATTTTCAGTTTTCAGTAATCTGCAGCTCTTGGAGATTTGTTTATCTTTTAATATAAAGTGCACAGAGTTGTGAAGTTGTCTTGAGCAAGATGAGGGTTTCAACACATAGGACAACTCAGATAAAAACACCATACCATTAGAAATATGGTTGTTAGTAGTCGGTGCTTCTAGTAAGCCTCCAAGAAGAAAATGGTCAACTGTTGGATACTCAATCTTTTTTTCTCAGCAAAAAGCATACAGTAATTCACAGAACTGTTTACCAGGCTCAAAAGTATTATTTCCAGGACATCCCCAGTTCCACAAGGAACATGAGTCAAGTGACACCTCACAGTGCTGAAAGTCACATACAAATGAAACTGGAGTTTCAGGGGAAAGGGAGCTGGAGCAAGAACTGGCACGAACAACAAACTCTGAATCCCTATCAAAGGCTTTTCATCTGTGCATACGACCCATTTCTGTTCTCCAGCTCACAGCTCCCATGACGGTATATCCTGCTGACCTTATCCAGTAAATAAGTTACTGGATAAAGAGTTTTAAAACTGCCTTCAAATGAATGCAAACTCACCAACTACATAACATTCATTGAACCCCTTGAGCTTTACTCACCATTCCTACGCAGAAGAGGATGAACAAGAGCAGCCATGGTACATCTGTGCAGCTGTGGTCCTCCAGAGGCTTCCACTCTCGCTTGGAGCTCTTGTGTGAGAAGAGAGAAATGGGGTTAACAACATTTATTTAAGTGCCTCCTATTCTCAACAGAAACAAGGCAGCAAATAATTCTCTGGGGCATTAATGTATAGCAGGAGTTATCTTTCAGCTCTTATACAACTGAAGCAGCTTGGTCAAAAAACTTAAGAGTAAGGCTCATGAAAAACTTCAAACCAAGTGCCTCCATTGGAAGGTAGATTGACGAAGAATTATTTACCCAAGAAACAGGTAATTTATCCAGGAATTTACAGTTCTTTATCCAAGAAACAGGTTCTTTTCACTTTTTTTTTTTTTTTTATTCACTGGAAAGAGATGCTAATGGCATGGAATCAGCAATATTTGCTATTGTAGTTTTCCACACCCACTTTCCAACAGTTTGATTTCCACAAAGGATAAAAGGTTAAACTTCTCAAAAACTCTCGAGTTTGAAAACACTACTGGCAGGTTTAACAAGTATAACACATATAGAAAGGATATAATAAATTGCTGTTAAAGGAACATTTTTTCTATCTGTCAAGAGGCAGCTGAGCATAACACTTCAGCAAAGAAATCCCTAGTCAGTATTGCCCAGGTGTCAAAAAGGAAAGCGTTGTATTAAAAGGTTGAAACACTCAATGATGTTGAGAGCTGTTTAATCTTTGCAATATAGCAAATAAAAAGGCAGTTGTAAGCAATTCAAATTGTTTGCTGCTCATGAGGTAAAATAGGTGTGTATACACCACTAAAATGAAGTCTTTTTGCTGTCTAGACAAAAAGAATAGTCATTTTGCTGTCTAGGCAATACAGCTTTAAAAAAACAATACTTCAAGAAAAGAACAATTTCTACAAAAAAGAACGAACACAGGCTGTAGCACAAAACTAGCCACCATATTAAAGTGTGGATATTAGAATGGTAATATTAATTATAGCTACTTTTAAAAATACATAGTTGCACAATCTTTTTCAGTTAATTCTCAAGTACTTACTGTTCACACATTTCTATCAAGACCTGAAAAACACTAACTTCAGAAGAAAAGGAGATTGAGGAAGGGAGCATACACAACAGCTCTCATCAGAGAAAGATTCAAAAGGGGTTAGCTATTCAAATTTTAGACTTCTTTTCCTCCCAAGACTCTGAAGCATCTTCAAGACTTAGTTTACCGGGCAGTAAATATCAATACTGAATCAAAACAAATGCTGTTGACATTTCATCCAACCATTCTATCTCCAGTATTTTTGCAGAGTTTAATTAATTAAATAATTAAGAAGCTGTAGCATGTAACTTTCGTGATGCGAGCAAATTTTTTTGGTATTCATGACTTTTTGTTTGATTTTTGTTAATTCACAAGTACAAAGCAATCTTTACAAATAATACCATTAGAAAACTACAAACCGCATACCATATAAAAGAAATCCTGCATGCACAATATATCAAAAAGCAGTTTCCTGAACAGTCTGGCTTTTCATTTGGGAATTCCGTCCTATTTTTGCCATCTTATGTTAAGGAAGCTCCACTGGCAGATATATGTGTTTATATTGTTAATTCACGTTGCATAAATTCACAGTTAATAATAATTCACAGTTAATAAATTCACAGAGTTCTGAACAGCTGAACTTCTTTCTATTTTACTCAATAATCACTAGCGAGAGGTGCTAAAAGGTCACATTATGCACTCTACTACACTCATTCAATAAAACTGTCTTCTGATCCTGGCGAGTTCACACTTAGAACTAATACACTATTCACACTTAACATTTACAGCAAGATTGTGGCATTTATATTGTTTTAATTAGCATAAATAGAATTGCATAAAATATGTAAAGCTTCATATTCCTAAATCCACTCCAAGAACCCTGGATATTTTAGAGATTTACTTTCATTTACAAACAGTAGAGAAAAATTTCAGCTCTAGCTCCACCTACGAGTAAAGCTGCCCTTGACAAAAGAGGCAGCACACTAAGATGGACAGGATGGCATAGCGTTTTTTTGTTTGTTTTATCCGCTCTGAACCATCTGCAAACAAAATCTTTTAATAGGATTTTTAAAAGCCACTGGACATCCTCTGGCAATTTAGGTTGTCTGACTAGTCACAGTTACCGTAACTAACCCATTTCATTTACTAACTGGGCTACAATTTTTACTTCAACAAGAGAACTTGGAAAGCCCTGGCATAACATGTAGGTAAAAAGTCACACGGAAGAATTTAGTTTGTGTCAGTAGTCTTTACTTGACTCCAAAACGTTAGTTTCTATTTAAAAAAAAAAAAAAAAAAAAAAAAAAAAAAAGGAAAAAAGCATTAAGGAAGGTATTTTAAGTAAGAAATTTGCCATTGGAGACAACTCAAAAGGCACTAGATACTTATCAGCTGGCAATTTAACCACCCATCAGACTAACATAATGAGAAATGACATCTTTAGAACAGTGTCCTTCTCCACTAGGCTCTCCTCTCTTCTGTCCTGAGGTTGGCACAACACAAGCTAGCTGCCAGTATCTGTTTGCTATTTCCTTTTCAGTTGCTTCCTTGTGCTCTGGATCTCCACTGAATCTTCTTCCATTGCTTTACACCCCTTAATCTTCATCTTTGATGCTGGTGTCTAGGTCTCTCTAGTGGCAACTCCCCTCACACACACAGATATTTACTCGGACATTGATTGATATTCATGATTGGGCAACAGAAATTGTCAACCTATGGTCAACACAAACTCTAACAAGTGTTGTTTGTTCTTCCATCTGGAAACCATGCTTTGTCTCCATTTTAAATGAAATCCCATCAAAATTTTACTAGACGTGCTTTGCCTGCAATCCTAAATGGATTTCCACCTTTCCTCTAGCCAGATTAAGACTCTTCAACATTTGACAATGCAAGAAAGTTAAATAGAGGAAAAATATTTTTAATTAAAAATAATTTGATTTATTTTTTTTTCTCTTCAAACAGAGCTTTCATAATTTATGCTATGCTACCTGCACACCACTACAACAGAGGATCAGGAGCATTTTCAGAGTGCTGTATGCAACAGAGCGCTCTCCAAGATAAACGTGCAAGTTGGGAACATTTGCCTGACTGTAACAGCTATTCAGTGCTGATTTTAGAGGTTAAGAGTTATTTACTTAACAATCCAAATGAGTGTGTCATCATTGTAATCACTGCACTTGAGGCTACCATAGAAGCACTCATCTGTCCAACCAGAGTGCAACACTAATGTAAGTGCACATAAAAAGTGTAAAAATGGGGCCTATCAGGCAAAGAATACAGATAAAAGAAATTACAGAGAATACAAAGAATCATGAAAAAAAAAAAAAAGCTATAATAGATGCCCAGGACATTAACTTCCCTGACACGGTCTGAAGAAAGAAAAAAAAAACAGCACAGATGTTTGTATCATAAAAATTAGGCATCAAAGACTTTCTTTGCATGAGACATTCGTGTGTTTAATGGGCAATTTGGGAGTAACATGACTGAACCAGGAAGCCAACTAAAGAACATCTGCAGGATTATATATATATATATATATATATATGGGTAATCAAGCCTGTGGTTAAGTAGCAAAGATGTGAACAGGATCAGGATAACGATAGAATTTGCCATCAAGAGAGGAAGTTGCATCCCATGAGAAAGGCAGGAGGAAGAAATCCTAAATATACCCACTGTTTGAAGAGGACATGGTGTGGTAAGATTCTAGGCTATTTTAGCTAGCAGGTTTAACATAGCAACTGAAAAGTACAGAACTACTCTGATTAGCATAGGTTATAAGAATAGAAACAGCTTAGTTAAAGATAGGGTAGTGAAGGTCAAAAAAAAAAAAAAAAGAAAAAAGGAAGAAAAGAAAGGGAAAAAACTCTCACATTTTTTCATCCAAAAACAAACCTCAGAAAAGACCCAGGATGAAGAGAGTTCCATCAAAATCCCATAGGAAGATACAAAGATATATAAGTCATGAGGAAGAGCAATCTTCCAAACTACCAGTCTAGTTCCAAGACTACCAAACACAGTGTTAACAAAGCCATACAAAGACAACATTTTAAAGCAATGTCCATAGTAAGCAAAATCAAACTTCATGAGTTATCAGTTGTGAGACAGCCTATTCTGGTTCAAGAGAAGGCTCCCCAGTGCAGGTCCTCAGAGCTCTTGGAAGACCCAAAACCAAAACCAAAACGACAAACAAATTGTTCATTACTTCTACTTGTAACTCATGTTAGATAAAACATAGTGACCTATTATTCTTCTACTTCAGCATTTGGTTTAATTCAGTTCCACTTGAAGACAAAAATAACAGAAAGTAAGACAGACAAGAAATCATTTTAAAACACATGTACACAAAACATTTTGACATTCCCTCTTAGAAAGCAACCAATTTTCTTTTAGTTTTCTTTTACCTTTAACCCAGTTCTAGTAAAACATGAAGATGCTGCAAAACAACCAGCTACCCATTTGCAGGCATCGAGAATAAGCTTTCACATTTCCTACACTTCGAAATGGCCACTTATTTTTCTATTCGATACTGAATACATGTCAAGGCATTTTGACTCATCTCTCTAAACAATCAGGCCTGGATTTATACAGGATTTTAGATCCTAGCATTCTCAGGCACTTCAGCAGTTGGCCCAGTTCCCTTAGCAGCTCACTCCTTGCTTTCATGATGTGACTTTTTCAGACCGAATCAGACTGGACTGATTTTACCGCTCTTCTGAAACTTTTGTTGGGTTTCATTAATGACAGACACACGTCTCATGTACAAAAACTGCACCACTGCTTTCACCATTCACATTCAGTAATTGTTAGACCTTTCCTTAAAGACTGGATAAATTCACAAAATAAATCCATCTTTCCACTCTCTCGTAAACAACACGCACTCAATTTTTTAGACCTCCTCTTCTGGCCCCTAGTCTCCCTCCTCTATCACATCCACCTTCCAAGTTTCGAGTATCTCAGTGACGACAACAACTGCGCACCCTTCACAAAGATTTCTCCCCTGAAAGGATGTTGATATCAAATTACGAAAGTTAATAACATTTAAAATGCCGCTTCCACAGAACTGTTGTTGGGCTGCTGGTTACAAACACTGCTACACATGAATATCCGAACTCCAGTTTGTTCCTCAAAACGATGTCTGTGGCTTCTGTTTTTTGAAGGTGACATACTTCTATCTTGTTTTTAAGCACAGAAACTAGCTTAAAAAAAAAAATCAGTAGTTCTGGAAGGCATGGAACTAGTTACGTTTGACTTCCTTTGCACTTTCTACACAGTACTACATCAGATCCTCTTGTATGTAACACACAGTGAAGGTTGTTATCATTGTGCTTCCAGCAGTAGAAACAATTCCTTATTTTGTTCCCCCCCACCCCTCCCCACCTTTTTTTTTCTTTTCTTGTTCAGGATTTCTGATATCTAAGAATAACATGGCTTTTGCTACAGCCCCTTTCTCTGCAGCAACAGTTTGACCTCAATCTTTCATTAATTCACAGGACTATAATAGCTTTGAATTAACCAACACTGCCAAATTAGCTATCACTGGCAAGCTGGCTGAAGCTGGGTCAACAATTTTAAGACTTACTTGGGAGAGAAAAAGTATTTTTCTGAAGGAATGAAATGTGTGCAATTTGTTCCAAAGCTGTTATTTAAACATAAATTACCAACTGTCTAAGTTATTGCAGAAGGATCACATACATGAACTTTTCAAATAGCTATAATTCATTTAGTATTTTTATTGCTCTGCAGAGAGTCACTATATAAAAATTTGGAATATTGTTATCCTTTTTAACCACTTCCAATAATGCTAAGGGGGTACTGAAAATTCTGGGTTTTTCAACTTAAAATTATTGGGTTGTAAGTATTTCCTTTTTTTTTCCTTTCTAAATGAAAGGATAGTTTTTATTGGACTTTTAAAAATCCTCAGGGACATTATTAGTGACATGGCATTTAAAGATCATGTGTTACAAAACCCCAGTCTAAGAACCACCTTCATCTAACTTCATCCCTTTCAAATTCCCTGTTGCTTTATCACTTTTCTGTAGCATCTGGATTCAGAGTATGTGCAACTGTAGCTCACTGCAGGAAATGACTGCTGTTGGAAACCATGTTTGTGTTTGCAAATCAAGGAATTCAGAAATGACTGTGTAGCTATGTATCTATCTACACGAGAGATAAACAGCCACAGAACACACATAAAATTAATACACAGTGCTTGGAGGCAAAAAAAAAAAGATACTCATCTTGACCAGGATCTTGTGTGGCAAACTGCCATTAAGTCCTGCAGAGCCAAATTTCCTACAAGGAACACTGGTTCTGATGAAGTACCTGAGGTTCAACCAATTCCATGAAGAGCACTCAGATTATTTGAATTGCACAGTGAGTACAGATATAGTCATTCTTCACCTACAGTGCAAGTTTAATGTTCCAGAATTGCTGAGCCCATTGCTGCACTGTGCATGGCACAAAATGGCGCATGAGGCATAGTCCACTCCTGAGCTCTCCTTCAGAAACAGTCAAGACAGGTTAAAGAGGTTGCTACCAAAAATGTGTCATGTATAGAAGGTGTCCAGCAAGCTAAGCTTAAAACTACAAGTTCACGTTATGGAAACATCCCCACACTACCAAAAAAAAAAGTTTTTGAAACATTTTTCAGTGTTTCCTAACAATCATTTGAAGAGCTGGTTCTTTAATCATTTTACATCTCTTTATGAGCTAAAAAATAGTCCCATTCACATGCTTTCATTTACTGTGATGCATGCCACCTATGTAAAAGGAGAAACATGATTTACTAGTTGACAAAAAAAATCACTGCAAGAATGTAATTGTCTAGTTTACCAGAGAGCATGGCACTTTTGTGTCCAAGGTATGGCACACCTTTCTACACTATTCATCTGCTTACAAGAACGAGCAACACGTTGTACATTGTCCTAATACAACTTCTTCCACTTTTCTGAACAGATCCTAATTCTAGAACCTCAAGAGGAAGGGGAGATGAGTCCTGACTCCATTAATAGCTTAGGATGTCTGTAGATTACGCTTGGAGGCCAAAACCAAGAAAGAAGTCCTCCCATCCCATAAGCAGCAGCATCATTGTGACATAAGTAAGTGAAGTATCCAGTCACTTCTCTCCCTTCATGATGAATGTTAAACTGCAGTGAACAAGACGACCAGTATGCTATACCTGAATTGTGTTTTGACCACAACGTTGTTAAAATACGTGTTACCAGTTAAAGGTGTAGAAGTATGTCCCAGTAAAAACATCATGAGTCAGAAACTACTTCATGAAAAATAGGGGATTTGTCTGCAGATCAGTCATTTTCTACTAAATTGGCCGTGTATGAGCAAGTATGTAAAACATGTGAATGTGAAATTAAGGTCTAGCAAATCATTTCACTTTTGCAAACAAAAGCATTAGACAGCTTCTAACCTGTTAAGGTACAACACAAAAGGATTCATACTGAGAGCAAAGGAAAAAATATGGTCATTTTCTAAAGCCTTCACAAATAACAAACTGAGCCTGGAGTCCCTAGCAATTCCAATACAAAGGCTAGTGTTTGTTACCACTAGGGGGAATGAAGCCTATAATTATTTTAGGCTCTTGTATTACTTTGAAAATTGGATGATTCAGTTCCTAAAAAATAAAAACGCTTGCATACGTGGGGAACCACATACACAAACTTCTGAGAGAAAAGAACCATCTCAAGTAAATTAGCTCTCTACATAAAATTTTCTTGTGATGAATGTGCTTTGCCAAAGCAAAGTCTTGGAGTGTTAAAACTATCTGCACTACACAATTTCATCAACTATCTTACTGTTTATCAAAGGAACCCCAGAACTGGTTAAAATGCTCAACATTGACTACAGATTTCCTGACCATTACTTAAAAGTGTTCAGATAAAATACCTAACAGCAGCACACTGCAGGCCACACTACAGCTTAACGTGGATTCTGGTAGTTCCCTCAGGTTCCCATTACAACTGATTTATTACACAGCTATTTCTTGGTACTCCTCCATCACTAGAGTAGGAACGCGTACCAGCAAAACCAGACTTCCACACTTTATCAATAAAAACACCACCATAAGCACACAAATGAAAAAATTCTGGGTCTACCCCTGTTTGTGTGGCTCCCACTCCAAAAAGCCTGCCGATATAGCATTCCCCAGGCGGTAGAGAGGATTTTTGGATTCTCCCAGACTTACAGAACTGACACTAGGCCTCCGGCTTCCAGGGGTAAAAGAGCATGTTACTGTGTTACAGAAGGTGCATACACAGCCACAAGTGGCAGCTATCTCTAAAATAAAGTATTATTTTTGGATAATAAACATGTTCTATCAACATACCCTCCACAATGATACCGTTCTCCAGACAGCAAGAAGACACAAACACCTCTGGGCCATTCCAAAAGGGACTGTATTACACAATATGCAAGTCATGGTGGTGCTTAATGCCCATTTTTGTGGAATGTCTCCTTAGATCTCATTCCAAAATGCTTTATTTTTCCCTATACTGCAAAATAGATGCTAGCTGAACTTTTGGCACCCATGTGCTTATCTGCCTAATGGCTCCACATCACCAGTCATTCCCCGAGACCTTGTCCACCAAGAAGATGCATCTGCTCTTTGAAGTACAAAGCTCTGAGCTCCTGCTAGGAAAGAAAAAGGGTTCTGAACGTGTGATACTACTTCAAAGTTATTGACTGAAACGTAATGAACTTATACTGTGCTTCTCCAATTCAGTGTTTCCGCACCTGCTACTTCGTTAATGATCCCATACACCCCACACAATATTTACGAGTTTTCAACATAACGTAAATGAAATAGAAAGTACATAAGACAGCACTCAGAATATTAGTGATGGTGCAATATCAAGATGTTTACACTGAAAATTCGCACTTGAATCCTTCACTTACGAATCTGACATATGCTGCGTTGTGTTATCACCTAGCACATTATTTCAGTCATATTTAACACTGCTTCTAAAATTCCCTTTGTGACATCACTTCCATCATGGTCTACAACTTAAATATTTATCTTGCAACATAACACAGCTGTTTAAAAAAGAGCCAACACGATCAGCACACCTGCTGATATTTTGAAGTTAAGAAATAAGGCCATCTGGAGATAAAAGCTCAGTTTTTCACCCTCAAAGTATTTATTTCTTGTTTCTTCTCTTCATTACACATAGTTAAGCACTTATTTGAAAGCGGTAATAAATAAGAACACTTCACAAATATGACAAATATTTTTCAGATGATTAAAACATACATTTCAATGAATGTTTCCTATTTCCATAGTTCTATTGATGATTATCAATAAAAAGAAACATGTTTGATGATATTTTACACCTAAAAAGTTAGTTCATCCATGCTGAATTTTCTAAGTGTACATCAATCAAGCAGATCCTCAGATTTTATTCTTATTATGAGACTAAGTCCCAAATTACAATTTTTTTTTCACACTTTGGACTAGTAGAATTTTGTCCAGCTACAGCACGCCCTTTGCTTCCAAACAAGCTAGCTTTGCCACAACATGACATTAGCAACAGAAAAAGAAACACAGTAGAAGCCCCCACATAGGTGGGGCTCCATATAAAAATAAGGACATTACAAAGAAAATGCTCAGAAAATGCTGCCCCTGTTTCTGTGCACTCTCTCTGTCTGTGAGTAATTTGTACTAAAAGAACTTTCTCCTTTCTGAACTGTCTAAAGCTAGAATTCAAGACCAAAACCAACACAACTTTTTAAGAGCTCATGGCCTGTAGAATACTGTTGTGAAAAATGATGTTACCATATACTAGAGGCACTGATAGCAGTTTGCTAAGTATTCTTTCAAAATGCATCCCACATTCAAACAGAGCTGTCAACGGAAAATCATAAAATCGTGTATTTTTGTATTGCATTTGCAGTCGTTACAGAAGAGCATCCTATGGTTCAAAGGCAAAGGCCTACTGGGCAGAGGGTTCTGTGAATTTAGAGGGCTCATATTAGCACATGTCAACACAAACATGATCCTAAAAAAAAAAAGTGACACTATACTGAACACTAGGAATCAACACTTGCATACACTGGCTACCTATATTATTCCACATCACTGCATACAAAAGCTGAAAGACTGAGCTATAATGGAAATGGAGAAGCCAGTATGCATATCCAACCATACCTAAAGGATATCAGCAGCACCAGTTTCCTCTAATGGAGATCAGGAAAACCTACAGCTTACACAGTTTCCTCAGTAAAAAATCCTGACTTAACAGGTCCAAAATTCTAGCATAACAAGAACAAAAACCACTCAGGATTACAGTAAGAGGGCAGTCACAGCCTGAAGACATTTAAAAAGCATTAGACTAATAAGAACTAATGGTAAGAAGGCTCTAAATGATTTATGGAAGAAAGAGTGGAGGGAGAATAAAAAGGGAAATAATGTATCTAGCACTTTATCACATAAGCACACTTCCTTGTACATAGGCAATTATTTTGCAGTTCTTCATAACAAACTAGGGGGAGCCTGAAAAAGCATTCCCAGGACACGATGATAATGACCTTGAACAAAACACTTTAATGGGTTTCCTGTTTTGTTTCTACAGACCTCAATAGGATATTCAGAGTTCCCTTCCTCAGTCAAATAATGCATCTGGAGAACAGCAACAGTGGTTCCAGTGAAAAAAAAAAACAAACCAGTCCAGAGTTCATTTGTGCTGTAAACAGCTGCTTAACTATATCACATTTATTAAGAGAGGATATCAGGCGTAAGTTACTGCATTCTTTTTGCCACGACACTCCACTCTATTCTAGCAGTATTACTGGTTAAAACAGCTACGGCTAGAAACTGTCATGTAACAGGCAGGACAGAATCTCAGCCTTCCTATATGCTGCAATCATCTCCCGTTCTTGCAGTGCATTGCACACTGGGCATTGAAATTATACTAAAGCAAAGAACATTAATCTTAAGACTGGAAAGCTAAACTTCAAAAAGAAGGGTTTTGAATTTTAACTCTTTGCTCTACTTATAACATTCTTGGGGTTGTTTGTGTACAACCATACACTTTCATTCCACATTACAAATTTGCTTACCTAAAAGGCTTTAAAAAAAGAGGGGGGCAGTGTAGGGATAAGAGGCCATTAAATGCGATGAGATGTATTTACTTCATAAATCTGTAAAAGTTTAAAGTAATAGGAAGACTTAGAAGAGCCCTCTAATTTATTCACCAACACAGACTTGTTCCCTGAAAGTTATGCATAAAAAAGCTCTCCATTCAAATCAAATATTGGTTTGATTCGAACATACGGTTTGATTTTTGGGTTGTCCAAGCAGGAGCTGGACTTGATGATCCTTGTGGGTTCCTTCCAACTTGGGATATTCCATGATTCTATAGGTAAAAATTTGCAAATCAGTTTACTCAGTGGGTAGAATTAATCTGGCAACACTCTGTGTAAGTGGTTTTTAGAAGCAAACCATAAGATTTACACAACTGCCCAGCTTCCTCAAGTGAGAAAGATGCAAACACACAATAAAAAAACCACAGTTTCTATCTTTTTTCTGCAAGTTTTGATTTTCACAAACAAAACCACTGAAGTTCAAATGAACAAGAATTATAATTACGAGAAAAAAAGGCATGCATAGTTAGCACAAAGCTCCCCTTTAGAATTAACAGCATGAAGACAGCTGACAACTTCCCCACATAACCACAGTGTCATTTGTTCATCACAAAAAATAAAAGTTGACAGTTGCACGATGCTGAATACACCCTTATGATTATCAACCTACAAGTCTGATCGCTGACAGCAATCTAGATGCCAGTTAGATTACTGTAACATAAGCTTTTAATTTAACATTTACTATTAACGATGCAAGATAATTAATCCTTTCTAAAATCACTCTCACTTTGCAGAAGAATTGTCTTATAAGGATGCAATGTTCCATGCTTGCTCTTAATCCAAGAATTCATTTTTGAAGTGCCAAAAAAAAAAAAGCCGGTCTGAGTTACCTGTCTCACAAAGCAAAAGGAAGTAATGTGTTACTTACAACTTTTAAGATCTGACACAACTGAAAAACAGTCTAAACTTCAAAAGTAGCTAACATCACTCAATGAATTTGAAGAAGGGTATTCACAAGTAGCTCTGTAGTTAAAATATTTCCTTCTGTGCTAAGATCAAAAGGAATCATTCGCACAAGTTGTACAGTTGCTTGTGACAGCATTTGTAAAATATACACCTGATGCTTCACAGGAAGTGAGTGGAGCTCACAGACCAGAAATACAGCAGAAAAAAAAAAAGAAAAAAGTAAAGAGCTCCATGAGGTGCCTGACTGATTTATTCTGTTCTCAATCCTGCCTGTATGCTTCATCCTTCATACTGCTTGCCAGAGGCTTCATCTGGTGTCAAGGTGTTGAAAGGGAAACTAAACCTTATAGCTGGTGAAAGCAGAACTCACAACTCATTCTGCTTCTGCCCGTCAACACTGTTACTCAACTGGTCTTCTTCCTTCATCATATCCATGTCCACAATGAAACAGGCATGGTTTGGTGCCCCTTATATGCAGAAATTTGAGGGCAAGAACCTCTGACAAAGCTATGGATGAAGTGCAATTAATGACAGGTATTATACGTAGCACCTCACAGGAGACTAAAATGTCACCAGAACTATGAAAATATTTAAAAAGCTAGGAATTCTACATTTATTCTGTGATGCTTTGATAGCGGGTGCTTAATGGAAAGTTAATGGATGATCTGTCTTCTCCTCCTTTTAAAACGGAAAGCTCTTTTGACCAAGGCCACCAATAAAACCATCAAGAATAACATGTGCTTTGTTCACCTCACTTGCACCTCCCGTTTCCAGCAAGATTTGAAGCTCCTTCCACAAATTTCTTGGATTAAGCTTATAGCACAGAAAGTCGTAAGGGTTAAAACAATAACAAAAACCAATACAGTTATTTCCCAGACCCAACACAAACAGCAAGACCCCAATAAGTTTACTTGTCCTATAACAGCATGCCAAAGCAAATACCTTGGAACTACTACAGTCAGCCTCTTCAATTCGTCTGTAGAAGAGCAGGAATGGAGAAAAGATTCCGTATCACAACTACTCCAAGAAAAAGTAGTTTGAGAAGGTCCACTTCTTCCCACAACTTGTTCCATTTCATAACCTATGAATTTCTGACTCCCATATACAACAACGCTAACTTTGTGGAACTGTGCTATAAACCAGACCAGTGGAACAATCCCAATTAAAGAAAGGTTGCTTGCTTAAGAAGAAAAACACCTGTATGGATTACTTCAGTCAAACAGGTTTACAGCAGAGCCTGACATTATGATGAGATGGGAATGACGAACTCTTACAGTACCTTCCGCAAATCCAGTTTATCATGGACTAATACAACGAGACAGCAGAAAACACCACTGGTGAAGGAGAAGACCAGAAAGAAAGGGAAGAGAATATTGCTACTCAACTGCAAACTTGAATTTTCTACTTCAATGAAATTAAACCTATTAGAATGAGTTCAGAGGAAGGCCATGAGGATGATCAGAGGGCTGGAGCAGCTCTCCCATGGAGACAGGCTGAGGGAGCTGGGGCCTGGAGAAGAGAAGGCTCTGGGCAGACCTTACAGAGGCCTTCCAGTACCTAAAGGGGGCCTATGGGAAAGCTGGGGAGGGACTTTTTGTCAGGGGATGTAGTGATAGGACAAGGGGAGGACAAGGGGCAATGGCTTGAACCTAAAAGAGGGTAGATTTAGATTAGATATAAGGAAGAAATTCTTCCCTCAGAGGGTGGTGAAGCACTGGCACAGGTAGCCCAGAGAAGCTGTGGATGCCCCATCCCTGGAGGTGTTCAAGGCCAGGCTGGATGGGGCTTTGAGCAACCTGGTCTGGTGGGAGGTGTCCCTGCCCATGGCAGGGGGTGTGTGGCATTAGATGGTCTTTAAGGTCCCTTCCAACCCAAACCATTCTATGATTCCATAAAGAATATGATGTATAAAAAATTCTAGGGATATACAGCAACCATGCTCTGTTCTTGTCATGTGCTTTTAAGAGTGTGATTTTTTTAACACGTATTTTTAAATAATCATGCAGATATTTTTCAAGTGCATGATTCAGATCACAAACATTTAATTGATTTGTCAAGGAAAAAAAAACAAAAAACAACTGGAAATACAAGCACACACAGCTGCAGGGAAGAGAAAATAACAGTCAGAATGTATTTGCAAATGAAGAGTAACAACAGGACAGTATCACAGAAGCTCTGCAAGAATACAACATCAAGACGTAGAGAATTATTGGCAGTACCAAAAGCAACAGAGGCCAGGGAGAGGAAGAAATGAGGGGAAGCCTTTGAACTTGGCCAGAAGGAGTATGTGGAGAGCTTAATGAAGTAAATTGCAGCTCAGCACACAAACAGTATTGGAAGAACTTAGTATGAAGCAAGAGGAAAGAACGTACAACAACGGATTCAGATTTCATGTTCCAAGAGTTTGGAAAAGAAGGAAAGCAGACTAGAGTTGACTGTCAGTTTTACAGATGGAGGACAGTAATTCAGAATAAAAATCAGGTAGGGAATATGATGCCAGAAAAAGGTAAAAACCCACACATTTGGAGTTAAAATGGAATGAATGGGACTTTGGGGCCAGGCTCAAGCAAACATGAGAATCCAAAGGTAAACATGCCAATTCCAATCGTGTTTTTTTGGAAACCTTTGGATTCTGCAGGGAAAGAGATACAGGAAAAAGCCTAAGGCAGAGCTCCTGACAGCTTGCAAATTAAAGGAACTGGGAAATGAATCGAAAAAAAAAAATTAGACAATTGAGTATGAAATATAAGACAGGAAGAAGACATTAAAGAAATCCACCTGGCTCAACAACCAGTCACAGGTATGTGCAATAACGTAAATAAGATGAGGAGGTGGCAGTCATGAGAAAGGACTTGGGAGATGCAGTAACTAAACAAGAAAATGGCTGGCAAAGTCACAACAGAAGTAATCACCTCCCTCAGAAGCAAAAATGAGGATTAGCAGATGAAGATCAAACAGGCCAGGGAGCTGAAGAATAAACTTAATGAGAAATCAACTTGATAAAGTCATAAGGAATGAGGGTGAAGAATCGTGATGACTGTACATCAAAGGATAAGACGAAGCTAAACAGGTAGAAATAAGAAGTGAGGCAACATGAAGGAACATCTGGTGGAACCCTGCTCAAGGAAAGCTTAAGAGGAAATAAGGAAAGGGGAAAATAAAAAGGCAAGGCTAGATGAAGAAGCCAACCTCTATTGTTAATGATAAAGGGAGGAGAAGACAGACGTTAGACTGTAATGCAGTGTTGTACCATTGGTAGAACGATTTCTGCAAACAATATGCCAGACGAAACTGTTGCTGGTAAAATATTCAGCAACCACCTTTTGATTTGGATTTCCTGAGGAAATGCACAATTGCTCACGGTTAAGGAATTAAACAGTCAACCATTGTTTATAGCCCAGTTACATATACGGGATGCTAAGGTGAATTACTGTACCACATCTCGCTACACACAGGGAAAGCAAATGAAAGGTTCGGCAGCATACTATTAACATCACGAGATCTGGCAGGGGAGCGCAAATTTCACTGGAAAACAAGATCAGTTACATGAAACCTCTGAACAGGACAGACACTGAAAACATCTAATCCTCTATTTCTCCTGCATTTGGTGTAGCGTCACCCACAAACAAGCCTGCTTTTTCCTTTAAGAGCAGAACAGAACAGGGCACGGCAATTCGGATTGATAAAGAACACCCAGAAAGGGCCTATTAAACACTCACGAAAAGCAATCTGGGTGGAAATCGCGGAAAATAAGGCTGGAAGGGACTTCAAAACATTGCTTGCAAACATCAAACTCGCTCGCGGTGCTCCAAGTCTGCACCGGCTTCACTTGCGGCGCTCCTGACAGCTGTTTACTGCCGTGGTTTGAGCAGACCTCCACGGCACGGACCCCACGGGCTCCCCCGGCAGCCTGCTGCAGTGGCCTGACAGTTCCCAAATCCCCTCCTTGCATCTGGGGGGAACGAAATCCCTCCGGAATTCAGACCCCTTTTACCCCCCCGCCCCAACAGGCTCACTGCCTGCCTCTTACAGCGCTGCTGCGCAGGAAGGACGTCCACCGGACAGCTCTCTGCAGCGTTTTGCACGGGAAGGACGGAGCCCTCGTTAAAAAAAATAAATAAATAAACAAGAAGAAAAGGGAAGAAAGCCCCTGTCTGAAGGGCTGGCTTGCAAAAAGTCAGCCCTGTGATGAGTCATCTGGGACAGCGGGCGGACTTTTCCCCCCTCGAAGCTGGGAAGGGGGGGGGGGAGAGCCGGATCCGGCGACCACAAGCGACACCGCCGAGGGGAAAGCGCGCTCGGGAGGGCACGGCCGGCGGGGGCTGGTCCCTCCCGGAGCCTCGGGAAAGGGGCAGGGCGGGGGGGGGGGGGGGGGGATAAATAAATGAACAGCGAGAGGCCGGGATGGGGTTAAGGGGGGGGAGGGGGGGGGGGACGGGGTAAAGGGGGACACGGGGATAAGGTGGCAGGGGGATAAGGGGGCAGGGGGACGAGGCGCTCACCTGCGCGGCGGAGCTGCAGCAGCCCATGGCGTCCCCGCGTCCCCGCCCCGGCGGTGCCCGCTAGGCGCCAGGCGGCGGCGGGCAGGCGCTGGGCATCCACCCGGCGGCACGGCCCGCCCCGGGGCGGTGGTGTTTGTGTGGCGGTGGCGGCGGCGGTGTCGGTGTCGGCGGGGACGAGGCGGCGCTGCGCAGCCGCGGGGCCGGGCACCGGATCGCGGACACGGCACCGGCTCCGCCGCGGCGCCCCCCGGAGCCTCCCCCAGCGGCGGCGGCCGCGGTTGAGGGGCGGGGCTTGAGGAGGGGGGCGTGGCTTGTGGGGGAGGGGGGGCGGGGTTTAGAGGGGAGGGCGGGGCTTGGGGCGGGGCCAGCGCGCCGCAGCGCGGGGGGTACCTGCGCCAGCGGCCGGCACCGCCTCCACTTCCCGCGCGGCCGGCGGCTTCCGGTGGCGCAGGCTCGTCTGCCCGGCCGCCCTGTTGCCATGGCAACAGCGGGCACAGGCCTCGCCTCTCTCCCCCCCCCCGCCCCCCCCCTCCCCGTTTCTCCCTCTCCGCCCGGCCCCGTCTCCCTGTGGCGGCACCGTGGGGTGCTGAAATGGTGGTCCTGGGCGGCGGGGGTGGTGGTGGCAGCAGGAGATGTGCGTGTGCTCCATCCCCGCCTGGGCAGCTGTTTGCCGCGTGTTTGTGAACCCGGCGTGGGCGAGTGGCTTTAGCCTTCCCCCCGGGCACGGGTTTCGGGGGGGGTTGTTCTGAAGTGCCTGCCCCCGTGGTGCTGGGAAGAGTTGGGCTCGGGAACACGTTGGGGCGATGAGAACCGCGTTGGGGTGGTGGGAACCACATCAGCGCAATGCAGCGCGTGTTAGGACAATCGTGAACCACATCAGGACGATGCGAACCACATCCGGACCATGTGAACCACATACAGACAATGCAAAAACCGCATTAGGACGATGTCTGATGTATTGGTAACACAGAAATTCAGGCTTCAAGCGTAGGCTGGACCACATCTGTAAACCACACAGTTAGCAAGTGCCTGAAAGCTTTTGAACTAGGTGAGGTCTTGTAGTCATTAATGGCAGCAAAGGCAACAGCTTTCCTCAGAATGAAACACCGTTCCCCCTGGAACCTCACAGCCCCTCAAAAGGTAAGTTTATGTGGCCCAGGAGTTTTATCCAAAGGTGGCCCGAATACATTAGGAGACTCCAAATTATAAAACATTTTGCTGAATCTTTGCAGCGGGTTTAATTCGATCAGCACAATAGACTATCCGTGAGTAGGAATAACACCATATTGATTTCAGTTTAAAATGATCCTTTGACAGGCAGAATGAGGCAAAAGAGGCCTTGTGACTAGAGAAGGAGTCTAGTTTAAGAGGCTTCCAAAATAGAACTAAAACTGGCATGTGGGTGAGTTGTGAATCATAAGTCTTTTTTAGCTCTTCCTCAATGGCAAGTAACATCACTTTCGCAATTTTCACTTTGGACTTTATAACACTTGTGCTAAAATATCTTTTTACCACTTGTACACACCCTGGCATTATTTTCGGTTGCTCTGCCAGATTCTATCCAAATATTTCTGTTGTATTTGAAAGTATGACCATCAAAGAACTGTTCTGCAGGAACGCGCTCTGGGAGGCATGTGCCTTTTGTGACTGACACTGGAACAGGTAACAAGAAACCCCTAGACATTCCTTGTGCATCTTGGGACATGTCACTTTAGTTTCTTTGTTCCTCAGTATTGCCGTTTGTAAAATTGACCTTTGTCCCAGCATTTCTTTTTCAGTTGCTTCAGTAACAGCAGGATGATGAGAGTGCCATAAATGTGATTTAGTCCGTTTGTTAAATAGACCTTTTTTTTTTTAATAGTCCTTGCGTTTCATCCAAGTGTTGTCATTATAATTAAATACCGCCTTCTGCTTTCTAGTTACAGACTTCACACGTTCAGCACGATTATCAGAAGATGGTAATGGATTAAACACAGGCTCTGCCCCCCACGTTTGTGGGCTCTTTCCTGCCAATAGTCAAAAGCTCTGCGTAGGGGGAATGGTAGATTTGTAGTGATTAAAGAATCCTGGGCCTTCAGTGGCTGGAAGAGCATTTATGTAAAAGCTTGTAAAGACATACCAGCTGTCGCATAGGTAACTGGGGTTTAGTGTAAGTATGTGACAACTGTGGAAAGCAATTGGACAAATCCGAGCCTTAGAAGTAATCACCAGAGTAATTGCCCTTATCTGTGCGTCTGCCCTGAGGAAATTAGTTGCATTTTTGACAGGGATGCAGCAGCAGCAATAGAAGTCTGGCTTTCCTTAGTTCAGCTCTGCTTTCTTTGGCCAGTCACACAAAGGAGAGGAAGAGTTAAAAGGTTCTTTCTTATTCATGTTTGCACTTGCTTTTGTATTTATTCAGATTAGTATTTCAGGAATAAACTGGAAGGTAAAGAAAGGGGGATTGCTGAATCTTAATTCAGTAATACATAAGTTGAACTTTAAGCATATGCCTAAGTACCTTTTTAAGTCATGTTTCATGGATTTCTTTCTGAATTTGATTATAATCTGCTCTAAGGTATCTTTACATTGCAAGCTGTTACAGTGTAAATCTGACTGCCCAGATTTAGAGTTAATAAGAATCTAGGTCTTTTTCTGTAACAGATTTGAATCTGCCCTTCTCCCTTCAGCTAAGAAGGATGAGCTTCATCTGTGTTTTCATTTCATTGCTAGACTCAGAATGACAGGTTAGAGTTTCTGAAGTACCATCTGATATTCCGAAAGGGAGCACCACAGAGAAGGCCCTAAAATGACAAAATGGCTTTGGTACTTGAGTTAAATAAATTGTAGCGTATATCCAGACTGGTTCCACTCTAGGAAGTGTTGGAGGGCGAGGGGGGAACAAAAAAGAAGATAAGGAAACATTCCAGAAGGTGTGAAATCTGTGACGATATTTACCTTTTCTCATGAGATGTAAGATCCTGACCTTGGACACCCATGCTTAAACACTTAAGTATTTTACAAAGGTAGAAAAAAATCGGTAGCTTCTATTACAAATTAACAGGAGACATGCCTGTCAAATAGCACTAGATAAAATTCAGATTTGTTGTATATGTTCCTAAATAAGAATGTTGGGATGGAGTTTTCAGGCAAGCTCTGTAATGGGCTAACTGCTTAATCAAAAGGAGGTCCAAATCTGCCCTCACTGTTGATGGACGGTAAGAGTTACACCATGCAGACTAAATATCGAGTACTGCAGCAGCAAAGTGTTGTCACAGTCTGTGTATTCCCCTCCCTCTTCTAAAAGACAAATTCAGCTTGTTATCATTACACTTACTTCTTCCACCTACCACTGAATTTGCAGGCATGAATGCTTGGCAATGACTCTGTATTTTTTAAAATCCTGTCCTCCGTGTCTGGTCTCAATATTTTTGTTTGTTTGATTGTTTGTTTTAATCTGTTTTAATATAGAATAACACACATTCCCTTCATAATCTGCCCTGTGAACAAACTAGCTGTCTTCCTTTATACAAGTCTGTCCGTGCAGGGTTTGAGAGTGATTCTGCTGATTTCAGAGCACTAATGAAAGTACAATGTAAGAAGGCATTCCAGTAAACACACTGCAAATAGTATGTCTCTGAGCAATGTGGTGATAAAGCCCATTCCCCTACTCAGGGTTTTGAGTCCACGTTATCTTCTATACCTAATAAACCACCTGAAACTGATTGTCTTCTTGAAGAGTTAAATGTGCTTTTACACTTGTTTACTGCTAGGGAATTAAGGCACGTGTGTTTGTGTTAAGTCACACAGGACACCAGTTATGGAGCAGAGAACCGAAGCTGTATCTTGCGAGCTGCAGCTTGTACACCCAAGGTCCTGTTGGTTAAGTGTTAATCAGTCATGGCAAAAGCATATGAGGTATCCCACTTAGCAGTTAGAATGACAGGATTCTTGCAGAATTTTTCACCTCTGACCAAGAGAAGTTATATACTGCTCAGTAACACTGAGCTCTCAGGTTAGAGCTAAGATTTTCTTCTTGCTGCCTTTCAGACCACAAAGTAACAGATAATTCAATGAACTTACCGGGAAGCTCACAAAACCTGCTGTGATTCTACTTTTTGCTGTAGTCCCATAAATTGATCAGGTTCAGTCTGTTTCAGTTTGAGAACTAGAGACTCCAAGGAAAGAGAAAGAGCAACAGAAAGCTTTCTGAATTAATCAGGAGGGTGAAATTTTCCTTCCCCAGTTCTGAATCAAGATTTTGGTCTACTGTAGTCTAGGAGATGTAAGATTTTGGTGAGAGGTCAGAAGTGTATGGTAGAGGGCCTGTCTGTTGGTGGCTATCCAAGAAATTCAAGACTCATTAGAAGAATAATATTTTGGTGTGTTGGCAAAATGCCTTTGTAAGCATCTGCTCTCTGCCTACAGTAGTCCATAGATGGTATAATGAAAGTAAAATATCTTTCCTATATTAAAATATGTTGCTTTGCACAATTTAAAACCTGTTGGATTTCATTCTGATATTGGACACCTGTGCATGAAGAACTGTATGAATAGATCATTTCATGCAAGCAAAACATCTGTCAGACTTTTATATCATTATCAACCTGAGCTGGAATCACGCTGGCAATTTGTAGCTGAAATGTTCCATATCCAGCATCCAACTCACTGAGAAATACGCTCTTCATAAAATATTCTTTACAGTAGCTGGGATGGTGCTGATGCACGGTGGGGAAGGAGAGATGTCCAACTGATGTCACAGTAGTAACCAGAAAAGCGTTATTTGTTTCAGCGTTGTGAGAAAGTTTTGTGTTGCCCAAAGGAGACACAGAACGCCAAGCGCAACTCTTCCAGCAGAGGCGGTATCATCATAATACATGATTAGCCATTACAATCTCTTGTCATTTCGCTCTAGGAGAATTATGGCTCTCACACTGAGGATGTATGACTACAGATGGAGCACTGCCTGCTACAAACGTCTTTACTGCTGCAGTAAATCTCTTGGAGAAAAGTTACTGCATAAAACAAACAAAATCTATGCTAAAAGGGACCTGTCATTTGTTTTCTTAGGGAAGGTGGTATGAAGGGAGGTTCTGTTCCACTCTGCATTCCTTAATGTCATGCAAGGAAGCATTCGTCAAGGAATATTCAGCTTACTCTCAGAGTAAGACAAGAAAAGAGACATGGCAATATTCAGTGTGTTGTGTGACTCAGGCTTTCTCTATAGTACTTTGTGTGAGAGGGAAGGACAGACAGAGACGTTGCTACCCAGAAGCTGTCTTAAGCTGTGGTGGACTTTACATTAGCTGTATTAGTGGCCAAGCAGAAGTTGCTGGACTGTGGATGCCCCCTCTCTGGAAGTGTTCAAGGCCAGGCTGGATGGGGCTTTGGGCAACCTGGTCTGGTGGGAGTTGTCTCTGCCCATGGCAGGGGGTTGTAACTGGGTGATCTTTAAGGTCCCTTCCAACACAAACCATTCCTCAGCTCCACAGTTCTATGGCACTGTTCTAGACAATTGGCTGTGGTGGATGTCTGCATCACCTGCAGAACTGGCATTCAATTCAGGCGCAGACTTAAGACCAAACACGATGCTTTACCATTGACACAAACACTTATGGATGCACTGTAGGTGAGCAGACACCAATGGAGATCAAAATACTGATGGGTAATCTGTGTGTGAGTCCTGGAAAGGGCTGTTTTGAAACTTTGAGGGTGAGTTCTACCAGCAAGGTGGTTAGAGAGACGGGACTGTCAAAGGGCTCGACCTAACTCAGCTCCATACCGTAGATGGCAGAACACATATACAACCAGTGCAGATGGCAGTGACAGCTAACAAAAGATGTAAAGGGCTTCTCCGTGATTTGCACATGGCGTTTTTGCTCAAGGATGGGCTTCAAAGGCCCCAACCTCATTGTTGTGACTGGCTATCCGAAGAAACTCGCTTGTGGTTGTTCTCTGTATCACTCGTGTTCACCTTTAAAATGAGGGTATCAACAATTTGAAAAGCAATTTATTTTTATACAGTGCCCCCATTCCAATTAAAATAAGTACAAATATATGTAAAGAGGAATCAAGATCTATTTGAAATCGAGGTTCCTAATTTACATTTCCTACGAATGCAGACGTACTTATCTTTGAGCTCAAAACAAAGTGCTTTGCTTATTAAGTGCTTTTGCCTGTAAGTGCTCATAAGGATGTCGGAAAAACAAGTGTTAGGTTAATTGTTCTGCCTCAAACTAAATACGGAGACTTTCAGAAGTTCTGTACACCCATCAGCTCCTGTGAATCTCAACTTTCTTTCTGAAGAAAAAAAAAATAATAATAACATTCCTTCTTTAAGCAAATAACCTTTGAATGTGATAGAGCTAGTGTGACCTATCTGGAGGACTTCCATTCTTACCGGTCCTGGTATTACAGCTGTATGATGCTGTGATCCTGTATATTACAGCTATATAATGCTGTGAACAATATATATATGCCTCCAGGTTGCATATGTTCATTGGTATCAGATATTGCACTGCCCGTGACCCCTGAACGAGGCTTCTGCTGGCTGAGGACAGGTGTGAAGTGTGCATTTCGTTATTTAATTCTCTTCCGCTGAGCTCTGTGGAAGACAATGGCAATATTGTGAATCTGATAGGTGAGAGTCTCTGTTGTTGTTTCAGGATAGAATCTATCTGCATACCTCTGTTACCTATGGGAATAATGGATTTAATGTGTTCTGACAGCACCCGTGTCAAAGGAACAGCATATCTATTTTCCTCTGCAGTTTCTGGAGTAATGGTATTTCAGCGATTACTGTAGCATAACAGCACTTGTTTTTCTAGAACAATACTTGTTAACAGTTTGAGAAGTCATTCTGTGGTTATTAAGAAATGAGGCCTCAGTTTGGCAAAATGTGTTTATGTAATAGTACCACAAAAGTCTACAGTACTGTCGACATGCTTACCTTTAAGCTCATAACTAAGTGCTTTGCTTAGTGAAAGCCTGTTAGTGTTCACAAGAATGTTGGAAAATCTGACCTGGTGCAACATTAATTTTCCTAACTTGTATCATTTTCAATGACATTTGCAAAACCTTAAATTTATCCCCTTCAATTAAATGCCTGGGTAAAGCTCTTCTAGCGCTCAGATTCCACATATTTCCATTGCTTTGTTCCAACAGGTCTACGTTTCTTTTAAACTCATTTTCCTTTCTGTATTGGACTGTGTAGCCTGCAAAGGTCCATGGTCAAGGTGACAACATGCTACAGTGGCACAAATGGGATACATTCAATTCCAGAGATCTACTGTGCACTGCAGTGGATGTATAATCAGTTGGGTAATTACTTTTAACACCCTTTCTTCTCAACAATACAGCATGGGAAAGACTGGCTTTTGCAAGTTGCAAACATATAATAGAACCACGGACTACAGTGGACAAAAAAAACAAGCCTCTTTTTACTGTGTGCAGGGCAAGCTGACCTGCACTTTGACAAAAATCAAGATGATTGTATCTGCAGTATCTGTTTTGTGCCATCAACTTACTACACAAAAATATGTCATGAAAAGAACACGGGGAAGATGGGTTAAAAAAAAAAAAAAAGACTAAAGCAACAACAAGCCCAGCAGTCTAGTTGTAGTAATTCTCCAATAATGAGGACTATAAAATGGTCAGCATTGTATGAGGTTTAGTAGATTATTGTCTGGTGGTCAAGCAAGCTGAGTTCTGTTTCTAGATTGGCCAGTGGCTTACACTGCTAGTTTATACCACCTGTACGCTGCTAGCATTGTGCCTGTAACAGAAAAGATATATGGCAGTAAGATCATTAATTGTAGGAGAATGCTCTGCAATCTCGGGAGAGGATTTTACATCTATAGAGAGAGTTTTCTGTAGAACCAGATTATCAGCAGGCACATATATCAGCCTTTCTGTAGCTGATGCAGCCTCATACTAACAGCTGTGGGGTCCAAGGCCACAAAAAGCTTGGGTGGGTGAAAAAAAAATCCTTGCCCATCTGCAATACTCACTGTCATATAAGCACCAAAGAAAAAAACATTGAATAATGGCTGACATCATTCTTGAGAAGAGTATGTTCTATTAAATTCTTCAAGCATTTCTTCTTATCAGCAGTTTTATCTCTGATTACCAGGTCTTTGATTACCCGGAGGCTATGGACAGCCTGCAGAATAAGCAGAGACACAGTTGTTTCTCATTGTTCATTCAAACTCAGAAGTATTTTACAGGAACACAATCAGTTGATGTGTTTTGTTTGTTTGTTTTTATTTTCTTCTGGCTACATTCGTTTCATTTGGCAAAGTAATGGGCAAATAATACCCACTGAGCAAATTGTTTTATAATGTGTGGGAAGCCAGGCTTTGTCTATAGGATTTTTTTTTATTTGCCCATCCCATAATGGTTAACTGAACAGTACTCCACAATATTCTGGTTTCTCTTTGCTTCTTCCTGACATCATTCAGATGCCAGCCTCTAGTCACCTGCATCAGGCTTACCTGCTATTACCGCTTCCATTAGCAATCTTTTTAAGTTTCCAGGGAAGAGAATACTTTGAAAATAAAAGCAGGAATAGTTTGTCTGCAGATAACAGGCTGACAGGCCAAATGTTGTAGCTTCACTTTACTTGAAGCTTCACTGGTTGAGCAGGTGACACTGAGAAACAGTTATTTCGCTGTCTCCTTGCAACAGGTGGCAGACAAGCAGAAGTGTTTAACTTTTGTTGCAGTACTAATGAAAGTACAATTATGACACAGAAATGAGACATTAGTGTGAAGGGACCCAGGTAGCAGGCATAAGAACACGAGGGGAAGGTGGGATGAGTGTTAATAATGAACTGAAGAGGTTCTCTTTATTCCTTCTGTCACCATCCCTGTTACCTTGCTGATTAGATTCCAGAAACCTGACCAAGCAGCCAGCTATGTGTAGACCTCGACGGATGCTGGGTACAAAAACTGCAGCTTTACCAGTTTTCATGTTACGTTGGAAAACACCTAGGGTGGGATACGGTGCCTGGTAGGGGTGTTCTTGTAGCCATTTCTGGTAAGGGGTTGGGGAAGAGCGCAGAGTGCGTCGCTTTCGAATTCCAGAGATTTGGTGAGACAGTTTTCAAGCCAAAAGATGGAAAATATGGAAGAAGGGTCTTGGTTTGTGTTGCTGCTGCTGCTGCTTTGGATTTTTAACAGTGCTGCGGGAACATTATTTTACAGAGGTGGAGCCTATCCATCGAGTGTATCCAAGGTAGTGGTTTGTAATATCCAATTACCAAAAGCCTTCCTGCAAATTTTAAAGTAGGTGAGGAATCCTCTCCTTGCTTGCTCCAGATTTTCGTTACGTAGGGCCCGGAGGGCACCCCCTTCAGGGAGTTTAGTTGGCTGACTTGAGTTTAGCAGTCAGAGCCCAAGGTCAGCTCCCTCACCGGTGGGAACTGTTGTGAAGGAAGCTAGAGGCGAAGGCCTTCCCTCCTCTCCCTTGGGGGCTGCTCTTATGCTGAGGCCTTACCACTGAGCCCTGCCTGTGCAGCATCACAGCAGAGGTGGCAGCTGTCAGTCAGCGCCTGACTGCTCTCTCTGCCAGACGTGACGCTGGACTGCCTCATCACTGGATTGTGTTCGACTCTGCCTGCCTTCCCTGGCCCTGACCCAGACCTGGGTGTGCTGCTCTGCATCCTGGCACCTTGTTGGTGAGGTCCCTGCTCGCACCAGCCATAACGAAGCTCCAGGTTCCCCTTCCCTTGTGGAGTGGCCTGCCCCTCGCTGCTTCCCCACGCAGACAGCTGGCCGAGGACGTGGCAAGTCTGTGTTTGGGAACAGGAGCGATGAATGAATGAAACCAGTAAAAGGCAAGAAGATTTGTGCATGAACAGAGAAAACGCTGTTTCTCTGACTGTCAGACTACTTTTGTTAGACATTGGACTTAACACAATAAAACCTCCTTATCACTGGTATAAGGTGACCATCCCACAATAATAGATTTTAGTAGCTGTTTGTTCTGCAGTTTAAAAAAAAAATTAAAAAAAAAAGATTTGACTCCACATTTTTTCTTTTTAAAATATAAAAAAGCTGCTTAATGAGTTAATCAGCTAATTGCTAAGGTATTTCAGATGATGTTGGAACTAGTCCCCTGCTGTTTACTCATTTTCCAAGTGAAAGCCTTACTCATTGAACAGTTGGTTATGTTAGGGCTAATGACAAAGGGCAGACTCCAATATAGACCAGGCATTGTACTTCAGGTGTCAAAATTATCTTCTCACAGATTTACAGCAAAATTTGTGCATTGCCACAAGACGTTTCAGCTTCAAAAAGCTTGTGGTTTTCAGTGAGAAACTGCTTATGCAATATTTCTTAAAACAGCAAAAGAATCCTACTGCTATAATGTGATGACAAAGTAGAAGTTTCAAAAGCATCAGTTATGATTGAGAGACTTGCCCTGCTTTTCAGCTTTTATCCCGTCATGTTTGCCAAACATCTCAACCTCTAGGGCTTTCGTAGAGTAAATGTCATCCTACTGCAAAGCTTTTTTTTGATCAGAGCCACCAGTTCCATGTCTCCAAAGTACGAGTTCTGCTGCATAGTGCTGGTAGCTAGATAAGGGAAGAGGGAACTATCATCCCCTAGTGGGTGGATCCAGCTTTTTTAATGGGCGAGGGTAACCTATGAAGGAGAGCTGACCACATCTGGTTCTTCAAAACAACTCTTCTGTGGTGGATTTTTCCCATGGAGTATTTTCCTGTGACATTTCTATATCTTCTTCTCAGACTTGGAGGAATAAATAACCTCCAGCTCAGCTAATGAGGTGGGACAAGGGACCACATTTGCTTTATAGTGCAGATGCACACGGTTGTGAGAAGGTTTTGTTCTGTGAGTCATCAAGAAGCCATTAAATGGCATACGTGGTACACTGGTAAAGGAGAAGCAGAGGAGCTGCTCTCACTCCAGGTAGAGGATTTTGGCTCCTGCTGTTACTGTGTTTTTCTTTGACCTGGATGTGAATGAATACGTGTTGCAGCAGTTGTTCTTCCCTGTTAGATCCTAGGTGGGTATAAATATCAGTCTGTATTACACGTTTGATAGGGTAATAGATGTTTTGTGTTGTTGCTGAAATCAGTGACGCATTATCCAGAGCTGACTGTGACTTCTGCAAAGGAGTGATCTGTCAAAAAAAAAAAAAAAAAAAAAATCTGGAAGGAAATAAATTCTTATTTCCATGTGTCCATTCCAGTATGCCTCACTACTCTGAAGGAGGAAAGTTGTACCCAGTTCTGAGTTGTGGTCTAGGGACTCTTCTGATGCAAAGAACTACAAATGTTTTAGTTCTGGTTCTGATGCAGAGTGAATTTCAAGCTGATTGTCTGTATACAAGACTTTTCACTATATGCTTTCCAGAGGCCGCTGTGCTTTGATTCTGATTTTTTTTATTTAAACAAAAACCACCCTCAACATGCGCACACACATGCAAGACCTAGTGTTAGCTCTGAAAAGCAGACCTTTGGTTCTCCATCCTGAGGAGATGGAGTTGGATGGAGAACCAAAATCATTAGTCATTTAGGGATCGTCTGCAGTATCAACCTGGGAATATCCAGGCTAGCGCTGGAATTTTCAGTCTTCAGGTGTACTTGTAGGGCAGTATAGTTCATAACACCAAAGCTGCCTACACATCTGTATGAAGAAACAGTACAGATATAATAGTAGGGTATCTCACCTGGGTTGAACCTTCTAGATTTACCGCATCAGAGATCTCAACGCCCTTCTCCACTGTGCCCCTAAGACATAGTTGCTGCCTTCAGTAACATATGCACTAATCAGTTCCCTAGAAGGAGATAAAAGCATGTTTTCTGGATCTCTTCTGGTATCTACGCAACTTTCAGTTTTTTCCCCAATGTTATTTTTTGAATCCAATTTGTTATTGAAACAAACGCTGCCTTAGTGGTTCTACTTTCAAACAGTAACTAGATTTCCTTATTCCCTGATCAGAACAGGACAGGCTGAGAAACCAGATGGAGCTGGAAGATAAAGATGTGTATTGTGGAACAAGAATCTGGCATCATTTTCTCTCCTACCAGAATCTTGATGTGTTTAGTTGTTCTAATACGTGGGTTAATCACCAACAATTTAGCATTTCTGTTTAATGTGACAGTATGGAGGAGAAAAAAAACAAGTGGCTTTCCGTTGATTTGCATATATTTATTTCATAGCATCGTTGTGATAATCCTGGGTGCCTTGTTTTCCAAGTGGTAAATATGTGCTGTACAGAAGGAGGTTCCAAAAGATTTTAGGAATAGCGTTTTGACAAAAAGTCTGCCATTCATCAGGGGGAGTAAATACTTTCTATTTTACTTCCTTTTTTTTCCCATTCACAGTTGAAAAAACTCTGCTTAAACGCTATAGCTCCTACCATGAAACCAGCTAAAGCTAGCTATGCTGAAGTGCAGTTGAAAGGCTTTCCTGAATACCTAGCCTTCTTCTCCTAAGACGAGGCCGAGTGGCTGTATGAAACATGTCATTTGTGTAGACATTGGACTGCGCACTCCTCTCACTTTGTTGTAGTTCCACCGATTCTAATGGAAATTACAGAATTACAGATGTATGAGGAAGAACAAACCATCTGACTAGAGTGAAAGCCCTGTAGCTTTCCATTCCAGTAGCTTTTTCTATAGCACTGTTACTAAGGATATAAAGCAGATGCACAACTGCCCAGAGACAAAGGATTTTCTACTAGTTTCTGCAAGGAAGAGGGAGATAGCAAGCCTGGATTCTATTTCCAGCTCTGGCCCTGCCATGTTTTTAATGATTAATTGCAGGCTTTATTAATTGGTAAT
This sequence comes from Cygnus atratus, assembly GCF_013377495.2. NCBI lineage: Eukaryota > Metazoa > Chordata > Aves > Anseriformes > Anatidae > Cygnus > Cygnus atratus. The sequence goes on from NC_066396.1 coordinate 52,253,876, forward strand.
ACAGGCCTGTAAGCAGCTCAGCTTTATGCATCTTTAGTTTAACAAGGTGTAGAAATGGAGCTCGTCTTTTCAACTGCAGTTTTTCTATCCATTTACTCACCCCTTTACAAAAGCTTGAAGAGTGTTTTGCTGTAGGTAGGCACTGTGAAGTGCAGCAGGTAGTAAGGAGTTTGCAACTGTCTGTCCTAGGAATACTTCCAAGGCAGATTCGTAGAAGCCAGTTGTTTTAACACATTTCTAAACACCATGTTATTTGCCATTTTCCTTTATGACAGCAGGCATGGCTACGCTTTCTAGCTAAATACTTTATCTCCTCCTGGAACTTTGGCACATGCACAGGACAATGAAACTGAGGTCGCAAGATCCTCGACAGAGAGGAGCACATAAATTGTCACTGGATGCAATTGGTGTCCTTTTTATGTATAGCTCAGCTCAGAGGACTCCACCTGCCATTTGGGAAATTAATGGCCAACATGCTTCGGAGACGGTGCTGATTGCTGGCAGTCTGTCTGGAGAACGGTGCTGCGAAGCCTCACTCTGCAAGGGTTCCATATGTGAATTCTGAACACAGGAAGATCCTGCTGGAATCACCACCCACATCAGCCAAAGGACTGGAGAAGAACATCGGTGTCTGCCTTCATCCCCTCTGCCAGTGTTGTGCTTCTGTGCAGGCAATAGCTGAACCCACTTGCTGAGCTCCCTGAAGGCAAGGTCTAGAGTCATCAGCAGTTGATGCGTGCTGATGAACCTTGAGAATGGGTGTCTACATACTGGCACAGCCATCTTCTCCATGCACTGCTGAGCAGCATGCCGTCAGCCATTCCCCTTTTACGCTCTGAGCAACATGCATGCATGCAGGCAGGCTGCCTGGGTGAGCCCTCGGTGCTGATGGGTTATGGCACGTTGTAGCTGAGCCAAGCTGCCTTCAGGCCTTTCATTGACTATAGGTTAATCTTCCTTGGTCACTAGGTGGCAGAATTGGCGTTATTAAACCACGCGGGGTTTTTTTTTTTTTTTTTCCTTTCAATGCTTGCAAACTACTCCGTCCCTGCAGGTGAGTTAAGTCCTGACAGAGGGAGCCATGTGAAAGGAACAATCAGGACTCCCTCTCAAGGATGCGATCTGTCCTGCAGCTGGTGAGCCACTCGCATTATGTTGGATTCAAGACGCGGGCAGATTTGACAGGTTCTCCTATTAACGCAATCCTCAGGCTTGGGTTTGTTATCAACAGAGGCTCAACCCTGATTCCAAGGAACTTTTCTATTTCATGGATAATATTTCTGCTTTTCCTCAAGAGGAATGTGTCCCTGAGAAAAATCCCGTAGTTCTTTTGGCTAACACTGGTGAAAATCCAAACTGATGCTACAGCACAGGTTATTTTTGAGCTAAGCTCTTTTTGCAAAGTGTTCTAGGTTGATGAATCTTTAGGTCACAGAATATAGGGAGAACATTTAAATAATATTTTTAATTCCAAGCACCTTTTGACAATGGAGAATGCCCAGGAGTCACATTTAACAAGAATGTGATTTTACAGAGAGATTAAACTTAAAAAAATCTAGGCACATTGCAGAGAAGTTAAACATAAAGATACATGAAGTAGCTTTAGATCCAATCAGCTTCTAGTTTGATAAGTTCATCCTGAAGCTGCTGTATCTTCTGTCCTTGGCCATAGGAAGGGTGGGTCAAGTTGAGCAACAAATGGGGAGAACAGGGTCTCCCAGTCTGGAATAATCCTGCTGTTTCCGGTCCTGGTAGATCTGCTGAAAGGCAGGGTTAGGAACTGTTCTGTGCTAGGGCAGTCATGCAATATAGAAAAAAAACACTCTTACCATCTTCCTTAATCCTATAATTATCATATTTTGCAGCCCTAAAAACTTTGGGGAGAGACTCTTCAGTAATTTTCCCATTAGAATGGCTGGAGGAGGGAGTACAGCTTGTCCAAACAGTGAAGTTTCTGCCTGTCCATGAAGAAGCATAATATTCCAGTATATAGGTGATGTAGGAACATCTGTCTCCCCATGCATTTCATTCCAAATAAATAGTTGTCATGGTAGTAGCAGTGTTCAGGAGGAACTTGCTAGTATGAGAACTTTTTCCAAGTGTTCACAGAGGCTGAGTGAGATTTCAAGATTTTGAACCAAAATCTTTGGACCTTGAGAGGAATTCAAGTGCTAAAAAAAAAAAAAAAAAAGTTATGATATTACCTAGCTCCTGTTTTGCATTTCAGAGGCTTCATAATATTCTGAACCATGTTCTCAGGTCTCAGTGTCCTCAAACTTGAAACCTGAATCAAGCTACCAACCCTGTGGCTTGAGCCCACTGAGAATTATTCTGTATGCACAATTCAGTGCTTTTAATGGAAGGAAATTGGTTTGCTGTGGTGATTCAAGTAATTTTATATTTTCTTTCTGCTTCCCTTGGGTCTTTGTACTCAAATGTCTTGTTGCCATTCTTTTAAGAGTTTTTTTTCTCATTTTTCTTAGCAAAAATAATGTGTTTCTGTTGAATGTGAAAGTGGAATCTTTGACATATGTTAAGAAAAGCCGCAAGAAAAGTTCAGCATTGTTCCTTACCCAAATTCAAAACACACATAGTAAAAGATGAGATCCAAACTCTAATATGTCAAACAAGTGTTTTCTTTGCTAGGAACCTGAGGCTTACATTGTGTCCCACTATTAAACTTCTGCATATTCTGATCAAGGTGCCAAATGCAAAGCTTCTGCGCTTGTACACCTGGCCATCACTACTGGTTGTGGTGGTGGACAGGGAGGGAGTCATATAGAAAGAGAACTTGAGAGTAAAGAAAATCTCACAGTCTTAAGAGTGCATTTGCTCCTCTCTCCACTGAGAAAAGCAGGAATCTCCGTGCTTCATGACATACTGTGGTCATGCCTGTAGTTGGGAATCAGAAACAGCATCTCCTTAAACATTTGAGATGGAAGCAATGTTTATTTTTGACTCTGCCATATATGGCAGCAGTTGAAGACAAGTTGTTTGGCTGAAATTCTGGAGGATCCAGTCATTCCATTTCTGCTGTCTATGGAATAAGTGCCCTTGATAAGTATTTTTGCTTAACATGAAAAGGAAAAGAAATCAGTCTCATTTTACTATTCATACGGTATGATACTTTATTTTCAAGAAGGCGGAAGGGTCCCTTACAACACTGTAGTCAATGTGTTTGTACAATTTGTAAAAATATTATTTACCCTCATTTGGAATTTGCAGTGAGATAGCCATCTTACCGTTTGTACATTCAAAGACCTGATATGCCACAGAGCTGCAGTAACTGCATATCTAATTTAGAATAAAAGAGCTCACAGCCCTAGGATTCTGCTTTTTTTCAGCATCTAGCCTTAGAAGTCAGACCTGTTCTGTGTTCAAAGAAGAGAGCAGCTACTTCTTTGTGCATACCAGAATTCTGCACTAGAATGAAGGCGGAAAATATTTTTAGCACCCAGCATTTGGATGTCAGCAGAAATGCTCTTAACTACTGTATTAAAAATAGTTTTGCAATGACAAAGTTTTTATATCCCAATATTTTGGCTGTTCTTGCAAGGGAGGAGTTTTGATATAGTGATATAAGACTTTGTTTTATTACTGGGTTTTTGAAGACAACAGGATGCTTCAGAACCTTTGATGACTTTTCAGAGATGATTATTGGCAAAAATCATCCCCCACAGGCTTCTGGTTTGTTTTTTTTTTGTTTGTTTGTTTGTTGTTGTTTTTGTTTGTTTGTTTGTTTCTCCCCAGGAGGTGACTTTATTTAAAACATAATTAAATGACTTTATCAGAAAGTCTTCCCACTGTACCTTCTTGCAGGTCTGTCTGGCATCTTTGTAGCAAAACTCAGTCCCAGAACTTGGTGGACATAGGGATCCAGTCTAGCTAAGCACTTTACACACACAGTGGATTTCAACCAAATACTTACATGATTGGCTGAAGGATACTGAACTTCAAACACATGCATAACGTTAAACTGCCTGCTTGGTGCTTTGCTTACCAGATGCTAGAGTTCAGGCTTCTGGGCCCAGTATTTGTTTGTGAGTTGGAATGTCCTCTCGCATAGTCTCAGAGTGCATGAGTAGAGTTGGTAACCACTCAGGACAAAAGGAATTAACTCTGCAATACCAGCGAGAGAGACAGCTTGAGTCTGCCTTCCCCGATGAGGGAATTTGTCTCTGGAAGGACCCTCTTGCAGATAGCTGCCGAAGTCTTTGCTATGATGCCCGCTTCCTGCTAGCTGCAATTAGTTCATCTGAAAATCATACTGCTTAACATGACAGGACTTGAAAATGAGAAATTCACTAACAGCAGATTTACTGCACTGTGAGCTTCTAGTTGCCAGGCATATTGGTGTAGCTCTCACTGACAGGACTGATGGCTCTTCCTTCTCTGTCCAGTCAGCAAAATAGCATTGCCTTTCCCCTCCTTCCTGTATTTTGCAATGCTTTTGCAAGTCAGCACATAGAAATCATCTGCATGTGTTTAGTTAAGCAGAGCAGTGCTGGACTGGCAGGCAGTTAGCGAAACCAGAGGGATGGAGAAAATCTTACATTCTCCAGTCATTCTCTTTACCTGCAGGGGTGCCATTGCTGAACTACTGACCAAAGCATGTGAATATACGACAATTTGCAAAAGAAAGGAGGCATCTCTCCAAGCCGTTACAGAAGAAGAAAGCCACGCTTCATACCCTTGTATGAATACACCAATATGTGCAAAAGGGGCAAAAAGTGGCCGGTTTAAACTGGTGATTAGTCTGCCCTTCCACAAAGACAGACCGCAGCATTTCTCTCCTCTTTGTTCTATTTTATAAGAACATGTGAAGAGTCATATTTGGCCAGACCTCAGCTCTCGTTCTCTAATATGAGCCAAAACACGGATTTTAGGGGGAGGTGTAAGAACAGAGCAAGGATCCTTTGATGTTCTCCCAGACTCTACTGAGAGGATTTGGTATGGACGTTGGGACTTTTTTCCCACAGATCTTTCTCTGCTATGTGTTTTCTGTGTAGCAGTCAAGCAGATCTGTCTGCAGTGTATTCAGATGATATAGCTCCTATACCAGTGGGAGCACCTGTGACAACTCCCAGATCTGAAGTAACGCTGGAATGATTCCAGAAGAGGGAAAGTGATCCCTGTGCTTTTGGCTAGCTGCTGGCTGGAAGCGTAAGAGTTGTATAACCTGTCAGAGTGCTACTTACATGCTACTTATAATCCATCAGCATGTGACTGGTCTTTCTCATCACCAAGGAACTTGCTTGTGCAGCTAGCACAACACTACATTTAGTCTCTGATTTGAGTTTGTTTTGTGGATCAGGACACAGGGATTGTTTTCACTGAATGATCGAACTGAAATTGCCTAAGCTGACCCAGTTATAATAAATTTGATTGTGTTTTCACTTAGTTTATTATATGCTATTATTCCTGGCAGACTGTGTCAGAAACTGTTTCATCAGTGAAAGCAGGGGACTGGGTATCTGATTGTTTTTTCAAACAATACTCTGGCTTTTCATATAGAGCTATTCAGACTGAAGATGATCTGCTACCAGATTTTCTGTCTTCTAACAAATCTGATTCTAACAACATAACAATCCACAAAGACAGTACTGCACAGTGGCTACAAAGAAGATTTGGAACTCGGAAGTGTGCTTCTCCTCTCTCCATTCCAAATTGTTTCTCTTCCTTGATTTTGACCATTAACTCTACAGAAAAGGAAATGTTTTTACATGATGTTTGGTACTAAGAGGCTCAGGCAAAGTCTTCAGATGCATTTACAGCACAACGATGTATATTTAAGCAGCTCTGACCTTGAGATTTTAGCATACTTTACTCTTGTGTTTCCACTGTTTAATGTTGGCTGCTAAAGTTAAACTGAGTGGGTCAGGTTTGACTTTGTTATTATTACACTGATTTCAAAAAAAAAAAAAATCATCTGTCAACTTAGCTCTTTGAAATAGTGACTGTGTGGAGTTAGGAGAGATCTTCACATTTAACAGGTGTCTTACTAATGAAATAAATGGTATTTCACTTCATAGTAAATTTTTTCTATTTTTCTAAACAATTGTCCTTGAAAGCTGTGTTCAATATTTTGTGCTATTTGTTTCAGGTTAAAAAGCTTGGTTTCCTATAATTACTATTATTATTCTTGGTGTTACTACCACTATTATTATATAAATATTCTGGCATTACTTCCCCTGCTTTCATAGCCACTTTTTCTTCTTCTCTCCACATACATGCAAACTCATTTTTACAGTAAGGACAATTTTATCAGCTTACCTGCCTGTCACTGGAAAGCTACGTGCATAATATCCACCTGAGATTTAATCTGTGTCTGACCAGAAAGATGTGCCCAATACAGAACAACGTCTTTAACTGTATAAACGTATCTCTGATCAACTCAATGTTTTCCAACATAGATGCCTTGATATACAGTCTTCGTTGTTCATGGGTAAATTAAGAAGCCAATAAAATACTAAGATAGAAGCAGACACTGCTTTGTAATAATTGATGGAGAGCTCCAGTGAGAGTGAAACAGCAATTGTCATGATGGCTGTTCCAGGACCCACTCTTTAGTTTTATGGAAGATGGTATTTTTATAGCGAGGCTATTCTAGCCAGCTGTCAGCTTACTATAACAATGGAAAGGTGATCTGTTGACCATAACAGATGACTGATGAGGATTCAGTGGGCCCATTGTATACAATGAATACCTTGAAGTAGTTGGAGAAAGCCCTTTAAAATGTGGATGAATTCATCACTCATTAACATGTTGTCAGTATGCTTACTGACCTTTTGCAAACTGCTTTGCAGTCCCTGGGTGTACAAGACCCTTACAAGTTCCAGTAGCTTTTGTTGTGTTGTTATCATGAGCATGAGAACAAATGAAGCAGAATCTCAAGCACCAGATTCTGTGCCACTCTGATCCTAGGTAGACCAGTATGCGAGCTACACCCTTGTTGGCAGGTCTTTGTAATCTGAAAAGCACAAGCAACTAACTACTCCTGCTTTGAAGCAGCATGAAACTTCAAAGAACATCAAAGCTATAAGGGGATCCAGTGCCAAGCATCATAATATTTACTTTCCCCCATCTTCACTTCTTGAATGGGTTCATGCATCAGTGCCATGAAAATAAAGCCAGTCATGTATAAGATTCATGATTCGAAGTTCTTGTTGAATAGAAGAATGCAACGAAGATTTGAATGTAACAATACAGCCTACCTCTATTGTCTCTGGGTGTATTGGCTTACTGTTCTTACCCTAGTTGACTTTGTTGGCATGTAGATCAAAACTGAATGTTCACTTTATTGAAACAGAAGTATATCATTCTTGCTGCAGAGTGTCAAAAACAATGAGACAAGAAGGCTGGTAAAGCAAGTATAACCTTGCATTGAAAAGTCTGATAAGCAGTTGTTGGTGGAGAACCAAAGGAGGAAATGAAGAGAAAGATAAAAACGAGTAGTCATGACACTGCAAAGAAAGAACTGTAAACCACTCACAAAGAGAAAGCAAAGGCACATTGACCTCAGCTTGGGTTTGCAATGTAAAAACTAAAGTCAGACTTGCTTTTGAGTATAATTCTGGCTTTTCACCTACAACAGGCTGGTAGCAAATCACTTATTCTCCATGAAATCAAGGGATGAAGTACGAGTAACAGCTAAGATTGACTGATCAGTATCAGACAAGCAGACTGCAGAAAACATGAGTTGCTTCAGAGCTGTTAATCAGCTCTGTTTATTTATACAGCAGGAAGAGATGCACTACAGGTGCATGTTTGTTTGTTTTGCCTTGAGTCATGCATACTTTGCTCTTCTTGGTCTTAAGCCTCTGCATAGATTAACGTGGCATACATAACACAGCTGAAGGCCTCCTGAGTGCTGCCCAGTGCCTTCATGAAAGTGATGACATTAAGCATACGTCTCTTTTGAAAAGTCTCCCTTAGACTGTGGTCATCTGGGAACAGAATGCTACTGCTATCACATATACCAGAGATATGCTGGATTAAAACATCCATCTGGGCATTTCCTTTATAAAAGCATCCACCTCCAGCTGTTTTCCCAGTCATATACCTGTCATTGACCAATTGCTTGATTGAGACAGTTATTGGTTGGATCCTTAATAAGAGAGCAGTATTTATTCCAGTTGGCCAAAAAGGACATGTCCACGCCCCTAGGATGGCTGTTTCCTTGTTTTCTTTTTCTACCTATTTCTATATATTTCCACCTGTTTCTGCCATAGTCTTCAGCTGTACCAAATATTGTCATTACAAACTCTGTAGGAATATCTACAAGGTTGATCTTTAAAAATAGTGAATCTTGCTGTATCTTACAAAGCTCAAACATCTGGATTTGTAATTGGCAGCAGCACACCTTGCAACCTCTTTTACAAGTTGAAAATGCCAGTTATTACATCTTTTCATTTATGCCATCTTGGCTGTAGACAGAAATCTCTACTTCAGAATTAACTCTGACAAGCTTTTGTATGCTTCTTCTAGTGCCAAATATGCCCACTTGCCCACTGAGTCAACATGCTTTTGGAACAAATAAGCTTCTCTTTTGCACTTTTCAGAGGTGCAATCCAGCCTTTAAAGCGTTGTTTACTCTGAATCCCACTTTCTTTGCACTGCTTAATGGTAGAAGTGCTCAGAAAGAAAGCTCTTACTTGCCAGCTATAAAATGGAAAGCAGGCAAAGCAGAAGGTCATTCTCAGCAGGCAGCCCTGTTCAAATGAACCAAGCAACACACACACATATATTTGTTGTAGCTGCATTTGCCAGTTTCTCATGCAAATGCATGTCTGCTAAAAAATTCCTCACAGTTGTTCCAATATTGTTTGCCAGTCCCAGGTCAGGACAGCATGAGTGCTTATTTAAACTGTGCATCCTCCCTCCTCAGTGCATGTCTGTGGGATTCTGCCAAGCCTACTGGTCAGCAGTCAGTCAAATGTTGCTGTATTTTTCTCTTGTTCCACCACATTAGAGTTGGGTGTGAAGTTGTTTTCATCATGTCCCAGCCTTTGAGATTAAATTAAATTTAAATATTTGGCTGGAGCAAATATCTTTGAAGTACTTTGAAGTTTTGGAAGAAAGTCCTTCAGAGGGGACTTTCTTTACAGAGTAGGATTTAGCTCAGTGTTCAGGACCAGAGAACAAAATGAAGGTGATAAGAGCATGGTAACAAAAGAAGGCTGTTATCTCTTGCCATAGCATACATACATCTGTCTCTAGATGAGCAGTAGGGATAGCTACTGTCTCCTTTTTGAAAAATAGAATTGAAAAGCACCAGAGCAACATATCTCTCTCCGTTTCTCTTTAGGTCACTGATCTGAGATATAACAGAACAAGTTTAGTCTCAGTTTGGAGAGTCAAAATATAGTCTTCTTCCTGCACTTCTCACAGGATCATAATGTTTCTTACTGCATTGAGAGTCTCCACTCACCTCCCAACTTTTTATGCAGAACAATATATGTAATGTCAAAGAGACAACAAAGGAAAGCTTTTTGAGACCATATTTGTAAAAAAGCATCCTAGACATACTGTCATTTGTATGTTTAAGAAAGAGCAAATTCCAGAAGCTGGGAAGTTATACAACATGCCCTCTGTAGGAGAGATGCTTCTTAGACTACAGTGAGGAACACCACTGAATGCTGGCAGTTTATCTTTTTCAGGGTATCTACCACCTGAATAAGATTTGCCTGGCAAAATTCGTACACACAACACCGGCCAGCATATGTGGCAACACTTCACAGCTCCATCAATTCTTGCCCTTGAGCAAATACAAACAGGTGCAGTTAAAAGCCCAAAGTATAGTAACTTGTACCTGGAGAACAGCTTGTAATCTGGAGCTGCAAGCTTCGTAACAAGACACAAAGAGTGGAAATGTTGTGAATCTAAGTGATCCAAAGAATGATCAATGTCAGGTGGAAGAGTGCTGCTACTAAAGTAACATCCATCCCATCAACTTGTTGTCATGTTATTAAATACTATCCTGGGGAATTGTAAATCTCATTTAACCTCTTCCTTGTTCGCAGCACACTATTACAATAACTTTGTTAGATAAGAGAATCTCACAGAAGACAGTTTCATAGAATGTGTGCACAGAACATGTAAATTTGGATGTAGCACTGAATCCATTTTCAGTCAGCAACCATACCATGCTGCTTGAAACTTAGGCTAGAATTCACAGGTGTGGTTGTTTGTTTTTTTTTTTTTCCTTCTCATTGTGTTAGTTCATTTTCTAGTCACTGTCCTATTTGTCTAGACATTGTTATCAATTGTAATGCACAAATCCAGACAACCTCCATGAGAAAAGAGTAAGCAGCTTTAGGATTTAGTATCTCTCTGTTTTGACTCTTAACTACAATTTGGATTTTGCTCTCTTTGCCTGTTTCACATTGCAGTCATTTTTTTGCAGGAAAGTTTAGATGCAGAATAAAGTGACACGAGTAAGAATACCGTGTGTAATAAGTGCTGGATGAATGATGAGCTCTTTGATGGCCATGAGAGAAGTTTACTCACTGGTCTGTCTTACAGCATCTGAGTTGTGATGACCCTCTGCTCTGATACTGTTAACATGGCTTGAGAGCAGAGGGACTTACAGCAGCTTCTCAGAACCCGAGAAGGAATGAGAGATGGGATCAGCCAAAAAAGACATGAAAGTGCTTTCTTGCTTTTCATGAAAGCTTCAAAGTGCCTGTGTCGCAAGAAAAAAAAATAAATTTCCAGAACCCATGCTTACCTCCCAAGGACTGGCATGGGCACATGTGTTGAAGTATGAGAAATGTTGACATACTGCAGTGACAAGAAGAAGCAGATGCCTGCTAGATTATCTCAAAGATTTTGTCAGCGATTTCTTAGAGAGCTTCTGGTCTTGTCTGAGTGAAAGGCAATGGGAGGTGCTATTTTGGGCTTTTGCAGGTAGGCTTCTCTAGGGCACACAGTCAGAATGATGCTCTCTCTGTGTATGTTTTGCAGAACTTTTTCTACAGATTTCAGTAAGCCACAGTTTTGCTTTGGCTTTGAATTGAGTCTGTGTTTGGTTTGCTACAGTTGAGATCAGAAGCTGATGGTGGTCTGGGAAAAATCAAAATTCATTGAGAGTAAGCTGAGGGACACGTGAAGATATGCAGAACAAGGAGGCTGCTGAGAATAAACAATCCAGACCCAAAAATCACCAGAATGGAACAGCAGAGAACATCCTTTTGTACAGTACTATCAAACTCTCAGTCTGCAGCTCATAACCCTGCATTATGCAGAGGCTCGGGTAATCCATATCGGAAAGTGAATTCCAAATTTAATCAGCTCTACTCTGTGGATGTATTTTTGACACATAAGATTAAATCATTAAGTCCTGTTATTTTTCTTTGTGCATTTAAAAGAAATGACAACGAAACACAGAAGTCACCTTTATAGGAAATGGGGTTCATGTGAAGATGAGTAATAACCTCAGAGATACTTCCCATTTGCAACAGAAATTGAGAGCATTGTTCTTTGTTGTATCCCTTACCCTTCCCTTTCCATTCAAATTCTCATTCAGATAGTTTTGTTCCAGTTCATCTAGAGCTCCAATAAGCTCTTTAGGAACCAGGCCTGTATCAATCACCAGATTGTTAAAAGAAGCTCGTTTTTTTGTTTGTTTGTTTGGTTGGTTGGTTGGTTGTTTTTTTCTGTCTGTACTAGAATTTTTGGTCCTTTCAGGAACTTGCCTGTTAATAAGAGGACCTTCAGAAACTGGGCAAGTTCAGCTTGAAGTCTGTAACCATCTCAACAGCAACACTGAGGTTATTTTACAATGAGAATCCTAAAGATTTGTCACGTATGTTACTGTTTGTTATTGCCACTGAACATCTTATCTTGCATATATCCATTTTCTTTGTTTCCATTTTCTAAAGCTGGAAGAAAAATTAACGTGTTGCTTCATGGTTCCAGTAAGGGATACACTATGCATATATGTCACTGGCAAATATTCCACCTGTAGAAATTGCTTTGATTACTTTAACCCCTATTCAGTAAGACATTTACACACGTAATTCACTTTAGGTACATAAGGAATCTTTTCTACGTCAGCTGAATTACCCATGTATTCAAATAGATTTCATAATTACTTAGAGATTTCTCAAAAAATAAAGCAGTGTAACACAGTCAACTAAATACACCCAGCTGAGATAGAGGAGAGCCATGAGACTCCAGAAGTGTGAGTCCTAGATTTAGGACTAGTCCATATTCTTCTTCAAGCCCTATTTTTTCACACCTTCTGCAGCTTGCTTACTTCCTTTTTAAATAATCTTTCTCTTCTTAGACACCGCTATGGTATCTGAGTGTTTCGCAATTTTGTAAAGTGACATCATAAAAAGATTTCTTTCTCTTTACATGAGGGTCCTCAGAAGCTCTCTGTTTCTGTATCTGTGCGTGTGCTTAGAAGAGTGCTGTGCTGTGTGGACATCTTGATCTCCTGTGGGAGAGAGACCCAAGTAGCTGCTGCAGCCCCCGGGGAGCTTTCTGCTTCCTGCAGCTGCTCTGCCTGGCTCCGTGCTGACCGTGACTCTGTCCTACTTGTTGCAGAAGCCTTAGTCAGAGAGAGGTCATCTCTCCGATAATCTGGAGATCAAAACCCTCGTCTTATTTTGACCTGGAGCCAGGGAAGAGAGCAAACACCAGAGCTGCTCTGTTCTTAGCCATCTGTGTTCGCTGAGCAGATGGCCTGTTGCACAGTAAACCAGCTGTGACTGTTTTAAGGGGCAGCTGCTCTGTACTTAGGCATAACAGTTGATGCTATTTAGACTTGGCTGTCAAAAGCGCTGGATCAGTGTCGCTAAGCCTGACTCTGACAGGATGGGTGTGGCTTCTTACTAGTCACCAGGGGATGATGGAGGCGAGGAAAACAATACAACTGTTACCCTTCCAACAAAAGGGGAGAGCAGCTCAAAGGAGCGCCTTGCAATACTTAGGAAAGGCGATGACTGAGCTATAGTAAAGTACCATGTGTTACGTGGCTTTGGCAAATCATGTTTTTCAATCTCTGATGGGTAAACTGAGCACAGTTGCAGCCCACTGCTTCACTGGAGTGGAGCAGGCAGGGTGCATGGTGCTTGGATAGTGCATACCATATAACCCCTTAGGAAGTAAATGCTGAATGGTGAATTATTCAAAGTAATTCCTTATGCTGGATGCCTTAGAGTTCCCCAGCACAAGACAACTGCTCTTTTTTTTGCTGATGGAGATGTCAACTGAACTTTGAGAGATTTGAGCGGTAGAGTTATTGGCACAGGAACCACCAGTGATAGGAGGAAGCTGGTGCCAGCGTATTACCTTGACCAATTCTGTCATAGTCTGCCACTATAACTTCATGTACTCTGCATCATGAGCAGGATGAGGGGCTAGACAGAGCTAGACAGAGCTAGACAGAGCTAGACCCTGAATGTGGGAAATGCCCCCACACCTGATGAAATAGCTACTGTGGTGTTTTAGAGTGCTTGTTTGTTGGCTAATATTTTTTAAAGTTGTCTTAAAAGATCACAATATTTATAGAAAAAGAAAATAAACAGTACAGCAGTTACTGTTGTTGAGAATTTGTTGGGAGAGATATTTGCTTCTGAAAGAAAAGTGACTGCTAGAAGATGTAGGTAGCTGGCAGTTAAACTTTGATGATGTGATGGCTGCTGTGAGGGGATTAAATGGAGGATTTCCTCTAGTCTCTGTGGCCTGCACTAAAACACGACCAGTCTCCACAATATAGGAGTGCGAAAGACTGAAGTCCTCACCTGGTCAGTGGGTTGTACTAGAGAAATGTGCTGCTTTAGCTCAGATGAGTAGCTGCTAAGCTGATTTATACTGCTGTCCTCAGCAGAACTCCTAGTCCCAGTCTTGCCTGTTTTAATTTCCACTCTGTAGGTATGGCTTCCTGCAAAGAACTGTTAAAAGGAGAGCACAGGATGCACTATAGGACCTAGTACGCCCCAGGTCTTTTGTTTATGTTTAATGTCTTCAGAAATGGAAAGAAAGAAAACAAAACAACAACAAAAAAAAGTTTAGATGAAGCCCTCTTCTAAGTGTGTGTTTTAAAGCTTTGGAGCCATGGACATTAAAACTGATCATCTCCAGAATACAGAAAAATAAAGGGAAAAAAAAAGAGGTTGCTTGATTTGTGTATCTATTCATTACAATCGCTGTAGGAACAGATAGTGTAAGATAAGGTGAAAATATGTAGGTCATTCAAAATGTGTTCTTCCCTGGTTTGGAGGCTGGTATTCTTTTTCCTGCAGTTAGGAGATAGGGTGAAGACTGACACTGGGAGGGAGTGAACATGACAGGTGATGAAAGAGAAAGAGAATGAAAATGACTATTGTAACAAAGCCTTTGATTTAACAGCAGATGAAAAGAAACCTGAAATAATTCAGGGCTGAAATATACATGCAATGTTTGTCTCTGGTAAGGCAAAAGATACAGTGCTAAGCAATTAAAGCTGAACATCAATTTTGCAGGCTGGATTGCTCCTTCATTTTGGAGAAGTGTAATAATGGAAGATGCACAAACGCTATCTCAGATCAAGGCCACTACATAAGCAGTTTGACTTCTGTAATATTGAAAGCTTCATATGCAACAAAGTGAATTGCCTTCTCTTGATAAGTCCAGTCCGCATCACAGACAATGCTTCTTGGAGAACTAGGGCCAGATTTGCCCTCAGTTGTCAAAGGCTAAGAAGTATTAATATTAGCTAAGAAGAGAGACAAAAACAATTGGTACAACATAGGTTAACTTCCTACACCTGTCTTAGCAACTTAATTGCGCCTATCTAAATATAATAAAAACAGCAAACTTTTATAAAAACAGGCATGCCAAGCAAGGCTCAAAATCCAATACCTTAGCTGCATATACAGTATGCAGTTTTGGGTACCAAAGCATAAGATGGACTATCAGAGAGTGTCCAAAGGAGGGCTACAAAGATGGTGAAGGGTGTAGAGGGCAAGACATATGAGGAGCAGCTGAGACCCCTTGGTTTGTTCAGCCCAGAGCAGAGCAGGCCGAGGAGAGGCCTCATGGCGGCCTGCAGCTCCCTCACGAGGGGAGCGGAGGGGCAGGCGCTGAGCTCTGCTCTCTGGGGACAGCGACAGGACCCGAGGGAACGGCATGGAGCTGGGACAGGGGAGGGTCAGGCTGGGTGTGAGGGAAAGGTTCTGCACCCAGGGGGTGGTCGGGCACTGGGACAGGCTGCCCAGGGCAGTGGTCACAGCACCGAGCCTGACGGAGTTCAGGAAGCGTTTGTACAATGCCCTTAGACATCTGAGGTCTGATTTTTCAGTGGTCCTGTGCAGAGCCATGACTTGGACTTTATGATCCTCGTGGGTCCCTTCCAACTCAGGATATTCTATGATTCTATGATAAGCACAATTCTATTTGCTTTTTCTACCACTGTGTCATTTCAGTTTTCAGCAGGTAAATAGTAGCTCCATGGTAGCACCTTGCAACACTGTACTGCCTTCCTGATGCCCTGTAAGCAACATCAGCTGGTTTAAGTCCTGGCTGACCATGCCTTCTGCTTGTACCTTGTAATGTTATTCACACCTGGGTGAACAAAGCATAACATGCTTCTATTCCAGTTTCAGAGCATATCAATGCATTTGTCACATCTTTACACATTTGAGAATGATTAGGAAAAGTAAAAGGCAAAACAGAATAAAAGTTCTGTAGCAGAATTTGTCATGGTAATTTTGTATCAGAAAATAACCAGCTCAGCAAAGTCAGAAACATTTAAGCAACATACTGGGAAAAAAACATGAAATGTTTGGGAGTTTAGATAATTTAAGCACCTTTCATTTAATTTTTTTGACAGTTCAAATATTGTTTAATGTGATATACCATGTTGCAACGTGCAGTATTTCAGATGACAGCGTTTTCTATTCATGGAGCTGTATTTCTGCATTTTGACTGCTTTTATGGCATAGAATTTGAAATGCTGAGCCTTTGGCTAGGACATCACAAACACATCTATGTAGGTGCTAGCAGAAAACAAACAAACAAACAAACAAACAAAAACACCTGCCACATAAGCAGTTTGACTTCTGTGATACAGCAAGCATCTATCCCATTCCTAGCCCCAGTTCTGGCATTTTCTCTCCACTCCCTGTTTCTGTTTCCCGCCTGACATTCTCTCATGCTGGCAGAAATATTTTAAGCAGATCAGAGATCTTCCTTGGATAAAAGTTAGGGAAAAAAGAAAGGTATGAAAGTCATATATTATACATACACATATTTCAAGAGATAATTAACCATCTGCATGGTGTGTTATAAACACCATGTAGAGGACAGTGTGGCTTATTTTGCCTTGTTCTGTAAACAAACTCAGATTTCCTGAGGACATAAATCTGAGGCCATCTAAGCAATTGTTACGTATAAAGGAAAATTGTATGAAATAAAAGCTGAAAAGCTGTATCAATTCAGCATTTTGTGGTTAAAGTACCAATAGCTTTCTCAATATTCCTTGCTCTGTAGGACATGGTGTAGGTCTTACAAATAGGGGAAAGTGGTAAACCTGTAATTTTTCATATAATTTACCCTTTGCATGTTTTTGTGTTGTGTAGTGTTTTGTGAGAGCTGTTAGTTATTATTGTTACTGGTTTCCCTAGTAACTTAAGGGCCACATGTAGGTCAAAGTACCATTATGGTGAGAGTTATACAAGTAGAGGACAAAATGATCATCAATGCCCCGAAGACATTTGTAGGCGTCTGCCAAAACAGAGATTACGCCTCCTTTTACATAAACTTGCAGCAGTACTTTGGAGTTATTAATGCTGTGCAGATTCACACCACTTGAGGATATGCCTCCCATTTTTGTAGATACAGCAGGATGTTGTAGCCTCCAAAACATATAAAGGCAGCCTGTTCTCTTGCTAAGCTGTAGCTCCTCTGTTTGCAGCTCCTGCTGCCATCTGGAAGGCTTGCTGGGCAGCCCCCTTTGCTAGGAACTGCAGCTTCCCAATGTGCTGCACTCACCAACGTCTCAGTGGTACAGCTTTTCAGCTGCTGTTGCATGGGTTGTTGCTGCTCTCTCAGGCAAGTAGCAATGTTCAGCTATGGAAAGGTAAAGTGCAATGGCTGCATGTGCATGGGTGGAAGGGATTGAACTGCTTGTGCCTGGGACACGACGATTCTTTTTTCTGCCTGCTGGGAGCAGACTCTCTTCAGACAGTCATGTTTTCATTTCAGCCTTTAATACCTGGACATTTTATGCTTGTAAGTCAAGTCTTCCACGTGTGACCATGAGCTCTGCAGTGATGCCAAGCCAAGTCCTGCCTGACCTTGGCATGTATTAGGTCCTGCCTGTACTGTACCTATGGGCTGACCTTTAGGTGGCCCTCAAACTCTTGACTTGTTCATAGTCCCCACCACAGAGTCCTTCACTTGACTTGTAGTAGCTGCTCAGCCCTTCCACAGGCTTTGCTCTACAATATGTGACTTTAACCCTCACCTCTTCCCCTCGCTCTTTTGAACATCATTTTAGGAACTTGCTGCTGTGAACTGGAGTCAAAAAGTCTTCCTTTCATTTAGAGATAAGCCCAATAGAAAGCAGGCTGGTATCTAGAGGAGCACCACTCAAGGAGTCCAGCACAGAAGGTTGGATGGTGGGAGTTAGGTGAGTGAAAAAAGGGGACAGACAGCTTGTATGGCTCAGGAAAGGGGAAGGAAAACTGTACTTGTACTCTTGTGCCAAAGGGGCAATTTGAGAGCCTGACAACCCCTTTTTCTTGGTGCCATTTTTGAAAGAAACTGTCCTTTCAGGGTGGAGGAAGAATCTCAGTTCAAAATTAGTCCTGGACCTTTTAGCTTTTGCCTGATTATGAATGAAAATACAAGAGCAGCTTGTGGCTTTGGGTCAGTAGATATTACGACATTTTTTTTTGTCTCCCAAAATTCAATTTAAAGGAGTAAAATCCTTTAATACCACAAGCCTTGAATTAACAACCTTATAGAAAATGACTTCTTGAAGAGCGTTTTAATTATGTTTTTCTCCACTATTTGAAAAGAGGTTATTTTTTTGCAGAAAGAAGATCTCATATCTGGTGGACTACTGTGCTGGAGGATCATGTGCTTCTAGTTTAACTTCGTTAGTGTAGCAAGTTAGTTAACAAAAGCAGTTTAGAGGTAGGACTTCTGGTAATGCCAGAAGTTATTGCCAGATGGGAAGAGGGTGGTATTGTGTCAGCTTGCAAGTTCATGTACCCAATTGCCTCATAGGCACTGGGGGGAGTGGTCCCTGGAACAGATCGTAGACCATATAATCATAGAATTATCTAGGTTGGAAAAAACCTTCAATACCATCAAGACCAACCTTCAACCTGACATATCAAGTCCCATCACTAAACCATGTCCCTTAGTGCCACAACCATACGTCTCTTAAATAAATACCTGTAGCAATGGGGACTCCACTTCCCTGGGCAACCTGTTCCCATGCTTGACAGCCCTTTCCATGATAAACTTTATACTAATATCCAATTTAAACCTTCCGTGGTGCAACTTGAGACCATTTCTTCGCATCCTATCACTTGTCACCTGAGAAAAGACACCAACACCGTCCTCGTTGCAACCTCCTTTTGGGTAGCTGTAGAGTTGTAAAGATGTATTACTCAACAGATGGGTAATAGCTTGTATAAACTCAAAGCCAGTAGAGTAAAGCACAGTTTAATAAAGAACAACCAATACTGCTCCATCAGTAACATTTCAGGCCATAAATCTTCCCATACCAGGAAGATAATATGAAAGACCGCCTGAATTATTGTTAAGTCCTAATAAACCAGTTGGTAACAGAAGAAGCAAAATAAAAATCTTTTGACACTTGAACCATTCTTTTGTTTCAGGTAGTAAGCTGTACGGAAGCAGGCCTTGCTAACCCTGAGAGCTGGTCAAGGACACAGCAGTGTCTCAAGCAAAAGATGGATGAGCGAGACAGAGGTGTGTTGAGGCCACGTGGCTGTAGATTCTGAGTTTGCAGGCACACCCAGTTACATCTGCGGGAACAAAGTTCCCTTCTGTGTCGATGCTGCTCTGCCATTTCAGGCATCTCCACAAAGCAATTTATATCTGCTGTAAATGTATATATGCGCTGGTAATTTCTTTTAAGTCAGAGTTCATTTACAGAGGGCTGAACCTCTCTCACTTTGTGTTCTCTCTTCTTGCTATAGAGAGAACCTGCTTCTGTCTGACCTGAATCCACAGAATAGACTAGTTGCGTGTTTATATTCCATGACAATTCCTATGAGGTGTAGAAGGGAGGAGGAAACTGGACTGCTTTCACCTTTTCTTTTTTTTGTGATTAACTTTGTGTTTATGCTTTCCTAAAAATGACCACTCTCTACAATTTAGCTTTGTGTTTGGTGTTAACCCTATGGAAAAATTCTGTGTTCCTGTGGGCTGAGGGAAGGACAATAAAAAGCATGTAAAAGCAGAGGGATTCAGGAGGAAAGTTAAAATGTTGTCACTTCTTTAAGGTGACTCAAGAGCTCCAGAGTCTTTACAACCTCACTTGGGCAACTCCTCTTGTTAATGGTCAGTGATGAGAATGGATATAGAGGTCATATCCACAAGAGTTGCCAGGCGTTTACCTCCTTTTTCAGAACCAAACTCCTGCTGATGACAGCTTTTACTCTGAAATCATAGCAACTCTGTGCAGATTTATTATTCCTGTTGATGTATGTTTTTTGGGGGTAGATATTGTTAAGAGTCCTTGCTATCATTACTATTTCATGAATGTAAGCACCAAACATAAGCTATACTAAAAATGTAGTTTTATCTCTTCCTGCCTTTATACTCCTAAAAGTCACTGATGACTCTTGTTTACAACAATTGAGAAAAGAAAGCAGTAGTTAAAGCACATTATCTATATTGCTGTCATGAGTTCACGTAGCTTTAGTGTGAAGTTCCTCAGTGAACTTTGCTTTTCCCTTTTTATTCTTAAAGTAAACATATGTTTTTTGTATCTGTCAAGAGGTAAGTTTCATGTATATCTCAAGCCCCTATTTTTTTTTCTGTATATTTTAGTGTTGGAGAGATGGAGTTTATAAGAGATGACACAAGTTTGTCATATATAGTAACATTCTAATATATTTTTTTTAATATTTTCTCTAAACATTTCTATTTCAGTTCAATACTGGCTTCCTCAAAAATAAACAGTTACTAAAGATACCAAACAGTACCGTCCAAGACAGACCCCTAAGGGACACCACTCGTCACCAGCCTCCACCTGGACATAGAGCCATTGGCCACCACTATCTGGGTGTGACCTTCAAGGCAATTCGTTATCCACTGAATGGTCCTCCCTTCAAATCCATATCTCTCCAATTTGGAGATCAGGATGTCATGTGGGACCGTGTCAAAAGCCTTACAGAAACCCAGGTAGATGACATAGAAGACAGAAGTCTTCCCTTGTCAACTGATGCAGTCACTCCATCATAGAAGGCCACCAGATTCTTTAGGCACAACTTGCCCTTAGTTTTTTGCTCACATAAAAGTAAATGTAGTTCATTTTCTTCATTTGCTATGCAGAGAAAGTGTGAATAGGTTTTGTAGGACTGAAGATTGTATTACAATAGCATCATATAGGTATGAGACAGCAGAGCTAAAACATGGTGTGTGTCCATGGGATACTGGACTTTTGAGTTCTTCTGCCATCTTACTGTTCTGCTAGTAAATCTCAGCAAATGCATATTGGCATTACTTTGTCAGCTTTGATGGTGTTATGCTGATTTACATCATCAAAAGATCTACCTAACAGCCTCATTAAAAATCAATGCAATGTGAGTCATATTTTATCACACTTCTATTTAACCCTTGTGCCTTATCTGCTCTGACATGGGATATTGCACATGGTTTGAGAGGCAAATCTAACTTCCTTCTAATCTGTTACAATCTTTACTTAGTTTGATTTAGAAATGGATCAAACTCAGCCATGATTAAGCTAGACACTCAATCAAGCTTGTGTCTTAGTTTTGAAGCATGTGAGTGATCCTGTTGAAGCGAGAGTTTAGCATGTACTTAAGTACTTGCCTAGACGGGATGTAATTAAAGATCTAGAGTGATATCATAGAATGACTTGTAACTCAGTGACTGTTATCAGAATTGCATCAGATTGTAAATTCAGCCTCACTTATAATAAAATTATGTACTACTTTTTCTCCGGGATAGTTTTTCTTTTAAACCTGAACAAGACCCTTCTACTCTTTCCTTCCATTCTGCAGACAAAAGGAGAGCTGTTTAACATAGTCCTTGTTCTGTCTCAATACAGTTGCACAAGCAGACTGCCTAGCATCCTTCTAGCGTCATGCAAACTTTCTGTCAGAACTGTTTGTCTTTGCAATGACTTTTCCACCTTTGTCTTGTGACAAAGTAATGGTTATCTGTTGAGTAATGATTATTTGCTTAAACAGTAGGAATGTGGCAAAAGGAGCTTAAAATATGCCATGAGAACCTTGAATTGCCACTTGATCTAAGTGAATGCTGAATGTAAACAGTAAAACTTAACATTCAGCGTTCACCCTATTTTGGAACAGCAGAGACACCTCATTAAAAAAAATTCTGACATGTCAGTGAGCAATGAATTACCATGCAGTGCAATACTGTACAGACATAACAAGCAACTCCTTGCTGGTGTATAATGTGCAGCATGTGGAAGATGATACATAGAGTGAGACAAGCAACAGCTCCTTAGGGAATAAGATACTTCAGGCCTAATCCTGAGGTGGTGTGAGAGGCATATATCTCCACTGAATGAAATGGAGCACAACAGATTTACAGCAGTCGAGGTGCCAGCTTTCTCATTAGTGACATGAGATTATGTTCTCTCCATTATAACTTTTTCCTCTGCAGCTTAATAAAATTACTCTGGCTGCTGTGCTAAGGTTTCTCCATTGTTAGCTGTCTGTTGCTGAGGCTCATATTTCTGCTTAGACTGTTACATTGCCCTTCTGTTCCCCGGTCTTCCATGGTGAAACTTGACAAACTATTCTCTCCTGTGTTTGGGAACGTATCTTGACAGTGTTTTCCAGCTGATCGTCCTCAACAACTTGTAAGGGGATCAAAGAGAAGCACTACCTGGTTAGAAGGTTTAAATTTACCGTACAGGTATCCATATTTCCACTGGAAAAATAGAAAGTCTGCAAATTGATGAAGGTTTAATGTCAGAGTCCTGTTGGTTAACTTTTGCAACTCGGTGGAGGAGACAGCAGTGCATGGTGGGAGGGCAGGAAACAACAATCATAATTTGAAACAGGAGAGGTCCAGAATGATATAAGGAGAAACTGTACTGCCATGAGGACAGCCAACAGTGGAGCACATTGCTCAGAGAGGTTGTGCCATCTCTGTCCTTGGAGGTTTTCAGAATGTGACTGGACCTAGCCCTGAGGACCTTGATCTGGTCTCATGCCTGTCCCTGCTTTGAGCAGGAAATTGGACTAGAGGCCTGCCACGGTCCCTTCCAACCTGAATTATCCAATGATCCTGTGCTCTTCATGCATGAATTGCATGAGAAGTCTTTCTGGGCCATTCAGAACTGGCAGTAATGTGTCCTGAGACCTTAATGGAACTTCTTTGGTTACCAGGCTATTTGACCAGAATTCATGAGCAAACCTATAGATCATAAAATCATAAATATGTACATACATATGTATATACATATATACACACATATTACATATATGTAATATATCTGTATGCCTTCAGCTGCTTGGTGTATTGGTTGTTGTAACATCCCCAGTAGATCTAGCTGAACCATTTCTTGCTGTAATTCTACTGATGATATATTGTGTAATTGCTACAGGCATTGTAGTTGAATCCGAGTTACTCTGTCAGTGCCTGTTGCCTCTTACTGTGCCCAGTTTACATATTTGACCAGAAAAAGATACAGCTGGTCGTCCTTGTAGATTGTATTTGAATAATCACAATCAAAAAGCACAAAGTGAAGTCGCTGATTTAACATGTCCCAACACCTCCTGGAAGCTATAGTAACTAGATGCAAACAAGCAGTCACTAAGTTAATAGTTACAGTTTTCAGTAGATGTTGTTTCTTTAACAGGGCTCATTGCTTGAGCTTGCTTGTACAGTTATTGCTTAGCCAATGTGTTTACTACCAATGCATGTTTGCAAAATCATAATTAAATGCAGAACATATGCTATTGTTATTTAAATAGCCTCTCTGGGAGGGCACTTATCAATGGGTGTTTCTGTCCCAGTCCTGGGGTTATTCTAGTGCAATGGAAGCCACCCAGATCAACAACTGTTTGCAAAATCGTGTCTCTGAGAAGTGCCAGCCCACAAGAGAATTTTTGAACTTGTCTGTATAGTCCATGACAAGTAAGTAGCGGCAGGCAGAAGGGTTACTAGAGTTCACCAAAGGGCTGCATAAAGCATGGATTACTCAATTCTCATAGAGCTTTTGCTGCCAATGAGCAAGAGAACATTGCAGGATAAATAGCTGTTATCTGTACTGAGAGGATGCCTTCCAAGTGAGATGGAAGGTGTTCTGCCTTTCTGGATTATCTGGCTGTTCATCCTGTCACGTGAAACAGCCAGTCTCTGGTTGTTATTAAACATAGGCTGTCAATGTAGGGGCCATAGGGGATGGCTTCATAAAATCACAAGTACCATTTCTATGGCTGTATAGGAGAATGCAGAGGTCTTGCCCAAAATATTTATTTTAATCTGGATTCCCTGATACGAGTTGTTTTGGAAGAAAGTGAAGGTTTCTCATTCAAAACAAATCCAATTTGCAAGGCTGTTAATCTCAACATTGTTGCTCTCCCTACTCTGAAACTTTGCTTTTTATTTTATGGTAATAGTAGTAACAGAGGTTAAGATTCTGACATGGTTTCTTTCCTCTTCTTGAGAGTACCCTAAATACAGTGTATGATTGTTGTTCCTGAGGATAAACAACACTAAATCCAACCTGATGGGCAATAACAGTTGAACAAAGTTGTTATCAAATATTTGACCTTTGGCTCAGAGGCAATGGGCACACACTGAAACCCAGGAGGTTCCATCTGAACATCAGGAAGCAATTTGTTATTGTGCAGGTGGCACAGGCTGCCCAGAGCAGTGGTGGAGCTTCCCTCCTTGGAGATCTTCAGCACCCATCTGGACATGGTCCTGGGCAACCTGCACTAGGTGGCCGTGCTTCAGCAGTCTAACATGACTTTCTGTGAGATGTTCAGTTACTGCATACTTGGATAGCTCCCTCGGGATGTGGTTCTTCATGGTTTCATTACTAATTTTTGTGGGGGTGCAGTATGGCAGGTATGGCAGAGAAGATAAGGATGAAATTATGGCAACCACAAAATATTCAATGTGACTCACCAACCTGTCTTTTTCTGTAGTTATTTTATCAGTTTGTTGTTTTAGAGCATATCTGTTTTGGTCTTTACTTTCGTTCTCCATATTTCCCTGTTACATGCCTACCTTGCTACTTTTTTGTAAGCCTTTCTTTGGGAAGAGCTCAGGAGAGAATAGGAATCTAGAATTTATCTTGAATTTAACTTTTCTGTAGGATGAAAAATACATATCCCACAGGCCAGGTTTTGATCTGAGATAACTCATTGCAGCATGACTTTCTTCAGTGAACTATTCTTACTTAATCTGAGTCTGGCACAAAACTTATTTGCCCCTTTTCTCTAATTTACCACCTCAGCAATCGAAGCTCAGCAGATTTTACTACTTCCTGTTTTACCCAGCCACATGTTATTTCACAGACCACACAATGCAACCCAACAAACTCTCTTGCTTTACATCAAGGGAAGGAGAATACTTCCTTATCCGTCCACTTCCCCTTCCTAACGTCTTTCAAATGTAACCCCCTACTACAAGACTTATACAACTCTTCCTTGCTACATACTACGCTACAGCTAAGAGAAAGCCCTCTGCCTAATTACTACCTATTACTCCTATATAATGTTTATATTGCTCTATTGACTTTAAAAAGCTGATTTATCTCAAGAGTGACTTAGGCCAGTTTCACCAGTAATTTTGTCATATATTCTGTTGTGCTTTCTTGTTTGACCCTGCTTTGAGCAGGAAGTTGGACTTAAGAGCTCCTGAGGTCCCTTCCAACCTGAATTATTCCATTACTCTGTGATTAAGTGATACTGGGTGAAAAATGTCATTACACTTCAACAGATAGTCTTCCTTTTGAGCTCACCCTGCTGTTGCATAGTGAAATATAATAACTAACATAAGAAGAGAGATGGCAAGCATGGAATTCAGTTTGCAATTCAGTACTGAATAATAGTGCTGCATAGTTTTGTTTATTTGTTCGTTTGTTTTTAAGTGGAGTATTAATCTGTGTTTTCAATGATATTATTTCTATTATGGAAAAACATTTCTATCATCTGAAGTAGTTAGTGCTTCCTGACAGCTCCAGCTCTTTTACCACTTGAGATTAGCAGGTTGACAGGCTCATATTGCCTTTGAAGTTTTGCATTTGCCCAGGGAGTATATGTCTTTTTTCCCCACCCTTTGCCAATGGTGCAATCACAGAGAGCTGAAGTGTATTTTATCTCATGGCATAGCTAGTTGTTATTTTTAGACACTAAATAATTTATTTGCATTTATTTTCCTCCTTAATTATAGACATTAATGACAAGACTAGCATTTTTAAAAGACGGAGTAAGATCCTACAAGTGTGCTGGTGAGGCATTTATATGAAGTCTCTAATGTCCTCTGCGAGTGGATTTGGAGCCTTGACTCATGTCGCCTACTGAAGAAAAAGGAAACTTGGGACCGATTTTATCCATACGATTAACTATCAAATAGAGAAAACATTTCCTTAAAGCTATACTGCTTTAGATTAAAGATTAAAGTAATACAATGTAAGACTAAAGTAATGCAACTACCAAATCAAACTCATGTCTGCAGGTTAACACGAGTGCTGGCTTGGAATAAAAATTCTATGCTGAGTTAAGCTGTTCTATGAGCACAACATATCAATCTGTCTCAATCCCAGGAAAGAATCCAAAGAGGAGTCCAGTGACTTTAAAACCTTACTACAGGATTTTACCAAAGACTTTCGATTTAGGGGGTCAAATGAGGAAAACAAAGTAAATTTTCTGTCTGAAATGATCAGAGTGGGTGGAAAGCCTCCTTGTAAGCTGTCTGGTCTCATACAGTGGTTAACGTTTCCTTCATAGTTCACTCAGTAGTTCATGCCATCACTGATGCTCTGGCAAAAGGAAGTTGGACAGCTCTTGGCTGGCTGTTTATAGCTGAATGGTGTCCATTTTTTCAGGTTGCTCAAACAGCAAATAGAACACATGCTTTATCAAGTATAACACTGCTTAGGACTGCAGAGTTGTAGAGCTTCTTCTCTTTGTAAATTTTCTAGAGTACTTATATGTGCATAGGACGAGTTATATTTTTATACCTTTCATACAGCCATCGAGAAATGAAAAACCTAAAGAGGTTTTGGAGGAATCATAGAATGTCTCAAGTCAGAAGGAACCCTCAAGGATCATCAAGTCCAACTGCTGGCTCCACACAGGACCACACAAAAATTAGACCACGTGTCTGAGAGCATTGTTGAAATGCTTCTTGAACTCTGGCAGGCTCAGTGCCATGATCACTTCCCTGGGAAGCCTGCTTTAGTGCCTGACCACCTCCCATTGAAGAGCTATTTCCTGATTTTTCAGAGTAATTTCCTCCTTCTTCAAAGAAAATCACGCTCAAAATCCTCTGTGGCAGCACTTTGGGCCATTTGTCACGAGGTGTTTTCAGTTGGGCAGTGTCAACATCACTGTGCAGAAGAAACCTACACTCCCTGCTCAGTCTGAATATAAAAAGTACAGAAGTCTGCTTTCTGACAAAGCTCTCTCCCTCTCCTCCAGCTTCCTCTTGACTGCATCCTGCTTGACATGTTACTGGCTTGTGGAAAGCTCACCCACAAACTGGCAAAAGTAAGAGACTGAAAAGATCCAGCTGCTTGGCACTAAACTTTCAAAATGCAAAAGTAGTGTGAACATCTTACAGGCAGATAACATAATTCTCTTACAGAAGAGGACCTAGTTCTGCACTCAGGGTAGCTGGGAGTTTGCAAGCTCTCTGTAGGCTTTCTTCAGGTATGAGAAGAGGCAATCAAATTTGTTTGCTTAAGTTGCAGTTTCCTATTTCTGAGGTAGTCAGTCTGAGGGTGTGGAAATGCTAGTCATTCAAGTCCTTACCCTTGAATCTTACTGTGATCTTCACTGCCTCTTTCTTGCATACCTGCTCCATAACCCTCAGTGATGCTTCAGACCTCCAGTGCAGTAGGCTGGCCCATCACATGCTGTTTTTAACTTGGCAGAATTAGCATCTGCACACAAAATAAATCCACATCCTCTTCTCCCCCCTCTGTGGATGTTTAAATACTAAATAAGTCTGTTTTTTCTGAGAACGCAGTGTGAACATCATATGGGCAGATGGCACTATTCTTGCCAGCTAGACCAAAAGATGTAATCTTCTTGGATTTCTGTAAAGCTTTTGATACGGTCTCTTATAGTATCCTTCTGGACAAAACGTCCAGCATACAGCTAGACAAATACATGGTATGATGAGTGAACAATGAGAGCTGATAGGTCAGGCTCACAGGGTAATAGTAAATGGGGTTACATCAGGCTGGCAGTTGGTCATTCATTAGTGGGGTTCCCCAAGGCTCCAAGATTCACTTTAACACTTTGGTAAATGATCTGGATGCAGGACTTGAATACATACTGAGTAAGCTTGCTGGTGATACTAAATTAGGAGGAGCTGTTGACTCCATTGTCAGTAGAGATCTTGATAGAACAGAGTGCTGTGCATCACCAACCTTATGAAATTTAACAAGATCAAGTGCCAGATTCTGCACATGGGAAGGGGCAACTCTGGCTATAAGTACAGACTGGGGGATAAGAGGCTGGAGAGCAGTCCTGTAGAAAGGGAACTGGGGATCATAGTCAACAACAAGTTGAATATGAGCCAGCAGTGTGCCCTGGCAGCCAAAAGGGCCAACAGTACCCTGGGTTGTATCATGCACAGCACTGCCAGGTGGTCAAGGGAAGGGATTGTCCTGCTCTACTCTGCCTGGTGCAGCCTCACCTTGAGCACTGCGAGCAGGTTCGCATGCCACAATGTAAGAAAGATATAAAACTATCAGAGTGTCTAAAGGAGGGCTACAAAGTTAACAAAGGGTCTAGAAAGGAAGACATATGAGGAGCCGCTGAAGTCCCTGGGTTTGTTAAGCCCAGAGCAGAGCAGGCTGAGGAGAGGCCTCATGGCGGCCTGCAGCTCCCTCACGAGGGGAGCAGAGGGGCAGGCGCTGAGCTCTGCTCTCTGGGGACAGCGACAGGACCCGAGGGAACGGCATGGAGCTGGGACAGGGGAGGGTCAGGCTGGGTGTTAGGGAAAGGTTCTGCACCCAGAGGGTGGTCGGGCACTGGGACAGGCTCCCCAGGGAAGCGGTGAAAGCACCATGCTTGCCAGAGTTCAAGAACCATTTGGACATCACTCTCAGACATATGGTCTGATTTTTGGGTGGTCCTGTGTGGAGCCAGGAGTTGGACTTGGTGATCGTTGAGGGTCCCTTCCAACTCAGGATATGCCATGAGTCTATGATGCTGTATTCTGAATTTATGTTAAGGGACTTAGAGCAAAAGTAAATCAGCCTATCTTCAGACTTTCATCCCAGTAGAAATAAAATACTTAAAATGCTTCTCTTAATTACATTTGAAGATAATTAATTGCTCCATGACATGCACTAATTGAGTATAGTGAGTTAAAGCTGGGTCCTCTGTCCCATGACTCTCTTCTCCTCACCGCATGAACCCAGCTTCTCCTCATCCCCATTCAGGTCCCATACACCTCCTTGCAACAAACAGCACATTGCCCTGAGCTGCGTGCATGGTGGTCTTCCGGTCAGTGCCAATCAGTCCACTGACTACAGCTCAAAGAAATGTAGGGGTTGGGTTCTGCCTGCCTTTTCTGTTGGGAATTACGGAAGTCTACCTGTCTCCTCTGCCACGTCTCTACTTTTTACATTTGTAGTATAAGTAACTTTCATGTTTGGTTGCAAAGCTATTCAGTGGATTAAAAAATCTACATTAACTTGGGACTGCCTGAAAAGGAGATGGGTAGCCAGTGCTTTAGTGTTACCTGGATTTTCTTAAGGAATCAAGCTCACAATATGGGAAATAAGTTTAAGGCCTGCATTATCCTACACATTTTTTTTTTGTCTCACAATATGTTGCAGAGCTGTAGCATAGCAAAAACATCACAGAAATAGCTGGGCTAAAATGTTTAGCATGTGTTGGCTTGCAAATCCCAAGTAACTACTTTTTCTCATGAATTGTCTCATAATAATCAGAAAACTGGGTTGTAAAATAGTACATATCTGCAGCAATCTAGCCAGGAATTGATTTCACGCAGAAATGCTTCAGTGGGAGAATATCCTCCAGAAGGACTGTGAGCTGGTGGTACAGTATCCCTCTTGGCACTGTCGCCTCTTGGACCATTGTAAAGATGTGAGCAAGTAAGATCTATCTTTCATTCCTGCCTCAGATGATCAGCATGGAGAAAGGGAATGCAATGCTGGGGAAAGGCCAGCCCAAAGGATTTTGTTTTAGTCTGTGCAGAGAAATAAAACTTTCTTGGGCAGTTCTGCCAAGGTAGCCTGTGGGGTTTGGGTTTCTTTTCAGACACAGAAGGTTTGAAAAATATTTTCTGTTTGTGTTTGAATCTGCATTTATATATTTTCAGTATTGTATTGGAAAGAGAGATTTTGTTTATAAATCTAACTCACCACACATTGACTTATCAGGCTGAGAATTCAGAGATGCTCTTTCTGTATTTTTCTCCAATTTGAAATTCAAATATGGAAAAGCTGATCAAAAATAGAACAGACACCTCCTGAACACCCTTGCCAAATGTAAAATGAAATTTAGATCATAATAAAGTAGAGGGTGAAAGATAGTGTGAGGTTTTGCATTTGTTTGATATTATAGTGCTAATAAAACAGAGAATCCACAGCAAAGACTAAATGCTGACTATCTTGATGGAGAAATTACTTTCTGCATCATGACAGATCTAGATCTTTTTTTTTTTTTTTTTTAATTTTGGAAGTAGTTGACAAGCAGCACAGTCCTGGCATAAGCCTAAATGTCAACATAACCCTAGATGTGAATGTGAATAGCAAGTCTGGACGTTACTGTCACATTAACTATCTTACAAAAAGTTCATCAGAGACTCTGAAGTCACATTGTGTTGTTTTGATAAAATTTTATCTTAGCCTTTCTATTTCCAAGACTCCATGCAAAGGGCACAACACAGCCATTGTTATGTTCATGTAAATCTCAAACACTTGAAAAAAAAATGTCTGTAGATGCACTCAAGAAACAGAAGTTTGAAAAGTGCTGAAGTCCAGGAACATTCTAATGACTTTTTCTCCTAAGATGCTTAAGTCCTATTAAAGGTTTTATTCTTGTGAATAGAATGGTGAACAAGGGTGGGATAACAGGTTGTGCCTGTACACACTGAACTGAGGTGGTTTTCTGAATTAAGAAAAAAATGGATATAAAAGTGTGAGCAAGTGATGCTTATAGAAATACAAGTATAATTTTCATTTCTGCTTCTTGAATCAAAAGAACTAGTTCCAGAAGTAGAGAATTCATGAATCCTTGTTTCTCTGGATGCATCTTATGGTTGTTTGATTTTTTAATGGTTTGCTTTGAGAACTTACTCCTAATTAAACAGTAAACTCCTTATTAAACCTGTAAAATAATTGTAGAGGGGATTTTTCTGGTTAGTGAAGTATGACTCTGACTGGAGCTTTCCAGTGGTTGGAGAACTGGTAGTATCTTTGTCCCATTTGTGTCCTTTGCATCTAATCAGAGTTTAGTGAAAGCTGCAGCCTTTCCTTAGTGAACGGACTAATAGTCAGTGACTCTGCCATCCATATAACTATTTTCATAAAACTTGAAGCAATTCCGTAACTTTATGATTGCTGTCTCTGTCTGATTTGACTGTTATTGTCCTATGGTTTCAGAAATTATTAGGGAAATCATAGAAATTTGCAGCCTGTGACTGCTGAAAATCTTTCTCATAAAACACTACCAGGATACGAAGACCAACAGCTGGGCAAGCAGGGGTTTCTGCTCTAAAGTGACATGCTTTGCATTTGGACACACTTCCAGCATCATCCCAGGACTTCAATGTCTTGCTGTGGCACTACATTCATGCCTTTGTCATAAGTGAGACCACGCAATTTTCTGGTCTATCAAAAATATTTTATTAATTAAGTAAGCAGGCAAAACAGCGCTGGGCGGCCAGGGAGTCTCCGCTCCACCACGGCACGCAACTTTCCTTTTTTCGCATCGCTGTTTTATAGCATCCAAGTTCCTGTTGAATCTCTTGAGGCTGCGCAGTCCGTTGCTGGGGGGTCGTCGCTCCTCTCTCAGTGTTTATGCGTTATGCTTGTGCTCAGGAAAGGGGGTAGTGAAGCGATGCCTTGCGATCACAGAGTCTTTATTTCATCAAGGATGTTTGCCCAGCACCCCCTTCCCCACTATCTACTTTCTTAATCCTCCCCCTTAACAAGGTCATAAATTGTGAAACCTTATCTTCTCAGTATATTCTCTGCATTCCTTTTAGAGACAATGAACAAACACCCGCTAATTTATCACACCTTGATCTGCCCTGAGAAACTCAGCAGTGTGCTCTGGACTTGAGTGCTATTAAAGCTCACCTGTCCTTTCCCCGTCACCTTGCTCACCTTGTCTGTCTGCACTCACTTTGGTCTCAAATTTGCTGCTGCTTCTGGAAGGAAAATTCTTGGGTATCCTTGGGATGTGCAAGTAGGTAAGATGCCTCCAAGCAGAACAGACACATCAAATCTGCCTGCAGGCAGCCCCCTTACAAAGTAGACACTATGTCCATGCAGCAGGTACACAGTCAAAGCTATCAAGCAAGAGTGTAAGGAACAGGGAGGGCATCTCCAGAGTGTTTGGTTGTAATGAAATTCCAGATAATTTTTAAGTGAAAGGCACCTCTTTAGCCCAAATGTGAATGAGTATTTACACCCCCAAAGTGTGATTACAACCTTGATTCATTTCCTAGTTCAGGTGGAATAGGTAATACAGCTAGGGGAAGGTGTATGTTGACAGAAGTCTGGTACAGTTATGTGTCAGGAACACTCTTGTGCTCATCCCAGAATCTACCTTCTCTTCCCAGTGGTGTTTATACTACTCTTCATGGCTGTCACCTGCTCTTCATAAACACGGGTAATAGTAGGTATAGCACATATGTCGCTAAGATTCCTATACAGAGCAATTAAAGCTTTGAAGATATAAATGTTTAGCACTGTTGACAGTACAGCTGGTGACAGGAAATGCCAGAAATTACATAAGCTCTCCAGGTATGAATAAACTTCATGTAAGCATCTGCTTCTCTTCTTGGTTAATTATTTGGCAGTGACTTGAATACTAAGGCTTTGATTCTGCATGGGAATCAACGGGGTTTGCCTGATTTGGAGCAACATTATATCATAATCTGAACTTCCAGAATTGTAGTTTCTTCTCTCTTCGGTACTGTCCTTCCAAAGAGAAAAACTCTTCAGAAATTACATTTGTTTCTTCCTTATTGTGTCTTCTAAAGTAAAATAAATAACTTTTAATAAATAGGTAAAGTAAAATAAATACTTTCTGTAAAGGGAGAACCTCAAAAGGCAGCAGCAAAATTAACTTTTTGCTGTGGTCCTCACTGCAAGGGAAAAGATACATTGATGTTTACCTGCTGATGGAGCATTGGAAGTTCCGGCTGAATAAGAGGGGGCACTTCTTTATTGTGAAGGTGGCAGAGAACTGGGACAGATTGCCCAGAGAGGCTGTGGAGTCTTCTTCTCTGGAGATGTTCAAAACCCACCTGGATGCCATCCTGTGCAGTGTGCTCTAGGTGATCTTGCTTGGCAGAGGGGTTGGACTAGGTGATCTTCAGAGGTCCTTTCCAAACTCGGCCATTTTGTGATTCTGTGATTGTCATAAGCAGAGACATTGAAAATAAATGTGATATAAAAACTGGAGGAATTAGCGAGTGTTTGCCAGGACTGTATGACATCTCCCTGGAAGTTCCTAAGGGAGCTGGTGACAAATGTTCTTTATCATTCAGAACAGCTGCTTGTCTGGAGAGTGGCCCAAGTTATGCTGCTCTTCTGAGAAAGCTGTTGGAAGAAAATATTCTGAAGTAAGTCATTACAGATGGAATTATCATTGTGATGTGAACAATCTAAGAGGGGATGAAATAGTTGTGCCTATATAAATAATGCTTCTGAAGCAAACTCCTTAGGAAGACCAGTGGAGCAAATTATTGCCTGGTGGGTTCCCAACTAATATCAAACAGCAGAGTACCCGGACTTCAGTGTTGCAATGCTGAGCTACATAAGCTAAAGGGGGGTGAAACAAACCATTCATGCTAAAGAACTGTTCTAAATGGCTTTTTTGAAGTGCTTTGTTGGAGGCTATTAAGTGAGGCTGAAATCCACAGGCTGAAAAAGCTCTGGGAAAGATTAACAATTGGTTACTAGTTAGAAAATAAACACTCCTCTCCCATTAAAGCAGCAAAACCTGCTGAGAAGAAAATTATTTAAGATAGCCAAGAAGAGAATTGGAAAATTCTGGAAAGTCTAGGTAATAATATAGTTATAATAATATAATAATAATATAATAAATCAGGAGGCACAAAAGAAACAAATACTGCTCCTGGTGTTTTTCTTTGTGGGATAGGAATTTTACTAGCACTGAAACAGTAACAGACAGTGCTAAATTGTTCTCCAAAGGCATCATTGATAGAAAACATCAAGAGGCACAGGATGAAAGCTCCAGCATTTCCTAGGCTCTGAAAGATTGGCCCAGTAGACAACAGAGAAGCAGAACATTATTCTTTGCATTGTCAGCATTTCTTGTGCCTTGTGCCCTGAATCACTCTGTTTAGAACAAAATAACTGACAGGCAAAAGAGATGCCTTCTTTCTGGTGTGCAGTTCCACCCTTTCAGGATATCAAGCCCTCTCATTATAACAAATATGTTCTTTGAAATCTCATTTTTCTCACTTTAATTAACTAATTCCTGACAGTAGGATGCAAACTTATTGTGGCATATTTCACTGAACATAGAATTCTTTGTATTTTCCTAGACGGTTAAGAGTTGACAATATTACTAAAGCCGAACAAAAGAAAATTGACTTCACAATTCACTAAAAATTATTCAATTTAAAATCAAATAAACAATCACAGTGATGGCTTGGCTTTTTTCTCTCTCTCTCTTTTTTTTTTTTTTTTAAGCTGTACTATTCTGTATTCCTCACAAATATAGAACAATAAGCAAAACTATAGTGTCCAGGACATGTGTTAACAAAGCTAGTCTGATTTCCAGATGTTAAGTACATGCTGATCCCAAAGAGGCTAGTGACAGCTATATACGATCAGCAGCTCTGGAAACCTGTCCTGCATTCAGAGTTTTAAATAAAAGGACTTTACATTCTCACTGTATTTATGTCCTCGTACTGAAACTCACAGATCAGATATATTAATGCAACCTTAAGTGTCTTTAAACACAGTATTTTTGTCATTAGCATCTAAGCTTAATGATGCATCTGGCTGAAATCATTTTATATCCCACTCCTCCCCTCCAAGAAAACATTGTCCAAAAGTGCTGAGTTAGGAACATCAGCAATTTCTGTGAAAAGGTTTGCTGTTTCATATTTCTTATGCTTAAAAATTATAATGATATTAAAAAGAACCATGCACCTGAGGCCTTTTAAATGTTTTAAAAATTCTGTCAGTCACTCGTGTAATGTTTATGTACAAGAAAAAAAAAAGAGAAGGCATGGCAGCTGGGTTTGCTCACCCTTTGTCTCCCGCATTATGTAAATTCAGAGTGATTGATATCAGCCACATTCCGGATTAAAGAAGAGTTTTGTATACGTAAGATTGGATTAAGCTTTTCTTCCAACATTTGCATAGCCCAAGGACAGGTGACTGTCCCTATAATTGTAGGTAATGTTCCCTATTTTAAGATGGACTCTTGAAGTTATGAAAGGGAATTCCTGAGATGGTGTTTGTTCCATTTTGATCACTTTAGGCTTCTTGTTGTTGTTGTTGAGTTTATTAACACTTGCAGAATATCTCCACTAGAGGCCTCGTTATAAAGTGAAAGGCTAAGCATATGGAAAAGATAAAGAACTGGTAGCATCTGCCTGGCTGGACAGACAGATACTTCTCTACAATGTAAACAATCTAACAGCACAGCATGCCTCCAATAACACTGTCACATCTCCTTCCATGAGTGGGAACGAAGATCATCTACAGCCTTGCGGTGAACCAAATAGGAACAGTTATTGTATCAGGGTCCACTGAAAAGGTTCTACGGGTGGGATCCAGGAACATGTGCAAAACTAGCGAAACTCAAAGGGCATGTGGACAATGTAAAAACACCAGAGATGACTAAGGCAGTACCCACATAAAAGTGCAGTCATAATTTAGTCTTCTGAAATCTGTATGGAAGGGATGGGCAGGAAGAGGGGGAAGAGGAAGTGTTCATAGCAAAAGGCTGTAGGCACCGTTCGGTAGCTTCCAACACCCTTTATGACAACACTCTTTCAATAGTCTGCACGTGTTACTCAAAACACAGGCCACAAAGGTAGATCATTGTGTTGATGAGTTGTTCTGAAAACAAGAATGACCAGCAAAACCTCAACTTTGGAACATTTTCAGCAAAATGGGTGGTACCTTTATTTGTAAGGGAGTGTCTAGCACTAGGTCCAGGTTTACGTGGGGTATTGTAATAGTGTCAGCCCTTGTCCATATGAAAGTTTGCCAGCACAATGTGTTCCTACACCACACATGATGGTCATGCGAGCACCACCCCAGAGAACTGATGGCAACTTGATTGAATTTCATTAGATGAATTAATGGAAGTCCATCGCAGGCTAATAAACACGAAGGTGAGGATACAGTTTCTGCCTCAGGAAGTCCCTAACCCTCGAGACATTGAAAGATAACAGAGTAAATGAGGTAACAATTTTCTCTCCAATCATCCTGTTCTTTTATTGTTTTTCCTACACCCTTGCCGTTGGCCATTTTGTGAGACAAGATCTTGGATCAGTGGGCATCTGGTCTGAATGTCTCATGTTTGTAGTTGTGCCTACAAGTTAATATAAGACAGAGTTGGATTGTTGTTGACATCCCCTGTCCCTTGCAGTAGTGCAGTTTTTATTATGTTTTCTGCAGACATAATCTTTGAATGCATTGTGCTCTTTTGTCACCTTTTCTGTCTTCTACCCTTTCCAGAAAAGTAAGACAGACAGAAGATTTAACCAACTTTCTTTTTATACTTCAGTAGCTATTTAGGGAAAAGAAAATAGTGTTCTATTTACAGGTTATTTATCAGGTTATTTTAACATCTAGCATTTTTTCCTGATTGTCCTTTGAAAAAGACAGAAGTTCAGGCCTCTCATTTAACATCTATCTCTGCAATGTTACACTTGCAATGTGCTGGAAATATTTGTGGCCAGGTGACACTGAACTGGAGGTCTCACATAGTGCTGGCAAAAATAATTACAGTCACCAAGTAGTAGAAGTGTTCTGAATCTGTACTGAGTTCAGGGAAAAGAAAAAAAAAAAAAAGGTTTGAAAAACAATGGAAAATGTTGTAATTTTTACTTTGCACTTCAGCAGTATGCGGATGACTTACCAATATGTCCTTTGGATTGGGTTGAACCAGAACGGCTTTGTCCCCAACTTTTGGTGTGATCATCACCAAAAGATAAAAGGTTCTTCATATATTTATCCTGATGTAGGGGAGACAGGTTCAGTTTCTACCTCTACCACACTGCTTTTCAACGTGACTTTGAACACTTCCTTCCATATTCAAGCATCTTTTTATAAAATGAAGATGATGTTTACAGTCTCTTTCATAAAACACTTTGAATTATATGGATGAAGAACACTGTAGAAGACCTAGATTATATGTTGTCATCAAAGGAGGAGCAGGATTCATGTGACTGGCAATGATGGTGTTCATTTTTACACTTTTCTGAAAGTGTTTCCAACTCTTCATATTTAGAAGGTCTTAAAGCTATGACCAAATATAATTCAAATCTCAGAAACCAAAACACTAGCAAAATACACATTCGTAACTACTGTGTTGCTGGATGTTTCTCTGCTGGAATTGTTTATCATTTCATTGTTAGTGCTTTAGAAAAGTAAAAATATATCACAGGTATATTGCAGTTTTACTTTTTCTAGGTGCTTTGATGCAAATCTAGAGAGCATAAAGTGTTCTTTTCCCAGAGAACCACATTTCATCATTGAAGTTTTCACAGACTTGAAAGCACCATTGATCCCTAGAGTAACTGAGTTGGAAAGAAGCTCTGAAGGTCTCTGGTCCAACTGCCTTCTCAAAGCAGTTCAATGAGACCAGGTTTTTCAGGGCACTATCCAGCTGAGCCTTGAAGAATGGAGATCCCCCAACAGGCCACTCCAGGCCCCTGTTCAGTGGCTGACCACCTTCATAATGTTTTTCCTGATACCACATTAGAGTTTCTCAGATTTGTAGCGTTACCTCTCATCCTGTTGAAGTGCACCTCAGAGCAGGGTATGGCTCTCTAGATTGTCGCTTTCATTCAAATGTGTTTCACCAAGGCAGTAGCCAGAGTCCTGGAGGGCAACCATACATAACCCATCCTCTCACTTTGCAAATATGTTACAAGAGATCTGACAAATAACCTTTATACAGCCTAGCCTAGACCTTTAATTCAAACATGACACACTCTTTCAACTTCATGTAAATATGCTTTTTTAAACACTCATTATAACCATTAAGCTCAGAGACCAGCTTATTCTCCCTAGTGCTGCAGCTGTTGTCTGTAAATCCCTGCAGAACCAATTCCTCCTGTAGGACCTGAAGCAGATGAGTACAAAATAATATTACTGCAGTGTGTGCTGTCAGTGGTACAGACCTGACTTTATTACAAACACATTTGAGGTCGCTGCTGAAGTTCTATACTAAAACAGACTTTATGAAGTGACAAGGTAATTGATAACGGGAAGTGTTCTTGGCTGTATATCCTGGCTAGCTGCATCCAGCTCTTTCTCTTCAGCTCAAGTGATGCAGAGTTAAGTACGCAGCTGTTGGTGACTCAAGACCTAGGTGGTCACATCCACACCACATAAGTGTTTGGTGTAGTGATGCCCTGTGGCCATGAGGCAGTTACTGTTTTCTATGATGGCTGGGGGTGGGGGAGTTCAGCATAGCAGTTTGATGGTTTTTAGCCTGAAACTGAAATGGCTGTGGCCTGAGAGCATGCAGGGGTGCTTTGAGGGTGCAAAACCTTCTGGGATAAGACTGGAAAGATTATGTATGGCAGACCTGAGATGCTGTTTTATCCAGATTGCCTTTTGACTGGAGTTAGCCACTTCCAAAATTACACTTAGGTCTTATATGAGAGGGAATTAGTTTGCTATCCAACAACAATCCCCTCACCCCCACTCCCCCAAAAACAAACAAACAACAACAACAACAAAAAACAACAGAGGATGACATAAGCTATGTAAAAGGTATTTGTTTGTTTATTTATTTATTTAATTGAGATTAGGGAAGCAAGCAGAACAAGGAATGAACAAGGGAGCTAAGTAATTCAGTGTAGATGTGTGCCATCAGACAGTTATTCCAGATGTTTTTATAGAATGAGGAAACAAAGGGACAGTTCCCGGATGAACAGACCTCCCCGTGTGAACAGACTGTAGATATAGAAAAATATTGCAATCACTCACATTAATGCAGGGTTCAAAGTAAGGGTAACCCTACCTCCTGGCAGTGAGACATATAACAAAGTCTTCACGTGGCAGATAACCACAGGCAATGCACTACACGCATGGAGGATCAAGGAGGTAGGGTTTTCCAGGGCTGTTCACAGGTAGGAGATAATACTGATCACCAGGGCCTGATTACACACCATTATAGGTAGAGTTAGGACTGGTTAGCCTATGGACCTCAGGGCAACCCAAGACACCCTGAGAGCCACTTCTTGGCTCATTTCCTCCTTCATGTAGGGTCTGGATCATCGTCATCTGGATCATCATCAATCCCCACCTGTACAAAATATTACTGTCTGGCACCAGAACAGCACCTGGAATGCATCATCTGTTCAACGACATGAGTTGGTCACCCTTTGCTTAAAGACTTTGTGGGGAGATGGGACCCAACTTTTTTTTTTTTCCCTTTTTAACAAGGAATTAATGCAAAATCAATTCAACTTTTTAAAATGGCATGTGTAGGAATGATGAAACCTAAAGGTTTTAACAAAGTGATCCTCTCAAGACATACTTGTCCATGGGAAGAGCACACAAATTTGGATTTAAACGTAAAAAAGAAGACCCAAACCTATTACGACTCTGTGGAGAAAGGGGGATGCCTTTTTTTTTTTTTTTAACGTATGAACCACCATTATCTCATGGATTGCTTGGAGAATCATTTTTCTTTGACAAGTGGACAAAAATTAACATTGAGCTGATCTCACTTATCTCAGTAAAATGGACTGATCAGGTGATTAAAGATAATTGCATGTTTCTGTAATTACTGGATTGCCTCTTAAGAGTGCTGATCAAATAATTTAGCAGAAACTCTGTGGTGAAAAAGACACTTTATCAAAACCAAAAATTCCTGTCAGAATATATCAGCTCCTGTACTGTATTTAGTTATTAAAAAATTATGGTTATTTATGGGTAAAATATTTTTTCTCCCCAGCTAATATTATTTTTATAAAGCTGTGAATTTGCTATTTGCTCTAGGTGTGTTCATGATCAGACTTTAATTTAGAGATATTAAAGCAATTTGAATATGCAGTACTTCTGAAGCTGAACAAGTGATAGATGATAGGCATTATTAAATGCAAAATAAGAAACAGACAGTATTTGTACTGACCTATGCCTAGTAAAAGACACCTATTAGACTTTGACATACACTCAGACTATCAGTTTGCTTTTTAGAGACAGACCAAAATCTCCAAATTTAATAAGTTAAAGAATAAAATTCATTATGGAAATATTAATGACTAGTAGCCAAAAATCAAAGCTTAAAAGCAGAAATGTTTACTAAGCTTTGTCTGTATTTATAAAATGTTTTGTTTGTATTTATCTATTATGTAAATCAAAAGGTCCAAAAGAACTTCATATTATGCTTGATGCTTTATTATTCATGTAGTAATATTAATACTAAACTACATATACAGAAGATGTTGGATTTTGTGAAAGTTGTGATATTTTTTGTTTGTTCTTTTTCCTAAAGGAGCTATAAAGTAGCATGAATTTAGATTGTTGTTTCAGGCATACTACTCTGCAGAATGCCAAAGTGTCCATGTATTCAGAGTTTACATATTTAACATTTGGGGTTAAGTGTGTGCTACTCCCTCTTCAGCTATTAATTTGGAAACCTGCACCAAAACTGCTTTGGACCTTTTTCTGGTATTTATGCTGAATTATGGATTATTATGGATTTCTAGCCATTTGATTTGAAAATACTGAATCACAGTTTTTATCACTCAGAAATTTTCTATTTCTGGCCAACCGATATGAAATCTTAGAAATTCCTCATTTTCATAGGCAGGAGCAGATGTCACCTCTCTCTGCGTAATTCTGCATGTTTTTAGAAGCATGGGTGTTACTCTAAGGCATGTCTGACACATGGTACTGTTGCAGCAGAGCTGGGTCCAGAGCTTGAGACTCACTGCAAGCCTCCTGTTTGCTTTGGGGATAGGGTTCGAATGACTTACAGGAAGGTCTTCAAACTCTCCCTTTCATGGGGACTGTACCTTCTTTGAAATATAATTGATGCTGGCAGATTAGTGCTAAAAACTTGCTTTTATTTTGCATAGGTGACTGGGAATGCTTCTTCTAACACATCCGGAATGTGGAGAGAACAGTCTCATGAGTGAACTTCACAGCTGGGGCAGATTTTGTAGCCTTATAGCCTAGTAATGCAGTAGTGGTCAAAAATTCACAGGTTTTGTACAGAGTTTGCCAGGCCTCAGAACTACAGCAGGCTTGCTTTGCTGGAAATTTTCTTGACTGACTGGAGTTTTGTTTTTACTTTATTTAGCTGTAATGTCATTTGTTCTAATGACCATGCAGCTATGTCTGATTTTTTTAGTTTTGCGTATCATTGAATGGCACAGCCATAATTTTTATATCAGTAGTAGTAAGTAGTTATTCAGTTTAGATCAAGACACGACTCTAACACACTGATGTAGTGTAGAGGAATAACAGGCCTGGTATGACAGCAGAAGACACAGGATACTGTATGGAAGAGCGTGGGCATGGAGTGGCAAGAGCTAGGACACAGGTTGGTTCTGGCCCCAGATTCCCAGTGGTAAGTTAGAGAAATGCAAACCTGGAGCTCGGCAAAGCTCTCTGTAGGAATAACAAAGAGAAAAAAAATGCAGGTTTTTCACATACATAAAATACATCGTATGTAGTAAACTCAGTTATAATATTGCAGACCGGTAGAGAAAGAGCAAGGTTTGAAAACATCATAGAAAGCATCATATATGTGAAAAATAATAGGAAGGAGTGTAAGAAAGAGAAAGCAACATAATATGCCTCCTGTCAAAGAAATGTGGATGCTGATGATTTATTCCACCCCTTCCCCTCTAAAAAAGTGGAAACT
This sequence comes from Cygnus atratus, assembly GCF_013377495.2. Classification (NCBI taxonomy): domain Eukaryota; kingdom Metazoa; phylum Chordata; class Aves; order Anseriformes; family Anatidae; genus Cygnus; species Cygnus atratus. The sequence goes on from NC_066396.1 coordinate 52,295,557, forward strand.
GAACGTTAGGACCCAGGAAAGCAGTAGAGGGTGAGCATAACACCAGGAAAAAGTGTGGAAACCAAGAACTATGTGGGTAATGTTTTTAACTATATCATTATTGAGTCTTGCTAGTAGTAAGTAGTATTCTTTTTTCTTTTTTAACCTTTTTGTAATAGTTAGAATCATAGAATATCCTGAGTTGGAAGGAGGGACACACCAGGATCATGAGGAACACAAGCCCTAGGGAACCCCACTAGTGACTGGCTGACAGCCTGATGTAACGCCTTTTACAATAACCCTCTGAGCCCAACCCATCAGCCAATTGTTCACCCATTATATTATGTATTTGTCTAGCTGTATGCTGGACATTTTGTCCAGAAGGATACTGTGAGAGACAGTATCGAAAGCTTTACAGAAATCCAAGGAGATTACAGCAACTGGCTTCCCTTGGTCAACTAGATGGGTGACTTTGTCATAAAAGGAAATTAAGTTAATTAAGCAGAACCTTCCCCTCATGAACCCACGTCAGCTGTGACCAATGACCTCATTGTCTTTCAGGTGTTTTTCAATAACTCCCAGAATAATTTTCTCTATAATTGGCGCTGAAGTGAGACTGACAAGCCTGTAACTATCAGAATCTTATTTATTGCCCTTCTTGAAAACTGGGACCACATTTGCCAGCTTCCAGTCAACTGAGACCTCTCCAGATTCCCAAGACTGTTATAAAAAAATTGAGGGAGATCTCGCAATAACATCAGCCAGCTCTCTGAGTACCCTGGGATGAAACCTATTGGGTCTCAGACTTACGTGCAACCACCTGGAGCAGCAAATCCCACACAGGTTTGGGGTTGTCTGGGAGTCTATCATTACTGCAGTCACAGTCCTCCAACTCAGGGCATCTGCTGTCCCAGAGCCGAACATCTATATTGAAGACAAAGGTGAAGAATGCATTAAATGTGTCTGCTTTGTCTGTGTCCCTGTTTGTGAAGTGACCATCCTCATTAAGTAACAGACCAGTGTTTTCTCTAGTCCTCCATTTGCTGTTAAAATATTTTTATAAAACTTTTTATTGTCCCCCACAGATTGTCCCCCCACACATTGGCCAGCTTCAACTCTAACTGAGCTTTGGCCACACAAATTTTCTCCCCACAGTGGCGAACAACATGCCTGTAGTCCTCCCATGTAACCCAAACTCACTTTCAGCATCCATTCACTTTCCCTTTTGGCCTAAGCTCTAGAAGTCCCCTGCTCAGCCAAGCTGGCCTTCTGCCCTGCCTGCCTGACTTTTGACATTACGGAATTGCCTGTTCCTGTGCTCTATGAGACACTGTGTTTAAAAATCGACCAGCACTGGTGGACCCTAATGTCTTCAAATTTGAAAGGAGGGAATTTTTCATTGGCTTAAAATTACAGCAATGTACCCCCTCATATGAGTCTGCCTGATTCCCACACCAGATTTTTTGCTAGGTCTTTCTGTGACATTCGGTGCTGGTTTTACTCAGCTGGGCAGTGGAGCTCCACAACAACTTCTCTCTCACTCCCCTTCCTCAAAGTGAAAGGGGAAGAAGATATGATGAAAAAGGCTCGAGGGTTGAGATAAGGATGGGGAGATCACTCAACAGTTATTGTGACAGGCAAAACAGACTCAGCATAGGGAGATTAGAGAAATTTATTACCTATTACTAACAAGCTAGAGAAGTGAGAAACAAACAAACAAACAAAAAAATGGAAACACCTTCCCCCTATTAACACTACCTCCAGACCTCAGGCAGGGCAGGGGAATGGGATTTGTGGTCAGCCCCTGCTCCAGGCGGGGTCCCTCCCGCGGGATGCCGTCCTGCCCGAACTGAGCCTGCGGGGGCTGCCCACAGGCAGCAGCTCTTCAAGACCTGCTCCCACACGGCTCCGTACCGCGGGGTCCATCCATCCCCCAGGAGCAAACTGCTCCAGCACGGGTCCCCCACGGGTGGGCGGCAGCTCCCCCCAGACCCCCTGCTCCTGCTGCGGGGGCTCCTCTCCACGGGCTGCAGCTCCGGCCCGGGGCCTGCTCCTGCGGGGGCTCTCCATGGGCCGCAGCCTCCTCCAGGCCACATCCACCTGCTCCAGCGGGGGCTCCTCCACGGGGGGGCTGCAGCGTGGAGATCTGCTCCGTGTGGGACCCGTGGGCTGCAGGGGGACAGCCTGCTCCACCAGGGGCCTCTCCCTGCACAGGCCGCAGGGGAACTGCTGCTGCCTGCCTGGAGCGCCTCCTGCCCTCCTGCTGCACTCACCTAGGGGCTGCAGGGCTGCTTCTCTCACATTTCTGACTCCTCTCTCCCAGCTGCTGTTGCACAGGAGGTTTTTCCCCCTTCCTTCAACCTGCTCTCCCAGAAGCCCACCCAGCGTCGCTCCCTGGCTCAGCTCTGGCCAGCAGCAGGTCCCTTTGGAGCCGTCTGGCTCTGCCCTGACATGGGGCAGCTGCTGGGCTCTGCTCACAGAGGCCACCCCTGCAGCCCCCCGCTACCAAAACCTTGCCGTGTAAACCACGTAAGGTATGAATCAGAGTGTAAATGCATACATGTGTGCTTCTCTTTGAGACTTTGATACCACCTACCTGAGTTGCCTCAGTTCTCTATTTAGCTGCCAATAAATTCTGAATTCTGTTTTTAGGTACTATATGTCTGTGTATGAGTTTTTGAAGCACCACACACATATTTAGGGCTTCGATTTCCATTAATAGTAATGGTTGTTGTGTGGCTAAACATTGTATGAGAAATATGAAAATATCTGTCATCATGAGCATTCCATTTATTATTTTTTATAAAAAGTATTTATACACAGTTAGAAAGTCACTGAGTATCGCTGTTTCTTTTATGGATTTACCAGCAACATACAGAGGCTTTTAATACTTGTGGTCTATTTTAATGGCATGTGTTTCTGTGGAACATCCCCAAAAAGTTGGTCTTCATGCTATTTCCAGTCTGATGTGATCAAAAACAATAATAAAAAACATTTCTACAGCACTGGGGAAATAACTGTCTGAACAATTATTTTTATTCCTGTAGCACCTAGAAGGCCATTAAATCAAGCCCTCACTGTGCTAGCTGCTGTATAGAACGTCCTGTAGCTGCTGTGTAGGTCCTGGTCCTGCTAAGAGGGGATGAGTTGGGTAGGAAAGGTTATGTGTGAGGAAAGATAAGGCACTGAAGTGGTATCCACAGAGTTTTCTGGTTCCTGAGATATGCAGTTCGGTACTCTGTCTATTGACTTACCTTAGAGATCCTCCACTTTCATATTTTTTTTCTCCTGAAATACCAGAGCTGAATGAAAAGCCAAGGCAAAGGAGAACTCCAGGAATGTAGCTTCAAAGTCTAAGAAAAGGTCATTTTAAACACATTCGCAAGCTTTTTATATTACTTCCCAGAAATACTCTTACACGTGGATTTTCTTAGCTTGAGTGAAAACCTATGATTCACTGATTTCCCACAAAAGCAAATTAAAAGCCTGATTGTACAAGTAGTCCAGAGAGTTCTCACAGAATGATAACTCCTGATAGAAATGCATATATGTATGCGTATGTGTACATAATTAGGGCACTCTTATAACACAATAACCTACAAGCCTGTGCTAGCCAAAAACATGTTAGACTCAAATGTGATCTGAGACATATGTTCTTGTTGCTTAGTTAAAGAAATTCTCCAGTAGAGATCAAAATGTGCAACTCCAAGAAAATAAATAAATAAATAAAAAATTAAAGTGACTACTTGTCAATTCACCCTTGGCACTTGTGCCACCTGTACCCCAAGTATTCAAGTGATGGTGAACAAAAACTTGAAATGTGGAAATGATTTCTGAGGGCTAAAGACAGAAAATGTGCACAGACTGAGTGCGTGAGCCCTCTATTCCCTGCAGAAGCAACACTATTAGACTGCAGAAAAGCATCATGAGTTGTTCTTTAGTGCTCCCTCTGGCTGGTACGAGGAACTGTGGCTTCAGGGGAAACAGGTTTGTAGAAGAAGGGGAATGAAACTTAGCTGAAACAGGGGGCAAAATGTGAAAGATGTAAAAACTTCCTGAAAAGCCTGAGGTGTTACTTTCCCTTGGAAATAAAAGCTTCTTGGATGATCCCAATGGAAGGTGACATTCAGAAGCTGAGCTTGTGCCAAGACTAAGCTTGACCACACCTGCACATGCCCTTCGTGTATGATTAATGAACCATGATATTCAAACACCAGTGATGCTAACACTGGCAGATGGAGACTTTTTTTTTCCTTTTATTTTTAACTGAACCCTCTAAATAATGGCATGCTTGTGGTAAGTGCTGCAAAAAGGATTACATTTAGCTAAATGCAAGTGGACATGAAGAGTGATAGGAATTTGCTTTAGGGGATTGACTCATTTATTTAGGAGAAGGAAATGATCATTATCTGTTTTATTTTTGTATCCATAGACATTTTGAGACTTACTTGTGTGCAGGGCAAACCTATTTACATGCTGGACACTTATGAAATAAGCCAAACACATGATGGGCCAGAAGAGAAGAAAAGCACAGATTCACGGGAATTTAATCTTGTTGCTCATGGGAACTCTGGAGTTCATTGTTAAATTCCTCTTTTTCCACCTACCTTGTTATGCACCCAGAGGCTCTGGCCCTGTCTTGGCATGCTTCTATCCTGGCAGCTGTGAGAGATTATGCTGGAAAAGAGAAGGTTATGGACTGTGCAGGTAATCTCAGGATGAATGTATGTGAAACAGACCAGTATTAAGGGCTGTAGCAAGGTCCAAATCTGCCCCATTATCTTTCATCTCTCTCTCTTTTTTTTTCCTTTTTTTTTCCCCTAAATTAAAAATAAATAAATAAATAAAGACTAATTATTAATTTCAGCATCAGAGCAGCACAAGTGTGTCTGCACTATTCTCCCTGTTCAGCCTCTTGATTCCCTGCCACTGGCTAAGTTGCTCTTCTAATTTTAAAAATTAGCAGCAGCGGTCAGATGTATCAGTGCAACCACACTAGCAAGCCAGAGGGCACAGAGGAGTCCTTCCTAGCCCAGTGTCTGGCTGAAATGAAGGCAAGAATATAGGCCAAGTGACTGTGGGATGCCACATACAAATAAGACAGGTATAACCAGTCTCATCCTCCTCTGGAGACAATGTGTCCCACCTGTTTGGATTCAGCTCCTCTTTCCCTTGTGAGTTCAGAGTCTATGAACTCAAGCTTAGCCCCAACCTTAAAATATTTAAGGGAAAATGCCTATGACTGTGGCACTCCTGAATTTCCAGTAGAAAAAGAAGTTCTAGTTCCTAGAGGAGGGTCAGGCAGCTGGCTGCAGGGCAGCCTGAGAGGTGCCCTCCTCGGTCTTTGGCATCACGCTGGCCAGGCAAAGCAACTGAGCCACCTCCAGACGGTTCTGTCAGCGAGTCTTGTTTGTGTTTCAAAAGGCCATCCTTCCAGTTTGTTTGGAAAATCACATGGTGAGAAAAAGCCCTACGAGAAGCAGGTGTTATCTTGATTTTGTAAGTCTCTGCATCAAGGTTGCTATTAGAAAATGTCTCTGGTAAAATTAAGGTCAAAATCTTCCCTGAGATCTGGATGTAGCAAACAGAGTGATTTAAAAGCCACTTTGTTTTCACGCTGCCTGGCGTGTTGCTGCTGCAAAGGAGTCACTTTAAAAGCTCAGGTCTACTAAACTAACTCTCGATTTTGTTGTGGAGGAGATCCTTTGAGACACTGACAGCCTTTAGAGACAGATGAAGACCTATCAGCAGTTTTGCAAGTAAAATCCTGTTGGTCCATCCACTGCAAATCTCCTTGAATGGTCCCACAGTTCACTGACAACACTTTTAATGTAGGCATCATGAGATCATCCTGATAATACGCTGGGGAGAACTACAGGAGTGCTCTCCCCAGAGTATGTCCATAACTGGGCTGGACAGCCACGGGGGCCCCTGGGTGAAAGCACAGAGTGTTCAGAGACTGCAGAGGCCAATAAGCTCCTAGTGAGATTTTCAGTAACAAGGAAAATTGTTTCACAGCATTTCATAGCAAAATCAAATCAGAGCATTTAAAATGTGGCCCTTTGTTCCTTATATTTGTACCCAACAATTAGGTCCTAACTCTGTCTCTTGCCCACTCTCACCTTGTGAAACATGCTTTTTTTTTTTTCTTTTTCTTTTCTTTTCTTTTCTTTTCTTTTCTTTTCTTTTCTTTTCTTTTCTTTTCTTTTCTTTTCTTTTCTTTTTTCATTGTCTAATGCAGAAAAGAGAATTTTGCATTTCCCTATTTCTGTGACTCAAGGCAGGCAGGAAGATCTGGTTTTGCCTTGCGGCCTCTTGCAGCACTCGTAATAATGAAAGAGTTCTTCGTCGGGGTTACTAGAGTTCAGAGCCGTCCGCCAAACACAGGCTGCCGCCTGAATCCCCAGCAAAACACAGCCACTTCGTTTCTGAAATGGAAGAAGCGTTTTTACAGCAGGGCACAAGAGAATACCTGAGAAGAGAAGATAACTGAGTTGAAAGAGAGAAACAGCCTGAGCGTGCGAGGGTAGCACCAGCAGTGGTACCTCTGGAACCGATGGTAGCTCGATGTCAATGTACTTAAAATCAGCTGGCATTCAGAGGCTCCCCTAAGGAAGGATCAGGAAAGACCGAGCCAGTTCAATAAGAACAAGCACTCCCAGTGCAGACGAGAGCTCCCAGTCTTCTGGGAAGTGCTTGGAAAGATCAGAGATGTAAATCACGAGCAGTTCCAGGGGAGCAGATACCTGCAGGTTAGATCGATGAGGAGGAAAATGTAAGTACAGCTGCTTCTGAAGCAGCAGGCATGTAAAGGTCAGGGAACTGGTGAATTCTCGGTGTGCAGTGACCATTAATACGATACATTTTGTGACTGTCCTGAAGGGCCTTCTGGTAAGAGCTGACGATAAGCCCACAGAGCAACTGCAATTACAAGTACTTCAGGGAATAGGTAGAAACTTCCTTCCTTTACTTGCTCCCTGGGTAACGCTAAAGTGAACAGGGATCTGGGAGAAGCAAAGTCACGGCAACAGAAACATTTTTCCACTGCCATCCACTTCAGTTTGGTTCACTTGCATTCCAGGCTCTTCCTATCAAGTACTGTGGGAGACGATATTCCTACCGCCCGGGCTCCACCTATTTGTAGCAAAACAACAAGATGGCAGTTTCACAGCTCTCCAGAATTAAACTACCTTTCCTCTTTTATCAGCAGTTCAGCGGGGATGTGTGTTAAATCTGAAGAATAATGACGGTGACTCCACTCTGCTGAGCTGACCGGGGTGCGGATTTGGAATCTGATTCACGTTTTTTGAAACCATCAAAGACAAGGGGTTCCTTTAATTTCTGGGATGTGACAGATGACCAGTAAAGAAAAGTGGTGGCTTGCTGAGCCGCTGCAGTGTTGTCATGGCTTTAGAGGTCCTGCCACTTATATAAAAGGGAGAATGTGTGCGAGAGGAGCAGTGGAAGGCAAGGGTACATCTTCCCCAAGGTTAAGAGCGATATTCAGTTTCATCTGATAGGCTAAGGGGGAGGAATGTTTCAAAACAGATGCTACCATAGCTGTGTTGTTACATATGAGTGTGGTGAGAGATTATAGCCCCTTCCTCCTGTTTGCTATATGTACGAGAGATACGGATCTGCAATAACTTATCCTAAGCACATGTGGCAGATGCATGACTCACTCCGTTTTTGCTACAGAATTAGTTCTGTGCCTGTCTTGTGTCAGCCTGTTCTGTGAAACCACTTCCTTAATTTACTTTGTCTAGATGTCATGGTTTAATCACTTGGTGTTGAAACCAATCTGGGGTTACAATAAGTCATTCACCTTGTGTTTGAAAGCAGGCTGTGTGAGCAGACTAAATTAGAGGCAAATTTTCAGCCTAGCATCCATATGACTTCACCAAGAATAATGTGCTGTGTTGCGGAATACATTTACATTATGTAGGACGGATTTGTTTAACAGCTCAGCACTAAAAAGCTCCAGAGAAATAAAACTGCCAGATTTCCCATGCAGCTCAATCCCCACTGATCCATAGGCAGCTGCATGGCTGGAGGGGTGTTCAACGAGCTGCACCCTCTCCACTCCTTCCCCTCTCATCTTGTGATGCAGTGAGCACAGCTGCAGAGGGGATGAGGACCTAGACTTTCTTTCCCAGGTCTAGCACTTCTAAGCTGCTGAATTTCACTTACATTAAGTATTCTCTTGAATACTTTCTCTCTTTTCTCAGGCTTTTCCAAATACGGTCCTGTGATTGCCTGGCTCAGTTGTCAGCATGAAGGACACTCACGTGGGTGTAGGTCATTCTCACATTCCAAGGGCCTTCCCAGCACCAAAACCTGGAAAAAAGCCCTTTGTGCAAATAAGATCGTGTGGTATGACAGACTTGCAAGTACTGTGAGAGAGCAAGCTGGGAGAGGAGGACAAGCTCTAAGGCAGTCTCAGGCAGTCTGTGGCCCTCAGTACCTGGGAGGCATAATTAGCCTGCAAAAGGCTGCTTGCAGCTGGCAAGAAGAGAGTTAATTGTTGTGGGGGAAAGGGCAAGAAGGGCTTTTTCCTGAGCAGTGGGAGAGAAGAGGAAACTTGTCTGGGTTCCTAGGTTCAGATGCACAGCTTTGGTCTGAAGGCAGTGGGAGCCCGCGAAGAGGCATGAGGCAGGAGCAGGGCCTGCTAAAGGCAACTGAACTGCAGGTTTGAAGTGCTAAATGGAGCAGGTGACCTTGCCTATGTGGTTGGAAATCAGGAAAAACTAGTGGCCTGTGAGGCGCATGGTCTTGCAACAGCTGTGGACAGCCCATGACAGACCTAGTAAAAGCCCATAAAATAAAGCTCAGTGAATCCAGGGTCTTCAGGAGTCTACCCTCAGGTACCAAAGCAAGCAGCCTTTAACTCTAGCTTGCAGGGCAAGGCTTCTCCCCCAAAGGAGGGAGCCACCGAATTTCAAAAAGTTCTGGAAATGATCTGGTGGCTGTCTCAACTTTGGTCCTAGTTGAAAGGGCCCCAGATGGTTGATATGTCTGCAGATAATGGCCTTGTTTCATAAGGGCAAATTTGGGACTGGATGGGCCAGCTGGGGATTTGTGCACAACACTGGACACGTGACATACCAGCCTCCTTCTTAGGAAGCTCTCTCGCACTTCTGTTCCCTGAGCCTGCGTGGTTTCTCCAGCTTGACCCAGTGACTGTCCAGCATTGGTTGTTTATCTCTGTTTGCCCAGACACGTGCTAAGGAAGGGGGATTTGAGGGTAAGAACGAACTCGCAGAGCAGCAAAGTGCCTGGTCTTTCGTTTCTGCCTCAGCTTTTGGACCACATGACACAGAGCCAAAAACATCTCAACCACTTAATTCTCACCAGGGTTTTCTCACCAGGACACTGCTGAGTAGGTCTGGCCTCTGCCTTGACAAAGAACACCCAAAAGGAAATCTGTTTTTTAAATAATTTGGGGAGCTGAGTGCAGATACTGCTCTGCTGTCCCTTTGAGCCTCAAAGAGCAGGCAGAAAAAAGGGCAATGCGTAACCCTGGGAAGAGAGATTATTTCTCCAAGTGTGTTGCTTGCATCAGCCCCTCATGGCAGTGAGGAAGATGTGTGCCAGCTCCGTTTTGTCCCCGTTTCATTATGTGGGAGGCCTTGATCAGTGAGAGGTGCCACGGCAGGAAGAAGTTTGTCGGAAGGCAAACCAGCAGCACACCACTTACTTATGTAGCTGCAGCAAGGCATGATCCAACACCAGATCGTGGAAGCAAAGCTCTTTAAAACTAAGCTTACTTAACAGGGGGTCTAATATTAATGGGAAAGGCCAGGTCAGGCTTTTGCTATGTGACAGGGCTAACAGGTCCTAAGCAGCGAGGCTGGGGTGCGATGGTTGCGTACCCTGTGCAGACTTCAGCTTCTGATAGCTGGGATCTTCAGCAGTGTCTGCGGACAGCTCAGCAGAGGCAGAGGTCCTCCCGCACAGACAGTGCGGAAATTCCCCCCTGGATTGGGGGAGCGGGGCGAGGTGACGGCTCAGAGGCACAGCCACCACGTGCTGGGCGCACTGACAACCCAACGCAGAATTGGTGCCCTGGCATGAAACGCTGCAGTGCCTCCCACTTACTGCCCCAGGCTGAACGTCGTGTCAGCTGCTGCGGTGATAGCAAAGCGGACCGTAAACACTCGAAGGCAGAGCTTGTTTTCAGACTGCTCCGCGAAGTGTCCGGCCTTTCCGCGGTGCTGTGAGGCAGAAACGGTCTGCTGCTAGGAACGCCGTTGCCCAACCGCTGGGACAAACACGAGGGGACTTTGAAATAACACATTCTTCCCTGCATGCTCCGTGTGAAATGCTTTGAAGGCTCATACCAAACATATCTGTCCTTTTCTATTAAAACCTACTGGCATCCTCCCTGTGCCGTCCTCCGTGGCCGTGGTGCTGTTTCAGAGCGTTCAGGCCGAGGGGCGCAGCCTGTTCTGTGACGTTAGGTAAATTTGTCTCGCCTAGCACCGGCCCACCCGGCCGCCTGCACCTGGAAAGGCTGTTTCTAGGGTGAGGCGTCTGCACAGAAGAGCAGTGGATCCAGGAGAAAGGAAAGCCAAGCGTGCAGTGAGTTCTCACTGGAGTAACAAGGAGATGTCTGCCCGAGATAAACACAGACGGTCTCTCTGAGCTTGTAAGAGAAGATGGGAGAAATTCACGTACAAGTAATTCAAAACACAGATTTAGACACCTGCTGTACTGAACAAGGGCACCACGTTTCCTCCGTGTCGTTACTGTCATCGCACTTACTGCAGTTTATAACAGATTAGTTAAATCAGGTGGTCTTGGGTTCAGCAAAACCTGTGTTTCGGGACGAAATCTGCCTGCCGGCCTCTCACACCTTGTGTTTACAAAAGGGGTGACGTAGGGTAAACCCATCAAGGTTTGCACTGAGGTAGCTTTCTGTGCAGCTGCAAAGCACCTGTGGAGCTCCTGGCACTACAGAGCTGTTTGGTTGTGACAAATAGTCACGAGTCCCATCTCTGGATACGCTTAAAGCTCAAAAAAAGGGAAGGGAAGGGAAGGGAAGGGAAGGGAAGGGAAGGGAAGGGAAGGGAAGGGAAGGGAAGGGAAGGGAAGGGAAGGGAAGGGAAGGGAAGGGAAGGGAAGGGAAGGGAAGGGAAGGGAAGGGAAGGATAAAATAATAAAATATAAAATAAAATAAAATAAAATAAAATAAAACAAAACAAAACAAAACAAAACAAAACAAAACAAAACAACACACGGGTATCCCACTCCCGTCAGCATGTCAGCGGCACTGCCCTTACGCAAACTGCGCACCGCGTTATTCCGGGACCCCCGTTCCGCAGCCGCAGCGCCGCGCCCGGCGCCCCCCCCCGCAGCGCCACGGGGCAGGGGAGGGAGGCGCCTGCCGCGCACGCGCGCCCCGCGAGGGCGCTGACACCGAGTTACCTCTCACCTACTTCCCGGCGGGGTAACTGCCGGTCAGGCGGCGGGGCGCGGCGCGCATGCGCGGCCCCCTCCCGGCCCCCGGGGTTACTGCCGGTCGCGGCGGGAGGGCGCGCGCGTGGCTTCCCGCGGCCCCCGCCCCCACCCCTCCCGAAACTTTTGCCCCGAATTGCTGCGAATTTAGGTCCGGGGCTGTCTCTTTTGCTGTCGTTAATTACTGCGTGCAGCTTGATTTCGGGAGGGTTTTCCGGCCCTGTAATCGCTTTTTTTTTTTTTTTTTAATTATTTTTTTCCTCGTTAGCAGCAGGACAGGCCGGAGCACAGCGCAGCGGTCCTCCCCCTCGCTGCAGGAGAGACCAAAGCTGAACGAGATTCAACCCTGCAGGAATCTGTAACGCGATACGCGTTCCCATTTGCTTTGTGCCTCTCCAGAAAGGCAGCTTAAGTACAGTTTAACTGTCATTAAACAGCTACGGAAGAGATGAAAGAAGTGTTTTTGTTCTTCCAGGAGCTACGCTTTGCTCCCACTTAGCTGCTTAAGCTGACACAAATTGCGCTATATTGCACGGCAATGTAACATCGAGCAGCAAAGAGCTCAGGAAGAATGTTTCTGTGCTCTCAGAAGCAGCTTCCCCCACATAATACCGGGAGATTTGCTATCGAGTTAAATGCTTTCATTGTTTTTTTTTTGTTTGTTTTTGTTTTCCCTCTTGTGTTCTGCCGTGTTTTTCCCCGGGACCTCGACGCTCTCCCCTTGCAGACTCTCTGCTAAAGTACTCATCTCGCTGTGTTCCGCTGTTTGCAGGTTTGCTGAGTTCAGTTGTTCGTTAGTCACCCCTGTGCTGCACGAAGGCACCAGTAAGTTGAGGGGAAATATTTATATTTGCTACGTGAAACAAGAGAGGGGTTCAGAAGCTGACCATTTATCAGCCTTGCAGCCTTTGAAGTTGTGTTTCCTCCTCCGCTCCCCTCGCCGCATTGCCCACACCTGTTGAAGCAGATTTTCCACGTGCATCTGTTATCTTTCACTTCAGGGATATTTAGGGGAAACTGCACGATTGTTGTTTACAAAGTGCTGAACTATCTGGGGTCTCATTATACATACCAGTGAATCTTTTGACTTCCTGTGAGCAGTGGGGGAAGCCTGAGATGACATAGTTTGAAAAAAAAAAAAAAAAAAGTGCTGAAGACAGTTTTAATGGTGCTTTTTATTATTTCCACTAGAAACTCTCAACAGAAGCCAAGTGTTTGTTTCAGCAGGTTGTTTTCGCTGGTGAAAACCAAAGGGAATCCATGAAAAATAAAGCTCGTGATTAGACTTAAATTTTCAGAGCTCATTCTGAGTCCTCGTACGTTTAACTCTATCTGCCTTTAAAGAAAACCGGAGACAGGTTTTATACTTTAAAGATAAAAGAAATGTCAGCATGCTTGGGAGGACAGAATTATGAGCTAAAACGGGTCTATATAAAACAATCTTTGGACGAGCTGCAGTCCCTTCCAAAAGACCCTGCCTTCCGTATATGGTCTCCTGGACGCATTTTTGTGAGCGCTTGCACTTTCTGTGCTTCCTCTCCCTTCTTCCTTGTTGTTTGTCCTCACTCTGCAGCCCTTTGTCCCTGCTTGTGCGGCTGTAGCCTTGTCTCCGCGTTGCAGCCGGAAGATGCAGCTGCAGCAGGGAATGCCGTGCTCTGGGCAGCAGCATCTCACCTGCACTGTCCCACAGCGACTACGTTTGAAGAGTAGAGACAAATACAGCATTTGCTAGCAGCACTCCTGCCCTGCTGCATTTTAAGATGGTCTCATGTTCTAGTCTGGGCAGCTTGAACCGTAGAAGGGCTGCTCTTTAAAAGGGTATTTTCCACCCTAAGTGGAAAGCTTGTGCTTCTGCAGTGTTTCTAACAAGACGGGACACGTCTCCCCAGCTGGGAAACTAAACCTGCTGAGCTGAAACTTGCCTGTAAACTGGAATGCCTGTAAAAATAGCATAGATTTCCAACTGGATTTCCTTGGAACTGTAACTGGAGCTTCACTGAACAGTACTTTCATTATCGGGCCCACAAAGGCGAGAACTCCAGCCGTATATCAAGCTGGGGCATCCTCAGAAGCCCAGTACAGTAAAGACAGAGGTTAGGAACTTTGTCTGTTTTCAGCATCCCTTTTAGAATTAGAAAGCATGTGTGGTAGGAGCTAGAATGATACTCTTCCATCTCAGTTGCGGGAGGGTTTTGGTGAGATTTTTCTCATTGGCAGGAACGTTGTTAGCCTCCTTAGGGTCAGGTTGAGATTTCAGCCATGTAACTAGTACTCCATGAACAGAGTTCTGGAATGATTTGATGAAGTCATGTATGTGATAAATGAGGCAGGGTAGGGAACAAGAGGGAGTTAATTTTTCACGAGATGTTCACGATCTGCAAATGTAGTGCTCCAGGTATGTCAAAGATGTTTCTATGCTGCAAGAACTATTTTCATATTTGGTTTTACAGAACACCTAGAAGATTTGCTGGGTCAGTGGCTAGGAGCCTTATGCATTTCTGCAGAATGAACAACAAAACGTAGGAGTTATTGTAGGTAATTAAAGATAATAAATGCTTTTGTATCAGGCTGGAGGTAAAGACATAAGGTGAAATACCATGAAGAATAACGAGGCCAAAAAGAGGAGAACTGGAAGTTATTTGTTGTAGCATGAGCTTCCCTCTCCCAAGACAAACTGAGTTCTCAGCTTCTTTGTTTTCAAGTGGATGTTCAACATATGTTAAAAGCAAGTGGTGGATATTTCTCTGTGTAAGAGAAACCTGGGTATTTTTCTCAGCTGGGCTCCCTTTAAATTTTTGTTAAATACCCAGACTCTGTGCCACAGTGTACGCACAGGTGCTGCTGGCTGAGAGGCTGACAAGCATGCATCCACATGCGCTGGATTGCAGGAGCAGGGATTTCAAACAATCTCTTCTGGTTCTGCCCAGCTACTGTCTGGGGCTTGTCAGCACAGTGATCAGCACTGTACGGGTCTGAAATAACAGTCAGCTGCAGAAGCTTGGCTATGGAAGTGTTCTATCTTTTTAATAATTCTTGTATTAGTATTGTCCTTTTTTTTTTTTTTTTTTCATGCCAAAACACTGATGAGCACAATGAACAAGCCAAATTGTCTGGCACTAACCGTTCCTTAAGGCTCACAGACCTACACTCTGTCTAAACAGCCTTGTACTCTAAACAAAAGCCTTCCTATTGGAGAAGTAACTCCCTTTGACTTCAAGAACAGCGCTGGACTCAATAATCTCTTCCTGTTCTATGGCTGAGGAATTGAGAAGTTTAATATTAAAAGAAAACAAACAAAAATTCTCTGCAGCATGGCAATTTAAAAACACATAGCTCAGTACTGAAACAAATGTGGGGCCCAGCCCTCTACCAAGGGAAGCAAGCAAGTTAGTTTTTTATTACAGTCAGAGCATGACTCTTGCTTTACATCACATGCTGCTTATTTCATTTTTCTTTCAGAGCATGTAACATGCTCTGGGCACTATGTAAATAACAATTCTTTCTGTGTAAAAGAAGCATGTTTCTCTTTTTACATGTAATTATCTGTTAGCAATAACTTAAAGCTGTCTGCTTGTGTCTGAGATCTGGTTTTACAATGCCAGCTGGTTGAAGAGACTAAATAGTAGACAGAAAATGAAGTCAGCTATCTAGGAACTAGAAATATTTAGGAAATCACTGGGAAATTCCCTTCCTATAGGGTAACATTTTCTTA
Organism: Cygnus atratus; assembly: GCF_013377495.2. NCBI lineage: Eukaryota > Metazoa > Chordata > Aves > Anseriformes > Anatidae > Cygnus > Cygnus atratus. Next base: position 52,310,705 of record NC_066396.1, read on the forward strand.
ATAATTCTTCTGTTTACCATTTTTACGGGATGTTTTAATGTAGGACTGAATAAAACTGTAAATCATATGGTTGAATCCCTGTTCTTTGAATTCATCCCGGAGCCTGCACTACAACACAGCCTGAACCAAGCAGTTTCAAACTTTCCCTTTTTTTGCCTGATTTCGGTCACTGTGGTGCTGCTGGTGTGAGTTCATCACATCTCAGATCTCACCAGAGGTTGCATTAAGTTTGGAAATTCCTAAAGGAAATGTGGGACAGGTGAAACTGGGTGGGAATGCCCATGCCACAAACACATGCTTTGGATTTGTAGGATTTGTGGGTTTAACATACCTTCCTCCTTTTCCTGTGCAGCTAGCACAGAGGGGAATACATGTTGTTCCACTTTTACTTTATCTCATTATACAGCGTATGAATCCTAAGTGCGGTGCTTGATACAGTCCAGATGCAGGAGGTGGGTCTTGGCTGGGAGTTTTATGTGTTCATGTCAGCACTGTTCAAAGAAGGGTGCAGTATATGCATTTTTCCAGACATGATGTTAACAATAACCAGGATACGAACCCCAGTGCAAATGAGTGCAAGAAGTCTGGTTTTGACTACTAAGCTGCACGCACTTGTGAGATGCTCTAATCATGAGTAACTGTTGGCATTCTTGACTTATTACCTAAGCATTTCTCTGAATTGGTCTCTAGCCTGCTAGGAAGTTACAGTAAAGTATGCAAGGAAACTTCACAGTTGTGTACCCCTTGGGGATACCGGGAGCTTTGCAGGATGCAAGGCAAAGTCCTTTTCCTGAAGAGAAAAAAGGGGAGAGATTTTGTGGGGGTCTTTTGGTGGCAGGAAAACTTGTCTCATGTGGACATGCCCAAAGGAACAATGTGAAGCTTTTTCTGTGATTCCTGTTTTTAAGGAAGAATATTGACTTCTGGCTGGGTAATAGTGGTAATTGTGGTAATAACTGACTTCTGTGGGTAATAGTGGTTGCAGGTGGTATATGTCACGACGATTCTTCACTGGCCAGAGCTTTTACTTCCGTTTTAATAGTACCCATGCACACTTTGAAAGAGACGTTCTGTTTTAACCCATAGTTTTAGTCTGTAGGGGTATCCTACAGCCTGAATTGCATTTAGTGAATCCAAAAGTGGGTTATGTGATGTTCAAACCTTTGGTAGCACTTATGCTTTGCTTTTTACAGCTTGGCATTTCTGGTCCGTACAGACACCAAACAAAAGCAGTTAACTTTCTTTGCTTTACGCATCTGCCCATGCTAGGAAGCGTTCAGCCACTTTCTGCTCAGGCACTGTGAGAATAACAACGGAAAAGGATGTTAAAAATAAACAAAAAAATCCTGCCCAAGAACAGTAGGATCCCTATGATCTTTGGCTTTGCCTGGGTCAGTGGAGCCTCTGCTGCGCTCTGGGAGGGGTAGAGCATCAGCACATAAAAGCCCCGTGAGAAGGGGACGAGGACCTGCAGCTCCCAACTTGCACTGCTTCTCCTTTGCCTCCAAAAGCAGCGCCCTTGCCCAAGGCTTACAAGGGCATGTGCAGGCTAAGTGTAAGCAATGTACGTCCTTTCATTTCTTCATTTATTCCCATAAGTTATCTGGAAGCCTCTTTTCATGTTATTTTTAAGTTTCCTTTGTTTAGCCTGTGCAACTTTTTTTTTTTTTTTGTCTAGTGTAAGGGGGGAGGGGAGTGAGGGCCTTTGTAAAGCAGAAACCTAAACCTGTCTTTTTACATGGTGTTGGGAGAGCTGTGCTGTGCACGGACCTCGGCTTATGTATGGCTTTCGTGGCAGAAAAAATAGCATGATGTACATAGTAATTCATACCAGTTTCCAGACAGTTTCTTCAGGCAGTCTCCCTGCACCTAAGTGGACATTAAAATCCCCGAGTCACAAGGGTTCAGCCTGATACTCCTGAAAATTTACTTAGAACTTATGTAAAAAGTATGAGTCACATTGTCGTGTGGGCAATGGAGTTCAAGCTGTGTCTTTGCTTCCTTACAGATCATTTAGCTAGGGAGCACCGTGTGCTTATTGTTTTTTTTTTTTTTAATTTAATTATTTATTTATTTTGTAATTGCAGAACTCTGTATACTTTGAAGCTGTAAGACAATTGTCCCCATGGTTCCAAACTTCTAGTTTAAGAAGTAACAATTGATGCCTGTCTATATATAAAACAGGACTGATGTAATTAGGAGTGTTGTTTAACAATTGCACGCTGACCATTTTAGTAGTTTATAGCTAGGAATGCACATAGATTATTCAGTTGTGATGGGTACACAGTGACCAAACAAGTGATGCCAAAGCTCATGCTAATTTGAAATATCCGTGGCCTGGTATTGTATGCATTTTCCTGATGGAGACTGAAAACTTCTCAGAACTTCTCTACAGGTGGAAGAGGGATGTTCTTGGACTGCGCTGCCATGTCTCAAGATGGTCACCCTCCTGCTGAATATATGTCTTGCTTTGTAGAGCTGTTTCAGAAAAGTTTAACTTCCTTCCTTAGTGTTAATAAATCAGCAAAGATGGGTAGAAAAGTAGCAAAGGAAGAATGGTATGTCTGGACAGAGAAGAGCTGATGGAGAATACATCTAAGCTGAGAACAGGAGGAGAAAGTCAGCAAGAAGATGTTGGTTGATAGAGTCTCTCTTGAGATGAGTTTTAGGAAAGAGAAGGAGAGAAGATGAGGGGATTTTGCAGCACAGTACTGAAAAGGAAATGAAGCATCAGGAAGAAAAGTTTCATTTTCCCTTTGGACATGTGATAGTCTATTAATATCTGTCTGACTGAAGGGAGAACCCACCTGGTAAAAGCTCTTTAGATGCAGTTAGACACAGCTGTTTGCTGCTGTCCTCTCCTCTCCTCCCAGCTGGGTGCTCTCACTCCCTTTCCTGCCCTGGCCCTGGCACTCACTCCGGGGTCTTTTGGGAGGTGAAGAAAACATGGCTGCTGGTTAACGCAGGGCTGCAAGAACTGGCAGGGGGAAGGGGAAAGGCGAGAGGTAAGAGCAGGGCATGGTGCTGTCGGAGTGGCTGAGGCTGCTGTGGACACAGAGCCACTGTTGCTTTCACGCGAATTTCCCATCTGTCCCTTCATACAATTTTGGGATAACATCATCCTGCTACCTTCTGGGGTGCTTCTGGAGAGAAATTAACATGTTTTTTGGGACTGTTCTTGGTGGCATAGAAATTCCATACTTGTGTCCATGGAAAAGGCTTGGCCACTGTTTACTAGAAGCAGCACAAGGTTGCAAAAAAAAAAAAAAAAATTGTCGGGAAAACAATTACATGAGCCTTTAGTCACAGACCACTGCAACACCTATGTGTGAATGAAGACAGCTTTCATCCTGGCATTTCATCAGTTTTGAGCACTTTACTTTTCTACTGCCGCAGTCTTCCAGCACGGATTTTTGTGTGATATAGTGGTAGCCTTTGCCCAGCCTGTTTAGGAGTTAAATCTTCCAGCAGTTAAAGCACCAGATAGTCCTTTAGTGAATCATTCCTGGGCATATATTCACTCAAAGCTTGGCCAAACAGTAATTTGCTTCATGCACACTGAATGTGTCCACATGAGAAGTGTGGTGCTCAGCTGTAAATTCACTTCCTTCCTTGCTAAGAAATAGCTTCCTTGTGTAGACAAGCTCCAAGACATGTTGCATTTAAGCTAGCAATACCATGGCCTGTGGAGATGGAGGGATGCCTTCCAGTGATTAGACATATCTGCAGCCTGTCCCAGCCATTCAGCAATTTGCTGACTTGAAAAAGCAAAGTCCCTGTCTGCATGAGCCAGGCTTTCATGCTGGTCAGCAGTGGTGTAACGTAGCTTTAGGGCATTGAATGTGCCCTGCTTTATTCTGTCACAGAGTTTGGCTCGATGGGACTGTTAGGTAGAGCAAGGACTGTTTGTCCAGGCTGAGGATGGGGAGAAATAACAGAAGTCTTCTTATAGGGAAGGAGATAAGAGGGCAGGACAGGAGATGTTCAGGTCTGAACTGATACAGATGCTGAGTCACATTACTTATTCTGTGGAGGTCATTCTCTCATTCCAGCATGGAAGCTTGTTGATATTTACTTTTGCACTACATTTTTCCTCAGGATAAATATGGATGAGATGCTTTAGGATCCAGTCTTGTCAGAGAGAAACAGATAAACCAGTGTGCTCCAACCAGACTCTCACCCTTGTATAATTTGCATAGCTGCATTAACACCAGCAGATGAGGATTCACCCATTTGTTTAAAGCTCATTAAACTTGTGAGTAATTAATGAAGCTCGTGAGAATTCGAAAAGCACTAACTTTGCTATGAGGGACTCCTGTTTAACCGTCTCTGACACTGTCTTGCAGCCTGGCCACAGGTGTGCAGGATTGGACCTTATTTGTATGCGGCAGAAGGATGTTTTTCACATAGATTGGCCCCAACAAAAGAGTTTGATAAGGTTTCTCCTTTAGTATGTGCATGCGGGACCCTGGTTGTCTCATGCCCATCCACATAAATCAGTAGTATTACTGGAGCTGATCAGACTGGGATCTCTAGCTAGCAGAAAACACTGCCACCTTGATCTGTGATGGCATGAAAGGCTGCAGTGAAGTGACCCCTCTTCACCAGCTGCTCTTGAACTGACGTTGTAGGAGAGACAAGGACTGATTCTGTCCTGTCCATTACTGGGGACTCTCCTTTATTCCCTGTTTATGTGGAGCCGAGCACAAGGCTTGGGCTGGAGCTGGTCTCCACCGATATAAAATGATTGCTCATCTTATCCAGAGCAGTGGGGAGGAACTTGAGTCAAAGGTGAGTGACAGTGATTTGTGGACGTGCCAGACGTGGGGTCATTTTGTGTATTGCTTCGCAACCCCTCTCTTCTGTGCCATTATTTGGATATACTGCTGCATTCAGCCTCTACTTCATGGTCATACACAGCTCTAAGTCAGTTTGTACATCTTAAAGAAAGGAGAAAGGCCAGCCATCTGCTACGTACTGCTGCTGCTGCCAAAACTCCATGGAATATTAACAGCAAGACAAAGCTTAGCTGCCAGCAGACTCCATCTAAGAAGCACCAGGGAGCACAAGTGAAAAGATGCAAATTAAAAAAAAAAAAAAAGACTCTGCAAATCAATCCCAGGAACAAAAAGCTGGAAGAGCCAGGATTTTGAGATTCTCAGGAAAGTATGAGTAAAATAGATGTATGCAAGATTTGCATATGTGTTTCTCATAACTCACTGTATGCAAGAAAACATGTAAAGTACAAAGTATATTACTGTTTGTGAGAAACAAAGTTGTGTATTTGCAATAGAAGGTGTCCCTGAAGGTGATCCTGTCTGAGAAAATTATTGAGATTTTTCTCACGTGTTGATATATGAAGGTGCAGGTTAAAGCTAGAGTTTAGTTTCTGTTTTTCATAAAATCATCCTTGCTTTTCCTTTGATTAACTATGTCTTCACTGTTTTTCCTCAGCAAATGGTTTAGGTGTGCAGGCCCACGCATTCTCAAATCTTAGATACATGCCAGAAAAGTGGTTGGTAAGGATGTTCTCCTCTAAAAGACACAATTTAAGTGGCAACGGGGTGTGTTAACTGTGTCTGTTTCACTTGTATGAGTTGCCGGTTCCAAGCAGATAAATTCCGTACTTTAAACAATTTTTTGCATGTGGCAGATTAACCTCTCAAGGAGGAAGCACGTCTGTGGACAGCACTGAGTCATTCAAGTCCCCAGAGTCTGTTCCAGTTGGTAGGGGAGCCAATATCTTCTGTGCTGCTGGGAAGTTTCAAATCCTGAAACGCAGAGGCTTGCATTTAAGCAAGGTGGCTTAAATCATATAAAAGGAGGAAGTGCTCCAAAATTCCTCGGCACTGGTCGGTCTTCCTCTAAGCAGCTACAGCATAAAGGGATTTTTACTGTTTGTTTTCCTGTGAGAACGGGGCTGCCAGACGTGGCTCTGTAGGGGTCAGACCCCTGCTCCAGCTCCCCAGAGGCAGTGCACTGCAGCGCGTGCAGGCAGGTGTATTTTCTAGTTGGGCTCCTTCCTTTGCTGGGAGACCAACGTGGAAAAAAAAAAAAAGGGTGGGAAGATCCCTTAAGAAGTCATTTTTTTCTGCCTTCTTTTCCCAAGGTAGGGTTGACTAAATGTAAACTTCTCATAAGAAAATAGTTGGCCACATCTCAATGTAAAGATATTGTGTAAATCAGGATGCATTCCTGCTTCTTGCTGCCACTGACTGGTAGGTTGCAGTCAGTTTTTCAGAGAGGCTGTGTGTAAGAGAGGCTGTGTTCCAGCTGTACACTTCAGGGACACACCTGCACTGGGGCAAGAGCAGCTAAGCTTCTTAATGCAGAGAGGATTCTCAACTCTCCTTAAAAAATGACCCAAAGAAACCTCTGAAAGGACTTTTTTTTTTTTTTTTTTCCCTCTGGAAGGAGTTTGTTCTTGTGTAGGCAGGGTTGGAATGCATCCACATATTACTGCTGTTTTTATTTGTCCACGTGCAATGAGCTTTATGGTCAGGCAGAACTGACGAAAACATTGATAATTATTCTCTGACAGCTCTTATCTGTGGTTGGTACAAACCAAAAAGTTTGTACTTTTCAGGGGCACCTCCTGTTTGTTTGCTGTCTTACACTTTTTTTTCCTAGCTCCTCCTGACTTTTCTTCCTTTTTTTTTTTTTTTTTTTTTTTTTTTTTTAACTTCCATGGAAAGGCTGGCAGCAAGGACAAGGGAAGGAACGAACAGAGGTGGAGTCCCTTCTGAGTTTAGGATAAGAAATATTTTTTATTCTGTAGACAGCAGATATTTTTCATTCTTAGTTCGATAGGAAACCCATCTCCCATTTTAGAGGCCAGTTCTGGAGACAGAGAAGTTCCAATGAATTTCCCAGTTAGCTCTCCAACCTTGTTTCCAACCATGCAGTCTGAGATTTCCCAGCTGCAATGCCCTTCAGCTCACGTTGCTACATATGGACTCGTATGCAGGAATCCATCCTGGGCACAGTGTTACCTTATTTACGCAATGTTACTTGCATGTATCTCAGTACCCTACCCACTGCTCATATGCCCGAACTGTAATTGCACAGGGAGGAGTTTTGCATAAGCTTTTTGCCAACAGAGATTTATTTATCATGAATACTGAAGCATGTATAAACAGACCATTAATATTACCTTTAGACAGTACCCTAATTATCATGTGCAACCTTTAGAAGTAGGCAAGGAAAACAGGTAAGGCATTGTGACTGCAGAGCTGACACTCCATTGTGTCCCACAGAAATTCTAGAGATAGCTGACGGCTTTGAAGGTACTCATCTGTGGGAGGCTGACCTGGTCGTTCATTAAAAATGAAAACAAACTGGGAAAAGTAAACCTGAATGAATAAACCCAAACATTTCAAAAGCAGTCCTGGAGAGTAAAAGTGGGATTATGAACCTATCATTTCGAATGGGTTCTTTAAAGTTGCTTCAGAGTTTGGGACAACCACTTCCCATTTAATTGAGCACTAAAGTCACTGGGCAGCTTTTAAAATCCAGCCTTAAATTACATTTCAGAGTCAGAGAGCAGTTTTAGCTCAGTGTAGCAAAGGGACTGCAGAACGTGCAGATGGAGTGCACAGAATCTCTGTGCCAGAGATAAACACACAGCCTGATCAATGGAGGGTTGAATCTGAAGGAGACTGAACTTTAGTGTCAGGAATACAAATTCCCTCAGTGGAAGGAATATGTTGATGATAAGCATTTATTCCAGACCAGGTCTCTTCTGTATATTACTAGGCATCCATATAGCTTCTTGGCCTTTCAAGACCGAAAAATGTAAAGGGGATGGGGAAAGGAAAACAATAATGATCAAGTAAGCCTGGTTCACAGTGAAAAATACTCTGCAGAGAGACTGTGGATTTGAAGGTGAGATACTGAAGTTATACCCTGTTAATCAGCCCATTGCGCTTACAGGGAATACAATCCAGCATGAATGGTTGAGACCTACAGCCCATCTAATTAATCTCTGAAAGTGATCACAACCAGAAGGCTTACATAATGGCATGTGAACACTGAAGCAGATCTACAAAGCTATGTTAGCTCCTAACACCTTATGACTGCAAGAATTTGGCAAGACTATACTTCATGTATTTTAATAAAGAAAATACAACCTGCCAAAACTTAAAATGCCTGTTGATCTTGTGAGAAACATTGAGAGAGCTTTAAATGATAGCATATGTGTCAAACTTGTCTTGCATCTACCTGTATCCTCTCCTTTTCTTTGATGATACATATCAGTTTTCTTGGTCTTTCATTTTTTTATACAGCCCTTCTGGCAACTAATACTTTTAGGCTGATTGCTAGGAATCATTTGCCCTGAAGATTTCTTTCTGATAGTTTACAATTATTCACTATTCCACAGATGGCCAAAGAAGAGTTGCGGAAATCTCAGTTAAAAAAAATTTATCCCCAGTCATAACTTCCCTTAGAAAGATATGAAAGTCAACACCGATGAGCAGCTTAGGGAGGAAGCCTGGACAAAGATCATGGGTTACAGCAATCATAAGAAGATTCTTTCCTGCATGCTGAAGAAGAAGGAGAACAAGTTTTTACATATACCAAGAAAAACAACACAAGCAGATATCATATTGCTCTGTAATTCTGATGGGGCTGCTGATGGCAACACTGCTTTTCTGAAGGAAAAGAATTCTGTGGAATACTCTGAGGCTCTAGAATGAAGGAGACTGCTAACAGCAGAAGGAAGAAGCCCCAGAGTTATTAGTTTTTATGCAAAATCTGGCTAAAATGGCCAGGAACCAAATGAAGCTGGACAGAATGAGTGAGTGTGTAAAGACTCAAGGACAGAGAGAGAAAGAGGTTGATGGTCTTTTTCTTCTATAAAAGCAGAGTGTGTCCAAAATGTTGGGTTAATCTTGTTACAGGGGCAGGTGGGAATGTGCTGACTGAGGAACATCAAAGTGGGAAGGAGATCCTCTAAGCTGAAGGGAAAAGAGAGAGAACCTCTCCTGAAGGAAAAGAAGGATCTGGGATACAGAAGTCAGACAGCATTCATGCTGGGCAATAAAGAGACAGCGTTTCACACTTGCGCATGCCACATGAGGATAAAGAGGAAAACAGGCTGGGAATGATAAGAAAGGACATGGCTAAGGTACTGGATTCTCCTTGGAAACATACAATAGATTGTGAGCCCACTGAACCTCCAGGGAGGTTGTTAATATCCTGACCAGTGACTGCACAGTCTCTGGCACCAACACTGAAGGCAAGTTAAAGGCAGCGTTTGCAGCAGCTACCCAACCACACAGAAATGGATGGGGGTGCACAAGACAAGGTTAAGCTCAATTATCTCCCCTTGCTACAGCTGCTAGGGAGAGAACTAACAGGCACGAGGAGATACCTGTTCTTTAGATCAAGACAAAATGAGCAGAAGCAGGAACTGGCCCATCTCGGAGCCAAGAAGAAGAGTGTGTCTGCAGCACAAGTTGGCTACACCCTAGATCCGGCCCCGGATGCCCGCAAGTAGCTAGAGAATGTAGAGGTCAAGCCTGCTGCCTTGATAAAAGAGCTGGGAACATTCAGAAAGTGAAGCTATTTCCAAAGGGAGGAATATCAGAACTCAAAAGCTGCTTTTTGTGTGTGTGCGTGTGTGTGTTTGTGTAGAAGCACAGTGCAAAGCAGACCCCAAACTGAGCAAGCATTTAACCTATCATAAGGAAAAAATGTTAGGCTCTACAGAGCAGACTGCAGTGTAAATAAGCGTGGAAGTCAGCTGGCAATTCCGAGCAGCTCTGGAAAGATTTGGGCTTGAATAAGAGATCCTTTCTTTTCCAGTGTGAGTTCGTCTTGGTGTCCAGGGAAGCTCCTGATTTGAGGAGACACCTTTAAAGCTCGACTGCACAAGGTGCTTCTCCAGGTGGATGAAAAGAGCAGCAAAATGTAGCCTCAGACCTATCTCTGTAAACAGTCATGCCTGGAAAAGGAGGGGTAGAAGAGGTCTCTCTTGCCTCCTGGAAAGCAAATCCCTGTTGGGTGGCATGGATGCTCAGTAAAGGCAGAGGTGGGAAAAGAGGAGGAAAGTGTTCTGACAAAAAAAAAAAAAGTATGACTTTTTCTTTTAGGGCACTATACTTAATGGCAGACGAGTCCTATTTTTTCCCTTCTCATAGACATGGAGATGCTGTCAGAAGGACAGAGGCACTTTCCCAGTTCCACACTGCAGGTTTGATGAGTGCAGAGGAAGCTGAAGAGCCCAAAAGCACACCTTTGCTGGGGTGGAGGCCAGGGGGCTGGCTGGCCCGTGCACTGCAGTGCAGCTAAGTAAGCAAAACCTCCCAGGGCCGGAGGATGGCCCTGGTTACCCGAGTGTGACTCCCGTGTTAAGTTCAGAGGTAAGGCACGGAGTGCTTTCCCCTGTGGCCTCTGGTCGTACTGGCACTGAAACAGGCTGTACGGTTTGGGAGCCGTCCCCACCTCCCTTTCCTTCTGGTTCAGAAGCTGGTTTTGTACACTTGAGTGCACTTCCTTCCCTTCTTGAATGTCGTTATCTACTAAAGGAAGTACATTTCCTCCTAAAACAAGCTCCCTCGTCAGTAAGATTTGTACTGAGTGCTGTAGTCTACAGCTCCAGAGCTGTGGGTGAAGGAAGATTTGCTGATCAGGGACTGACTGGGTCTGCAGTTTCACTGCCAGTATATGTGGCCTGATTCCCAAGTGCATGTCTCCACCGACTTAAGGAGCTACGCTAACACGTCCTCCATACATAAAAGGCCGAATCTTTTGTAGTAACAGCTCCAGTGCAGGAGTCCTTATTCAGATAAACATCACACTGAGTTTCACAAGGAATTGATTGAATAAGGATCTTTGATCAGTCGATTTTTGATCTCTCTTAAATAATTGTTTAAGAAAACGGGCAACTACAACTAATATGAAATGGCATTTGGCTGGCCATGAGGGAATGCTAGCCATTCTAGCTCACACCTCAAGGGTTAAGTTGGTGAAGTTTACCTCCTGGTCAGTCCATTTTACACAAGTAAAGATTTGTCCATCAGTACCTAAATTGAGGTTATATAAAGCCAAATTGCATCCTTTTATTTGGCTTTATTTGCATTTGATTGGATCCTGTGTCTACCAGACCGCTTCTGCTTTGTGATGAAGCCTTTCTTCCTTGTCCCACCCACTGGGGATGTTATTAGAATAATCATTTTTCACTGGGGAACAAGTGCCAATTTTTTAAAGCATGCGCTTTTTTCACACTGACATTTTACTCTCTCCACTGCTAACCATTCAATCACATTAATGGCACAGAAACCCTAGTTTGTGCAGGCCAGGCTGTCCCTGTAAAAGTTGAATGGCAGAGTACACGTAATGTGCACTGAAACATTTCTAAAGGAGCCCTGGTGTGGGATAATTTTTGAACAGTAGACAATTGCACAGAGGAAGATGGAAATGTTACCACAAAAATTTATACATGTTGCATGCCATTATATGGTATACCTCTGGGGACTCTGGGAAAGGCGTAAACTTGGTGTAAAATTAGAATTGCTACCTTAGGTGTATTTTAGTTGGCAACTCTACATATGCTCTTTGCTCTTCAAACTATAGGTCAGACTCATGGTTGGGAAAATCAGCTTATTTCTGGCAAGCTGAAGGATTTTTACCAGCTAAGTATTTGGCTGCATGTATATTTTACATCCAAAATGTAGTAATTTTGTTAACAGGGAGCCTCACACCACCTTATCTATAATAACTGCAGACGTAATTTGGCATTTGTGCTTACATTTAATGCTAAGCATTTGTGAGAAATGACAAGGCTATGCTTGTGGTAATGGGCCCTCTTCTTAAAATAACAGCAGTAATTTGGCAGCTTCACAAGAGATGAAGTTTTTAAATCATCCTTTTTAAACAAAATATATGTTACGTTAAGGAACATTACCTATACCGCTTGAATTGTTACTTGCTCATGTCTGAGCTTCAATATATTGTTTTGTTAAAAAGATTTAGAAGTATCTTATTGATGACTAGAGGCAGTTTGATGCTTATACCGAAGGATGCAGAGAACTAAGCAAGCTTCTTTGCCTTCATTAGGTGCTGGGACAGGCCAGCAATGTTCTTGGACCCAAGGGCAGCAACTTCCTAGGTTCAGTACTTGACATGGCACAGACAGGCACCTTGAAGCTTCCCCCACTGCAGGGCACAGTGGAAGACCTAGGGGTCGTTAAGCCTCAACCACTTCTTCTCTTTCTCTCCAACTGGAACGCCATCTTTTAAAGAGCAAATGGGTGTTACCTGTTTTTCTGTGAATAGGATAGGGAGAAAAAAAAAGAAAGTGAGTGTGGCAGGCTGCAGTAAACAGTGTGGTGCTGTCATTTGTACTCACTGTGTTGTAAACCGGGCTGGAGTGACTAACTCACTCCCATGTTAGGAAATACAAATTGAAGATGGGATGCTCAGTGAGAGTTTAGGTTGCTATAAAATAATAACGATGCAATTATTTCTTACTAAAAGTTAGGAAGTTCCTTCCAGGAAAGCCTTAAGAAAGTTGTCACCTCAGCTGACTCAGATATTGCAAATCAAGGGAGAAAGTAAAACAATACTGAGCAGATGCTTGAAATGCTAATTAACCTTCACTGTGTACCCCACAATGCAATAGAAAAGAGTCCCAAAGTGCTGCAAAACTGCCAAGTAATCAAAGAAGAGTTGATCAAAACTCTTTGAAATGTAATTTCTAAACAGAAGTATTACTAATCTGTTATCTTTCCTGCTTCCTGAACTAAGTCCAAACTAGCTCACTTAGGGTTAAAAAGAGTTTGGATTTCCAGATGAAATATTTCATCTCAACAGCTGACTGCAAACTGTGGCATTCTTTATAGCTGAAGTCTGTCTTAGAGCTCTTCTGTTTACACCAAGGCATTTCTTGGTGTGACTGACTAAGCCCAGGGTCTTCTCTAGCATCCTGATGTCAGGAGCCATTGATCTTGGAGGCTCAACAATGGCGTGCCATGCCTTGTACAAGTTACAAGCATGGAGAAACAACTTCCTCCTGAACAAGAACCCAGCCCCTGTATTCCACTACATAAAGTCTTTTCCATGAACGGCAATTCACACCTTCTGGGACCTCTCACTGTAACCGTCTGCAGTAGTTGTGGTCCCTTTGGCAGCTCTCTAAGTCTTCCCTTGCACCCAGCCTTGGACCCCAGTGTGGGCTGCATCTTCCACACTTGCGAAAATGAGGTTGTGGTGTGGGTGCAGGCTGAGGAAGAGGATTATCCTTTGGAAAAGCAGAACAGATTGAGTCTAGTCTGGAAGTGCATGTCACAGGAGCTGTGTATTGGCTGTTCCTGGAGGCTTTCAGTAGCAGGGGGCCGCAAGGGAGGAGACCAGGAGGTGCTGTGACAGCCACAGGCAGCTGCTTCCAGCCAGCTCTGAAATGGATGAAAATGACCCACTGCATACCCAAACCTCAACCAATGGGAACAGCACGTGGCACCTCTGCTCATGTGTATCTGAGGAAGGGCAACAGCCACTGGGAGCAGGAGACACTGGAGGAGTAAGTGGAGGGGACGTATGGAAGGGGGTTTGGTCGGGGACGTGGCTGGAGACATAATATTGAAAGGAGACATTGTGCCAGAGCAGAGATTTCCCCGAGGGGACTGTGGCCCATGGAGGACCCACAGAGCAGCAGTAAGAGGTGAGGAGCAGTGGAGGATATTGAATAAGAAGGGAGGAACAGCAGCAAGAAACCACTACACTCTGCCTCCAACCTCCCTCACCACCCAGTGCCGCAGAAGGAATTGGGAAGGACTGGGCATAACACCCACTGAAAACAAGGGATGTTGAGACTAGGAAAGAGGTAGAAGAGGTGTTTAACTGGAAGAGAGCTTGGGGAAGGGACAGAAAGGTGTTTCCCTAAGGGCTTGACTGTCTATGTCTTTTTTTTTTTCCCTCTCAATATCTGAAAGGTGTTGCCCTAGGTGTTTATCTCTTTTTTTCCCCTCAATATTCTGAATCAGTACCTGCAAGTTTGTGTTAACTGGCAATAAACAAAACTGAGCACAATTCCCTGACTGAAACTCTTTTGCCTGCAACTAACCTATCCCACCTTCCACGGGACACAAAAGCCAACATAATGCTTGCTGTGGGTGTGAGACTTGGGAGGTACAAATTTCTCTGAGAAATCTATAGGAGCTGCACGTGCTCATCCACTCTGAAAACTCAAGCCAACCAAATATAAATAGTCAGTCCAGGAGACTGAGTTTTTATTAAAATCTATTCCTGGTTTAGCTGCGGACTTGGTGTGTGTACAGGCTAGCCATGGGATCTATCAATGCTCCCTTTCCTTGTTCATCTTCTTGGATGATTCACCACGGCTTGCCTCTCAGTAACCTGACTGTGCTGTCATGCAAACAAGAAATTGTAAATGTGGAAAATGCTATAAATTGCTAGTGCACAAAGATATTTCTCACCATCTTACAGGTATTTAGCAAACTAAATCAAATACTCCATTTGTTTCTGATGAACAGCTGTGTATTAAGTGCTTTACTGGAAGATGATATCCAAATGCTTTAACAGTTGACACAGATGCTGATTTCCAAAATTAAAAAAGTCTAGTTTTCTGATGATGTTTTGAAAAACAAGCCTCTTTCCTCAGAGGAATCTGATTTAAGGAGACACCAGCAGCAGGGCAATTTCCAGCCCCTTTTCAGTACTCACATAGCACCATTTCCACTGATGGCAGGTCGCTAATTATTTTGAAAACCCTGCCCAGTACATCTCACTCTATTCAGACTTTATTGCATGGGATGAGTCCTTACACCCTGCTGATAATAAATTAAATGTACTCTTTCTCGCTGTATTTGAGCAAGCATGCTGAAGTTATTTATATGACAATTTAAAATTGTGATCTAGTAAATGTTTGGAAATGTGTAAAAATTGAAAGGTGTAGTATATAGTGAAGAACACATGGCTCTATTTTTTACATCAAGGACCTAATTTTTATTTCAGTTTTGTGACCAGATGAGTGTACAGACTGAGTCCATGTGAGTCAGTGGAGATATGTAGCAGTGATTCCAGGGGAGCCTGGAATCAGAAACCGAGTCTGTTTTTATTTTGTTCATCCCTGAGCTGCTCTGTGGGATGGTGACTGACCAAAGGAGCTTGGGTCATTGCCGAAACAAATGTGTCTGCGTTTATTCAGTGCGGAAGGGTCTGCACCATTAATCTGAATATTTACTACTATATATGACACTCCGGTGGATAATATTATTTCAGATCACAGTCAGTCTGAGCTCTCTGGAGTTTTGCTTTCAGGTCCTTGTATTTCTGCGCGCCTCGAAGAAATACAATGGTTGTAGGCTGAGAATCGAAACACTACCGAAGAAACTGGAACGTACAGTTCCCTCAGTAACCATGTATCATCCAGGTTGCTCATAATAAGGCAAAGTTTTAACAGCATGCACAATAACATCAATGACTTCACTGCAGATGAGCAACGGCAGTGCATTATGTCTGTAGTGGGAACCATAATTTAGAGTTGCCTGTCTTTCGCATGTTACATGTTTTCATGCACATTGGAAATGCACTGCTACGCTTCTGTAGACTGAACTGCAGCGCTTCTGGGTGCTCCTGACAAAAATTTTGGAAAGGGTGATGTGCAGGTTGGTGTTTCTGGGAGAGGAGCCCATTGGTGAGGATGACGAGCACAGGCCATTCCTCAGGTGGCTCCAACATGCTCCCCTTTGTGCTTGTCCCAACCTGGTGAAGTTGGGCACTGTGAAGAAGGGGCTTTTTTAAGGTTTTGGGAGTGGTTCCCAGTCTCACCACGAACCATTTCGGCCAAATTTATCGTTGTCTCTGGGTAGGTAGCAGCACACTAACTTTCACAGCTCCTCACCCACTTCCTCACCACGAAGCAACACGGTGCGGGGGGTGTCCCGGTGCTCTTGGAGCTGGCACTGCCGGCGACAACGCTCCTCGGCGGTCCCCGGGCCACCCTCCACCCTTGTCGCCTAGCGGTCCCACGCCACCCGCGTCCCACAGTTACCCTCCCGTCCCGACCCACCACGCGCTGTGCGGTCCCGTGTGGTGCGGGCGGAGCCTCGAGGTTTGTTTTTGGCTGCAACGTGCACGCCCTCATGCAAATCGCCGCGTCCCCGCCTCCCCTTCACCCTCCCCCCCCCCGCCCCGAGAGGGAAAAAGTGAGGAAAAATAAAATTAAAAAAAAAAAAAAAAAAGAAAAGAAGAGAAGCAAAATAAAAAAAAAATGCAAGGAAAACAAACAAACAAACAAAAACTAGTAAAAGGGGAAAAAAAGAGAAAAGGGGAAGGGAGAAAGACGCCCCGGCGCTGCCCGGCCTTGGAAGGGGCGGTCGCCGCCGCCCTATAAGAGGCGCTGCGGGGCCGCGGCCGCCCGGGAGCGGGGCCGGCGTCGGGGCCGGAGCGGAGCGAGGTGGAGCGGAGGGGCAAGGCAGCTCGGCTCGGCTCGGCTCCCGGCGGGACCGACGGCGGCTGCCCAGAGCCCCCCCGGCCCGGGAGGTAGGCGAGGAGGGCGGCCGGGTGGATGCGCAGCGCCGTGCCGAGCCGTGATGCGGGCTGCTGTCGGGGGAGGCGGCCCCGGCACAGAGCGAGGGGGAGAAAAAGCGAATGTGTCCTTTTTTTTTTTTTTTTCTCCCCCCCTTTTTTTTCCTTTTTTTTGGGTCTTTTTGTTTCTCGCTGCGCGCAGCGTGTCTAGAGTGAGGCGCGGAGGATGGCTTGCGGGACGGCGAGGGACTGGGAAGGGGACAGTGCTGCGTGTTTTTCCTTTTTCCCTCCCTGTGTGTTTGTTTATTATTATTACTTTTTTTTTTTTTTTTTTTTTTTTTTGTAATCACTTTATTATAGCTCGTTCTGAGCGAAGCGACTCTGGGTTGGCTGCGCTCTCGGAGGGGGGCTCGCCTCGCCACCGCTTCCAGCCCCGGTGGGCTGCTAGAAGATAACGGGAAGGGTTTCCATCCCCTTCACACCTACGGGAAATCCATAAAACGCCGGGGGCAGGGAGGGCCTTGGGATGAGCGGGAGTGTAAAAATAAAAAATCGATCCCGCAGCTTTTGTGATGGGCAGGAGGTTCGCTTGCAGGCAGCATATCCCGCTTCTGTGTGCCAGGCTGTTGTGAAGTCTGTGCTCTGCTATGTTACAGGCTGCCATCAGCCTCCTACAAAACACTGCTGCTTAGTTCGGGACGTGCGTGACTGCTCAGATGCATAAAGTCTGTCAGAGGAAAGGTACTCTGACTGTAAATTGAAAGTTTATAGTAAACAGTATTTTTGTCTGTTTTGAACATAAGCTGTTTGTCCCGCCATCCCCAGCTGTTGTGCTTGGAGATTTTAAGGGCAATCAACTTACTTGGAGGGTCAAAGTTGATCTCCAGTGTGTTGGAGTAGACCTTACTAAAGCCAGGGGGATATAAACACATGCTCACGCTTTTTGCTGAATCGGTGCCCATCTTGAAGATTACTGGTGTAGATTAATGCATTACAAACCCGTTAGGAGGTGGCCTTTGGAAATAGGTCGATGCTGGTACAGCAGGGAACAGCCACGTCTTGGGGATGTTCCATTAACAACAGATGGTCCGGCTTGCTGCCTTGAGGCTTTCCTAACTGAGCAGTCTCGCTCGGTTTTGAAAGGGGTTAGGGTAATAAACACACGGTGTGAGTATGTTTTTGGTCTGGTCCTGGTTGGCACAGGTTTCCTTCCTCATGAGCAGGGATGGGTGGCAGCATGTGCCCAGGCTCTCCCATAGCATCATGCAGGGAGCTGTCTGGGGCTGCAGCATTACTGATGTGTCAGCTGTAAATGTTGCTCCTGGGTCATCACTCTTCATCGCGCCCATCTGAACCTTCAGGTGTGTAAAAGTGGTTCCTCAGTCTGTACCTGGTGTGGTCTGGGCAGGAGTTATATATGTCTGGTGTGGTCTGGACAGCTACGGGCAGGAGTCTGATGCCTTCACTTGCAACATGTGCCGTGTTGATCGTGTTGTCATAGTGCAGTAGGGCTGATCATGGTAAGAATTGGAAGTCGGCTCTTTCCAAACTGTGGATAAAAGGTTTGCAGCCTGGAAAACAAGAGCAGTGTGGTAGAGCTTAAATTGAACTTTTGAAGTCGAGAATATCTCACTTTAGAAGACAGCAAGAGTATGGCCACCACAGTTGTTCTGCGGCGATGGGTGGGTATGTGCTGGCTCTGGGCTGCCAGAGATCGCAGTGGCTCTCATCTGCTGTTACAGTGTAGTGGTCAAGCATTGCAGCCATTCAGAGTAACTTTCCCTTGAGAAATTACTGTTGAAGTTCAATTAGCCATATGATATTTGTGTGAAACAAGCACCTTGGGTGCAGCTATGTGTGAGGTTTTGGTGTTTACAGGAGTTACGGCAATCTTTGGATATAAATTCCAGATTTCTTCCAAATTCAGCTGGACTGTAGTGTAAGCAGGTATATTGAAAATCTCTTTATGTCCCTTTCACCCAGCGAGACTGAGGCGTGTTTATAAATGGGTTTGCCACAGGCAGCTGCTGGCTAACCTTTTTTGTCATGCCAAATTTGTTTTCAAAAACCTGTGTGGCTCAGCTCTATTGACATGAGCAGAGACCTGGTCTAGCACCAAATTCAGCACCTGCCATTGCAGTGCAGGTGAGAGTGGTTCCTGGTGAAGTGCTGAACTACAGAAGTTGAAAAGGCATGAGTATTAAAAAAGCAAATTCTCAAAGATTAATCTAGTATACTCAACTCAGGAAGCGAGTCCTCCCTTGCCTTCCTCTCTGCGAGCCTGTTTTCTCACTAGTAGTTCACGTGAATAAATTGTGCCCACAAAACCAGAACAGGAGGAGGATCGGTCCCAAACCCATCCCTCCATGGCAGAATGGGATCAGTGCTGCTAGTGTTTATCACGTGTGTTGCACCACGCAGGCACAACATTTCCTAGGGTGTGGTTTCTTGAGAACTTTAATCCAAAGTAATTGAAGGTTGCAGCTGCGCTAGTAATGGACCCAGTTCACTTCCCCCCAAGTGCCCGTTCTCTCGGCTCTCCCCATCTGTTTCACCCTCTGGGCTGGTGTTGGGAGTTCACCAACCCAGAGTGAACAAACTTGAAATTAATTTTTTCCTCTGAGCTTTCGGGTCTGGGGGTGCTTTCACGGAGGGATGGAAGGGATGAAAACTTTTTTTAGCTTTAGCATCCTGTCTTCAGGTTTTTAGTGTGGGCTTGTGCACGCTGCCGGTGCCAGCACAGAGATAATGACAGGAGCAGGGCAGAAGGGGAACCAGACTACCCCTTTGTTTAAGTAACCTTGGAGCAAGCACCCTTGGTGTTTATATAGGTCTCTTAGGCTGGGCAACACACCAAATCCTGAAATAAGTCCGGAGGCCATGGCTGACCAAACACCAGCATGTTTCTATTAGGCTGCTTATTCTTGATGACTCCTGCTGTGACTGGCCAGAGTCAGGACTTGCTGTTTAATAAAACACACACACACACACACACATATATATGCCGTATCTTCCTAGTTCATCTGAGGCAGCTAGGGGCTGACATGGTAGAAGTTTTTATGTCTGTGGAAGATTTGAATCCTTAATTCTTGAAAGCTTACTGTGTAGTTATCCAGCACAGTTACAATTACTGATATTAAGAATAAAGATCATAAATACTATGGTAAAATTCTTACTTGTAGAAGATGATTGCTATTATTAAAAAAAAATAAAATATTTCCTATTATGTAGGAAATACTCCTCTAGTTCTACTGGCTGTAGGAAAGTCATACAGAGCAACTCATAAGAATTACTATGATTTGAACTACTGAGCAGAGTACCCTCTTATCTATTTTTAGATCTGTTTTTCTAATAAAACAAACAAACTAACAAAAAACAGCAAAGCAAGACCTGTCTTTTTTAGCACTTGTCATAGGGCAGAAGACATGTGAGCTTGCCTCAAGGACTGAGGGAGAGACAGAGTAGGATGGAAAACTGTTGATGCAGCTTTCCTGACACAACAAGCTAACACTGTAGGAAAAATAGGAGCATTCAGATCTTAAGATTTATTGGGTTATTAGTGAAAAGGCTTGATCACGGATTATAAGAAGAATGTACATCGGTCTGAAAGGCATAAATATCCATATACAAGCTGACCTTTTTCCTCTTCTGTTATTTTCTGGAGGAGTGTTGCTTAGCAGAGCTCCATCTAATCCAATAAGAGATCCGTTTGTGTTGTGTTAACTTTGTTAGGGAACAATTGGCGTTAGGCAAAAAGAGGAGAGCAGAAGAGCCTTTCCAAGACTGCTCTAGCTTGGGCTAGATAGCAAGGTCGTTCTTTGGGAAAGAGCAAACAAAGTCAGAGCCTCTGACCGCATGGTTCAGAGATCGTTCTGGAGGTCTGGCTTCCTTTCTAGCAGGCAGGGCTGCATGGAAGGTAAAGAAGTGGCCAAAACCAGCTACCAGCCTACTTGCTTGGCTCCCTGAAACATTCTGCAGTTTTACTAGCCCATGTCCCATTGAAAGGCTGTCACTGGGAGCTGGAACGTAAGCTATGCAATTAATGTTCATTAGCATTCTTGGCTGTAAGTAAAAGCCAAAATTAAGCCATGTGTAAGGTCTCAGGGCAACAGTGGTGGCGGCGGTCTAGGTGACAACAGCAGGACCAGGATAACCTGGTTTCCAGCAACAGTGCCTGTCTTGTGATGACATGCTCCCGTTTCCCCTTAACTGATTTTAATGTCATTATAAAAATGAGATCACAAAACCTTATATTCTGCAAGGTAAAAGCAAAAGTGTATTTTTGCTCAGCTGCAGCACTGTAATGCATCTGTTTTTAAAGACTGTTGGCTGTGTTGCTTGTGTCAGCAACCAAGTTGTAAAGCCCATGTTTTCAGACATGGCTTGTGCTTTTGCAGGTGAGTTCTTGTGCGTTCAAAAGAAACAAGCAGAAATTATCAAACACATGTTTTGTCTGAGAGATGTATTCATGGGGGTAAGTTTATATTTTTAGGATATGTTGATGTCTTTTTCTCCTCTTACCCATGTTGTGATTATGCTCCCATAACAGGAATTTTGTTGTGGCTGCTGGTTTAAGCAGAGTTAGGACCAAATTTGAATGTATTAAAAAATGAAACAAAACAAAACCAAAAACCTCCCCTCACTCAAACAATGAAATGGCAGCAACCTTTTGTATGTGCAGAAGCATAGACATTTCTTTCTAGTAGCAGCAGTGGAGCCCAAGTTCAAAATCTAGTCCTTTCTTAAAGCATTTTCTGTTTATGAAACTAAATTAATCTTGCATTTCAGTCTTTATGCTATCACTGCACAATGTGCTTTTTATCAAAATTACTTGTTTTAAAGTATTCTTGATCTTTTTTACCCTATTAAATTAGAGTAGCAATTCTTACCACCTTGTTTACCAGCTTTAACAAACCAATATTGAAATATTCATCCTAAAGAAAGCAGTATCTTTTCTTCCCAGTTGCATTCACATATAAAACCAGACATAATTGCAGTCAATTGGATTGTCTGTGGGAGTATGCTTTGACTCCAGTGGAAATTTCTCAGCATCATTAAGAATATCCTAAGCTCAACAGAAAATGTATGGCTTGGATCCCATTTCCATTAACAACTTGCCAAACTATTTTGTTTTACATTTCTTTTACGAGCTCACTCTCTCCCTTTCAGCATTTAATGTCACTTCTGCACCTACCTGAAGTTCCTTGAATTGTTAGTCCTTTGCTTCAAATTGAGTAGACCACAGCTCTTCACTGCTGGATTTAGTTCCTTGAAATTGTGCAAGTAAACTAGTGGATCTTTGTCCCAAATCTTGCTTGAAGAGTTGTAACTTAGGATATGAACAAATTCGGTCATCCTTGTCTCTGTTACCTCAGTATGTGCATTATATTAAAATAAGCATACTTTTGTATATTTTACATGCCTGCTAACTGTCTTGTTGACCCTAAGGATTGGAGCTTTAGCCGCAGGAGCGTGAGTTGTACAGCTGGAGCTAAAGAACATAAATGTGCAGAACGACTTGTTTCTGTGAACCAGGCAAAAAGGGGAAGCTTTGCACACAACTTTCTGGCAGCACTCCCGGCAAGGTGCCCGGTGCCACACCTGCCGCAACAGGCATGCTGCCTCCATTCTTATCATCTATGCCAATTATTTTTTATTCCTCTATGAATAACCTTAGAGATAAGTGGTTATTGAAAGCCGTATCAGTTGCAAAGATTGAGCAGAAATTCATTCCTCTTCATAGCTGAAGCTCATTACTTTTGAAAGCATTTGGACACATGTTTATTATCTCTAGTGAATTACTAGTTTCTACGTCCATATTGTTGGGTGGCTCGTGATGTGGGAGCTGAAGTCGTGTTGTGGGACGATCTGTTGTAGGGTTTCAAGGATCAAACAGTTCAAACTGACATCTGTTGCAAAATACTGCCTTTGCCACCTGTTTTTTTTTTTTTTTTTGACAATGTCATTTCCTTGCATTGTGCTAGAGGCTTTTTCTTGGCTGATTCTTTTCTGCATAGTTCAGAGAATTTTTTTTTTTGTTTGTTTCTTCTGCTGTAACTTATACCTGTGTGACAGATATCAGTGCAGTTGTGTAGGTACCAGGCTTCACAGACAGCTTATTCCTTGCGCTAGTGAATCCCAAAGACACCTCTGGGATGTTTCCCACAGTATGAGCCACGTTGCATTCTGCTTTGTTACCGGACATATGCTGGTTCACGACATGCTGCTCCCAGATGGCAAAGATCAAGAAGAAAATAACAGTAAAGTTTATTTGGATGTTACAGGGCATACAGGGCAGACAAACATCTCAAATTGCAGTTTAATCTTGTGCTGGGATGTTTGTAACCTTCTCTTCTCCCAAGATCAAGAGCAAGCTACAGAAACAAGAATTTGAAGACATTGCCTTCCAAAAAAGTCCTTACGAAGGTGATGGCAACGCGGCAAGGCATGGTGACTTTGCTCAAGAGAAGATACAAGTACCCCAGTGGTGCTCCAGCCAATCCAGGGTAGGAATGTGGAGCACTTATCCAGTGTACACTTTCTTAAGACAGATCTCTAGCTGCTTTGTTTGGATAAAGTGATTCAGTGAGCAGGGAGTGGTGCTGAAGAGGTTTTCTTGCCTAAGACCCCCTGAGCTCACAGATTTCTGTTCCCAAAAGTTGAGTAGGCTGATGACTTTCTTGGGGGCTGCCATGTCTTTCCTCTCACCCTGAAGG
The DNA here is from genome assembly GCF_013377495.2 of Cygnus atratus. NCBI lineage: Eukaryota > Metazoa > Chordata > Aves > Anseriformes > Anatidae > Cygnus > Cygnus atratus. The sequence goes on from NC_066396.1 coordinate 52,333,912, forward strand.
TGTCTGTCATGCAGAAAACGGTACCTTTTGCAATGTAAAATGCTTCCTCCTTTTTCCCATTTGAGGAGATAACGTCCTTAAACAGGATGCGTCATCAGCTGGAAAAACTGACTGAGGCTGTGTTACACAGCTTTTTGCAGACTGTGTACTGACAATGCTATAGTTGCTCAGAGATCAAAGCTTAATGGCATGAATTGAGCTCAAATGTCGCAATTATTATTTTAGCAGGATGTTCTATTATTTCTAGATCCCACTACAGAGAGGAGCTCATTCTTTGAGAGCCAAAAAAAAAAAAAAACAGCTAATATGGACTATGGATTTTTGGACATTGGCCGTGATAAAGCAAATCATCTTTGTGTTTGTTTTCACCAGAGAATGGACTACATTTCGGCCTCTTTTTTTTGTATGGGGAGAGTTCGGATGTCCAGTGTAATAGGAAAGTTAAAATATTTCATGTGTTTCACAATGTTCCAGTGGAAGTTTTTTTTGGTAAAACAGACAACTGTATTTGAGTGTTATACTTGACACTTAAGCAATTGCTCTTGCTGAATTGTGTGACACAATCTCCTGCACGTGCCTTTCTCTGGGCCAGTCCAGCTGTGGCACGTGCAAGCCTGACTTCTTCCATTGCATTGGAAACACACTTGTTTTCACCAGTGAGCCTCCTGAATGTGCTAGCAGTAAGGAGAACCAGTTGTTGTGGTCATTCTGGTAGGAGGACATTGCTCCCATGTGACCTGGGACAGGTTTTCAAAGGAACTTGGTATGCTCTGTCACAAGGGAGGCTTCTAAACACCAGCCATGTCTAAAAACATGGCTTCATATAAATGCCTAAGGAGGCACTGCAAACTTTGGAAAATCTAGTTCAATTTATATTATGGAATACTTTGTAAGCTAGTGCTCAGGTCTTTCTCAAACTATCTCTTATGGTTTATTTCTTGTTGGTAGGCATGGGCCCACCTGTGCCCTAAAAATACCTCTTGGGACTTCAGCTTTGCCAGAAAGAGGAAGCGAGACCATCTGAAGAGTTCATGGCCAGCAGTTTCTGTGCTTGTAATATTCATTCTGGTCTCAGGCTTTCATAATGATCTCTGCTCAGCGATTCATTGCTGGTCTTTTTGAGCTACTCAGCACTTAATATGCTGGCTTTTGAAAAATCCAGCTGTTTATTCCTAGTGTCAAGGCTAGGTACCTTTTAGAAGCCCCTTTCAATTTTGCCTAAATATTTGGGGTGCTGGATTTCTGCCCCTAACATCACACTGTATTTGTTACAGTTCCTGCCAGAGCAAGGTCTAGGGTTCCCTCTCCTCCTGTAATTTGTACAGTGACAGGCAGAACCCAGTACCGGTCTCTTTTACAGGACTAATTGTTTTAATAGCAGCAGTTAAAGCAGGTTGAGAGTAGTTATTTTCTTGTCCTGCTGTTCTTAAAAGGAGCAGTTCTTTTCTACCAGCTGTCTCTTCTCTTCGGTGAGGTTCAGCCCTCTTAAACAAAGGGAAGTCATTTACTTGGTCTTTTGTAGCTGTGTGTATGCTGCAGTAAGGATCCTGTGAATAAGTGAAATGCAGTGTATTGGTTTTGTTTGGACACTGGTCGAATTCCATGAGAATGTTTAGTCAGCCTACTGATACTTTGACACTATCCTTAGAGGGTTTTAGGAAACTTGACATGCTCCGCAGGGGGAAATGAGTCAAACTGGTTGTGGATTATTACCATGAAGCTAGATCTTAAAGTGCCTCAGTCATATGCATCATTGTTATTCAGAGGGCAGACAGATGGCCAAGTTGGAAACAATGTTCTAGTTGCTTACAGGGTTAGTAAGTGCTGGAGAACAAGGCCAGCACCTGTTTATTACCAAACATAAAGCCAGGTAGTCAGTATGTGTAAAGTGATGTAAACTAGTGGAGGATCTTGCCAAGAATCACCACCCAAATGTTGTTTGTGGTCCTAATTAAGTCCTTGCCTGCTGACCCAGAAGCTCGCCAATCACATTGTTAACAATAAGCAGTCAGATTAAACCCTGTGATGTGATCTGGGCCATTTTGAGAAGGAAAGCACTTCTCATTGAATGAATTTTTCAATGGAATAGGAAATTTTGTCCGATATTCCTCTGGCAAATGGGAAAGAAATGGAAGTCCTCTGTGGGGATGTTACGAAAGACTTGCTTTTTGGTGTCTGTGTGGCTCCACTGATAATGATCCTGTGTCCCAGAGAGCAGGCTGCAGGTTCAAAGCTCACACCTCCTCTGCTGACCCTGCATTGCTCGTTATTGCTACAGAGTCTAGCAGTGCTTAAACTGGGAGACAGACGTGTGGCATCTGGTAGTTGTATTCTCATCTCTGCTTATGCTTTGGTTGTGGCCCGGGGTGAGTTGCTGGAACTGACCATGCTGCTAACGTTTTTGAAGGCATCTTTTTGTAACGTAGTTCAGGCTGTTTGAGTTAAAGGGTGACTTTAAAAGAGCAATGGTGTTATTCCTAGAAGAGTGTTATTGTTTGGGTGCAGTTTCCCTTCTTGCCTATGTGTTTTTTAACTCATAGTCATGAGCTTTTTGACTTCATAGTCAAGAGTTAGTGAGTTTTTTTGACTTCTTGAAGGTTTTAGAGATGTGAATGTCAGATTTGCTCCTATTAGTCTTGCAAACTTCGCATGAGTTGCTTTGGTTTTAGAATGGACATTTACTCCTGATTCTTCATGCACTGTCTGTTTCTACTGTGGAGATTATCTCCAGTTAGATCCCTAACAGTGGGATAAGTAATTGTTTGCATTTGTCCTCAGCTGCTCTTTGTTGAGCCTAATCTCAACAGCATTGTAACTAATGCTGCTTTTCCAATTCCTTTAGTCTTGTTGAAGTTGTGTAGAAGCAAAATGCTTATCCCTTTCTGGAAATCATGGAAGTTATGGTGAAGGGGAACTTAATACTTGTGTCTTGAGAGTTGCTTATTGCTTCGCACAGTCACAGGTTGTACGAGGTGGATGTGGTTGTGTAAGTCTCTTGGCTGTAGCTACTATGCTGGAAGAAACCAGAAGCTTAGGTCTAGGTGTCCTGCAGAGAAATGGCCAGGATGTTAGACCCTGATTTGGGAGACGTGGACTTCGTTCTAGTCTCTTGACTTAATCTGCACCTCTATTCCCCAAATGAACAGAAGGGCTACTAGTTCTCTGATGGCTTGTCCTGTTTAAATCAAAATGTCAGTTCTTGAGACATGCACTTCTCTCTTGCCATCATTGTTCATGGCCGTCATGGGGACCTGCTCACACTTGGTGGCATATGGAGTACTGGGGGACTTTGCTTTTGGGTCTGGGCTTTGCAGGGTTGACGTGGCTCATGATACTGTTTGCTCCACGAAATGCAGCTTGACCTACCTAAAGGAAATGAAATGTTAAGTCATTTCTCGGCATTCCCCAAAATGACTGTTTCAGCTCAAAACTGCCGTTTTTTCTTCCCTTGCCCCATTTCTTTCAAAGAGCGGCTGTTTGATTTGATAGATACTTATAAAAAAGCTAATGGTGTTAAGCAGATGTACAGCTTTTAATCTGAGATGGACTGTGTAATGTGCTAGACCATGTTTGCTCATAGTAGAGGAACAGTACTGGCTGTAGTAGTACAGCAGCTAATATTTTCTTTTCTCTCAGAGGGCATCATCTCTAGATATTAGATTGATATTCTCCCTGGCTGGTTGGTCTGTGGAGTGCTGCCAATGATGGTAGCTTTTATGATGTGGAGACCTGACCAAGAGGGCGGGACAGAAGCCACTGACTGCTTTCATGGAGGCCTCTGAACCTTCATCAACTGGTAAAAAAGCTTTTAGCTCTGCTGATCAGGGCTGGGTTTAAGTCGTTGCTGGAGGCTTGAAGGTAGCCTGCTGCCGGAATCCTGAAATGTTCCAGTCTCATAAGGTTTGATAAGTTTGCTTTGTTCACTGTCTAAATAGTGATTTCTTCTCTAGGGAAAAGGTTTTTTCGCCCCCAAAAGAAAGCAAACAGCTGCATTGTTTGCAGAAAGCTGCTTTTGAAGGCTGTTTTATGTTTATTTAGTACAGACACCAGGCATGGGGGTGGGGAATTGGTTCTCTGCCACTTGAGCTTTTTTCCCCTCTTAAAATCTACAGCTGTAAAAATACATAGCTTTGTGTTTAAGACTGATTGGACCTGGAAACTCTAGGCATACCAGCTAATGGACTTTTCAACAGCCATTCTGCTCCCAAAGAGTGGGGTAGCACCGATCTAGAAAGAAAGGGTTGGTCAAAGTGTGTATTTTGTTGTCAGCATTTTCAGAGCTTGCCCCATAGTGTAATTATTTCTTAGGAGTAATTTTCTGAATTGCATACTAAGATGGAATTGCAGCCTTACAGGTCTGGAACCTCTGCAGGGTTTCTGCAGCAGGGAGAAGTGCCATATACAAAGGCAGCCCCTGGGACAAGTGTGTGGACCCTCATGCTTTAATTGTGCAGGTAGCTGTTGTGGCTGCTTGGTCTGAGCTGGTAGAGAGGGTCCTGACCCAGCATAAGCAGGAACCCCGGACTGGATCAGAAGGTACACGCAGGCTGATCTGCCCTGCCTCTGTCTCTGATGCCCACAAATTTCTGTGGGTTGAACAGCTGTTTTGTAATTGGAAGGGTAAGCTTCTCTCGGGGAAGAGACTATGCAGAAGACTATCAAAAGATGGGGGGCAGTATCTAGATGCCTTTGCTTCATCCCTCCTGTGTGTTTTTTTTTTTTGTCATGAATTGCGAAAATTTGGAATGCTTAGTAAATAGCATGTTAAGTGTATGCAAGTCTGAGTGGCACATTGGTAAGGCATTCGAGGAGGTCTGTATACTGGATACCCAGAATTTATTTGCTGGTTAAATGTAGGGTAACCCTTTGATCCTTTTGCCTGGCTGTATGGTTATCTGAATGCTCATTGCTCTATCTGTGTTGCATAGGGCATGTGGTGGGATTCGGGACGTTACTCCAAACACCATTTGCTTGTTTCAGTTATCAGACAGCCCTTTCTGATGGTATCTGTTTATTTGTAGTAAGGTGGTGGATAGAGTTTGCACCTGAGGTACCAGACAGCTGCCAGGTGTATCCCAAAGCTGTAGGCAATTTGAGCCTCCCTTGGCGTGCTCCATGTTGTCTAAGCTATGCAGTGGTGTTGCATGTCTTGGTGAAGAGGTGGAGAAATGCTGAAGCAGAGCTAGACAAAAACAGATTGCTGGGTGATTAAGAGAAGTAAGCCTATTTATTGCCCTTAGGCTTGAAACTGCTGTGTATGGGTACCTACCTCTGCTGGAAAACTTGCAGTGTTCACACAATGAGAAGATTGGATGTGCAAGGTGTACGTCTACAGCAGAGACCTCTACACAACCAGGTTACGCTGCTTGTTACAGTTGGGGAAATTGTTTCTGCTGTCATGGAGCAGAGCTTTACAGAACCAAGAGATTGCATTTTAAAAGGATAGGCCCAGTCTTGGCAGTCTTAAATCCCTGCTGTTCTAGACAGAAATGGTGTTGCTTTTTTAGAGGGTTCTGGGTAAGTGTCAGGAGTGATCACTGATGCATACTGTTGACTCACAAAGTTTTCCTTAGGTGCGACACAAAAGGGAAACTGGCTGGTATATGTGCATTTGGCACTGCGGTACTAAATGGCAAGTTGGGTTTCCCAGCTGTGTTGAACTTCCCAGGCTAGTCTGAAGTGGAAATAGAGGTGGACTTCAGCTCCTTGAGCTGGAAGTGTTGGGTCTGTCACAGTTTTCTCTGTTGCTGCTTTATAGTTCTTGCCTTCTGACAGCTAGAACATCTGAAAGAGAGGTAACCCATTTTCATCTGAGTTTCTTAGCTTGCAGAGCATTTTGATGCGTTAGTAATTCAGGTGGACCTAGTTAACTTGTATCAGCAGTGAACCAAATATGCCAGCCTCTGTGGATCAAAATCAGAGACAGCTCTAGGCACCAACAAAACCTGTCTTGCCCACTCTGTGAGAGATATTGGGGCAAAAGTATGTCTCTGAAGCTGTCATCTCAACATGGCTGGAAGAAGTACAAGTGGGGACACTTCAGCTTCAGGTTTTGTGCAGTTGACAAGTATCCAGTGTTAGGACCTGCCCCTTGGCTTAATGTAGAGACTTAGCTAGTTGTGTCAACATCTGGAAGAAGTTTTCCAATCTTCCAGTACAGTTGTAACAAATCAATATCTTTTTCCTAACTTGAAACTTGTATCCAGACTTACTAGCCTGATCCCAAAGCCTTCGCATTTGCTCTGTTCCCCATAAAGTTTACCTAAACTCTGGAGAGCTGCAATCCAAGCAGACATAGCTGAGTCTTTCTAGTTGCACAGGTTTCTGCTGATTAGCAGAGATGTGTGTTAAGTGAGCTCATATATGCCCTTATCTCACTACAGAGTGCTAATGCAATGCGAACCCTCCAACCTCTATAAAGCAGTAGTTCTGTATTTTGAATCCTGGGGGCTGCCTGCAATTGCAAGGCACCAACATCTGGATTTTCACTGGCATGGACTAAACCAGATATACAGTGACTAGCTCAAACATCCTCTGAATGGCTTCAAATTTTACTCTACCTTTATGCAGGTTATTAAAGCAAAGACATTCTATGATTTCATGAACTGTGTGCATTTCCATTCAGAATGACAGGTCTCTCTGGCTTTCCTCAGGATCCTTCTAGCTCTCTTGATCCTTCTTGTGGCACTTATACTTGTGGGGTTTTATAGTTGTTGGAAAACACTGGGAAGTAGTTTGTTGCAGAGTGTTGATCGGATGGTACAGTGGGATCTTTTTAATGCTGTGTATGTGCTATTAGCTATTGTAGTGCCTCGCTCTGAGCACGTCTGGGAATTCACTACCTACCAGCCAGATGTGCACGCATCTGGAATGTGTTAGTGTCTGGGTGCTCTGAATAGAGGAAACCACAGTGCTGGGGGAGGAAGGCTGTCCTGCTAGATCCGCTGGGCATCTACCTGCGAAGAGGAGCATCTGTGGGCACAGGTCATTTCAGTGAGTTATAGCAGTAGTTAACGAACCCATGCTGCCTGTATGCTCGGCTGCCTGGGTACTGACATGAGGTTCAATTTGTAGGTTTTTGTAGGCGTCTGTTATCATTCTTGCTTCCCTAAACTGGCATAAAGAAGCACTGTTGTCCTGTAGTGATTCTACAGTATAATTGTCTGTAGCGCTAGCATGACTTTGTTTCATTAGCCATGGTAGGGAAACTTTTTTGTAGCACAGACTATACTGTAAAACAACTTTTTAATCTGCAAGTCATTGTAATAATGGATTTAGTTGTGGGCAAGTCTTAAAGGCTGCAGATATGCATTAACTCAAAGCTCACATCCTGAATTACCATTTCTAATCCAGTCTTGGTCCAGTATAGGACTGGTCAGAGCATTTCTTGAAGTCTTATCTTCCTAGCACATTTACAGATTTTCAAAATGTTTTCAATGCAGTTTGCAATCAAGCATGCAACTCTGAATCATAAGGCTCGGATACTGGTATGTGGGATGTTAGAATCAAAAGCATGTGTGTTCCCACTCTAACAGATGTTAGAGGGGATAGTTATCTCATAGTGTGTTTGGATCAGTTGCTAGCTGTCCTGTTAACACTGAGCCTGTCAACAGAATGTATTCAGGAACATAAATCAGAGTTAATTTGATGTGGATTTAGCCAAATTCCTGCATGGACACTTATTTGGAATGAAAATGCTCTTACTCTGAAATGGCTTAAAGTCAGAAGTAAATTAAGCTATGCTAAATTAATTCTTAAAAAAAAAAAAGTGTAATGACATTCAATCTGCTATAAGCTCACCTTTCCATCTGAGCCTTCCTGGAAGTCTCTGTGTACCCAAGCCTATACCATGTAATTATTAAAAGCCACCAAAGAAACGAATGTGTTTTTAAATCCTTTATACTTTCTCATAGTCTTACAAGGTGCATAATGAATGCACAGTATTCACAACAGATGTGGAGGCCAGGTGGCTGCAAGACCTGACACTGACTCAACAGTGATTTTCCATTCACTTTATCCAAATGTAAATGGTGGTAGGGTCATTCTTAGTCTCTTCGTTTCAAGGAGATGAATGTTTCTCCCTTGCCTGTTAATTGCATAGCATTTTGTCCTACAAGCTGTGGTGCTGATTGGACTTCCAAACAAAGGGATTCCTGATTTGGTGTTACATTTTTCACCATTATAAAAATAAATATGGAAAGACGCTTAAGGGGAAAAAAAAAACCAACAGTTGTCAGAATTGTATGGTTCAACCTCATTCAGAGAGTCTCTAAATCAGCTTTCAAAGCCTATAGTTTCTTCCCCCTTCAGGGCTGTCTTTGCTTTCATTTTTTTTGGAGGGGGAGGAAGCAGGGAAATTGCTTTCTTGCAGGTGTTTCATTCTTCTGTATCTTGGAGCTCTGAAGTAATAGGCAGTGATTCTAAATCTGAGTTTACTTGGGCCCACGAGTCTCGGGTGGAGTGCACGGGGTAAGGAGGAAGAGATGGGGAATGCACCGGGGTGCTGCAAGGTTATATGGGTTCACAGGGCATAGTCTCTGCCTTTCTGTGTCTTGTTGCATTTCCTGTATTAACACAGGTTTTCCCTTTCAGCTCTTGTTTTCTAGTTAATGCCCAGCCACAACCTCCTTGCTGTGTACTGCTGTTGCTGCACAAGAGGAGCAAGGCGTTGCTGAAGAGCAATGGCTTTTTGGACGCAGCTGGGATTGCTGCTATGGAAGAACTTCACCTATAGGAGAAGACAGACTGTAAGTATTAGCCAAATGGTTTTTTGGTCTTAAGTTGTAGCCTTTAGCTTACTTGTAAAGCAACACAGAGAAAAATTCCTGTATCTGTGTGTCTCAAATCTTAGTGGATTCTGGAAGAACAACTGGTCTTCCTTTGCAGAGGGCTGATTCAAATCCCAAAAGTGTCGGTGCACGCAACTGTGGGGGCTTGGAGGTCCTGAATCCCAGCAGGAGAATATGGAGACTGAAACACTCATCAGACCGGGCAGAGAGGATGCATGTCTGCTGCGTGCAGCAGGGAGGGATGTAAACATCCCCTGGGGTCTAAAAGCTTTTGACTTCTGTAAGCTGCAACAACAGCAGAGAAATTCAGCCACTTCCCAACACCAGCAATGTTGGGACCTCTGTTAGAGGCAATAGCGGGCATTTTCAATCTGTAATCAAGGAGAGAAACACAAACCTGCTGTGTACCATTCTGACAGGTGTTGTAGTTTACGTGGCTGACAAGAGATGTGTTCTCAGATTCTTGTGGAGAGGAATCCAGGCAACTGATGCTTTTCTACCAAGGCATGTTCTGATCAGTTTCAGTGCTGGCCCCACCATCTGTTAGCAGTGTGGAATCATACCTGCTTGGGTAGACAGTATCATAGAGTCATTCAGGTTGGAAAAGACCTCTACAATCATCTAGTCCAATCTTTAACCTAGCACTAAAGTCCACCACTAAACCATGCTACCAAATCTACTTGTATGCAAGAGGAGTCTCTCTTTGTGGCGACAGGGGCACAAGAGCGTGAATTCAGCATATTCTTCTCAAGGCTTTTTGTCTTAACATCAATGAGACCTCACAGCATGCTGTAACTCCTGCAGACAGCTAAAAGCCACAGAAAGTGTGTTGTTTCTCCTCCAGGAATTTTGGAGGTAGCCGTGTTGGACTGGGGCATGTTCTGTAGAACAGGGCTGTACAGAGGAACTGTCCCATTAGGACTGACCTTGAGGAGGTATGAGTAGGGAATGCAAAGGGAACACGAGTTACCAAGGTGGTGAGTGGAAAGTGGTCTCTCTGATAAGCTTTCTGAACCCTGCAAATGTCAGGGTGTTTGCCAGCTGGCTGGGGCTGGGTCGTTTTAGAAACTCAGTGTCACACGGGAGAGACAGACAGCTATCATTTTCACTAGGGGTGATGGAAACAGTCTATGAGGTCTTTGCTCAAATGTCTGGGTCTTGTCATAGGACTGGTGTCCAGTGAATTCAGAGCTGAATTTATCCTATTCTTACAGTGCTTAAATAAAATCAGACAAAGGGGACTCCTGCCAGATTGGACTTTTCCTGTAAGCTCCATGGTTGCAGTGCTATCAAGGTGGCAAGAATTTCCGTGCAAGTTGCATGTTTTTGTGCTTACCCAAGAGCCTTGATCTTCCATGACAAGACAGCCCAGCTGATAAGCTGTGGGCTGTGCCAGCCCTAAGGAATGACATTGCCTGCTCTCTGGAAGTACGTATGGGTCAGCATCCTAACCTTGTGAACTGCCTCGTAATTTAGAAAAATGTTGCAATGGAGCTGGGGAAAGTAGTCTCAGTAGTAGCTGCAGCTCCTAAAAGAGCAGGCTGTTCTCAACTACCACCAAAGTAAACTAGGCTCTCAGAACTGAAAATAGTCTCTTCCTCCCTTGCTACTAGAAATCTTACTCCCGTTCTCTCCCAAACTGGCTTTATGAACCTGGGGGAACTGTAGGAGATTGTATCCTCTGGAACAATGCTTAAACTGGTTCAACTAGGAGGAGACTTCAGAAGAGCTGAGTTTTATGCTGAGGATGATGGCTGTTTTGGCCGGACCTTCTGAAATTAATGCGTCAGGTCTGAAGGTTACTTGAAGAGGTCTGAGTCTAGCATGGCATGTCCTATCAAGTAACTGTAGGCTAGAGTGCCAGGCAGCACAAGTTCATACAGGTCTTTTGGCAATGCCACAAAAACGCAAAAGATGTCTGCATGTTGGTAGAAAAAGACTTTCCTGCTTGTAATTTTGTCGCGATCTTGGATCTGTTCAGCTATTTCTTGGTACCTTTCACCAGCCTCTGTATCAATTTCCCATTGCGTAGCCCAAAGACTACTGCTTTATAGTCTATTCCATAGCAATATTATTAGTCAATACCCAGTGAAGTCCCCAGTCATTCCTTCATCACACATTCTGCATATATCTCCATGGTTTTGCTCATTAATGGTTTCAGTTCAGGCTTTAACTGCAGATACTGAGGGGAAGGCCACTTGAAAAAATGGAAAAGGAGATGGCAGAACCTCTCTACTCACCATGGTGCTCTCACGTCTGCACAGTCATTCATCTGTTTGCTCTACTGTTAGAAGACCACTGTCCTTCACCTATGTTTGCTGGCAGTGGTGCTCACCCGTTTGTACCTACTGAAGATGTAGCCCAGAAATAATTTGATTTTTTTTTTTTCCCTGCAAGAAGCATGGGCTAGCCTTTTCTTCCCACTGAACTCTCTCCTCTGGTGCTGTGCGTTTGGGCTGCGTTGCGAAAGCTGGGTTCAAAGCTCAGCCTGACGTGTGCAATTCAAGCGTTACTTTGTACTGGATAACTTCCAACAGCATTGGAGTGGGGGGAAGGAGTGCACAGGGGGAGAGCAGGGGGGAAAAAAAAATCATGTTCAGGGGTCACTGTTGTGTAAAAGCGCTATCTCTCCCTGCTGTCTTGCAAATCAGGAGTCATCTCAAACTGGCATGGAGAGACTGGTTAGCACTCGAAGCTCCCCCCGTGGAAACTGGACCATGAAGATGGGGACGGTGGTTGACAGTGAGACAGGGTGGTAGTTTGGTTAGTTCTTGCTCAATAGATTTCCTGTTGACACAGCTTTGATTTCAATATTTAATAGTAGCCAGCATTGTCAGCCAACTGGTATAAATTGGGCATGCTTTGGGAACTAGCCTAGTAAAACTATGAACAGTTTGTGCTGCCTCTGAACTCACCTTCTGTGTGCAAACGGGATGTTCCTTCCTCAGTTCCAGATGGGGCAGGGGTGGCAGCCGGGGTTGGGAGCTTGGAGCTTCATTTTACTGTTCACCAGGCTGGTCTGGTCGCTGCAGCATGAAACAGTGGGAGAGGAGACTTGGTTCTTCAGTGTCTTCTTAGCAGGAACCTGGGAGAGGCATGTCCCTTTTAGTATCCATGTGTCCTCTTCTGCAAAAGCCCCAGCAGATGAAAAGCTCTGGTATAATTGCTGTCACATGAAGGTCAGGAAGCAACATGGGAAGGAACCTATTGAACTCTAGGAGCAAAAGGAAAATAATTTGTTTTTTTGTTGAATAGCATAAGAGGCTGCCCAAGGAGTCCAAACTCTCTACTGAAAGTCTGCAGATGCATTAAGTTTGACCCCATGCAAGCCTCAATTGCCAGCCACATCTCATGGAGTAGCATTTCATTTGCAGCTGTGATGTAGCAGCCTTCAGCTGCTAACATACAGTTCAGTCAGTCCAAATGGCCTTCTTCTTTTCTCTTTGTCCTTCCCTGGGTTGTGAATCTGGAAAGCCAGAAACATGTGTGCACATACATATGCAGAAGCATACAGCACCTTGCATGCAGCCTGCACGTGGTTACCTTCTGGACTGTGCAATTAGACTACCAAGGCATTTTTGTGGCACCTTTGTTAGCGTGGTTTCAGTGCATTCCCTTATCCGATGGCTAAATAATATGTGCATGTGAATAACGGGGGGGGGAAACAGTATTCAAAACTCATCCTGCAGAGCCGGGCATTGTTACCAGAAATGCCTGGGAGACTCTGCTCCGTTTTCACTTCCGGGTACAGTTACCATGTGGTTGGATGTCAGCCATTAGTGGTATCTGTGAAGAGGCATCCTAGATGGTTCCTCTGCTGGATCATGGCATTTGTTTTAACATACTGATTTTACAACGTGAGATTTTTTTTCAAGGTACAGTAGTCAAGAAATCTCACCTCCAAGTTTGATTGGAGTGCTCTGTGTTGAATGTCAAGAGCCTAATTTTAGCTGTTAATGGTGTAATACAGGAAAACACATTTATGTGGGGATTATCTCCTCCACTGGAGTGCAGGTCTTATCCTGTCTGGCCAGTAAGAGTGACGTAGATGTCTTATTAGAAAAGATGTTTTATTCCTGCAAAGGAGAAAAGATTTCTCTTGACCAAGAAAGCACTCTCGTTTCCATTCCCCAAAGCATAGAAGTAGCAGTATAAAAAGCTTTCCGTTTTCCTTGTCTTGTGGTTTACCCAAGATGCATGTTCAGGCAGCCTTTCTGGAAGGGGAAAGGAGGGAATAGCTGGTGAAGCTCAAGCCTGGAACTCTTTTGCTTGTGTTCCAGGAGCTCTGTGTTGAAGTGTTGCTTTCTCTATGTGCTTCTGTGGGATGTAGCACATACCAGTGAATTTTGCTGTGCTTCAATTCCTTAAAAAATGCTCTGCATTTAATTGTACCCTTTTCTTCTATCCTCACCTCATTCCTCTAAATAACTGAGTTCTTTCTATCTTTACCTGACACTCACTGTGTATATGTAAGTACCCCAGACCAGTGTTTGCCTGCCTTTGGGAACGTAAATACACCAGAACAAAACAGTAACTAGGTATAAGCTTAGTAGTTTTGCTCTCGTGATAACAGTATACATCTATAACAGAGAAACTGAAAGATTTGGCACAGCTATGCACTGGCACAATTTTCATCCCTGATGTTAGGGTAGAAGCTGAGTGGTTTATTGTGAGGATGAGATGTAAGTACTTCCCACTAACTCTAAAATATGAGGCCAAAAATTCAGCTAATTGCTGGGAAGATTAATTGGGCAGTTTCTTGCAGGCAAGAGACGAAAAGAGCTATAAAAAAGCCAAAAATAACCCTTCTTAAGCAAATCCAGTTTAGGCCTGTAACTGTCACATATCAACGAGAAAAGACTAATTCTTCACAGAGTGTCTTCTGAAGTAGTAGGAACAAACTTTTTGGTTCTGGAATGCATAACCAAAAGGACACGAGACTGTGCTTGGAAAGCTGTCCTGACTTACAAGTGGATTGTACTGGAAACTCTGTTCTGTCCTGTATTTTGCATATGACGTCTTAATACTTTGTCTTTATTGTTTCCAGTTCCAGCTGCTGATCGAAGTTGCTTGGCCTCTGTTTATCTTCTTCATCCTGATCTCTGTAAGACTTTCATATCCGCCCTACGAACAGCATGAATGTAAGTACTGAATGCAGCAGCTGCACCCAGAGCAGTTGTTCCATAGCTAGGAGGCAGCAATGCCAACTGGCAAGAGACAAAGAACAGGGGTAGTGGTTGCATACCTCTCAGTAATCTTCAGGGAAGCTTTAGTGGCTGCTTTCCTTCCATCTTGGGGTCTGCAGCCTGTTCTGACACGTTAATGTTGCTTCATCACCGTACATTGCTCCTGCTTTTCTTGATGTTCCTTAGTTTCTGCAGTTACAATCTATTAGCTGAGAATTTGCTGTGGGAGCGTGACAAGTCTGCAAAACCCACACAGAACCAAAGTCTTATTTCTCATCCTTGATCTGTATGTGACTTAGCATAAAAAGAAAGCAGTGTTCAGATCTGTAGGAAAGCAATCTCATTTTCAGGCAGTAATGTGGGCTAATGTATTACATAAAACAACAGAGGAGCAATTCCATTCCTTCTAACTGCACACCGTCAGCTCCGTATTCAGTAGATTCGGCAGCCATACGCTTGCGAAGAAAACTGTTGTATTTTTCTCTTCACATCATAAATGGGCACACGTCAGCTTTTCCTTCAGAGGAAGCTTATTCTTGCCCTGCGGATGGCTGTCATTAGGCCTCTGTGTTGGTTGCCGTTTGATTTAGGAAGCATATCTTGTTTATTAGCATTATGCTTCATCTTACCGTGATTGGTGGCGACCTCATGCTGCAATCAGCTGACGATGGAAGAGCTCTTTGTTTATCTTTCCTTTGCCTGATTACTACAAGGTAAGGGTTAAGGGTCAGCACAACATGTTTCTGGAGGGCAATCTGAAGTATTTTGTTCTTAAAATAGGTGAAGAACTAGCTCTTAGAGCACTTACCCTGTGGTTCTTTGCAGCGGCTGGGGCATTTTATACTGCTTGCTAGGCTTTCAAGCTAGCAAGGAGCCTTTCAAGGTTGAAGTGCTAATGTCTGCAGTTTCCCTATATGCATTGGACACTGCTGGTCTCATGCACTGCCTAAGTCACTTTCTACTGTGGCTGGCAGGATAATTGAAGCTTCTCTAAATGCCATCTCGTACTTTGCTGCATGACATTTGAGTTGCATTTCCTAACCAAGTATTACAGTGGCATTAGGAGAAATACCTGCAATATGGACATGGAACTGGAGAGAAGCAAGACAAGCAATAGGCAGTCTACTCAGCTGGTATAAATAACTGCCTCAATGGTAATTCTTCCCAGCTGTAGCAGTGTTGTATATAGACTCAAACCCAGAAAGAGCTGCTTTTGCATAGCTGCTCATATTGGTTTTGTTATTCATTAGCCTCCTTTTATGTCCTTTGGTCTGGCACCCTGGTGTCAGAAGCAGAATTTTAATTCAGTCTTTCACCTGCAGCCCTTTTTCCTCCCCATTTTTGTTGACTAATGTTGTTTTGTCTGCCTTCTCCCACTGTTGGCATCAGGATTCACAGAGTGTAGAGCATCTGGTAACTTCTAAATTCACACTATGGTTAATTCCTCTCCTGTTTTGAGAAGCTTTCAGCAAAATGAAAGCTAAGTCCTTTAATTGAAGTCTGGATTGGTTTCACTGCCTGTTCACTTGTATGCTGACAGATACTGGTGCGTTCTGTAGTGGAACATTTTTTGCTGAACTGTGAGCAGAGATACTGGAAGGAAACCTTGAGTTCGTGGTGAACTCTGTGGCAACCTGTGGATGCCTTTAGGGAAACAGGATTGTTATCTGTAATGGCAGCACTGTCTGCTGTTATGAAATGACTTGCAGGTAATGCCTGATGATAGCAGTAACAGAGCTGCGTGCAGGTGCTTTGCAACCTCCAAATACCCTCGTTATTTTGATGGCATAATGTTTTTAATAAACAAATAAGATTTTCAGCTCTCTTTCTGTTTGAGGCAAAGGAGAAGAACCAGGATCGGACTGTTTGTGTGATCAGACTTTCCAGACAGGACTTTTATTTCCAGCAGCTTGGTCTGGTGTGGGGAACCTTTTTCTGAAAACACGGGAAAATTTTGCTAACTCTTCAATGATAGCTGCATGGCTTTCACCAGACCAGCCAGAGAAGGCATCTCAGACTATGAGAGCTCTTTGGTATTTCTTTCATATCATTAGCGTTTTATTTTAATGTAATTAAATATCTTTATCCAGAAGAAGCATTGAGCAAAATTGCTGACTTTGTCTTGTAGAGCTTGACTTTTTTTTCCATTCCTGTGGTCTTTTGAGGTATTCAAAATGGGCTTCATTTGTAAGAAAAAAGCCCATCAGAAAAAAATGATCTGTTGAAAAGCTAGATGTTTGCAGCAATACCATTGAAAAGGGAGTGCTGATATATTGTGTTTTCTGAGTAACTCCGCTGTCTTAAAACTGGATGATTCCACTTTACTCTTTGAGAAACTGCCATTACATGCTTCACATGTATGTAGAAAATTACTGTGAATTCCTGTGCACTCTTCCTGTTTTCATACTGCTCTTTATTTTTATATTTTACTTTTTACTTTATTTTTTTATATTTTACTTTTTATCCATGTAAAATAGAAGGCATGATGGAGAAGGTATTTCTTTTAGAAATTTTAGGAAAATAATCTGAACATCTTAGTGCTTTTCTTCTTTTATCCTCCCCTATACCCCTCTGCCAAGAAGAACAAAAACCAGAAATGAAACAAAAGCCAGAGAGCTCAGGTAAATAGCTTTTCTATTTTTAAAAGAACACTAGGAACAAGTAGTCCCCTGGGTACTGGAAACAATGAACCTTTGGTTCCCTCACCTTTCTCCTGGACAGAGTCCTTGGCTTTCTGCAGGGAGGTCTAGTAAGCACCCTGTCTTTCCACCACCTGTACCAACCGGACTTGTTGGATCTGAGCAGCTTTGACTTCTAGGGGCTTGGTACCCCTATTGTGGCTGTGGAGGTAGCCAGGGCAGATGAGGAAGGCACCAAGAAGTGAGGTTTGGAGAGCAGTGCACAGCAGATTGTGGGTCTCATTGTCAAAACCTTATGCAAGGGAGGGTTGGTTACCTCCCTAGGGTTGGGGTAAGGAAGTGAATTCATGTGCAGAAAGCAGAGTGACGAGCCTTCTCAGTTACGGGATTGTATGAGGGAAGCCTTTCTTTGAAGGCTGAGGGATTCACAAGTACCTGGGTGGCATACTGGTGGAGCTCTGCCATGGGCAGTTTTTTTCTGCTTTAACACTCAACCAGAATTCATAACATAAACAGGATGCTAATGTTAAGGTATGCCTTAAGTAGCTCTTTAAGTGCAAGAGTTGAATTTTATTCGAAAGACTTGAAATTGGCAGATGTCTTAGTGTTTCAGGAACTCTGAAATCTTAAAATTGTCTGGAAATTAGCTATTATGGGAGAACAATGACACATTTATCTCAGGTAAACCAGTGTAGGCACCCCACATGTGCTGACCTTTTGGTTGGAGCTTACGGTGCTTGTAAGTGGGAGACAATTTCGAAAACCAAAAGGTCTGAGTATTAAGGGTCTCCAGAACCAAGACCCTGACCTGGGCTGTCGTTGTGGACAGTCCCTTGTGTTGGATAACCATGTTAATCCAGAGCAACGTGGCAGGCTAGAAAGTAATGTGTGCACATGTGGTCAATATTGCCAGGCTTCGGAGCTGCCTATTTTTGGGTGTTCCTCAAGTAGTATGTCCCCTTCAGCATGGCCAAAAACAATAGTGCAAGCTTTTACAGGCTTAACAAGGTGTAGTTTTTAAGTGGAGGAGAGGAGGCCAGAGCTGCATGGACAAGTTAACATCTACTCAGCCCTCTTGGTGTTGGCCTTTCTGCTCTGTTGTAAACAATTTGAGGCAATAACCAGGACAGGGTTGCCGTTGCCCTCTACTGCTACATGGCATTACATCTGGCTTGTCTTGTGTCTGTCTCCTAACTCTTGTGTTTCGGTTTTAGGTCACTTCCCAAACAAAGCTATGCCTTCAGCCGGAACCTTGCCTTGGATACAGGGGATCATCTGCAACGCCAACAACCCTTGTTTCCGCTACCCAACTCCTGGGGAATCCCCTGGTATTGTTGGAAACTTCAATGCCTCCATGTGAGTCTAATCTGACTGCTTTTTCCTAATCTCTGTTCTTGGGGGAACGTATGAAAAAGGGATATTTTGAAGTCACCAGTTAATTCTGCTGCCATCTCAAGGACCAAGCTCTTCAGCTCCCAGTTCAGAGGGCCTGTGGTGTATCCCCGCATCCAAGCAATTGAAGCTCTCGTTGAATAGAGCTTTGCTGGGGCAAGGGCTGGGTCTGTTCTCTCCCTGAGTGCTCAGGATATTCAGCCCATAAAAAGGCGAGGTGTAAACTGTTCCCCAGGGAACCCCCATTACCTGGCTAATGTAGCTCTGAGATGGACAGTGTAGAGTGAGAGACTAAGAGCAGCTTAAGAGCAAGGTCTGGGTGATTCTCCTTGTCAGTTATTACTGGCTAATGTGTTGCAGGAAGCTCCATTTGTGGCCAGCATCCTTGTGCCCTGCCTTGTTTGCTGCATTTTTACTGTCAGGCTAGCTAGGCTTAAAGCAGAATAAAAGGTGTCTGCAACCTGGAAAAGCATTTGAAAAGGAGCAAGGGCACACTTAAATTACTGAATTCTAAGAGGGAGCAGTTTACAAGCACCAGGAGGCCCTCTCCATCCAAGTCTGAACTGCTTTCAAACGCTTGGGGGTTACCAGTGTCACTTTGTTTGACCCTGCTTTAGCAGACAACTTTTATTAGGCTCCTTAATTGTCCCGAGGGTGGCCACCAAAGAAAGGGCTCATTGTACGGAAGAGGGCAGTGGGATAACTGGAAGGACCGAAGTTTGAAATTGGGATGTAAAACTGTGTCTGTGGATGCTGGCTCACAGAGCTGATGACTGCTTTTTTGTTTGTTTTTCCCGTCTCTTCCACCAGTGTTTCCCGCCTGTTCTCAGATGCCAAGAGGTTACTCTTGTACAGCCAACAGGACACGAGCATAAAGGATGTCCAGAAGGTCTTGGGAAAACTGCGGAAGTTGGGAAACTCCTCTGTGTCAGGTAATGGCATGGCGGAAAGAGCCACCTACATTTGGTTAATTCTGCATGTGTGAACTTCTGACATATATGATAAAAGGAAGCTGCATGGTTACCACTTGCTGCTCATCAGACCTTTTCCAGTCCTACAGAAGTAACTTAAGCCTCTCCATGTCAAAGCTTTGTGTGCTCCTCAGATTCTTCTGTGGAAGAGAAAGAGGAGGTCTGAATGCCAAGAATAGCAACTGTTTTGGATGTGAAATTACAATCCTCAGCCCACTGAAGTGATTTAAAATGCTGACTTTCTCAAAGGAGTTTAGGTGGTGTGTGTTTGGAAAACAGTAGTTATTTTGCCAGTGAAGCAATGAACCCATTACAGCTTGAATTTACCTCTCTACCCTACAAGCTGCAAGAGGAAGTGAGCTGAAGGAAAACAGATAAAGAAAAGCTGATGTTGGCCTCGAGTTTACAAACTCAGAGGTGATTATTATCTGACAATGAAGTCTTCATTTCCCTTCTTGGTTTTTAGTTTCCCTGTGACTGTTTGGTGTAGGGTACTGTATTCTCTGCTATTGTCCAGCAGGATTTTCAGTGACAAGCTCCAGAAGAAAATGTTTTGTCTTACGGGCTCTTACTGCCCTGTTAGTGGAAAACAAACAAAAAAACCACCAACAACTGAGGATCCTGCCACTTTTAGCTGATGTGGGAATGCCCGGCATGGCTTCCTGTTCCATGGAAATGAATAAGTAACTAGTGTGAGATCACATAGGAAGCTTGCTGCAGAGCTGGGACTTGCAACATCTTTGTCCAGTCTTGGGGGATATATTGCCAAGCCCCTCTGACATGGCAACTTGTTAGAGTTTTTTGGGGTACTCTTCTCTGAAAGATTATTTCTCTTGGCTGCTTTGTTGATACTGCATGCTTCTATTGCAAACAATAGTTGGATATTATTGGAAAGTAACAGTTTAGGAAGAAATATTTGCAGGGCTGGGAATGCAGCTGTTGAGTGCCTTCACCTACAAGCACTTGACGGTATTTTAGTGTTTTGTGAAAGTTGTCCCTGGTTTCACAGTTGTAGTGTTCCCAGCTCTTTTCATATGAGTATGGTTCACGTAGGCTCCAGGAAGAAGAATACCTGGCCTGGTGGGATGTGAATAGTTTCACAAGTCTGATGTGGCCTGAGCATACTTCTAAGGCAGAGGTAACATTTTAATATTCTTTCTTGTGTTGCTCAGTACATTGCAGGTCACTTTGAAATAATCTATATTGTTACTGGTGGGTTGGTAGATGCAAAGGGGTTTGTCTTGGATAAGTAACCTTCCTCTCTCTCCTTCAGCACTGTCCAGAATCCCAATGTGATCAGATCTGCAGGTGTTAGTGCAGCCTGCTGCCCTTCTTTTTACCTTAGTTGACATGTATCCTTATGTATAGGGGACACCCTTCATTCCTAGGCTCAATATCCATCCATATTGCCAGGCTCCCTTCTTTTTACTCTTGACAGCTGGTAAGTGGCACCACCATCCTTTTACTGAAATCTGCAGTAGTTAAGGGGGAGTAGGTATATGGTGAACCCTTTGTGCAGAGAGGGACAGATAATGAACACAGCCAAAATGAGCGAAGATGACTATATTCCTCAAGGAGAGATTAAAAACACATTGAAGGGAACTCGTTAAACACCTTGTTTTAACTCAGTGTTGTGGGAACAAGCCTTTCCTGTGGGAACAGCATAAGTTGTCACCAGGTTTTACATTTAATTTCTGCAGTACTATCGGCAAGTTAACTGTACCAAAGAGAGTAGATACTTGTGTTTTGTATTGAAACATGCAGAGAGCATCAAATGTGAACATTTACAAGAACATGACTGAAGCCATAAGCTGAAGCATCATTGTTGGGAAGGTTTGTGGGGGAGGAGTGATTCCAAGAAACATTTTGCATAGGGAGTATTGTGCGAGTCTAGTCAGAAGTCTCATGTTTCTCTACACTACAAAGACTACTGGACTGATTGCAAAAAATAAGCATCAGACAAGTCATCAAAGATTGTATTTCTGTAATAAAGTATTTCAAATGTGTAGTAAAAAAAAATAATCAAGCGTCCATGTCATTAGAATGACAGACTGTCCATTGTTGATATGGCTTGTAGGGAACAAAGCTTGTGCTTGTTTGTCCTTCTTATGATATGCTCATTTACAAAGCCACCAACTTGGGGGTCCCTGCTGCCCACTCTTTGGCTGCCTGATTCATTCTCTTGACAGCATGAATAAAACTGCATCCTCTAATCTTACAAGTATTTGCGTATTTATCCTTAGCAATGCTTAGATCCCTGTACAATGAAGGGAACTACAGATGAACCCTTCAGCTGCTGTTGACAGAGGTGTGAGGAGTAGCTTAAATCTCTCTGTCTCTGGGTTATTTCAGTGACTCTGGGAACCTAAGCAGACCGTAAGAGAGAGAGGTCAGATGTGAGAGAGCCTCCCAAACTGAAAGGATGTTCTGAGTAAATACAGCCCCTGTGGTCTACAGGAAGAAAGCTCCTTTGCCTGCCTTAGTACAGGCATTTCCCGCAATTAGCAGGAGGGCTAATTACCTGATGAGTTAATAATTAAAAAAAAAAGTAATACCTCATCCATTCCAGTTCTGGCCTGGATCTGACTCCTCTTCAAGCAGTGATGCAGACAAATACAGCTTTGCAGCTCACATTTCCCCACTGGGAGTAACTGTATGCTCCTTACCTTGTGTTACGGGCTCAGCTGGGGTCTCTGCAGCTCCTTCTTCCTCTCTCCAGCTGGTGTGATGTCCCTCTTCCATACACACTTCCTACTGCTGTCTGATGGCTCTAAAACAGGCTTCAGGATGACCTTCTGTTACTAGCGTAAAAGCTAGAGCTACGGTATGGTTTGTTCTAATATTATGCAGAGTATGCATGTCTGTGTTTGACTCCAGATGTTTGAATCAGTTAAGAGATCATTTGCCAAAGCCCTTTGACTTCAAACTTGTTTTTAAAAAGAGCCTTGACAAACTAATGTCCAAGGTGGGATTGCTGGTGTTATCTGATCTGAAATTAAGCACATTCTGAACCTTGGGGAAGGGATGCGTGCCTGAGATGTCCAGGTACTTACACAGGTGCCACTAAGTCAGGAGTCTTGGTTAAAGACACAAGTCAGGACCCTGAGATTTTGGTCAGGGAGTACTTTAAACTCATGACAACAGGCTTTGTGCCTCCATCACTTCTGAGGGATCACCTCTTATCTTGTGAAGAACAGGGATGGTTTTCCAGGAGCTAGAGAAGTGTCTCCTGTTCTCTGCTGCTTCTAGCTCCAGAACTGCTGTCCAGCTGAAAGTGGGGGATGTGGCCATTAGAGAGCAGCCCACCGTCTTTCGATGTGGCACCTTTCCTAGCCAGGATGAAGCTCTGGCTGGTGGAGAGAGGGAGATCAGCACCAGTGGCTGTCATGCTGTATGGGAGCTGCTGTTTATGGGAGCTTCCAGCAAGCCCTGAGCAGTGAAATCTACGTGTATGCACACACATATTGCAACGCAATCGATTTTGCAGGCAGGTGCCAGGTGCCCTCTCCTTCCCAGCACTTGTTACATCTCTGTCCAACAATGTCACCAAGGTCTTCAACATTCATATGATAACGCAGAGTACAAATCAGAACAGAGAGTCAAAGACCTTGGTGACAGCACTTCCAAGAGCAAGACATGGCTGCTGTGACTTCTCCTTACCATAGGCTTGGCTCATTGGTTGTAGGTGCTGGCTTTGCAACTGGCCTCAGTGCTAAGGATAAAATACTTACAAGAAATAAGCTTTTCTTCTGTTTTGGAAGGTGGAGGTACACCTTCCTTTTTGCTCTGAGGCATCCATTCTTTGTTTCCTTCTCTCTAAAAGGATCCCAAATGTTTTGCTTTGCAGTGCCATGGGGTAATAAAAATCAACAAGTAAAACTAAAACCACCTTCTCTGTTGTTGCTAACAGTTGCACATGTAAGCCAGTCTAGCTGGTATTTACTTCATTGCTCTTAGTTTTCAGTGATCCCAAAGGGCATGTTTTTATTTTCCTTGAAACCAACCCAACTAAACAAAAAGGGAGCAATGAAATAGGCAGAGGGAAACAAACATCGCCTAAGAAGTTGCATCATATCTCAGGCTGTTGTTCTATACATGCCCTCCCTTTCCTGCTTGTTTGCTAGGTTAGTATTACCCATGGTGTAGGAGAAACATCAGCTGGATGGCATCCTCTGCTAGTGTTGCACCTTGGTGGCTCTAGGTCCTGCACAGACAGGTGTTGGGGCTGAAGGAGTTTGCAGCCTGTCCAGTCAGAGATAGTAGGGCTACTTTTTTATTTCAAGAATGGTGGAGGGCTAGGGCTG
Organism: Cygnus atratus; assembly: GCF_013377495.2. Classification (NCBI taxonomy): domain Eukaryota; kingdom Metazoa; phylum Chordata; class Aves; order Anseriformes; family Anatidae; genus Cygnus; species Cygnus atratus. The sequence goes on from NC_066396.1 coordinate 52,357,193, forward strand.
AACAATGGCCTTGGGAGAGGCTTTGTGGTGGTATGTGACCTGCTGAATGATTATTAGGGTGCTCAGGGAAACAGGATGTTCTGCATTATCTACTAGATGACTTTGAGGTGATAGATAGCTCCCTCCTCAGTGTCTTCTCCCTAATAAAAATGGCCCCACACCCTCAAGCTAAACATTTGAATCGGTTCTTATACCTGCCTACATCTCCCTAATTAAGCTGGTTTCCTCCCTGACTTACCTTGGGAAGGATCCTAGTAAAAACCAGCCAGGCTAGAACGAGGACTAACAAACCGTATGTCCAGGTGGCCTTCATCCCCGGAAACACCTGCATACACCAGTGGTTGCAGGGTGGCATTCCTGGCATCTCATGGTAGCAAGTAAATACACGTCTGGGTTCTCTGATACCGTGCTCCATAATGACGCACAAGGCCTTGCCTTTCCTTCAGTCTGGGGAAAATGGCGCCAAAACCACTGCTCTGTGGTAACAGGGGTGAGATCTTTACTCTTGGGGGCATCTAGGAAGGCCAGTTGTGGAGCGTGATTCATGTATTTTGTTGCATTAACCTTCAGCAGTGGGGTTCTTGGAGGTCTCCAGGCTGCTGTCCCCTCCCAGCCCAAAGCGTCCAGCCAGGAAGGGGAACCCAGGACTGTGTACGAACAGCCGTAATTCTGCTTTGGTCAGATATGGTCTGTCAGGATGGAGCCCGTGGAAGAAGCTGCCAACACTGGGCAGTCAGATTGCGGAAAGGGATTTTTTTTGTTGTGAGCTGTGTCAGTCAGACAGGAGACTCGGGTATGCACAGTTTTCCCACATCTGCCTAATTTTCTTGAAAGCACTGAGTCTCTGAGCCAGCACAGGTAGAAAACATTTCCAGTACGTTCTTGGAAGTTCAAGCCCCTTACTACAAGTAGTGAGCAGCGTGTCTGTGAATCCAGAGGGTTCATTATGCTTTTGTCATAAACTCCAGCAGGTAGACTGACAGTCAAGAGGGGTACCAATATCAAGAAGACTTCTTATGGTGGTATTCAGCCCAAATTATGTGTTGTGCAGTTAGCTATACCACTTTTAGTGACGTGGCACAGTATTTGCTGAACTACACACTTGTACACTTACCACTTCCATTGGAGTCTGCTTGTGCTTTCCTTGCTATTTGGAAGCTAAAAGTAAGATTAAAGTAATAAAAAAATTCTGTTAGAGGTTTAGGCACCAAGGTCTGCTGCACTTTTAAATCTTTTACCAGGAAAAGATTTTACCTTGCTTCCTGTGGGGGTGTCCATGAACTTTCAGAGATTTTTGTTGGTAACAGCATTGTTATTACATGACTGTACTTAGAGGCTGGGATGGGTAAACAGAAGCAGCATAATGTGCATCACTGTCTTGTGATTCTGCAGAACTGGGCTTCGGTGCCTGTGTGTTTGTAGCTGAACTTCCCTTCTGCTTTTGAAGTGGGAGGTTTACATTTATTCTAGCTTGCACTCTAGGTAGAATATGCATGCATGTGGATGTAGGAGGGAAAGACTGAAGCACCTTTGAAAGTGGAGTTCAGAACATCCATTCAGCATCACGTTACATCTGGCCTTGCTTTAGTGTTTGCACTGTAAGTGATGAGAGCTTGAGAAAGACATCTAGGATTCCCATGATACATGACTGTGTGTATCATGTTAAAAACGTGCAAGGGGAATCACAAGGATGTCATCATTGGTCTGTATTGGTGAAGAGCAGTGCTGACAGTTCGGTTACTTTAAGACCATCTTACCTGATGATGCCACCAAACAATTTGACCACTTGCAGGGCAACCAACAGTGCCCATAGTTAAAATATGCAACACAGCTACTACAACAAATTTTAGAAAATCACTGTACCTTAGAGGCGCACTGCCTTTATCTTGATGTTAATTTGTCTAGAGAAAGACACAAAGGTAAAGAAAACAAGAATTGCTTATTGTGCTTGTTGCAGCATGAATAATATCAGCTGCCAAAACAGGACGCTGTGGGAGAGTTCTGGGTCCTTCCTTTTGTCTCCTAAAACTCTCTTCAGTCTGGTCTGTCAACACCGACTTTTGTTCTGAATCGCCAAGTAAAACCAAGCATTAAATGAACAGTTACACCTTTCAGATTCTCCTCTTATCTCACTCTTTTTTTTTAATGCAACCTTACCAGCGGAGCTTGCTAATACCAGCATTATGTTGCTGAAAACATATTCTCAGTGTTAACTTCAATTTGCATTTATTTTCTCCATTCCTCATTCTGAAACGATTTCTGGGTTTGTTCTCAGTGACTTCTAATCTCAGAATCTCAATAAATTGCCGGATTGGTGGAAGATCACATTTGGTTTATCTAAGGTACAGGCTGAGATTGGATGAGAGGGGAGAGTCACAGGCTGCTAGCACCAATCTCGATGTGAAAACAGTCTCCTAGAAAACTTGTACCACTGTCCTCTGGTGAAGAGTGCAGCTGTTCCCAGGGGATTTCCTTGTGTTTGTGCTCTCATGAGAGCGGCTATTAGGAAATGGCCACAGCTGGAAAAAGCCCTGTCCACCTCTGTATCTGACTTGGTACTGAGGCTGGAGTACATAATTTTGATCCGACCTACCATATTTCCAAAGTTAATATTGAGCTTTGGAGCCTTCTCTAGTAATAATACTTTTTATCTTTTTTTTTTTTTTCATCATTACAAACATTTATTTATTCCCCAATTTTACAGCATCCCTGTGAGCTAAATAAACAGCTGCCAAGGAACTGGAGTCCTCCTTCTACAACACAGTAGGATGTGACATAGTTTTAAATGTAGTCAGGATGCAATAAAAGATGATGGCTTTGAAATATTGTTGATGTTGAATCAAAGTTCATTTTTATCCAGGCAAGAACACTGCTTGACCAATTTCTTTGAAAACCATAAAAATTCAATTTTTGTAGGCTGCCATTTTCACAGGGAACACATGCTGTTCTATTTAAGTATTTTTGGTCATAAAATAAGTGACTGTCAATGTCAGGATCCTGGCTAAAATCAAACAACATTTTCTACCTCCTGTTGCTAAATTTCTTTGCTGCTTCAACAGACTGCAACATTCTTTACTTGCAGTCCTGTTTTTGTAGTGTTGCTGTGTATTATCAAGTAGTGGTTATGTCTTGTTTAAGGGATGAATTTTTATTTCAGATTGTAGGTTTTGTGCTTGAATCAGACTTTGTAAACAAGAAACATGCAAAGTTATGGAAAAATCCTTTTGAGATAAATGAAAATGCTCCGGAATACAAAAGTGTTGCACATTTTTATGTATTAACAGAGTTGTAATAATTAACCCAGCTTGTTAAAACTTAATATTGCTTATGCCTCTGATGAGATTCTTGGCTGATGAAAAATTGGTATAGCTGTGAAAAGTTTGTGGAACATAGCTCAGCTGAAGATCTTGCTCAGGCATTTTTATGCTGACTTGTCCATACTGAGGTATATATGAGGGAGACTGAAGCTGATATGTGACATACATCTCTATAAACAGCTCAAGGTTCATCCCCTATTTAGTTTTAATTTTAAGGGTGGTGCAATAGAAGACTGCATTTTAAGGGATTTTTAGTACAGATCCTTTCCTGTTCGTTTCTTAGCTTTACTGTTCTTCTAAAAAGGCAACTTTCTGGAATTAATACTACTTCTGAGTTAGATGCATTTTCTGTCGATGCTGGTGGAAGGCTTGCATGACTGCAGCCAGACAGAACTCACCAAACATAACCTGTTCCATCTCAGGAGGCCTTTCCGTGCAGTTCTCTACATATTTTAGCAAGTGCTGCTAGAACCTAGTTGGACCATATCTGAGCCTTAGGAAAGAACCAGCTGTCATCTACCCGACAAAATGGCACTTCAGAACGTTAAAAAAAATAAAAACTGAAAAAAATAATCACTTGAGTCAAGATGAAAGCATGTTGTCCCAACAATTGTCCTTACAATAATGCCACAGATCTGTGACATAATCAATGTCCATCAGATCTCTCTGCTCGCCTATGCTCTTTCCTGCTCTACTCACACACTTGTCCACTGCCCAGCAGGTAGGGAAAGCATTAACTGTAATACTGTAAAGCCAGAGAACAGAAATCAAGACAAAACAATTCTTTAAGCCCACAGTTATGTTTAGCTACACAGTTCATTTACTTCCTTTCCAAGTTGTATGGTAGTGCTACCTGAAGAAAGTCAAAAGAGTGGTACCAGGGTGTCCATATAAGTAATGCACAAGCCTCCTTCAGCAGTACACACTTTTTCTTCCATTAAACTGCACTGGTCTGGGACTCTGAAGTACTCAGGACCCTGTTCCTCAGGCAGCAAGCGGCACTGCTCTTTGCTGCATCTCCTAGTAGTGCTCCTGACCTCTGTGTGAAATAGGAGGCACTAATGCTGCCACAAGTACTCCAAGGTGTATTTTCAGCTGGCAAGCTCTGCCAGTACTGAAGGGAAAGAAGGGTTAGTATATTGCCAGTCCAGAGTGACGCCAAACAGAAGGATGAGCTCTTCAGACTACCAAGGGAAGGTCTTTTGGGAGCTTCCTGGTGTAAACAGCAGCAGAGCGTAGTACTTAGGAAGCAAGAGACATGATCTGTACCCAAAACTTTTGTTACGTGAATTTGGGCAAGATGTATTCGCTAAGTATCTGCTTTTCAAACCACATTTCTCAAAGATTGAGAAAGTTCTTTAACTATTTTGAAGTGCTGTTGCTCAACAGTCTGATTAATGTTAGTAGCGGGGCTGAATGGTTGCAAAGGTTTCCCTGAGCAAGACAGAGCACATTCTGTTGTTCCAGTGCTGAAGCTTGATTTTTTCTTTCCTTTGGACTTGAAGCTCAGAAGCAAAAATGAACTACATTATGGATAACTTTCCAACATCCAACCAAATTGAAACATAAAAAACAGTCACGAGGATTTGAAATCATTTAGATATAGGTATATGCTCAGAATAAGTAGGCAGAGTTCCCATTTAAGCTAGTTGGACTATAGTGATTGTCTGATTCTTGTGAATCCTTAGCAGTTTTGCTACCTTTTGGATTGGTTTGACCCTGGGAAGCTCCTTGTTCCGGAGCTGGCTTTTGCTGTTGTGCACTAGATGAGGGAGCGTTAGGACTTGGCACTAAGTCCAGAAGTGACACTTCTTCCTGACAGGCGGGGAAACAAGATGCACTGTGATCTGCTGACTGCAGACCCGGTATCATGTTGAGCCAGATGTGAGCTGAGTTCTACGAATCCTTGTTGAGAGAGAGGAAGGGAGCCAAGGCAGAATGAGGCTTCACACCCAAGGAAGGTGTGGCTATTTCTTTTTTCATCTTTCTGTGCAAAGCTAAACAATGCAAGTGCAGGACAGTCAGGGTCCCTTGATTCTGGGCATCTCTGCCTGTTGTTTTGCTTACAGTTCATCATTACCCCTACTGGTTTTGTGAGGGAAGTCTTTCTTCCTGATACCTGGTGCTGGGCTGCAGCTGTAAGTCAGAAGAAGCCTGGTGTTGCTGGGGTGGTTCTGCCTGCTTGTTTCAGGCCTCTGAAGCTATTCTGATACAGGTATTTTCTGTCTGCATTTGAACCAGCAGTCTCCCAGATGCTTGCTCACATCTCCAGCTCATGAAAGCCCTTCCGCTATTAGTAATGGTCATTTGATTAAAATGACCAGTCCCGCCTTTTCCTGTGACTTGAATTTCCACTGAATATAAAGTCACTTGTCCAAGCATAAGCAACGCTGGCCTGGGTCTTCATTGGCCACAGCTCCTCCTGTCAACTTCTGCTTAGGTCCATACTTTTTGATAGCATAGTGTCACGCCGTGTATTCTCACAGCAGTCTTTGCCATTGGAATAGTGGTTTGTGGCTGGACGTGACCATGCCGTTTGTTTTCCAGTCTATTGATTTTTAATATATTTTACTGTATCTCTGAGTTGATGTTTTGGCGTATCCAAAATCTGCATGTTACCTAGGGCATAATGTTCTTAGTGCAGTTAAAATCCAAACCTTATTTTTAGCAACCAACCCTTACCTTCAGGCTCTTTAGAAACACTTCTCAAGTATTGCCAAGTATGTATTTTTTTCTTCTGAGCTGGATTTGACAAACAGAGACCTTCCATAGTCTGTACTAGCCTCAAAAACTTTCTACATACCACTCCTGAAAATCATTTTGTTGTAATAATGAAGTATCATTATCTGGTCAGATCTGAGGTCTGTCATCGGTATAGCTGACAAGCCAATTCATGGGTTGAAAGATGTGCAGCGTAGCAGTTTATCGTTATTTTGTGAAAAGTAGCAGGAGAATTCTCAACCAGTTATAACTGCCTTGTGAACTCTGGAACCCTGCTCAGAATTTGCTTCTTAAAACAATACAGTGGAGGTATTTGAATTTTTTTCTGAAGGCCTGCTTCATTTATTGTACTGTACAAAGCCTGAATACAAGTGACATTTTTTATTTTATTTTAAACTGTCCAACTGTATTTCACAGTTGTCTGTGCTGATAACAGTATTTGGTTTGCAGCAGGGGAAAAGGCGAGAATATCTTTTTTATGGTGTTATACAAGACCAGCGGGTGTGGGTGTGGGTGGATGTGTTCCTTCGCAGACGGAAGCTCTGGAGGCTGCGTTTGTTCGTAGAACTGCTGCTGACCGCCATGTGGCTTTCACTTTTGTGTCCTGTGCCTATGCTTTTTGATGCAGAAGCTATCTGTTGGCATGTTTGTCACACAGGAGGGGACCTGATGACATTTGAGACTTCATGTAGTACCCAAACAGAGGTATGAGCCTCGTGTTCCTTGCTGACTTTCCATGCAGGTTGGAGGTGGGATCTCAGCTGGCTTAAATTGGCTCTACATTCTTGAAGCCAGCACGCCCCCGGTAAAAGCTGAGGACTGCTCTCTTCTCTGTGCAACCAGCAACGTAAGCTGTGCTTTCAACCAGAGTGATTGTGCTGTCTGCTGCTTTTAAAGCCCTTCTAAGCAAAAGTGCTGACTTAAAGAGGAATGGAGGTCCCAAAGCCTGCAGGCCCATGTTGCAGGCTTATGTCCTAGCACTTCTCTTAAGATGCAGCACAGTGTTTTGTCCAGCGTTAATCTTTGCTGGCTCACAAACCAAAGCAACCAAAGCAATGACATTATGGTTAAGGTGCAAGTGCCTGAAAGAGTAATGTTTTGGGAACTACTGGGCAGGGAAGTTCAGAGGACCAAGAGGTCCTCCTGCCCATGTCTTACGCCTCCTGAGGAGCTGTTCTTTTTATCACTGTTCCTCCTGCTTTTCATGTTCTAAACATTGTGAGTGTTGTACCATACCACACCATGCAGATGAGTTTGAGGTCACTTTTCTGTGCCAGACACTCTCTCCTGATTCTGGAGCGTTTGGGCTCGTCTCTTGAGACCATGGCGATGACAGTAAAATGACCTCGGACAAGGGGGATCTCTCTGATGTGCCTGTTTGTTGTGGCTATCCAAGCACTGCTTGGTACCTCAGACTCACCTCCTAACTCATAGCTCCCAGCACAACAAGTGGGAAGGACAAGAGAAGTGAGTTCTCCACGGTGGAAAGAGAGGACCTGTTGCACAATATGTACCTTTATCCAGGAGAAATCCTAGCTGCTGGAGAAAGGCAGGAGGCTGCCTCCTCACTACATACTTCACCAGGGAAATTTGACATAGCAAATATGTCAAGATTACAGGCTCTAGTTAAATGGTGGTAACTTGGGTGTCATCTAATGTCTCCACAGACAGCACTGATGGACACAGCATAGACCTATAGCCTGCCATGAAAACACATCAAGCTATGGCTGTAGAAGGAACAGCACTTCGATTGCAAGCAAGTTAGGCTTGTGTTTTCACATGAGCAGGTCCTGCACAACAGGCCTGCTGAGCTGCTTGATTTCTTGTCAACAAATCAGGGCACAGCCGTCTAACTTGTTCAGAGAACAGTTTTGCACTTGTCAGTATCGGCAGGGATACAGGCAGCTCTGAGAGCTATTCCCACCATACAGGGGCAAGGGTGCCTACAGGAAAAGGAATATTAAACCCTAGTAACTGCCTTTTTTTTTTAATAAATATTTGTATGTATGTATCATACGTCACTTGATCATGCTCTCCAGATGTGTTGCTTGAAGTTAGGGTTATAATGAGGGCAAATGAAAATTTGCCCCCTTGCCAAAGCCCAGCAGTGGGTCATCTGGAAGGTTTGCTTTTCACCCTGTAGATGTGGGCTGTTGGCTCAGAGTGGTACAACACTGTAACAGACTCCAACATTAGGAAGCCTCTATTTCCTCAGAGTAAGTGTCAATTCGTGAGTCCTTCTGTTCCACTGTTAATTTGTTTGAAAGCCTCTTTTTATGGGACGTAGCCTCAGGCTCCTTTCGTCTATAAATCAGTGACGGGTATTGAGTGTGAAATCAGTTGAGTCATTTAAGTGCACCTGTCATATATTTTTGAGGAATACTTCCCATAATCTCCACTGAAAAATTAGCACAAAATTCCAGTGTAAGTGTTAATCCTGCAAGTACATTTGGTTTGTCTGCCCTGGTCCTTTTCCTATGTGAGGAGTTGCTAATTATTAAGGTAAGTCTCCAGCCAGCGTCCTCTTGGTGGTAACATGTGCCACTTGTAAATGGTTTCAGCTGCAGGAGCTGAGACCAGCTCTTGGTCTGCTGGTAGCCCATTCGTGCACTTGGTATCTTGCAAAACATCCTGTTGCTGGGGGTATGACTGGTAAAGAAGCAATGCCCTGGGTGAAGCAGGGCTCTGTGGCCAGGGAGCCTTCTCATCTTGTCTTCTGGTCATGCAAAGGCACTGTGGAGCAGAGTTGCACAGGCATGACAGGCAGGTGTATAATCAGGCTGGTGTGGGTGAATGTGAATTACTGCCTTCACATGAAAGCTCTGAGGAGGCACTCTGCACCTACCTCTAGTTCTGCAGAAGTGCAGTTTTGTCCCAGCAGGGAACCAGGTACAATGAATCCCAGTTCCCTCACTGGTATCGCCTTTGGGCATTTATGGAAGCCTGCTCATTCTAACAAAGCTACAGCTTCGTATGCCCAATCTTGTCTCACTGGTTCATCTTGCAGTGATGCTTTTATGCAGCTGCTATGAAAATGATCGGGTTGCCCTATTAGCAGTCTGTGATGAGAAATTAAGGGTCATAATTTAACAACAGCTTCTCTGTTGTCTTGATGCTTGGCTGTGAGGAACACAGGCTTAGCCAAAGGGTAGCAAATCTGCTAACCACAATGGATATCCAGAAAATAACATAATTGTTTTCTGCCCTGAATGTTCCGTAAGTAGGGACTGAAATTCCCTGAAGATAAATAGTCACACTTATAGATGGGACACACTGCCCTGTTTTCCTCCTAGCTTCTAAATTAGCATGGCATGAATCACCTTCTCCCCCTTCCTTCACCAAGTTCCTTGTAGGGAGTTACGGCATGTGAGGCTGGGAAATAAACAGTACATCAGCCTGTCAGATTGTTTTCAGTCAGCCTAAGTTAGTTTTAAACTGGTTGAAAGTCTGGTTTACTACAGTTTATGGAGAACAAATCCTTTGAGCACAAACCCCGCAAATTGAAGTCAGACCTGGTGAGCTTTGTATTCTATGGTACACTGAGATATGTTGAACTAACATTTGCATGCCTTTTATTTTTAGAAGGCAGTGCTCAGGATATGAAAACTGTAGCCACAATTTCCGTGGGGTTTTGTTTTTCTAGCCTATTGTTTCATTTTTAAAAGACGCCACAAAATTAAATTTTGAAAGGAAGGTATGAGCCCATTGTGCTTCCAAGTGAAGCAAGAAAGAATGGGAGGGATGTTTAGGAGAACAGTCCTGCTCTCTAACCTGCACAATTTTTATCTTCGCACTTGTCTGTGGATCCTCTCAGTTTTGCTGGAAATAGTCACTGCTTGCTCTGGGAGCACTCATGGTCGTACTAATAGTAAGAGCCGCAAATTAAAACAGGTTCCTCACTGTGGGTTCTCTAGCTCTTTCCCGAATTGAGCTGCCTTTAGAGCCTGTGAAAGTAACCGGTGATGTGTTTCCAGAGTGATGACAGTAAAAAACTCCAGCTGTGGAGAACATATGAACCATGGACACTTTCTTCACTGCACAATCAGTGTTTCAGTCCAGATCTAGAGGGAAAGTAGACTAGTTTATCTGTAGTGTTTCTCATGACCCCACATAGCAATGACTTGCTATTATTTATAGTGGACATATTTTGTTCTGCACTTCGACTCAACCAATAACATAGCAAGCATGGAGTTTCTGTTTTTCTTGCTAATTCATATGGATGTCTTGAGCCCCTTGAGTAGACTTTTTTGCTATTATTGTCACAATGATTTGATTCTCAAGCCAGAAGTGACCAGTCTGGCTCTGTGCTCAGGGGCGAAGGTGCTGGAAGGGCTGAGCTGTCAGGAAACTCTGAATCTTGAACAGATTTAAAACAGTCCTGAAGGAGATGGTCTTCAACATGAAAATCCGAAATTTCTACTTTTCCTGCCCAGAGCTCAGCCCCCTGCGTCAGTTTGAAGCAACAGGAAAGCCGTGTCTTTCTTGAAGTCAGTGTCTGTGAAATGCTGCCATGTGTGATTGTTCAATCCTGACCTGTCATTTCAGAGAGGAAGGGTGGTTTTGTGGTTAAGACACAAGACGGCCAGTTCTGGGAGCTCTTGGTTCTGCTGGAGACTTCCTTGCGTGACTGTAAGGGAGGACATTTCTCCCTGCCACACAGGGGAAGTGGACTTCTGCTTGCTTCATACGGATGGGGGCTGTCTCCTGCTCTGCTGCTATACAGTGCCCAAGCTGGAGCTCAGCAGAACAAGGCTCAGCACATCAGTCCTGCTGGGCCTGCTGAGGTGGGGGTGCTACTTGCATGGTTTATAAGCACAGCCCCTGTTTGTGTTTGTTGTTGCTCTGCTTTTGTTCCTTTGGGGTCATGACTGAAATTACAAAGGTAGGCTACCATGAACACCATCTACCTTAGTATTTCTTCTGCTGTGAGACAGGAACTTCAGATGTCCATCTCACCTCCAAATCATGGCAGAGGCTGACGTCAGATCTAATCATCTTCCAGTGTGGTGGCTCAGTCTGACCTCACGTTTGTGCCTGGGGCTCATCTCGACTTGTGGTACCTGAGTTTCTGACTGGGAAGCTGTTCCCTGCTGTGGTAGTGGTGAGGGGAGCCTGCAGTCCTGGATTTTTGTTGGAGGCAAAGGGAGAGGGGAAGAGAGTCTGTCCATCCACATCAGCAAAACACAGAGGGACGTCTTTCTGACGTGCTCTGCGGATGCTGCAGCTGCATTGCTCAGTGTCAGCTGGGTTGCAATAGCTGACCGTACCAGTGCTTTTCGTCAGTCTCAAGTGTGAGAGAAGACGCATGAGTTAAATAACATTTGAGCTGACATTTTGCCTCACGTTTTTTGAGTAACTTGATAGTGTGTCTGAACTTTTATGGCAGGAAAATATTACAGTAGTTGGCCTCTGGTTGTAAAATGTGTTCTTCTACTCCAAATGTTTGCATTATTAGGTAAGCTTGATACTAGCTTTCAAAAGACCTGTCTGTTTCTTTTGTTTTCTATTTTTGGGGTGGTTCTTTCAACTAATGCCCTTGTATTTCATATACCCTTGTGGGCAAGCAACCTTGGAGGAGAATGGCTGTTTTCAAGAGGAAAGATCTATTAACTTTCACCTTCTTGAAATACCCAGGGCAGGAATTTAGACTGATTGCAGTGTGCAGTGCTTTTCTGTGGCTTCATGTGCAAGTTGTTACGCGTGCCTCCGTGACTGGGGGTGTGACATGAGACACTGAGCCGTGAGTGCTAGAAGTAGGACCAGACAGGGTGGGGGAGAAAACGCACAGTGAGAGAGGCTGGCTGTTTGCTTAGGGTGTTGCAGTGGGACCATGATGTTTGGATTTGGCCCCTTGGTCTCGCAGAGCTTCCACATGTGGTCTCAGGCACACAAAGGATATGGCCAAGTAAGCATAGGTTCGTGCCCAGCCAGTTGGAAGCTAAGTATTATCCCACAAGCAGTTCTGGTAACTTCACGTGCTGGTAACTTTATGTTCTGTTCCCATCATGTTTTCTTCCAAGTGATGATGAAAACCCCTTCAGGCATTTGTAGGAGTTGCCTTAGAAGTCAGTTTTGATTTTCAGCAAATTCTAGTGCTGAACAAGTCTGAAAATACTCAGCATGATAAAAAGGAAGGGGAGAAATACCCTGTTAACCATGGACTGGTTAATTACAGTTGTGAAGGACGGCAGACTGTTCCTCCCATGGTGATTACAGAGGGGCCAGGAGGAGTCCAAGCATTGCTCAGGTTGCTTTCCTGCAACTATGTACAGAGTCTTCTCCTGACCAAGAGAATCCTACTTTCGCATGGCAGACCTAGTGCATTTCCTCTTCCCCCCTCAAACAAACAACAATGAGGATTCAGAAAAGTAGGAGAATCATTGCATGGTTACTTTTTTTTTATAAAAAGAAGGTGTATGTCCCCTTTAAGAGGAGCTTGAAAAATCCTCCGAACAGGGACAGACGACATGAAAAAGCTTGCAAACATCTGAACTTTGCATGCTAGGGCACCTTCAGCCAGCTACCCTTTTGTCCATCTGAGTTTCTGAACCATTGATGATCTCACCAAAAAAAACAAACAAGCTGCAGGAGCGTTCAGGGAGCTCGCGCCTTTCAGGAGCAGCCAAGGAATGGGGCTGGGGAGGTTTTCCTTCAGCAGCATTGAGGCAGGCTGCTTTAGCCTCTGCTGGGGAGGAGGACAGCACGAGGTGGCCGCACATTATGGCAGCAGCGGCGGGTGGTTTCCTTGCGAGGTTTCCTGCCGCGAGCAGCAGAGCGCAGAGGGCGAGGGAGCAGCCTTCGTCCCGAAGTAACCTCCGCATCGCCTCGGCCGAGGGTGGTGGTGGTGGCGGCGGCTGCTCGCGCGGAACCAGAAGGCGACAGGGCGTTTGTAACTGGATATGTGGACGAGGGAGCGACGACCGACAGTAACCCGGCACGCTTCGTGCCGCAGGAGCAGTGCCTGCGGCCTGCTGCCTGGGCGCCCGCAGCCTGCCCGGGCCGGACCTGGCACCGTGGGCAGCAGTCGGCTCCTGATGGGAGCCAGGCTCTTTTTTTCTTCCCCAGGGTGGGTTTTCTAGGAGGGACGACCAGCCTGGTGAAGCGAAAAAATAAAAGGTTGGGGGTAGCAGCAGCTGCTGTTACTCCGCCTGTTACTCCTAGGGCTGCCTGCGGGATGTTCCTGTCAGGGCTTGATCTTTGCCGTGGGCACTCATGTCCTCTTCTTCCTCGAGTAGACAAAGCAGCATGATGCCCTGCTGGTGGGCTCAGTGTCACCTGGAAACCTTCACCCCAGTAAATCCCGTCAGGCCTCCTCTCTCAGCTCTCCCTGGCATAGCTGCTTTCCTCATCCCCACTTATTTAAGCGTAGTAAAATGCGAGTTGGCCTCTCGAAAGAAAGAAACAGCATGAGGGTCAGTCAGTTGCTTAAGCTCCGGGCTTGTGAACTTTAATATTGTACATGGGTTATAATTTTCAGATGGCTCGCGTCTGCTGTGAGGGAGATACACATTTGTTTAAAGCGGGGAGCTGAAGGTGAAGGTGAAGCTTTGGGAGAAGAAAATGGAATAAAAGTGTTTGCAGAAATTTTGCCAGAGTGGTTAAGATTGCTTCCTATGTTTTCATGCAGTTCTGTATGACCTGATCTCTTTTTGTCTGCGCACATCAGACTTTGAAATACTTTGTGGTAGAGTAAATATAGTAGTTTTGTAGAGTACATCTTGTAGTTACTATTAGCATAATTAAATATGAACTACTAAATCCCTGCATGATCCATGTACCAGCTGAGTCCTGCATTCAGTAAGGGCACAGGGATTAAGAGAAGCTGAATCTTTGTGCAGGGCTAATGCTGGAGCATATTTTGCCCCAGAGCAGGGGAGTAGCTTGGTCTCCCTTGCTGCTTCTGTGTCTGACTAATGGACAGTGTGTGCAAATTGAGTTTAAGTATTAGATTAAGTTGTTTTTAACCCCCTTCCCCTTTTTTTGAGATCGAGACATCATAGTTTGACATCTCTCAAAGCTGCCATGCTTCAGAGCATTTTGCTAGCATCTCCTGCTTTCTTTATGCTATTGTTTGTGTAATCCCCTCTCCCCTATTTGTCAGCTGTTGCTTTTCCTGTTCAGAGCTCTCACATGAATTTCCTTTTGGCTTTGCCCTGACCAAAATGTTGCTGGTTTTGTCACTTTTCAGACTTGAAACTTCGGGATTTCCTGGTTGACAACGAGACATTCTCAGACTTCCTCTATCATAATGTGTCCATGCCATCATCTGCAGTAGAGGAGCTACTGAACGCAGAGGTCAAGCTCCAGCAGGTAAAGAGCGCTTTCAACCACTAATATAATGGTCAGTCTATTGTTTGTTTAACTATAGTGCCAAGATCCACAGTGCAGGACCCCTCTATGCTAGGTGTTGTACAAACAGAGAGGAAAATGTAATCCCTGCTTCTCTCTTCCTCCTTACCCTCAACTTACTGTCTTATTTGGTTGTAAGCTGTAAAAAGACACTAAGACCCACATGGAAATGTTTTAATTAGCGTAAGAAACTAGCCTTTGTACCCTTCAGGCTGAATGGAATTTCCTATTTCCCATCTTTTTTTTTTTTTTTCCACCCAGTGAAACATTAATTAGGTTGCTAGTGCTGCACCTGGGTCTGGGCAATCCCAGACAGGAGTACAGACTGGGAGAAGAACTTGTTCAGAGCAGCCCTGCGGAGAGAGACTTGGTGGTTCTGGTGGACAAAAGGCTTGACATGGGGCAGCAGTGCGTGCTTGCAGCCCGGAAGGCCAACTGCATCCTGGGCTGCATCAACAGAGGGGTGGCCAGCAGATGGAGGGAGAGGATTATGCCCTCATGAGGCTCCACCTGGAGTACTGCATCCAGGTTTGAGGCCCCCAGCACAAGAAAGATGTGGACCTGTAAGAGTGAGTCCAGAGGAGGGCTACAAAGGTGATCAGAGGGCTGGAGCACCTCTTCTACGAAGAAAGGCTGAGAGAGCTGCGGATGTTCAGCCTGGAGAAGAGAAGGCTCTGGGCAGACCTCATTGTGGCCTTTCAATACTTAAAGGGGTCTTATAAATGACTCTTTACTTGGGTAGATAATGAAAGGACAAGGGGGAATGGTCTTAAACTAAAAGAGGATAGATTTAGATTAGACACTAGGAGGAAATTCTTCACTGTAAGGGTTGTGAGGCATCAGCACAGGTTGCCCAGAGAAGCTGTGGATGCCCCATCCCTGAAGGCGTTTAAGGCCAGGCTGGATGGTACCTTGCCCAGCCTGATCTAGTGGGTGGCATCCCCGCCTATGCCAGGGAGATTGGAGTTAGATGATCTTGAAGACCCCTTCCAACCCAAGCCATTCTATGATTCTAGTTACAGTTGCTGCCCCTCTTCCACATAGTGTCTCATTCTTCAGTGAATTCTCTCAAGCCATCTTTTTCAGTGCAGTTTGATAATTATTCCTACGAGTTAAGTTGTACTAAGAAAAAAAAGGTGGAAAAAATCGGTGACATATCTATAAATGGGTGACAACTTCATTCATATAAGGTTGTACAGAAAGGCCTATTCAGAGTATGCAAACCTCTCACAGCAAATGCAGTCTGCAAATGCAGACTTCTCCTGCAGTCTGTTGGTGTCCTATAGTTGCGTTATAAGCCCAGAATTACAGTTTGTAAGCAAGTAGGGAACTGGAATTTCTGAGGAGAAAGTTCACTGATGTTACTGTAATGTAATCCAGTGTCCTAAGCAGGGTCATGTATCCAGTGCACCACGTACGGTACAGATGCATAAAAATGGCCAAAGCCTTGTCCAGGTGTGGACGTTGCTTCCTGGGGCAGAGAAGCTCGCCCTCGTGTTTCTCTGACAGTGGTAGGCATGCTGAGGGGGTTGTGGGGTTTGGAAGGAGCCCAGACCACCAGTGGGCAGGCAGCTGTGTGATCACATGCTGGATCATGGCTTGGATGGCAGGAGTAGGGCCATATCCGTGGGAAAACGGCCGAGGTCCTGGTTTGGGCTGCAGCATGACCCATTCAATGGCAGTGAGGAGTAAATAACAGTGGCCAGGGTGTATGCTGCCTGGCACAAATCTCCCTGTTTCATACAACAGGAACAGTCCCAGGAGAGGACAGTGTGACCCGTGAACCTAAAACAGTCACCTGTGACTGCTTTCTTGGAAATGAGCTTGGCATTTTGGGAGTCTTAGGGAACTAACCTGCCATTTATTTGCTTATTGAAGACACCGTGGCTTCAGGTGGCTCAAAACTGTTGAAGAGAATTGGCTAGGTGTGACTGGGTGTTCAGGTTGGAGGGGTAGGTAGGGCCTTTGTGTTAGGGTCATGTGCCTTGGATGGGCTGTGTTTGATAGGAGCATCTTTTATCCAAAGGAGCTTGAAATCTGAGTAAAATAGATGGTCAGACACTAGAGATTTGTTCATCCTTATTTTTTAAGTGAGCACTGAGAGACACTGGTTTTCTGTATATCCACCCAGGGAAACTATTTTTGACTGAGCCCACAATTCCTGAGTGTCATTCCAGTGTCACAGGAATATCCCTTTTACAGCATGGCTATGATGTGGTAGTAATGCTGCTGGCAAAAAAAAATCTTTCTCAAAAGTCTTGACTTCTTGATGCAGGAGCTATTCTGTGTATTCGGCCGAGTGTGCAGCATAGAAACATCCTATTTTTGGCATATGGATGCAGACTAAAGTTAAAGGTTTGCATAAGTGTTGCATTATATATCACTTCCCTCTCATATCATTTCCATCTGCTTGTTTTCTGAACATAGTGCACTTTTTTCCCCATGGATTGTTGATGCCCTTTTGGTTTTGAAAGACAAGAATATTCTCAGGATTACCAGCATTATGCAGAAACTATTAACTCTTCTGGGATGTAGATCAATCCTCTTTATTTTTTGCTGGAAGTTGGGCAATGCATATTGAGTATTGCAAAAGAACAGAAAGCATGAACTGTAAAGCTCTTGTTCACTGTGTATTCACAATAAAATTGTTCACTCTCTCTAGCCCCAAGGCAAAAAAAAAATCCTTTCCAAAAAGATTCCAAATTTTCCTTGTGTTTTTCACTTTTATGAAGTGTGTACCTGTTTGCTGTGCACCTGTTTCTTGTTGAACAAACCTAGATGCTTTATTGACTTCATTAAAGAAAGAAACTTGCCTACCAGGGCTGAAAGGTGTTCGTGATCAATCAGAGCAATTTTATGCATTTCCTTCACAAACAAAGTGATTGTTTGCGGATGAGTAAACCTCATCCACAAGCAAACCATCACCTTAAGTAAAAATATGCCTGTAAAAGAAGACTCAAGGATCTTATCTCTTGTTTGTTGCAGTAAGTAAGATTATTCTTTATTTCACTGGTACATTATCTGCCCCCAAAACATTGCAAGATGTTTATCTTGGCTGCTGGTAAAGAGATGCATCAAGAGCTACAGGAGAAGGTGATCCTGATCCAGAACCATACAGAGAACGTAGCTGGCAGATATAACTAAGGAGTTTGGGACATAGTTCTTTTGCCCTTCACATATATTTGCCAGACTTGTGTCTGGTCACAAGCCTCATTTTGTCTCTATGGCACAGTTCCCAGAAGACTGAATATTGGGCAATGTGTGTACCCGTGGTTGGAGAAAATGGCTGCTATGGAGGACAAGATTACCGCTGCTCTGAGCACGTGTGCAGGGAAGTGGAGAGAGACCTGTGTCCCCCAGGACTTTTCCCCCATGTACTCTGCAGGGAAACATATTTTTCTTGGAATTCAGAGTTGCGTATGGGTCGGGACCATGCAACTTGTAAAGAAAAATGCCCTCTTCCCTCTATCTGGAAATGTTGTGAATGGTTAGTTTTGTCTAAGTGACAACCAGTTTTGTTCTATGACTCTTAAACGTAGAGAGATTTATATGCTTTTCTCACTTTTCTAGGTCATAGTGTCTGGTTACCGAATGCGGCTGCGAGATCTCTGCAATAGCTCAATGCTGTCTGAATTTCTTACAATCCAAAATCAGTCAGTGGCCATGGACTCTGAAGCCTTCCTTTGCGCCTTACCAAAGGAAAAACTCCTTGCAGCCGAACAAGCCTTCCGTGCTAACCTGAATCCTTTGAAGCCTCTTCAGGTGAGTCTAATGGTTGCACCTGTGAGAAGCTATCATTGACATTGTGATGTTTTCAAGGGGTTTCAATCTGGAAATTTATCTCTGTATTTCTAGAGTGAATTGTTTATTGGCATTAAGAAAGAAGATGGTCTTTATCATTGAAGCTTGAACAAAGTTGCTTCTTCCTGTCATTCCTACCCTTTCCGTTGCAGTGTTGCTTGCATAGTGTAAATGTGTGTGGGCTATGATTTAGTTTGTCAAGAGGAAAATATTTATGCAGTGTAATAACAAACAGATGATGGGTTGTCCCTGTGCTTTGGTCAACTGTATCGCAGCTGAAATGAGCCCAGATGTTAGACTGGCCCATGCTGGGTGCTAAAACCATCATTCTCTGCACTTAGGAAGGGGCTGTAGAGTGCGGAAGTTCCTAGCCAGTAGCAGGTTTAATTCATATGTAGAGGAGTCAACTGTTAAAGACCTTGTTTGAAAGGCTGACCAACTCAATAGATTTTGGAGCAAGTGCTCCAAAACTCATTGAACTTAAGGGAAATGTGTCAGTTAGGGGGTGATTGCAGTCTGGGGCAGACTTAGCTGTTTATTCTAAGAAACACCAGTGATGCTTTGTTGTTATATGCCCACAATATCTGGATAAAGAGCAAAAGTTTGAGGAAGTTAGTGCTGGAAATATCAGAGAGAAGGGACCACAGAACCCACTCTGTTACCCAGTAAAACAAACACTCTCTTGTGTGCACTGGAAGAAATAAACACTTCGGCTGTGTGTGTTTCCAGATTTGATGAGCCTTTCAGGACAGAAAGTCATGTACCACTTGCTTGGCTTTGTCCCCAGTCAAAGACGGTCATTAACAAGTACTGGAATCATGTTACTCTTCAGTGCAGTGCACAGTGGACAGTTCTCTCTGCAGATCATTTTCTGTTTTCCATGTGTCCTCCATCTGCATTTTTTCTTTCTTGTTGTAAGAGCAAGCTAATCATAAGCACTAAGAAATGAGGTAACAGTACTGAAATCATCCCCAAAACAAAAATGAGCTATTTTGAAAATGAATGGCTATAAGCAATTTCTTGTGTGCAGTTAGATGTATATGCATGCATTCACTTTATCTCATTCAGTGTCTCTAGAATTTTTGGACTGAGTAGAATGAAACTAACCAGCTAACACCACTCAGCATCGTCCTTCTGGGCCCTCTGGAGACTCCACGTTGTTTTTTCTCATGTTTGAAAGTCTCTGCAATTTAGCTGACAGAAGCAGATACTATGCCTCTGTTGTTACATCTGTATTGTTTACTGGTGAAAGAAAGCAGTCATAAGCCACTCTGATAGTGCTACTTGGCAACAGCAAAGTAGATAGAGACATTAAGAGCAATTTTGGGTGACTTCTGAGAAGTTTGCTCACGATCCTGGCTTCAGAGAAGCCCGAGCCCTGAAGCCAGAAGTTCTAAACCTGCTGTATGTTGTACACCACCCTGTAAAGGTCCATGGGTTTCTTCAGAAAAATGTTGCACGCTACCCACTAGTAAAAGCTGCTGTAACGCTTTGGTGAGTGAAATAAAACCAAGTTGCTTCAGTATGCCCAGGCAAAATGATTAAAATAACACCAGGATCATGACCAATACATTTGAAACTTAGTGGCTTTAAAGGCTAAAAAAAAAAAAAATGCCATGACCTGTAGTAACATATTGGAACAAAGAGAGAACTTTCTGTTCTTAAACAAAGAAGGCTTTTGACAAGTAGCTTATCATTAAAGGCACTGGGGGTCAAATCTTGGACAAGCATGCTGAAGCTAGCGTGCACCCTATCCACTACAGAGCAGGCAAACCAATGCCAACAAGTTGACTGTCCCAGAGATTTATTTTTAATTTTTGGCTTAATCCCCTTGATGTCAGTAAGTAAAAGTAAGGGCCAAGTCAGATGCAGGTACAACAGAAATTTAGAGGCAGGTATTTGGGTCACATGATGAGACCTAAGCTCTGCTGGTTTTTGGGGAGGCAGAGAAAAAACATCTTAATATAATTAGGTAGATATAACTGGAATGAAAAGGACTTGGAACAATGTGCAAGAACTGTTTAAGTTCAACACCTAAAGTCTTGAACAGTAAAATGGAAGTTTTTGCCATTCAAGTGGCTGTAATTTCTGGTGTGCTGCATATGGAAGATTCCGGCCACCATCCACCTGCTTGCTCTTGCCCTTGTACATCCCTGTTTGTTGTTCCCTCTGCAAGACCATAAGCAAATTGTGTTAGGGAATTGATCTGGATTAGAATGGACTAATGTAATTGTATGGTTACACAAACATTTGTGCAGAAAGATGGAGGGGGATTGTTACACGACTGGGAACCGAGTGGTCAGAGTGTATGGGGAGGGGGCATGAGACCCCTGTGTCAACATCTGCTTCTATCAGCTTAAAGTGTTTGTGCCTTTGCAGCCTGAGGGAAACAATAAATGTTTCAGGTAACTCACAACAAAACAGTAGTTTTTTGTGAATTATGAAGAGAGCAGAGTTCTAAAAAGGAAATTAAAACAGGTGCACAGTGAAATGTGTGAGCTCTGAATGTCACAGCACTGTAAAGGAAGTTTGAAAAAGAAGGCAAAAACTCAATACTTGTCTTTGCATATCCGCTCATCTGTTCTATCCCAAACAGACACTGGATGTTGCACAAAGTGGATTAGTACAGTTAAGATAAAGGATTTCCAATTAAAATTTTACATACGCCTTTCTAGCTCTGCCACTGATCCTTTGTGTGACTTTCATTTACCCTACTCCTGTTGGGTGAGAAAACAGAGCCAAGATGGTAGAGGCATGGTGGGGAAGTTCAGGTAGGCCTCCTTGTTCCCTCCTTCATAAGAACCTATTTGGGGGGGCGCTGTTTAGATGGAAACGCAGAAGAAAATCTGGGAGCGATCACAGGGTGCCATGGCAGAGGATCAGCTTTCCTTCTTGAAGGGAGTATTCACTCCCCTAGAAACACTAAATGTTTATAAAAGTCAGATTCTTTTTTCTAGGTCCCACATCTCAATCTTCATCCATTCCCTGAAGCCTTTTTGGCCAACAATAAGAACAATGGGCTGTAGTACATTTTGTTCAAGCCAGTTGCAGGCACAGCTTGTCTTCAGTGGAAGGTTTGCCTTCTACTGAGTATATTCAGTGAAACTAAAGAGAGGCAGGAGAAGCTGGTTGGAGAAAAATAGGGAAACAGAACCTCTAATTCCATGCAGACAAGTTTTCATTTCAGCTTTCTCTCTGTGCTAGGTCAGGAGTTGTCCCATGGAAGAACTGTACAGGCTGGGGAAGGTTAGCAAGAGCAATGGCATTAAGTCAGAGATGTCCCAACAGACTGGTGTTGATGGGTAGGGACTGTCTTATAGCA
Source organism: Cygnus atratus (assembly GCF_013377495.2). NCBI lineage: Eukaryota > Metazoa > Chordata > Aves > Anseriformes > Anatidae > Cygnus > Cygnus atratus. The sequence goes on from NC_066396.1 coordinate 52,378,703, forward strand.
TAAAATTACATGTCTGTGCAACAACTTATACCTCTGCAAATCTCCCCAGTTTTGAAAATAACTTGGGGGAGACTGCTAAGTGACAGAGACGATTCAAATTGGCCTTGTGGGATTTCATCTCTGCAGTGCTGCTTAAGAAGGGCTTCGCCACATTCACTTCCAGTGGTGTGGGTCTATAATAAGCCATAAATATGTTGTGGCTTCTGTACTGTAGTGGTGCTTGAAGGAGTGTGGGTGAGCACATGAAAATCCAATTGTTCTTTTCCCTTCATAATGCAGCTGGTATTTTGTCAAATGGTTAGCATGAACTAAGCATTGAATGTTGAATGCATTCCAGTTGAAAGAAATGGCTTTAGAAAAGGTCTCTTAATGTAAATACATGCTGCAACTAAATTTGTGGCTTTCCTTGCTCTTTTGAGTGTTTTCGGTCAAGCACGATGATATCGTGATTTCAAGCAGCTGTACTTTGGGACTTCACTCCCAGGAAACAAAAGCAGAAACACAAAGCATGTGATTTTTCTGCATAGTTCAGTGCTCAGTTTCCACTAAGATCAGTGTAAAATTGTAATAACTGTTTCAAAGTAAACATGGCAGAGTGGTCTCTTAAGCAGAAGCAATTAGCTGTTACGCTGCAGCAAGTGACAATTTGTTATGACCTCCCAGCACTTCAAATACAGATGTGTTCTCGTGTATGTTAAAGAGTTTTCCATCCCTTCTAGCAGGAGCTGACAGGTGGGTTTATTTAAGGCTTGTCTTGACTGGGCAGTCAACTCTAGTTAGCTCAAGTATTTCTCTATTTTGTGTCCTGTAAGGGCGCACATGCAAGCACACAGCGTGTGCTTAGTGCAGTGTGTAGCTGCAGAATATTAGGACGTTTGCATGCCCTAAGAGGCAAGACTAGATGAAGGCATAACTTACCAGCCACGAGCACAGTAATTGTACAGGGCAGCTCTGTTCAAAACCTGCTAGAACTTTCTCTTTCCACCATGTGCCAGGAAAAGACAGGTGTTGTCTTCCAGTATTTCACCAGCAAATGAGCCATTATCCCCACCTTGTTCTAGTGCAGACACCTGCAAAATACACTGTCACAGTGGGACCAGTCCTGCTTGAGAAGTGCTGAGTATAGAGGACACTCCTGAATGTAAAGAGCTGCACAGAGACACTGCAAAGAGTTCTTTTCCAGGGAAACTGAAGACATTTCAGGGTCAGATCTGAAAACCTGAATCTCATAAGGCTTACATACTTGTTCAGACCAAAGTCCTATTCAGCTCAGCGTCCCTTGAGTGCTACTCCAGCAGCACTACTTCTTCAGCTAAGCCTGGAATCTTGGTAATTTTTTTTCTTTCATGACTTCTTCTTAGCCTTTTTCAAGCCCATGTTAACTTTTACCTTCAGCATTGCATAGTATGTACAAAATTTCTCCATTTTGACTGGGTTGTATGTGGAATAGCTCCTTTGGTTTGTATTAAACCTATCTTTACAATGGAAGCCCTCTGTTCTTCTATGGTGAGGTGCAGTGAACAATCACCACCTATTCATGTTCTCTATCCCACTATTAATTCTACAGACCCCTGTCATATCCTCTGCTTGTCAGTAAGATTTCTGTTGAAGAACTGTGGTCTGTTGTTCTTCCTTCAGAAGCCATTTGTCTCTTAAAATGATACTTGTGCCCTTCTTCTGTACTTGTGTTCTTTTGGAGATGGAGGATCCAAAATTGCACATAGTACTTGAGAAACAAGAAAGCACCATGAATGTATATTGATGGTGGCCTGTCTTATTGTAATTCTGTGATCTCTTCTTTGTGTGGTGTTAGGTAGTTCAGAACCATCCAGGGGTATCTTAAGGTAGAACTGTCTTCTCCCTGTGTACTTTACTTTGCAGCACTGAATTTCATCTGGCACTTTATAACAGTGTGTCAACATGAGGTCTTTCACTAATCCTTTGCAATTGGCTTTCGACTTTCACTATTCTGAACCAATTAGTATCATCAGAAAACTCTTCCTCATCCACCTTGTCCCTGAATCACTTCTGAATACACCGAACAACGCAAATCTGCGTAGAGCTTGATGAAGCATAATCGAGCTGACTGGGCTTGTCTTACAGTATGCACGAATCAAGGACTTTCTGCTTCATCTCCGTGCTGCAGTGCAGCTATGTAGCTTTGATACTTGCTAACTGTATTCCTTTTAAATGGCTTGAAGGTCTTAGCCTGTGGGGAGTTTTAATTGCTTTTCATCTAGCTCTGATGTGTTTTGGTTTATCTGAACCTTGAGGTCTGTGTTCAGTAGAAATTCATAGATGCTAGAAAGCCTCCCTGAATTTACAGCTGGCTTTGGAGCAGGCATGAACTGAGCACTCAGCAAAGTTAGCTAGGTGTAAATATCCCAGCAGCAGATCAGTGGAATGGTGCCCAGTTACACCAGCTGACACCGACGAACTCTTACTACCCTTCAGCAAGTCAGCTAGAGCATGTGAAAGACCCCAGACTTTGCTTCCAGCAATTGCCTTGGGAAAGATGTAAAAATGAAAGGCTTCAGCCCAAAAGATTTGTACTAAAATCGAGGGTCTTGACTGTTCCTCTTTGTGTCACAATGTTGTAACATGTAGTTATGAATGTAAAATCTTAGGAAATGATTTTAATCCTCATTCCTCTGAAAGAAGGATTGTGTCCAAAGCATTAGGCTAAAGAGTCTTGATGCTTTTCTTTCAAGAAATGTTTCCCATGCAAGGTAGCTCTTTAACTATCCAGAAATAAAACAGAAGAAACAAAAGAAAAATCCAGGCCCCCCACCAGTTACATGGAGGGCAGCTATAAACAAGGAGTTGTCTTCAGTGGGACTCCCAGGTCAAGCAACTGCTAGAGCAAATGGGATTTCCAGAAAGAAGCTGTGCCTTCCACTTCTAGAAACCTGTCACTATTTCTCTTGCGGTGCTGTTGCTTTATGGAACCTGGTTCCTTTAAAATGCACCATTGGTTTAGTCTGAAAATGTAAAGGTCTGATGGGAGGACTCAGGTAATGAAGATCACCTGAAGGTGAGATGTACTGTGCAGCAGGATTTCTGAGCTGGAAGCTGTGGAGTCTCCATTGCATTACGGGGTGCTGAAGCCTGGGGTAGCTTGAGCTCAAGGTTGCACAGACTTCCCCATCAATCACTTTGCCTTGTAAACAGTCCTATCTACCCTTCTTTACAAGGATGTCTAAAATGGTTTAATTTCCACATTGGTTGGTGCCTGGTAGTGACTCCCTGTTTCTTTTTCTCTCTTGCAGAGACACATTTCTTTTAATTCTTCCTTGTGGGATCTGTCAGAAACTGTGGAGGCTTTGAAAGAGAGCCTGGGAAAGCTTGTTAAAGAGGTAAGTATGTCCTTTGTGTCAGAAGAATACATTGGTGTGGTGGTGGCAGCTGCCCGAGCCTGTGGTCGAGTACAAGGAGCACAAGTTTCCTTGGCGCAACTCAAAGTCAAACCCCTTGCTGTTTTTGAAATTTCTCCACCATCCTACCACCATTGTCCCTATGTCAACAGGCAGCACCTGCAACGCAACCCCTTGGTGCACAAAACTTCAGATCGTGGACACCATAGGAGTTCTTTAGGCATGTGGCTAAAGATTGGGTACCTCTGGGAGGTGCAAGAGTTAAATTTTCTGTGGGGTTTACTTTGTCAGCAGTGGCCCAATAGTTACCTTTGCAATATATCTACTGACTAGCAGCAGCTCGCAAACTGCCTGTGGAGGTTTGCCTCCTTTTTAGCTTTTTCACTCAGTTGCCAACTGTGCTAGCTGTGTTTCTGTGTTGTAGGTACTGGCCCTTATGTTTGGTGAGGGCATGGCATGTGGAAGAGGTGTGTGTTACAACTGAGCGACTACAGGGTACTGTTTGCTCTTCATCTTTGAATAAACAGCTTTTTGAGGCAGAGATTGTTTTCTGATCTTTGTGGGGCACCCAATGCAGTGGTATCACAGCGGCAGCTGAGAAAGGCTCTGGCAAAACGTAGTGATTTGCAGAGGCAAAGTGACATTGTAGAGGCCGTGAGTATTTGTTTTTGCAGGTGAGACAGTGGATTAAGAAAAAAGCCCTGCATGCCTAGGTTCAGTCAGAAACCCAAACCCTTTTTTTTTTTTTTTTTTTTTTTTTATGATTTTTGGAGCCAGAAACATCTTAGCCGCTTTCTGCCCGGCTCCGACTTTGAAGTGCTGCTACCAGGCAAAAACATTCTCTCCCTCTAGCAGAAATCACAACCACCTAAACTAAACAATACCTCCTCCTCCTCCCCTCCTCGAGCTTTCCGTCCGTCCATCCGTGCAGCGAGCAAGGAGGCAGCCGCAGAGCAGAGCGGTGAACGGCAGTAACCCCGTGGAGCGCGCGGAGGAGCGGGTCACTCGGGGTTAGCAGCGTGCGCTCCCCTCCCACCGAGCCCGGGGCGGCCGCCCCGCCGGGAGCAAGCGCCGTGCCAGCCAGCAGCCCCTGGCACGCGTCCCTCACCGAGCCCCAGAACCTGCCACTGGCTCCCTTTTACAGGGAAATTAAGATGATTCCCGGATCAGCTGCAGTTAAGACAGTGGCAGAGCTCTCACTGCTAGCAGGGAGGCTGCCCTTAAGAGTTTGGTTACAGCTGTTTCCCGTTACGTCACTTAAGCTTGTCTTTTTTTTTTCTTCTTTTTTCTTCTTTTTTCTTCTTTTCTTTTTTTTTCCTTCTTTTTTGTCTGGGATAAAAATAATTGAAACCATGTGACATTCAGTTTGCTGATGTGGCTGAAAATGTCCCAGGGTAGCGTGCCTTTTGCTTGGCAGCTGTTTTGGGTAGGACTACCTTTTATGCTGCCTTATTACTGTGCAAACAAAGGCAGCATTTTCCTTTGCGTACAGCGTGAGCTGCTCCAGATGGCTTGACCGAAAGTTACTTCTTATTGTCTGGCAGGCTGATTTCTGTGTGAAAAGGAGGGACTTGCTCCCTTGTTTCACAGGGCAGCAGCTTGAGGGGGTGGAGAGAGCTATTGTTTGTGCCACGTCTAGAAGCCTTTCTAGCAAGGAATTTTAATTAGAGAATAGTCTGAACAAAATATTTGTCTCTTAGTGTGGGGATTGATTGGGTCTCTGTCCCTGTGCTCTTTAAATCAACCCAGGAGGGCAGATTAAACTCTGAGAGTGAGGGCAACTATTAAGAAGCACGGAGCCAGGTCTGATGTCTGGGAGAAGTAGTTCAGTAACACTTCAGACATGTGAGATATTTGCTTCCAGTGGTGTGAACAGAGCAGCTCTGCACATCTATTGTAAAACTGCTGGTGCCAAAGATGAAACAAAGCTGCTTGCTCAAACTTTGTTTTTAAAATAACAAATAAAAATACTTTTGTTAATGCAATCCCTCTGCAAGTTAGTTTGTGGCAATTAGCTACCCCTTCTGATTCTGTACCTTTGCTTATCCTAAGGAGCTGATGGTACTTTAGCTAAAGCAGTTGACATTTACCAAAGAAAATTCAACCGTCTTACCTAAGGTACCAAAACCTCCCAAAGGCATCCCTTTGAATTGGAGACTCACACTGTCACGCCTGAAGTGCAGCCTTGGCCTTTTGGGTTAGGAGACATCAAATCCAAAATCCACATGAGTATATTTAACCAACTACAGTTGTTGTCTTACATTCTTTTTTTCATTCACGTCCTACGACGTTAGCGTCCTGTCAGTCACGCTGAATCTGTGGAGCCTGATTGATTGGCACCAGGGTGCAGACAAAGGCACCAGCGAGTAGTGAGAAAATGAAAGTACTCTTGAAGCAAGTCTGGATACAAGTACTGAATCCCCAGGTTTTAGCTGTTCTCACAGCTGTCTTCCGTCATATCAATGTGTCATGTGTTTTCAGGCAGCTAAAAATAGAGGCTCCTTGTGTATGTGACACAAAATAGCTCTTGTTTAGCATCAAGATTTTTTTTGTCCAGATGTTGGCACTTCTAGAGCATGCACAGAACTACAAATGAACACAAAGGGCCAGGTTTACCTACAGTGTAGGGCCAGAGACCCTGGGTGTGCCTGCCTTGGTTGAATTGGCATTGAGTTGTTATGGGACACCATTGCTTTCTGGGGTTGTTGTTGGCTGGCTTTGCCAACTGTCCTAGACTTTGAATACCTGCCATTTTATTTAAACAAAGGTGACAGAACTAAGACATAGCAGAAGTGGCAGCAAGGCTTTGACTGACTCTGAAAACAGAGTAATTGGGGCCACCTAATGTTATTTCTGAGATGCATCTGATGAGCAATTACAAATAGGTGTCTCAGCAGCTCTGCTTGCCCTTATTAGTGCATGTCGCTATTCTGGGCAGCAGAGCAAGAGCATCACAGTTCATGTCACCTGATATTCAGTAGCAGACAAGAAATCAGATCAAATGCTAGAAAAGATTTAGAAAAGGATAGGGGACCACCTGTGGAAGATGTTACCACGACTCTATGTAAATCTGTAGTTTGCCCTCCTGTTTGATAGGGAGTACAGATCTAGGCACTTTGTCTCCAAAAAGCAGTAGCAGAACTGGAAAAAGTTCAGGGAAGGGCAGTGGGGACATTTAGAAGTGGAGTGACTTTCACATAAGGAACAAGAGAGCAGTCTGGGACCTGTCAGCCTGGTAAGGAGATGAGCTGGGGATATGACAGAGGTCTGTTGAATGGCCTAGAGAAAAAGAGATAGGGACTGAATGTTCACTGTGCAAAAAGTGTGGCACCAAGTGAAGCTAACAGTAGCCAAGTTTAGGAGAGGGAGAGGAGGTTCTTTCCAGTGATATGTTGTATGCTAAATATTTGCAGATGTTCAAATACCATGGAAGACATTCATTGTGAGTTAGCAAATAGACAGAAGTTCCCTGAGCTGAAAATAATTGGAATCTGGAAGGTTACTTGGGGGAAGTCTGTTCTTGGCCTTGCTTTTTTGTTTCCTAACATCCACTTACTGTCACCATCACAGAGGTTACTGAGCTAAACAGACTTTTAGTGTGTACGGACACACCTCTGTTTTCTCGCGTCTCCAGCCAGAGAGCCTGAGAGTAGTGGTCCAGTGTAGCACGAAAGCAGCGCTCATGGACGTGCATCGTTTTTCTCCTTGTGGTGAGCCTGGCCATGTCTCTGAGTGTGGAGACGTTGATGCAGTGTCCTAGGCTGCGCACCTGCTGCTTTTGTTCGTGACAGATCCTGCAGGTAGCTGCCACAACAAGTGAATGTGTCTTGCTCTACAGAACCTCCCCTCCAGCTGTGAGCGTTGCATCTCTGTGCCTGGTGTCGAGCAAGCAGGGCAGGAGAAGGCTTCTCACCGTGGCTGGCTTCATGTTCTGTGGAGTAAAGGCACACACTGTGGTCAGGCCTGAGGCTGCAGCTGGGTTTGTTTTCACGGGCTTTCAACAATGCTGTTGACAAAGGGGCAGGGAGGCGCTAGGGCAGGCACAGTGTTGCTGGTCTAGGAGGTCGAAATTTCTGCCTGGTGTAAATCTGAGGAGGCTTGCTGACCCTGGTGGAGCTGTGCCGGGTGACACTGCCAGAGCGCTGGGGCCTGCAGCTCTGCAAGGCTGGGTCTGATTAGCTGCTCCCACTCCGTGTTGTTTCCTTATTCCCTCTTCTGAGTCGCTCCACCCCGGAGTGAGGGGACTGCTGGAATGTGAGCTATTGTGCAACCAGAGAAGTGGTTTCCATGTGAGAGGGCAGGAAAGGCAGGAACCACCACAATACTGAAGGAGACAACTTAGGATAAGAGCTCGATAAGTACGTGGTCTCTACGTTTTCCCACAGTGGTGGGGGGAAACACACTTCCCCTGGTCTCTCCGGTTAGTTGCGCATCCAGTGGGATTCTCATCTGTCTGAAAACAGATGTGTGGTTTGAAGGGGAATGGCAGGATCTTTTCCCTTCACTAATCTAGTTCCTACCCCTGTCTCCATTCGTCTCCCACTCCCCTCCAGTTGCTGAGCATGAAGAGCTGGAGCGACATGAGGCAAGAGGTGATGTTCTTGACCAATGTGAATGCATCAAACTCCTCTACGCAGATCTACCAGGCTGTGTCACGTATTGTGTGTGGCCATCCTGAAGGTGGAGGGCTCAAAATCAAATCCCTCAACTGGTATGAGGACAACAATTACAAAGCACTGTTCGGAGGCAACAACACTGAAGATGATGTAACCAACTTCTATGATAACTCCACAAGTAAGTGTAACCCTGTCGTGGTCTAAGGTCCCATCCACTGCATGGCTGTAATGGCTGCTGTATTCCAAACTTCCACGGATGAAAGCAAGTGGTCCTGAGGATCAGCATACCTACTACTGTTTCAGAAAAGTACACACATGCTGTCTGAACAGCCATCTGCTGCCTCCTGCATGTGCCTTTAGGGCCAGTGAGGGTGTCAAGATGCAAGGGATTCCCATGGGCCTCATGTAGAAGGTCCACTGAAGGCTATGTGGACCTCCTTGAAGGGCATGGAGAGCACGGTCACATGCAGTCTTTGGAAATCTGGCCTTTTCTGTGCAAATTTTGGCATGAAGTGGGTTGCATGGGCTGTGCAGATAAGTGTGACTGTTAATCATAGAATATCCCATTCATGCTGGAAGCTGTGCAGGTACTCCATGCTTGCTGGGCAGATGGTGAAGGCTTAGGCTGAAAAGGGCATTTTGTGGAGCTTTGCAGCAGAGGAGGGTTTTTGTTTTGTGACAGCTGCCCTGCTTTCAGCTGTGACCGTCCTTAAAGTGCGTGCGAGTGGGTCATGTGCCTTCTGCAGTTGTCACAGTGCTATTCAGCCACTCACCCCGTCCTCTCCTCCTCAGCACCCTACTGCAATGAGCTGATGAAGAACCTGGAATCCAGCCCGCTTTCCAGAATTATTTGGAGGGCTTTGAAACCCTTGCTGATTGGGAAGGTCTTGTACACTCCAGACACACCAGCCATAAGGAAGGTCATGACTGAGGTAACTCTAACCCTATCCTCTGATATGCAGTGTGAGGTATGTGCTCTGGCTGTACAGCTAAGCTTCTCTGTGTTAAATTGGGTCCAAATGCAAGCCTAGAAATGATTGTCCACAAAGCACAGCCTCCATAGTCGCTCACTTCCCATGCCAAAGGCTCAAAGAGAAAAGGCCAATCTGAACTCCATTTCTACACCTTGCTGGAGACATTTGTGGTGGTGCTTTATGATTACCCACAGTCTTTGCAGCTCTGATGTGGGATACGGGACTGGGAAAGACCTTGATATGCCTTCAGGTGTCTTTCCTCTCCCCCACTGCAGGCTGATCAGCTGATCCTTAACCATTTCTGATAGCGGTTTACCTAATGTGCTCTCTAGTTCCCCTCAGTAGACTCTTCTAGCACATGGGGAGGGGCTGCCTCTGTGTGCCCTTCATCTCCAAATTCCACCAAGCCTTAAGGGCAGTTCTCCAAGTAGGCCCCGCTCAGCCACAGCCATCCTCACTCCCTCTTCTAATTTTCCTTCCATATGCACATGCCTTTCCTTACTCCTGTCCTTGCGGAAGCTGTTGCTGTTTGAATATAAGCAATGCTCAGTACTTCACTTGACAGGTCAATGCACCCTCTCAGCCCACAGTGGATCTGAGCCAGGTTTTGGGAATAACCTTCCTCCTCTCTTTGCCGACAGGTGAACAGGACGTTCCAGGAGCTGGGTGTGTTTCGTGACCTCGGGGGGATGTGGGAGGAGATAAGCCCGAAGATCTGGACATTTATGGAAAGCAGTCAGGAAATGGATCTGATTCGGGTCAGTATGCTGTTCTTGCCAGAACCACTACCATCGTCTTCTGCGATAAGTCGTGAAATACTTGTTTAGATAGTGCTTCAGCGCTAGTCTGGGCAGATAAATAGTATGGATGTGACCCCCTTTTTGAAACATGTTGTGGTTGTACCAGTCTTGCATTGTGCTGGACGCTCCTTCATGTAACATCCTGCCATGAACAGGAGCAGACCATGTTTGTCAGCTGCTTCTAATCTACCTCTGTGGGAAAGTGTGCCGCTTCTTCCACACTGTTGCCCTAGTTCTGTACAAATATCTGGCTGGTGGTATTTTTGTGGAGTTGGTGACATATGCAGCTGCCTGTGCTGTGCACTCCTCTGTGAAAGTGCTCTCTGGAGTAGCTGCTTTCATGAGCCACCATATACCTACATCAGATCCTGGAACATGCCAGGTGGCCTCAGGCCCCATTGAGTACAGTAAGATTTAAATGGTTATTGTGTTAGAGCTAAACCTAGATGCCTGGTGGTCACCTGGCACAAACCTTGTAAAAACTTAATTTTGGCTTGTATGGTATGCTTAATTTAGTAATAGTTGAGTATTTTGGAGGGAAGAGGGAACATCACCCTGCAGCTGATCACTTCATAACACATTATGCGTACGAGACCATGAAGAAAGGGTTGGGAGCCTTGTTTGGATTTGACACACTGTGCTATTCTGTTGGCTCCCCAGAGCATTGTGCCCAGTGTAAGACCTGCATTACTCGGGCATTATCTGCTTATTAAAAGTACAAGAGGCTTAGTTCACTTTGCTTCCCTCAGGTGTAGTTCAGGGGTGGGTCTTGCACCTCTGCACTGATGTCTTTGGAAACGCAGTGATGTAAAACTGTAACAGCAGAAAAGAAAATCAGTTGTAGAGGAGCTTTTCCTGCTGGCAGCTGGGTGGGTGTCATAGCACGGGTGTTACACAGAGATCTCCTCGGGTTTGTTAAGCCTTGAAGTTCATTCCTTGTTGATCCCAATGCAATGATGTGCAGAACAGTCCCTGACCTATCCTGTTGCACTTCTCAAGAACATGACATACCAGAGACGATGGAGACATCATTTTTATTACTCCTGTGCCTCTGTTGGCTTTATTAAAATTACTTCTGCAGATACTGGCAGCAGAGAGATGAGAATCAGGCCCACCAATTGTAAATTGAACTGTTTGCTGCAGGGAGTGCTGACAAAGCCAGGATTTGGCTATTGGTTTGATTTGCAGTTTTGTCTTTTGAAAAGTGAATGTTGCTGGCTTTTTTTGTTTGCTTTTGTTCTTAAATGAGCCCTAGGCTTTACTGATTCTTTATTTTATGCATCCTGTTAACGCTGCTGGCTCTGGTGTTTACTTCTTGATCTTCCCAACAGTCTGGTCTCTTCCCCTGTACTGGTGCAGTAGCAGAAGTTCCTTTGCGGTCACCTGCAGCGGTTCATGCTTGCAGCAGTACTGCATTGTGAACACCTGGGCAGCTCTCAGGCAGCATCCTGTTGGGCTTAGCAATGCAGCACAGCTCACAGCGGTAGGCTAAAACATACAGCTGCCTGTTTGGGGCTGTTCTGCTCTGCTGTTTTCAAGTCCCTGAGACTGCTGTGGTGTCGGGAGATGGGTTGTCACCTCCCAGCTTCCTTTGGTGTGGAACATGTTTGGTGTATTTCCGTCTGTGGTAGAGGAAAACTGCTTTTCTCACTCACTGCTGGCACTTGCAGCCTGAGGCTAACACAGCTGCTACTCCAGGGAGGACGAGACGTGCCCCCACGAGTTACTGTCTGTTAATGCTGCTGCTGGACGTGATGAGGCTGAGCCCCGTGCCTGCAGGCGTGGTGCCCTTCCTGCGAGCGAGGGTGGGGTGGCCAGCCTCGGGAGACCGAGCGCGCAAAGGCAGCATCGTGCAGCCGATCCCTGTTTGTTCGGATTTCCCTTTTGCATGTTCTCCTTTGTCAGCTTGGCTTGTTCTGTTCTCCCAGTTTGTGATTCTGTTTTTGTAACTCATGTGACCCGTTGCTTTTGGGTTTGTTGCTGACAGCTGCACATGGGGACGCTCCTCTCCACACCTCTCAGCTTCATTCTTTGTTCTGGCAGAAATTCCATTTCCTGTTTTTATTGGTTATGATTTTTAGTTTTCTCTCTTGTGCTGGCTGTTTTTTCCTCCCCTTCAGGTTAGCTGTATCTCTTACAATTAATGCTGCCTTCCTACCTGCCCTTACATTACTGCCCACAGATCTCAGTTCTGCTCAGTCCTTGCCAGGTGCTCCTACCTGGACTGCACTTGTGCAGGGTGTTGCACATATACCTAGTGGGTCCACAGCCCACCCTCCAAAAGCTTGGAGCTAAGCCACGTGAAAACAGCACTGTCTCCGGTGGGAGAGCAGAGAGGCAGGACATCATTGCTGTACAAGGCTGTTTCAGCCAGCCCCAGTGACACAACAGAAAAGCACGTAACAAAGCCACCCGGCTTTTGGTGCTGGTATTTCTGTTTATTACCTGGAGAACTCAGCCTCTGGCTGCGCCTTACCCCCTCTCCATCCCAGCGGGGAGCAGAGACTTGTTCGGAGCCAGATGCATTTCTTCTGAGCACGTTTCTTCCTGCTCCGTATCTTGCTGGTGTAAAACCCTTTGGTTTGTGGCGAGGAGGGAAGGCGTGGATGGGTTTTGTTGTCTGCTTCATCTCTCTCCTGCCCGAGGAGTCCGGTTCGTGGCTGCCATCTAGGGCTGAGCCGGGGCTGGGCAGCACTTGCTGAGTTTTCCCAGGGTGCAGGGCTGTGCGTGGCTCTCTGCTGCCCTCTCCACGGAAAAGATCTGGCAGGACAAGGAGACAGCAAGCCAGCCAGCGAAGTGTGCCCGATAGCACAACTGCTGCGCTGGGAGAGGTGCGTCATTTCGGTAGGAGAGGTGCCCAGAGCTGTCAGGAGCACCCCCAGGCTGAGCTTCTCAGTACGGCAGAGTGCTTCTCCCTGGGGAAATACGACTCGCACAGTTAAAAGAGGGTGTGAGTGGCAGAGGGAGCATCAGCGCAGGGAGACAAAGCGACTTGCTTGGCACTCGGCAGCAGACGACAGAAATGAGACCTCCTGACAGCCAGGCGAAGTGGCTGGGGCTTGGAGGTGAGCATTTATGGAGGGCTGCTGCTCGCTGCCACCTGAAACACGGGCATCATCCCCATCCTGCAGCTGCCTTGTGTGCAGGTGGTTGAGGGTCTTGAAGGGAGCTCTGGTTTAACATCAGTGCTTCCATCAGTGCATTTTTAAGACGTTTTCCCCGGTAATACTAATTTTCATGACAAGGGGGTGATCCAACTGCAATTCTCAATGTAACTATTTCCTCTTTGATTAAAATATCCACAGACGCTGCTGAAAGGCAAAGCTCTCTGGGACTTGCACTTGCCAGCTTCCAACTGGACGGTGGAGGACGTTGCCCGCTTCCTCTCAAAGCATCCGGAAGAGTTTGAGACAGATAACGGGTCGGTGTACACCTGGGTGGATGCCTTCAATGAGACAGACAGGGCTATTCAGACCATCTCCCGCTTCATGGAGGTGAGATCGTGCTATAGTGTGGGCAGGCAGCTGGGGGACAGCAGCAACTTGGACTCCAGTCACATGGTGGGATGGTTCCTGGGAAGGGAAGGTCAATGTTCTTCAGTCCCTGTTCTGTGAATTACCACGCTTTGGTGGGGCCGAGTGCAAAGTATGTTAGAAAATGCTATTTATTCAGGAATCTAAATATAGATGTGGGAACCTAACTGTAGGCCTTGTTCTTGAAGCTCTTGCTTTGGCCATTGCATGTGGTTTCTCACCCTGTTGTTACTGGGCGACTGAAAGTGGCTGCTCACTGCAGCCATGTCGCAGCTCATATTTCTGTTTGGGGTTTTAGCTGAGGATAGCAGTGAAGCTAGCAGCTTCTTTAAGCTGAGAAAGATGAAGCAAATAATGAAACTTGTTCTACATGTTACTCACTTACCTTGGCAGATGAGTGCAAACAGAAGCAGGTCTTGGCCTTTTGGGGGCCTGCTCCAAAACTTTTGGGAGTTATCCACAGATTTTTAGAGGCTTTCAGTCAGACCTAGCTTATTGGTAACAGCAAAAATAAAACGTCGTCTATAAAAATTGATGCTTGGATGGAATCCTATAGCTACCACTGCAATGCTTCCTAACCTCTTGTACAGAAAATACCTTTGGGTTATTTCTCAGGGACACCTGTTTGTCTTGCAGATAACCAGTAAGCTGGAAAAAAAAAAAAAAAAGAGAGAGAGAGACATCTCTAGCAACTTGCTGGGCTACTGTGAGCCATTGCAAAGTATTCCAGTGCTACAGCCTTTTCATGGGCCTGACATTAGTATTGTAGAGTTAACCTTTTTTGTCCCTCCTGAACTTAAAGTATGTTCTGGTTTGATCTGATCCCATAAACACTTCCAAATCTGTCCCTGTCTAGTGTGTCAACTTGGACAAACTGGAGCCTGTGGCCACAGAAGTCCGTCTTATAAACAAGTCCTTGGAGCTTCTGGATGAAAGGAGGTTCTGGGCTGGTATTGTCTTCACTGAAATAGCTCCTAACAGCACAGAGCTCCCTCAACATGTGAAATACAAGATACGGATGGACATTGACAACGTGGAAAGGACCAACAAGATCAAGGATGGGTGAGGCCTGACATACTGCTTTATGAACAATTTCTTACTGGGGTTGAGCTGACTGAGGATTTCTAACAGAAACATCTTGTTCCCTTGGCAGGTACTGGGATCCTGGTCCCCGTGCTGACCCCTTTGAGGACATGCGCTATGTTTGGGGTGGCTTTGCCTACCTGCAGGATGTGGTAGAACAGGCCATCATCAGGGTGCAAACAGGCACAGAGAAGAAGACGGGAGTTTATGTGCAGCAGATGCCCTACCCGTGTTATGTGGATGACATGTACGTATACAGGCTGCTTCAAAAGCTACCAGGAGCATTCTGTCTTAGGAGGCATGGGCTTTTCTAGCTCCTCAGGCATGGCTTACTGTGTCCCTATTATCAATGTGGGAGCAGATCTCATTAGCCTCCCTATTCTCTGAATTAGGGCTCATGTATGTAATTTAGGATATGTAATGACTTGTGGAACCCTTTCCAGATCTGTACAGGACTTCCACATGCAGAGTAGATGGTAGCAAGAGTGCATTTCTGAGATGTGCCAATATCCCCAAACCTGATACAGGCAAAACTAGCACTGGGAAAAAAAGCAGAGACCTTAGCACAGGAGAGAGGAAGGAGAACAGCTGAGAGCAGTCCCCAGGAAAAACAGCTCTTTGCACCTACTCTTCAGTTGAGCAAGAACTCCAGCTCCCTCTCAGGGCTGGTGATGTGCTTTAGACCCATCAGCCTCACCTTGTGGTGAGACACTGATGCTGTGTCATGGTTTGCACTTGGGCTGCTTTGTGCAGTGAAGCCTTAGCCATCACCATGCTCTGCTAGCCGTTGAGCGGTAGCCAAAGTCACACTAATGTTTCTCACTTTGTTCTTCTGTCCCTTTTCTTCCTGCTCTCAGATTTCTGCGCGTCATGAGTCGCTCCATGCCTCTCTTCATGACTCTAGCCTGGATCTACTCAGTGGCTGTGATAATTAAGGGCATCGTGTATGAGAAGGAAGCCCGGCTGAAGGAGACAATGAGGATTATGGGCCTCGACAATGGCATCCTTTGGCTAAGCTGGTTCATTAGCAGCCTCATTCCTCTCCTAATGAGTGCAGGTCTGCTGGTGCTGATCCTCAAGGTGAGCTTACTGGTTTGGTCTGTGGCAGCAGAATCCAGAGCTTTGATGTGTAGTGGCCTACACCGGCACACTGGGAAGGAGGTAGTGGCTGTTGGCTGATCAGAAGCTCTTTGGGAGCAGGGATTTGGAAACAAAACAGAGATGAATTGCCAAAAACAGCAGGAGGTGCTGTGATAGGTTCAGTGCCCTTCAAAACGTACCTCTGGTACCACCTCACTTCTGGGAATGCTGCTGTGCAAATCGCAGCCAGCCCAGTGTCCCCTCAGCAGCATCGCTGAGAATCTGCTTCTACTAGAGCCATTTTAGAGAGCCCCTTCAAAGCTTGATGTGCCTGTTGTTCACTTTCTAGATGGGGAATCTGCTACCTTACAGCGACCCGAGTGTGGTGTTTGTTTTCCTCTCGATCTTCGCCGTTGTGACCATCCTCCAGTGCTTCCTCATCAGTACTGTGTTCTCCAGGGCCAACCTGGCAGCTGCCTGTGGGGGTATTGTGTATTTCACACTGTACCTACCCTATGTGCTGTGTGTTGCCTGGCAGGACTATGTCAGCTTCTCACTCAAGATCTTTGCAGTAAGTCTCAAGGATACTGTCTGGGGAACCGGGCCTCCACTGCTATGAAACCCAACAGCACTCTAACTGGACACTGATAATTAGCAGGGAGGGGGCAATGAGAGGGTAATTTTCCATCGTAAGAAGCTACTAGGGCTGAGCTTTTGTTGGCTTTGGTAGGAGGAGTAATTCAGCTACATGAAGCTCTTTTCATCTTTGTATGCTGTGGTGCTGTACCACCAGATAGGCGGGGCTGTAGGAACCATTTGACTTTCTCCTCCATAGCACTTCTCATCTGCCTGGAAAGGGTGTCCTAGTGGTGTCTTCCCTCACATAAAAGTCCAAAGAATAATGGAAGGAATAGGGAAGCAAACTGATTTCTGGGTGGCGGGCCAGCAGAGATTGCAGGCTTTACTCGTTTGAATGTAACTAAAATGGTGTGTGCCACTCCCTCTCTGCAGGTCTGGTCATTCTCCTTGGACCTTTAACTTTTCCTGCAAGGTCTCTGAACTAGGTTGCCTTAGCCTTGTGTTAAAGCTGAGCTGCCCAGAGCTGAGTAGTTGTGAAAAACTTGGTATGTGTTCATGCCTCCCATTTGCAGAGCCTGTTGTCTCCAGTTGCTTTTGGCTTTGGCTGCGAGTACTTTGCACTGTTTGAAGAGCAGGGAGTCGGTGTTCAATGGGACAACTTCTTTGAGAGCCCACTGGAAGAAGATGGCTTTAGCATCACCACATCTGCTGTCATGATGTTGTTTGACACGTTCCTGTATGGGGTCATGACCTGGTACATTGAGTCTGTCTTCCCAGGTGAGGTCTGCTTCTGTATACCTTCACACTTTCACATGGATCCTCTTGCCTTACTCCTTTCACAGGGTGTAAAATGGGCCCATTTTTAAGAAGAACTGCAGAAAAGTCATGGAGGAATACTCCATACCAGCATTACAGGGAGGCTGTTGTGGCTATTAGCAGTGAATGTTTCCCAGCACAAGGGCAGTGCCCCATTGTGGTGGTGGCTAAGGTAGCCCCAGAAGCTTTGGTGCACTTCAGCTGTTCCCTTCTCTGGACTGCTAATTCCACAGACCATACTGAATGGGAGGCATTGAGAATATCAGCACCACATGTGGATGCTTAATGCCTTCCAGCATAGGACCTCTAACCCTAAAATGGAATTTTAGAAAAGAGATTGTTCTCACCCTGAAGACTGGCAGTGTCTTCATCAGTAAAGATCTTCTTAGTCCTGCCTATCCTAGAGGCTTACTACAGGGGTAAAATACTTCCCTTCATGTTATGAAAGGTAGCTTGGGAAAATGGTCTGCTGCAGTTGGGCTCATGTAATGTTTTTTTTTTTTTTTTTTTTTCCCTCTTTAGGCCAGTATGGAATTCCCAGACCCTGGTACTTTCCTTTCACAAAGTCCTATTGGTTTGGCGAAGAACAACAGGACAGGCAGCCCCTTCATCCTGACCAGAAGGGGCCTTCAGAAGGTAAGTGTTGGAAATAAAGGAGCCCTTCTGCAGTGCAGTGTTGGGGTCTCCCTCTTTGAAAGCAGAGTTCACAGGCAGCAGGACTGCATGGATGAGGTGAAATTGGTCTTCCATTTGTTCTCAGTTTGGGTAGACTGATCAGCTGTGTGTGTCTAGGTAAACCCAAGGTACTTATCCAGAAGGGTACATCAGCCTTGAGTTGAGAATTTCTCTCATTTTTGCTGACCCTGGTGACACTGTAGATTTCTAACCTCCAGATGAAGCCACGAGAGTGAAGAGAGCTAAAGGGCAATCTCTATGGAAGGTTCCTGTCACCAGGAAAGAAATGTGGCCAGTTATTTGTATAACTCATTTCTCCATGGATCTCCACAAATTTGGGGGAATGTGTTGTTAGAGTTCTCACACAGTTAAATAATCTGCCTCTACTTTGCTCTGTTTTCCTTCCAGTCTGCAAGGAGGAAGAGCCTGTGCATCTGAGCCTTGGTGTTTCCATCCAGAACCTGGTAAAAGTTTATCGTGACGGCAAGAAAGTTGCTGTGGATGGTCTCACACTGAACTTCTATGAAGGGCAGATCACATCCTTTCTGGGACATAATGGAGCAGGAAAAACCACTACCATGTAAGATCAACATAATACTTTTGGGAAGTGGGGGAAGTGGCTCTGAATACTGCTGTACCTATCAATATGGTGCAGGTGGCTGTACAACTGCAATGGGGCTCTGCTGATGGTGCTCCACTGATTTTAGTGCAGCTTTGTTCATTTACTCCATCTGCCTCAGAAGATGCACAGATAAAGGGTACTGAAAGTGGAGGGAGTTCAGACTGTGACTGAATGCATCTACTGGCAGCATATTTTTAGTAATCCCATTTGTGATTCTGACTTATCAGTATAAGGAAATGAGTTGAGCTTGAAAGGATGGGAAGCTTTTAGAGGAGAAGATATTTCCTTCAAGCAATGTCATGTGGGTATGCTTTGATCACTGTGTTAAAACCACTGGAGCCAATTCTTCATCCATTAGTGAGATGCTTGTCAGACTACTTCCCTAATGTGGGAGTTCCCAAGGGCTTTCACCCGCTCTTCATTGATCCATCCTAGCATGTACAGCAGCCACTTATTAGTGGTAGAACCTGCATATCTGTTTCGTTTGTTCTTCAGGTCCATCTTGACTGGCTTGTTCCCTCCAACCTCGGGTACCGCCTTCATCCTGGGCAAAGATATCCGCTCCGAGCTCAGCACCATCAGGCAAAACTTGGGTGTCTGTCCACAACACAATGTGCTGTTTGACTTGTGAGTAGCATCCCTGAGATGCAGGGCTATTGTTATCCATCTGGTGTTTGGGTTCCTTTTGAGACACTATTGTGCTTTCAGCTAGGATGGATGTATCTTCAGCTGTGTGGATGGTGACAGACAACAGGATGGTGTGAGAGTGGTGCAAGGACATTCTGATTATTAGTGTGTTCATGCATGCTTATGTATTATCAGGAAGAGCCTACACTTTCATCTTTGTCCTCTCTGAGGAGATCTGCTACACTAAACTTACTGAGGCTAAATGTTGCCACAGTGTCTACTGGTTTGGGGTGTTATGGCTAAGCATTGTCAAGCTCCTCTAAAGGAGGATTATTTGCGTCGGTGCTGATCAGCCACACTCTGAAATCAGACCCAAGCTGAGCACACCCAATCTGTAGCTGCTGTCTAAAACGTCAGCCTTAAGAGATGTTTTCCCAAGCAAACAAATGCGCTTGCTGTAACCCTAATGCAAGGGATGTATCCCAGCATGGTGCTCTCAGCTGTGCCCTGAGTTTGTTCTTGTTCGCTAGGCTCACTGTGGAGGAGCACATCTGGTTCTATGCTCGGCTCAAAGGGCTGCCGGAAAAGCAGGTGAAAGAGGAAATGGAGCAGATGGCAATGGATGTTGGTTTGCCTCACAAACTGAAAGCCAGGACAAGCAAACTCTCTGGTAGGTTCAGCAGCTTTTACATTTCTGAGTAGCTCCCTCAGCCCTCCCTCTCAGCAGAGCTTGGCAGAGGCTGCATCGCAGATCTCGTCTGGATCTTCCAGTTAAGGCTGGATCTTCCACAGGCTACCACACAACTTGACACTTAAAATATTAGTTATTTACTAAGTACCTAATTATCATCTATATTAGGAAACATAACAATCTTACAGTATTTCATGCTGATACCATAAAAAGTCAATCACGTTCTATGAGTGTTTTGTACTTGTTTCCATCATGACACAGGCATCCACTCTAGCCATGGAATTTGCGTACCTGTGATAAAGCTACATGTGATATTTGTTCTCCCAAGTGCTTACTAGTATGTTTGGGTTTTATGGGGTTAGGTGAGGGTGGCTCAGACCGTAACCTAACCTCCAAGTCATGTGCTGTTTGTGAACAGCACATGCCCTTTTTATATCAACTTATGCTTCTTCAGTTGACATCCTGGAGTGTCCTTCCCCTTTTTTCCAGAATGCCAGGATTCCTGTATCATTCTGTACCAGATACTTGAGGACTGAGACTGCTTTGTCTCGGAGTCAACATGTTCACAGACTGCACATTTGTCCTCGGAAAGGGAGTGTAGATGGCCTCAGGTTGGCTTCACTGAGAAAAGTGTAACATAAGAGAGGTTGAAGGGTATATAGTAATTCCTCACTGCTGCCTCTGATGCACTTACACAGGAGAGGAGTCTCGTGGGGACCTACTGCTGTAGCTCAGGCTTCTAAAGACCTGTGCTCCATATCCTCAAACACGGTTAGGCCTCCAAGCAGGAAATTTGCTACTGCTGATGTAGCAAAGATACACGTAATTCACTTATAGAGGGGGTTGCAAGATGTGGTTTGCTGTAGAAGAAGAATTGGGCAGTGCTGGGGGAAAACCATCCCTATGAATTATCCCCTGTCCTGCAGTTTATGGGACCCAGAAAGCCTGAAACAGTAGCAGCACTGTCTTCTCAGTATTCAATTCTGCTTTCTCTTGGAGAGCTCAGTTTCCGCTGTGTTGGTTTGTTGTTGTTCTCCTGCTCTCTGTGTCAGCCTGAATTCCTCTTTCTTGTTGTGCCTGTCAGGTGGCATGCAGAGGAAGCTCTCAGTTGCCTTAGCCTTTGTGGGTGGCTCCAAGGTTGTCATTCTGGATGAACCCACAGCTGGGGTGGATCCTTATTCCCGCAGAGGGATATGGGAACTGCTTCTGAAATATCGGCAAGGTAGGTGGTCTTTTTCTGTACTCCCAATGAAATGTGTCGTGGAAAGCAAAAGAAAATCAATCTCTGATTCGTGACTGTTCCCAAAATAGCAATGAGTCTTTGCAACTCTGTTGTTGCCTGCACTGAGGAAGGAACAAAGAGCATGTGGGACAAGCATGTTCTGATCTTTGACCTGTCCTCATTTCTCATCCCATTCATGTCAGAGCTCATGAACAAAGCTCCTTGATGTATTGTGAGAATAGTAAAGGCAAAAATTCACCCTTTTCTTGCAGCAGTGTCCTGTCATAGTGCAGCCATGCTTGCTGACGTGAAATTAACCCACTTCAGCTAAGCAGGGCAATGGTGTGCAGAGAATGAGGAGAATATAACTGTGACAGCAATTGTGAATCTTTTCCATACTGCTATCCTTGTTCAAATGAGCTTCAGCCTGGGTCCAAACCTCCCATTCAACTTCATGGAAAAATCCAGGTGATCATGGCCTTTCTTGTTTTGGGAGCTTGGGTATGGTTGTTTTATGCAGTGTCTTCCTTTGCTTTCTTCCAGGCCGCACTATCATTCTCTCCACACACCACATGGATGAGGCAGACATTCTGGGGGACAGGATTGCCATCATTTCTCATGGCAAGCTCTGCTGTGTTGGTTCTTCTCTCTTCCTGAAGAACCAGCTGGGAACAGGCTATTACTTGACTCTGGTCAAGAAGGATGTGGATTCCTCTCTGAGCTCCTGTCGAAACAGCAGCAGCACAGTGTCCTATCTGAAAAAGGTACAACTGACCCTTCCTGCTTATGTTCTTTCTTCCTGCATGACATTTTAGCCTTACAGCACTTAAAATTTTACATGACAGAATATATTGAAGAGAAATCCCTTATTCTTTAAAAGAAGGGTTGCTTGCTTTTGTAGGTGCTGTGGCAGACTACATCTAGTTAAATTGTTGCATGGGATATATGCCTCTATTATAGTTTCTTTCAATGCCACTGTTTCCAAAGCTGGTTGGAGAGAGACAGGATAGATTAAATGCACCCTTCTGTGATACTTGCGTACTTCTTGGTTGTATTTTAGCCCTTTGCAGTGGTATGTCACCTTTACTTCGACTCCTCTGTGGAGTATCCAGCATGATGCAGCATCTGTTTGGAGTTATAAAGAGTGTAGCGTCTGGGCAGACCCCTTTTCTAACTAAGCATTGTTTAATGGTTGTCTTCTCTTTTGTGACTAGGATGACAGTGTCTCCCAGAGCAGCTCTGATGCTGGCCTTGGCAGTGACCATGAAAGTGACACCTTGACAATAGGTGAGACTTGGAAAAAGAGTGTATAACATTCAGTTCCAGTGCTAACATTGCTCATACTTTGACCTTGAACAACTGCCTTAACTTTGTGTCCCTGTGGTTAGCTACAGTCTTGGGACAGTTATCAAGTTCACAGACACAGCATTTTTAAATTCATAAATACAGGAACATTTTTCTCCTGTGAGCCAACTTGAGTTCACGTTGTCTTGAGATTTAATAGTCAAAGGTGATATAGTTGCTAGGCCTGTTAGCAATACGACTTGCAGAGCTGCTGGTAGCATGTAATAGGTCTCCCACATTCTACAAATAAAAGGAATAACCAGACTTAGGTCCAAGTCTTTGCTAAAAATAAATGGAAGTCAGATTTTCCTTGGAAATGAGCTGCTTTCCAGAGATGTCCCATATTCCTTCCTTTGCTTCTGACAGGATTATTTTAGACTGAGCTGTTTTTTCTGCATGGTGAACAAAGTCAAAAGATGAATACTACCTTTTTCTTTGGTTTATCTAGATGTGTCTGCAATTTCAAATCTCATTACAAAACATGTTCCTGAGGCCAGGCTGGTGGAGGACATTGGCCATGAGTTAACCTATGTCTTGCCATACAAAGCTGCTAAAGAGGGAGCTTTTGTGGAGCTGTTCCATGAGATTGATGACCGTCTCTCTGACCTTGGCATTTCCAGCTATGGCATTTCTGAAACTACCCTGGAGGAGGTGAGTGAGCTAAAACTTCTTTTTTGATTTAAACCAGGGAAAATGAATTATGTCAGAAATAAGAGCAAGGCAGTCTTGTCTCTTCTTCCTGTAAATATTTGTCTGTTTATTGTGGAGCAAGTAGCTCTATTTTCCTCTCCAAAATTGATTCTCTTCCATACCATTATAGTGTTTGTGTTAAAAATGGAAATGTAATACAGGCAAGCTAGGTCCTTTGTACTCAGTTGCACTTCACTGAGATGTCTGTCATGTGAAGTTTGGCCCCAGATTGGCTTCTAATGACTGTGTAAACACCTTTGAGGTGTTTTTAGGGATGCTTTTTGCTGCACTTAACTGAAAACGTGCATTTTCAATACTGGAGATTGTTGTTTACAGAAACCCTATGGCCATATGTCCTTGTCAGGGTTTTGGGGCTGATCCTTGTGATTGTGTTCTGATACATTTAGTACCAAGGTGTTTCTCTCAGACATAGGAAAAAACTTTCATTTAAGACATACTGAGAACTGATGTCGGAAAGGGGGAACTACTGCTATGTGGTTACAGCCTATGCTTCTGGGGAAGCTAAGAGAAAGTCCATGCTCCCATCACCCAATGGACAAGAGCCTATATCCTCTGTTCTCATGATACAAATGTCAGTCTTAGGCTCTGTCGTGGCATTTCCTGAAGGAGTCCCCACAATATTGCATCCCTTCTAATTTTCACTGACACTTACCATTGCCTTTCAGATCTTCCTCAAAGTGGCTGATGATAGCGGTGTGGATGCAGAAACCTCAGGTGAGTGTAGTTGTCTCCTACGGTGTTGAAGGAGACTTCAGGGAGGGTTACCCTATTTGTGTTATTTAAGAACATGGCTGACGGAGCCTAGATGTTTCAGGAGTAACATTTCAGTGCAGGGCTTAGCTTCCAGGGGAAGAAAGGATGTAGTGGATATATCAAATGAAGAGTGTTCCTGTTCTCAGTTGTTAGCCTTGGACAGGTGGGTGACCTTTGTGGATGGCGATGTGTCCAGATATACAGTGACATGCCCAGGTGTGTTTGTCCCTATTTCAGGCTGAAGCAGAGCTCTTATACGGTGAGAGCTTTTATGACCTAAAGAAGCTGTTCGTAGTATGCTTAAAGTATGCTCGTTTACTGTTACTTTCTGTCTACTCAGTAACAGCACCCTCGTTTTGGAAAAGTGCAGAGTTTCAAGTTTCTGAGTGTATTGTGACGTTGAGTGACACTGCTGTCTACTCTGAGGAGCAGGAAGAACTTTTTACAGGGTCAGACCACAGTACCCTCTGACTTTCTCTTTTCCTGAGAGCAGCTCACTGCACTAAGTGCTTCTGTCAGTGTTTCCTGATAAACTAATGCTAGCAAATTGTGCTTGGTGTCATGTGCACATTAAATGAGAATTTTCTTCGGTGAGAGAAGCCTGCAGTTTCTATGGCTAAGTGAAAAATTAAAAATTAAAATTAAATGTCCAGTGCACTGGAAGAAGCTTCTAGGACAGCACGTGCAGAATAGTGCATAAACCGTATGACCTTGCAGAGTGACAGTCATGGTTTTAGGTTTTTCTGCACCGGAATCACTCCAACTCAGCTGCTCAGTTTACCGATGGGCGTCATGTAAAATGAAAATGACATTGCTTTGCTTTCTCTGGTGCTAACTGGAGATCAATGGAAGCAGTTCAGCTATCCATAACTGCATTATTTTCAGATGGGACGCTGCCAGCCAGAAGAAACAGGCGTGCGTTTGGAGACAGACAGAGCTGCCTTCGTCCATTTACAGAAGATGATGCATTTGACCCTAATGATTCAGACATAGATCCAGGTATTGCGGGTTCCCAAGCCTGTTTTCTTCTTGTGGACACTCTTTCACATTATAAATCGTGCAGACTACAAGGCTGAGAGTGCCAAAGGATTAGTGGCTTATTTGCCTTTAGTAGGCAGTGCAGTATCCATACCCTATTCCAACCTTCTGTCAAGGCTCAAAGAGATAAAGGTGTAAATGCGTTCATGTGAATTTCTGTTGCTTTCTCAACCTGTTGCTCTCTTTTTTTGATGAGTGAGAGTAACTGGTCCAGCCATCACCTTGTTTCTCCAGTACAGAATTGTCCAGGGAATATCTTTGTGAGCTTGTAATTAATTGTTTCTTGCTTCTTGCCAGCAGAATCCAGAGAGACAGACCTTCTCAGTGGCATGGATGGGAAAGGCTCCTACCAGATGAAGGGCTGGAAGCTCTCCCAGCAGCAGTTCGTGGCTCTGTTGTGGAAGAGGCTGCTTATTGCCAAGCGAAGCCGGAAAGGCTTCTTCGCTCAGGTGAGAGCATCCAGCATGTGCAGGGTCCCTCATCAAGGGAAAGTCTGGTCCACATGATGCGTCTAGGGTTGAAGGCAGAGAGGAACCTTCAGGAGAATCCAGATCACCCAAACTAGTCTGTTCTGCACATCTGAGCAAAAGGGGGCTTGTGCGAGTGAAAGGAGGTAGATGATAACCGAGTGGTTACCACGTATTCTTGCACAGGAAGGGTGCAAATGAGATTCAGATCCAAATTCTGCCTTGAGAGAAGCAAGTGGGGGCTGAGTCCTCTGCATGCCTCGTGAGTGACGTGACTGCATGTCAGGATAGGCCTTGTCTTGATGTCTAGAGATGCCTTGGTAATTAACAAAGACCTTCCTGGGAAACTTGGAAAAAGTCCTGATCTATCGACTCACCTGGAGCTGATGATGCCACTGGAACATTCACTTCAAAAATGCTCACTCTTTTGTTGCAATTTCAGATTGTGCTGCCAGCTGTCTTCGTGTGTATTGCTCTCATGTTCAGCCTGATCGTTCCTCCCTTTGGGAAGTATCCCAGCCTAGAATTGCAGCCCTGGATGTACGATGAGCAGTATACTTTTATTAGGTATGTTCTTCGTGGCACAGAAATAGTGCTAAATCCTAAAATTGTTTTCTTCTCTGCTAACTTAAGTTAGTGAGTACTGAATTCCTTACCGGATTGTTTAAATTTGTTTTCTGTGGTTAGCTCAGAGGTACATTTGAAGGGAATGCTGGTGTTTTCTTTTTAAACCTTTAACTGCCATCCTTAACTACTAGCAAGGCCATATCCATTTCTGAACGGTGTTATGACTAGTAATGCTGTGCAGAGAAATAAATGAAAAGCAGAAGTGTGTTTGTGCTCCTAGGCCAAGTGTTTTTCAAAGGGAAACCTCCACCCATATCCTTTTCCTGAGCTTTTTCACTGTGTTCTCAGCCTTACTCTGCTGCTGTTTTTGCTGCATGTGTGTTAACCCACTGACCCGGTGGTGTTTGTCTTCTGTATCCATAGCAATGATGCTCCAGAAGATGCAGGCACTCAGAGGCTTTTGGATGCCCTTCTCAATAAGCCTGGCTTTGGGACACGCTGTATGCAAGGACACTCCATCCCGTAAGTAGACCTCAGTGCTGGGAAGGGGAAGCCCAGCCCTGGCTTCTGGTCACTCAGTAGATTTAGTCAGCTTCAGGGAACGATACGTACACATGGCCAGGGCAGGATTTAAACCAAAAGGGTTGTAATTACATTAACTTTTTTTACGCTTAGGACCTTCTAGAAAATGCCAGCACCTGGCATAGTAAGGGAGCAGGGTCTGAATGCAAGTCCTTACTGACGGAGCTGGAAGGGAGACTGTAGTCTCTCCCTCAAACTACTGTTCAGTTCTGAACCAAAAAAAAAAAAGAAAAAAGAAAAAAAAAAAAAGGGACTTAGTCATAGAATCATAGAATGTTTTGGCTTGGAAGTGACCTTAAAGTTCATCTAATTTCAGCACCCCTGCCACAGGCAGGATCGCCTTCTACTCTTGACTGTACCTATTCACACAATCCTCTGTTTCCAGCTGCACTAAAAAAATCCTGGTTAGCACCCCCACAAACACCAGCAGACAGGATGGAGAGCCAGGCAGCATTGGTGGTATTTCCTAGCTCTTGCTGTCTTGCTGCATGGCCTTGGGCAAATCACTGAAGAATCCAGGCCACTTGTGCAGAAGGGATATACAGAGTCCAGGCTGGTTTGTGCCTAGGCTGGAAGAACTGCAGCTCATCTTCACTGGATGATGGGAAGGGGGGTGACGGTTGCCTTGCCTCTGTCCTGACACAGAGACACTCCTTGCACCATGGGGCAGACGGAATGGACCACTGCTTCAGTCCCAGAGTCAGTCCTGGACATCTTGAAAGGCAACTGGAGCATGGAGAACCCTTCACCATCATGCGAGTGCAGCAATGAGAAGATCAAGAAGATGCTGCCTGTGTGTCCCCCTGGTGCAGGCGGGCTGCCACCCCCACAGGTAGGAGGGATTTGAGGGGTCCTGCAGTGAGGGATGGTCCTAGAGAGCGGAGTGGCTGGGTGTGATTACTGTATGCAGTACTCAGCACAGTTTATCTGACTTGGCACTTGCGTTTTCTAATGGATATTCATCTGTGTTTCCCCGGTGACACCAGCGAGAACAAGACACTGCTGATATCCTCCAGAATCTGACAGGCCGCAATATATCAGACTATCTAGTGAAGACCTACGCGCAGATCATTGGAAAAAGGTAGCTGTTAACATGCCCTGTCCCATACCTCCCCACCAAACACAGTGTGCTGTCAACGGGATGCTGCATAGCTCAGACGAATTGGTCTTGGCAACCCAAACTCTTAGCTCCTCTGACTGTCCTGGACAGTTCAGGTGTTTCTGCTTTATAGTGATGCCATGGCAGTTCTGGGGAGGAGAGGCAGGCATGTTCTGAGCCTTGTGGGTGAAATAATGGGAAAGATGGGGTGCAAACCCCAGGCGTTTTACCAGAGAGGAGTGGTGGGACATGGAATCGTTGAATGGTTTGGGTTGGAAGGGACCTTAAAGATCATATGCCAGATGTGAGGGGGTATTGCGTCCTTTTCCCTGGCTGGGTGCCTGAAGCACTGGTAGGGGTTGTCTCCTCTTTTTCTGTATATAACACATCTGCTTTCTTTTCTGTCTTTGCAGCTTAAAGAATAAGATCTGGGTGAATGAGTTCAGGTGAGTTTGTACCTTTTCTCTAGTTTGTTTGTTACCACTGCCCCCTGTGCACTGTGTTGAGCAAGGTTCTCAGGACAGATCCACCCAGTTTCATAGTTTATTGTATGTGGCTCTTAACGGCCAAGTGTCCAGGGAACACTTCAAAGGATACACTTGGGGCAACCCTAGAGCACACTGCTGGAAAACCTGCCTGGCTTATATGGAGAGCAGTACTGACTTGAGGAGGTTCACAGGCGCAGCCAACAATACTGTCTCACGGGAGGTGCTGTTTTTCCAAGCAGGGGAAGCAGAGATGGGTCCTGCTCTGCCTGCACAGGCAGCAGAGGACAGCTGCATTCATTAAACACAGTCTGTGTCTTTACAAACAGCACACTGTAGTCATAAGCTGGTTATTTAACCCCAGAAATAAGGGGTGGGAGGCAGCAGGGCTAAGTAGCAATGTGGAAGGGTCAAAGTTTGCCCTTTATGTAAGAGTGGGGACACGTGCCTTGGTTGCAGTGCAAGAAAAGGAGACATCTGGGAAAGAAGAAGTGGTGTTTTCTGAAGGTGTGTAGTCAGATGTGTGCTTCACTCTCATCTGTACCCCCAGGTATGGTGGCTTTTCTTTGGGAGCCAGCAGTTCCCTCATGCTTCCTCCAAGCCATGAAGTCACTGATGCCATTAAGCAGGTGAAGAAAATCTTGGAGCTAGCGCAGGTGAGTGGCTGTCTCCCATAAACCCAGATAGTGTTCATGTAACAGAGTTCTGTTATTTGGGAGATGACTTGGAAACTGTAAAGTGAGAAGAGTGTGTATGTTAGCTTTCCAGTGGCTTCTTCCCATTACCTCTGAGGTGGGGTTTTCCAGGCTGGTGTTGGGCAGCAGCAGAAGGCTTGGGGATGCACTCAGCTGACATTTGCACAGCCCTCATTGCTGATGCGGGTTCTACCCAACACCATCTGCAAGTCAATGGGGATTACAGCCACCTCTGAGAATTTTGTGGCAGGGCAGAGCAGGCTGTCTCAGGGAATTAACAAGCTGTTGCCAGCTCCTGTAAAGCCTCACTTAAGTTCTTCTGTGCTGAGTCTGTCCTGGCTCAGAAGAGAACTTGGTCCACCGGTTTCTTCTGAGACTGCCCCTGGGCTGTGGTGTCACCGAAGATTTTCTGCAACCCTGGTTTAATACTTGTCACTGGGGAAAAAAAAAAAAATTTAAAACAGGCCTAAGGCTGATCTCTCCTATTGGTAGGACTGCAGAAAGGAAAAGAGGGAGGGGAAAGCTGCACTTCTTTTAACCTTCTTACCACCTCTGTCTCAGAGGATACAGTCTGCAGACTAGAAGGAAAACGGTCAGAGCCATGAAAAACATAGGGTGACCCCGAGAGTCCAGGATGTGAGAAAAGGAACTCTCAGAGAGGAAGTAACTCTCTTTTTGCTGTTTGCAGGGGAGTTCTGGAGATCGATTTCTCAACAGCTTGGCAAGTTTCATGAAAGGCCTGGATACAAAGAACAACGTGAAGGTAAGTCAAGCATCCTCACAGCTGTGCCTGCTGTTTGAAACTTTGGTAACCCGGGGTTATTTTTAGTTAGCAAAGCCTCAGCTGTTTGCCATGGACAACTGTGCAGACTAGAGCTCTCTGCATTTAAATCATTTTCTAGTGGAGAAGATGCAGATTATATTCTTATAGTTTTCACTGAAATTTGTTTGCCCCTGTCCAGACCTAAGGCTCAGAACGAGTTCTGTGCTGAATCAGTGGCTTGGTTTCAAGGCACATGCTCTTGCTTCCAGCAGCCTCTAATGGTTACTGGTCAAACTGTATGTCTGGTCCCTGAGCAAGCTGTCTGGAAAAAGACAGAAAGAAATCACATACCCTCAACAAAGAAAGGGGTATTCTGCAGGGCTCAGGAGTCTGTTCGGTGGCTGATGTACCTGGCGCGTTTCTGATGCTGATGTGGTCTCTTGCAGGTGTGGTTCAACAACAAGGGCTGGCATGCCATTGCCTCCTTCCTAAATGTGATCAACAATGCCATCCTTCGGGCCAACCTGCAGCAGGGCAAAAACCCTAGTGCTTATGGGATCACTGCCTTCAATCACCCACTCAACCTCACCAAGCAGCAGCTCTCTGAAGTGGCTCTGTAAGTCCTAATGTGAATACAGATGGGTTTGGGATCATCAGCTGATGATTACTGGAAGCTGGCAACATGTGCAATGCTGTAGCATCATTGATGGGCAGTCAGTGGCTTGTGGCAATGAGGTTCTGCCATACTTGCCCTAATTTTCTGTGGTCTGGGCAGGCTAGTTTAACCCCTCACCTCTGAAGGAAGATGAATAACCAAAACACAAATGACAGCAGTGGTTTTGTAAGGATTTTGTAAGTCACTTACTCTTTTTCTGTAGCTGGTGTAAATAGTCAAACAACCTGTCACCACTGTTTTCACACTGTTATGTTCTCAAAGCTTCAGTGGTTTATCTCCAAACTAGGATAGATCCTCCCTAGGCAGCTGCATATGTAGGGGTCACGAAATGAAAGGGAACCTCTTTGTTGTGTGAATGTAGTTCCCTGTTTCTCAGTGCTGGGCAAGCTTTCTGTGTATGGTTCCTTGAAGCTGTAACTTCCAAGAACCAATGAAATCCTCTGATCCACTGCTGCTTGGGGAATTTCAACAGTATAACTCCCCCTTTCCTTTCTCAGCCAGAAGGGTGACTTGCCATACCATTTGTTTGTCCCAGAGTGCCACCACTTGACAAATTGATAGGTCCTGTTCAGTTTTGCCCACCATCTCAGCCTCTGGGGCATGCAGTAATGCACAGGGCTTACTCAGTATCACTGAGGCATTGATGAGTTCACAAGCTGAATCAGGACTCCTAAGCTGTATGCAGATACATCCGTCAAATCTTACAGCACAGCAATGGCAGGTGACAGTCAGAGATACCTTTGAACTTAAAAAACGAAAGTGAAAAAATCCCAACCCCAGTAAGTGCATTAAGTGAGAAACAAAGTTACGTAGGGTGATGATGAGGAAAGCAGAAAGTAGGCTATCGTGCTGAAGTTACCAACCTGTCTCCAGGTTTTGGTGCTGTCTTTGAGGCGCTTACAAGCCATAGGTACTCCTTTGATCATACAACCCTGTAGTTAACATGTCCTGGTGTGGTATTCCTGTGGTAACCCTGCAAAACAAGGACAGCAGAAGGAGAACCAGTTTCTGTACTGCCCTGAATGAGCTGCCTAACCTCATCTCAAGGAAGCCAGTACCAACATACAAACACTTTGCTTTCGTTCTTTTTTTTTTTGTCCAGGATGACCACCTCTGTGGATGTCCTAGTCTCCATCTGTGTGATCTTTGCCATGTCCTTTGTTCCTGCCAGCTTTGTGGTCTTCCTTATCCAGGAACGCGTCAGCAAGGCTAAGCACTTGCAGTTCATCAGTGGTGTGAAGCCTGTGATCTACTGGCTGGCCAACTTTGTCTGGGATATGGTAAGGGCTGAACTGTGCTTTGTGACTGTGCTTAATCTGTCCTCAATTCTGTGTTTGCAGGGTGTCCACTGAAATGTAAAATGTAGCTGGGGCCAGTGGGCACCATATTAGTTCAGTGAATAACAACTGTGACTTCTGTCTTTATGCTCTTGGGGCTATGGTGGGACAAAGAACACTGAACAGAAGATAGGAGGACAACCATAAGCTCCAGCATTGGCATTTTTAATGTCACTTTAGAATTCTTGCCCCAGAATGTTTGTTTGCCACTTATTCTACTTATTCAAAGAAGGCTTTTTAATCCATGGTGTCCAGAACCCCTGAGACTCTATCAACTACTTCAAAGGGGATCAAGAAGTCTAAATTCATATGTACTACATTGCAGCTTACATATGTGACACTCCTAAGAGTCTCCCATCTCAAGTAGCCTTGGGAACACTACAGGATGTTGAAAATCATAGTTTCAGAGCAGAAAGACACCTTCATTTTTTGTCATCTAGAAACAAATCTAAAGCTGTTTTTTTCACCTTCCAGTGCAACTACATTGTTCCGGCCACGCTAGTCATCATCATCTTCATCTGCTTCCAGCAGAAATCATATGTATCCTCCTCCAACTTGCCTGTGCTGGCTCTTCTTCTGCTTCTTTATGGGTAAGGGATTTCTCCTCAGAATAATGACCAGGAAGGAACATAGATTTGGAAGATCCTTATCTGATGTTGCTGTCTTTCCTCTTGCAGGTGGTCTATCACCCCTCTCATGTATCCAGCCTCCTTTGTGTTCAAAATCCCCAGCACAGCATACGTTGTGCTGACTAGTGTGAACCTCTTCATTGGCATCAATGGTAGCGTGGCCACCTTTGTCCTGGAGCTCTTCACCAACAATGTAAGCCCCTGCAGAATCTCCTTAGTTACAGCAGGGGTTTAAACATGGGCATTTCTTATGTTTAAATGGAACTCCCTCATGTTCCTCCTAAGGGGCAGTTACTGTCTACTAGAGGCCATTTCAAGCACTCAGTTTGGTTGTCCTTGGTTTTTCCTCCAGTGGTAAATTCTCTGACTATATTGGGAAGTTGTGCACCTCACTTAAGTTTTTGCACAGCCAGATGCCTACTGGGGGAGGTGCAATTTTCCCTCATGCCATTATACAACACCAGACATCTTAGCAGGCCCTGTGGCACATATTGGTGGGAAGTACTCCTTGAGGGAAGGGACCCTGTGGGATTAACCTGTTGATTGTACCACTGCCTGTGGTACTTTTGCACTGCCTGTAGGCACAAGGCAGCAGTCCTTGATGATGATCCTTTTTGTTGTAAGGCCTATTTTATCTCAGTAAAGACATGCACTTGCTTGAAGATAAGTGCCTGGCAGAACAGAAACCTCTCTTGAGGCTGCTGTCAGTCTGACCTGTGGGTTAAGCCAAATGGAAAACAGCAAAGGCAAAGGATTACAGCATCCAATATTGACTGGGGAGTGGCTACCCACAGCCACTTGAGATAACCAGGCTGTGCCACCACAAGTCCTGTCTCCACGACCTGTAACCTTTCTGTATGTTGCTATTTGCAGGCCCTGCCTTTCAGACTGTGAGCATTTGGAGGAATCTGTCCTTTGGTATAGTTTGCTAGTATTAATAGCATCTTGAGCAAAGAAAGCACAACATTGACTATCCAGAGGAGCCATGGGACTGGCTCTTGGCAGAATGTTTCTAATCCTTGTTTTTTTGTGGGGTTGCAGTGCTGCTAGTGGGCTGTGGATGTTCACTCACAATATGGTGTCACACTCAGCAGGTGGTGGCTGCTCTCTACTCAGATGGCTCACTGGCACTTCATTTTTGTCTTAACAGAAGCTGAACAACATCAATGACATCCTGAAGTCCGTCTTCCTCATCTTCCCCCACTTCTGCCTGGGGCGGGGGCTTATCGACATGGTGAAAAACCAGGCCATGGCTGATGCTCTGGAGAGGTTTGGTAAGTGAAATTGTGTATGGAGGCACAGTGTCATGAACTGGAGGGGGAACGCTTGAGTCTGCTGCAAACGAGCACCCTTTGCTCTTCTGAGTTTTCAGGAACTGAAAGTGTACAGTTTGCAGTGCAGAGCTGACCAAAGCTGGTAGGTCTCCTCAGCTGTCCTGTTCAGGCTTTGAGCATTGAGGAGGTCTGGCAGATAGATCCCCAGTACTTTGAGTTACTGGGAGCCTTAACTGAAAATACGTGAGGTCACTATGCATGGAGAAGATCATTAGGCCAAGTGAAAGGAGTCGCAGAGATTCTGGAGAGCTGGATTTTATTTTATTTTTTTCTGGGATGCAAATGCCAGGCCTGAGTCAGTTGTCTTGTGCTTCATCAGAAGGTGGGCCAGCAATTCTTCATCAGACTGGATTCTCAGGGCCCACGTCACCTTCAACTAAGAGCAATTGCCCACCCCCAACTTTGCTGCAGCAAGAAATGTGCATGCAGCCAGAATTTGTGTAGCCTATCCCCTCCATCCTCTCACTGGTTGCTCTCCAGTTCCCCCACTGCCTGACCTGGTGAGCTTTGCAGGAAGAAATGATGGGCTGCTCCCAATGCTCTGGAAAAGTGACTGTGCTCTTCTTACCTTCACAGGTGAGAATCGCTTTGTGTCCCCTCTGTCATGGGACTTGGTGGGAAGAAACCTCTTTGCCATGGCCGTGGAGGGTGTAGTGTTCTTCCTCATCACCGTGCTCATCCAATACAGGTTCTTCATCAAACCCAGGTAGGTTGTCTGCTCCACTTCGCCACAGCAGGCAGGTGAAGTTTTTCTTGGTGTCTGCTGTGAACTATGGAGGCTCTGTCACATTCTGTTGAGGCTTTACCATGTTGCTCTCTCCAGGCCTGTCTATGCCAAGCTGCCTCCTGTGAATGATGAAGATGAAGATGTAAACAGAGAGAGACAGAGAATAATTAGTGGAGGAGGACAGAGTGACATCCTAGAAATCAAGGAGCTGACCAAGGTAACAAAAGTTTTGTGTTTCTGAGACATGTTGGAGCAAAGCTGTGCAGTTCACCAGCATCCTCACTCAGAGATTAATGGAATCAGAACCAGAGAATGTTGAAGTGTTGAATATGTATGGCTGTAGTTATAGTTCTCTTTTACATTGTTGTTCCTTTGTTTTTTCTGTTTTCAGATTTACAGAATGAAGCGAAAGCCAGCAGTTGACAGAATCTGTGTTGGAATCCCCCCTGGAGAGGTAAGCTTATTTGTCAAAGTCATTGCTTTGGTATTACTGGAGTATTTAAAAGCACAGCACAGAGTAGGATGATATTAGAAGCAGATAATGTTCAAATTGCACCAAAGGGTGCAATTGCCTTGAAGTTGAAGCAGTTTGTGACTCAGGCTTTCCCTGCCTTTCAACATATTAGTGAACTCTGCTACCTCTAGGACCAGAGGCCAAACTATGGCACCCTCCAAGGTTTAGCACAGATACGCTGTGGTGGCACTGCACCGAGGTGACACCACAGTTCATTCCTTTCCCCAGCCTGAAGATTTATGCTTGAAATGAAAGTCTAGAAGTTTATTCAGAAAAAGCACTGAAGTCTCCCTTCAGGTTGTCTTGAGAGTCAAGTTTGTCACCTCCAATCTTGTCAGTGGTGAAAATTATGTGACTGAACCCTGTTCTCAGATTCTGTGCTCATTTGCTCTTTTTATATCCCCAGTGCTTTGGGCTCCTGGGAGTAAATGGTGCTGGCAAATCATCCACTTTCAAGATGCTAACTGGTGATACAGATGTGACAGGAGGAGAAGCTTTCCTCAAAGGGAACAGGTGAAAGACCGTGCATCTTTTCACTGCTCTGTGTTAAAGAAAATACTTTGCTGCTTCCTCCTTCAACTTTCACAGTCTTTGTTTCACTTCCAGCAAGTCTAAATGCTGCCACGCTTTTCAATTTTGAGCTCTTGGTGTCTGCTTCAGCCCTTTATGGAGTTTCCTAAAGTACTTCAGCGACTTATGAAGGTGTATTTAATCTGCTAGTCACTTCTAAATACCTGTCCTACCATGGTTAAATGTCACATCTATAAAAAGAAAAGAAAAAGAATTGGGCAAAGACAGACTTTTAGGATCCTGTATTTTTGTTAGTCCAATGATTCCAAACCCACTGATGCACCTTCCTCTTTTTATTGTCTAAATGGTGTGTATTTGTAAAATCCTAACAAAGGGAGTTCTTTTACAGCATTCTGTCCAACATCCAAGAAGTTCATCAGAACATGGGATACTGCCCACAGTTTGATGCTATTAATGAGCTGCTGACAGGGCGAGAGCACTTGGAGTTCTTTGCACTCCTCAGAGGTGTTCCAGAGAAAGAAGTCTGCAAGGTAAATGAAACACCATAGGACCACCCCCATGACTAACTGTTCCTGCTTGCATGCACACTCCCCACAACACACACAGTATCATGGTGGTCTGCATCTTTTTGAGTCATCACACCATATCATTACACTGCTCCTGTTTCAGCATTCACATATAGGCTTATGCTAACAGTCTAGGCAAATAATGAGAGCTGCCAGTACTGTACAGCACCCTGTTTAATACTGCCTCATTGGGTTATCAGCAGCTTTCACCGTTTGTGTCCTGGGTTCTGCAGAATATGCACTGCTGCAGGACATCTGTACCTGATGGTTTGGGCAGCATCACCTGATGCTGTGCTGATGCTCAGCTGATGCTGAAGTGCGTGCTTACTTAATGCACTTGGACAGGCTCCCCAGGGCAGTGGTCATGGCACTGAGTCTGCTGGAGTTCAAAAAGCATTTGGACAATGCTCTCAGACATATGGTTTGTTTTTCAGTTGTCCTGTGTGGAGCCAGGAGTTGGATGCAATGATCTTTGAGGGTCCCTTCCAACTCAGAATACTCCATGATTCTGTGATAACTAAGATGCAGCCATTGGATTTTCTGGGCCTCTAGGGGCAGGGTTTTATATGTTCTCATCTGAAGGTGAACCTGGTGTTCCAAAACCTAGATCTGTGCCAGACTGGAGCATCAGATAGGGGGCCCTTCTGAAAAATCACTCTAAAGCTAAAGCTTGTAAAGAAACTCCCACTGTGTAAATGTAGCTGTGCTCAGTTCAAGAGGGTGTTGTGCTGTCTCTTTTAGGTTGGCGAATGGGCAATTCGGAAACTGGGCCTTGTGAAATATGGAGAAAAATATGCAGGCAATTACAGTGGAGGGAACAGGCGCAAGCTCTCCACAGCAATTGCCCTCATTGGAGGGCCACCTGTGGTATTCCTGGTGAGTTTGCAAACTTTGCTTGTTAACATTTTCCTTTGAAAACAAAGAAATCGGACTTAGATGAAGGCTGGATATTTCATGACCACCTAATGTCTGAATATGTCATCAGTCACTTAAATGTAAGCAAAGAACACAAGGAAACTTCATTTCCCTATTTGACTGTAGGCTCAAACTATAATGTGCCTCCTGGCTTCTGTTTCTGAAAAATCACTGGGGAAATGTGGGTCTCAAACATGATGCCAGACTACTGACTGCTGTAGCATCTTCACCACTGCTGCAGAGATTTCTATACCTACAAAAAATTATGAGTGCTTTCCAGGACTTTCTAGTTTTTGGGCACAAGCAAATCTTTCTGTCTGGGAGAATCAGTCCTGTGTTTTTAATAATTCAATGAAAGTTGGAAATAAATGTTTTAGGATTCTTTAGATTAAAATGAAGAATAAACCTCAGGATTAGTAAAGTTCATAGTATAGAAAGAAGTAGTCTACTGCTCTATTTAAATTTGGACTGGTTGAGTTTAACTTGTTTAGAACTGGCTATTTCAACATATTATAATTGCAAAATAAACAGCACTTAGTTCTTCAAATTTTAAGTTAGCAACCATCTTTTTGAGTATAAATTGTTTTCTCATTTTAAAAAATGAGTCAAACTTGGTTATTTTCAGCTTTTCCAATAAGCATAATCAGAATGGCCAGGTCATGTCAGACATGAGGCGTTTGTTGGTGGAATGGAACAGCATAACCTACTTTTTTATGTATTTTGCAGGATGAGCCGACAACAGGGATGGATCCCAAAGCACGTCGTTTCCTGTGGAACTGTGCTCTGAGTGTAATCAAAGAGGGGAGATCAGTGGTGCTTACATCTCACAGGCAAGTAGCAACGCAATTGTACTATACCAGTGCTACTGCATCTGCTGGGGCTGGATGCAAAGCTGCGCTCAGCTGCTCTGCCCTGCAGCACTTCTCACAGTGCTAAGGAAGTTAATTCTTTCTGCAGCATGGAAGAATGCGAGGCCTTGTGCACTCGAATGGCGATAATGGTCAATGGGCGATTCAGGTGCCTGGGCAGCGTCCAGCATCTAAAGAACAGGTACCTATTTTCTTTTCACTGCCACCACAGCATGCATTTTTAGGGAGATACAGTTAGATTTAATCCCTCATGCAGCATTCCCATTGCTTTTCTGGCTATGGGAACAGCTGATGAATTTTAAGCTGCACATCTGTTTCAAAGCCGCTGACGTGAATTCCTCTGCTGGCCCTCTTGTTTACAGGTTTGGAGACGGTTACACTATCGTGGTGCGAATTGCAGGGGCAAACCCAGACCTGAAGCCTGTTGAGGAATTCTTTGGGCATGCTTTCCCTGGAAGTGTCCTAAAGGAAAAGCATCGGAATATGCTGCAGTACCAGCTTCCCTCCTCACCATCGTCCCTGGCCAGAATATTCAGTATTCTCTCCCAGAACAAAAAGAGACTCCACATAGAAGACTACTCCGTTTCTCAGACCACACTTGACCAAGTAAGTTTCTAGTAGCCAGTGCGCCAAAACTAGCACCAATCTTCCAGTCCTGTCTTGTAAGGGCATTTCAGCAAGCTGGAGCACTGAATCCCAGGTTTAGTCCAGAAAGCCCAGTGCATGAAGTGCCCTGAACTAATGAAAATCTAGACTGATGTTACACATGGCCTTTTTCCTTGCAGGTATTTGTAAATTTTGCGAAGGACCAAAGTGACGACGACCACACTAAGGACCTGTCATTGCACAAAAACCAAACTGTGGTAGACATTGCAATCCTTAATTCCTTTCTGCAAGATGAGAAGGTAAAAGAAAGTTGCGTGTGAGCCAATTTCAGCCAAGAAGTGATGAGCAGAATGCAAACTTCCTTTGCCTGGGGATAGGTTACTCCCAAAGAAGAAGCTAGAGGGAGAGAAACTGGACACTCTACTGATAACCATTCAATGCAATGCAATTCAATGCAATGAAAACAAAATTCCATTTTAGGGGCAGTGCCTCGTGGAGTCGTCTTGTACTGTTCTTAAGTGAAAGACTTGAATTTAGCTCATTTACAGTACAACTCTGTGAAGCTGTGGTAAAGCACCCACCAGATGCTGCGGGCTTTCATCCATACTGTATCTTGTCCTGTACAGTATGTTTTACTAGGGTTGCAAAAAACAGTTCATTGAGGAATCATGGCCAGTGGTTATTTATTGATATTCTAAAGACGTGCATGTTTCACTCTTGAAAACATGCATGTCAGGAGTGGGAATTTCCTGGTGCTACATCCATTGCTGGCAATGAATGCACCGGGACAGTCAGTGGCAAGAAAAGTCACCAGCCTTGTGGCCTGAGTTTGTAAAAACTTACCTGACCAGCTTCTTTTCCTAGACTGCTGTAGGTCTGTCAGTGACAAATCTGGGGCCACAAAGCAGTGCTGTGCAGATGGGATGGCAAGAGATGGGCCATCATATCCATACATCTATTATAGAGGGTGGGGATATGTAGAACTGTGAACCCTACAAATGCACAGGATTGTCCCACCAGCACCACAACCAGTAACCTACTCCGACTAGGTTTTTGTGTAGCTGAGTACTCTCCTGCTCCTTCGAGGTACTGCAGCAGCTGCATGAACACCTAGCAGAAGGGAGTGGGTGAGAAGCAGGGTTCTGACCACAGCAGCAAACTCAGTAGTTGTACAAGCTGCTAATACCAAGAGCAAATTCTAAATCGTGATACGTCACTCAGATACGTAACGTCTGCTCTTTAACCCCTGCTTTGCACCAGAAAGGTACCCATCAACTAAAGTTATTGCTTAGCACAAGTGTTGCCATTTCTGGCTTTGCCAGATAAAACTAGAAATGTAGGTCATTTTTTTTTTTAACAGTATTATTTATATGACTTTAAATAAGTAAGTAGCATAATTAGGGATTGAAAGTGCTTTCACTTGATCTTTGTAGCCACAGTATTTCTTTACATTATGCCTGCAATGCTGTGTTCTCGTTCTCCATTCAGCGATAGCTATATTCACGATCTTGGCGAGTTCCACGTTCTTGCAATCAACCTGTATCTGGAATTAATGCAAGTTGTTCACCTGAAGTTTTCCCTGTTGGAAGCTAATATAATGTTAGATTAATGTGCAAGTTTGTACTTCTGTTGTGCAGTATAGTTTCAGTCATTAGGTGATCCCTAACTGGAGAACACACCCTTGTTCATGCAAGAAACTGCTTCATTAAAAATTCATCTTGAACAAGATAGTTCAAAGTAGTAGTGCTACAAATTACATCAGTCAATTTTTAAAGTTTTACAAAGATTAATAAT
Organism: Cygnus atratus; assembly: GCF_013377495.2. NCBI lineage: Eukaryota > Metazoa > Chordata > Aves > Anseriformes > Anatidae > Cygnus > Cygnus atratus. Next base: position 52,418,397 of record NC_066396.1, read on the forward strand.
AGAGGGGAGATTATGTGGTGAGAACAAGCAATTCTTGTTCATCCTGTACAACAGTTGTGGGAGAGTATGCTTTTGTTAATAAACTTACGGGCCGTTCCGTCTTGCTTTTACAAAGTTCAGAAATAGGTTCAGTATGTGGTTTGAACCCAAGTGTAGTAGTTCCTGGGCTATTCCTGTATGTCGTGCCTCTGCCTTAAATACCTATACAAGTTCTGAACTAGTTTTTAACGCTACTCTGCCATGAACGAGCCACGGACCACTTTCTTCTGTGAATGCCCATAGCAGCACAACAAGCAGTGAGGAGGCTGGAATGAGCCTTAAGGCTGATTACGTATTTCCAGGCGTACGTGGTAACATTGACCAATTCAGCATTTTTCTTACATAGACAGCTAAATATTTAGCACAAGTCCCCAGTCCCTGCTGTGTTCTACCTTGGGATAAAGTTAATAGCTTACTACACGTTCTGCTCAAGTGCCTTTTTCATACTAATTATTTTTTATCTGTATATTACATTGCTAAGGGGATAGAAAGGAGAGTAACGGGGATTGTTATACCTCACTTAAAACATGCTTTGTTATTACCTTTATGGCATCCTTGCCCCCACGAGGATGAGTCTGCACCAAACTTCTAGGTGCAGAACAACTACTAAGCAGCTGAGCTACAGCCATGACTTTTCTATAGCAGGCTGCTGGTAGGTTATTTTATCAGTTAAACAAATAGCATGTATTGAAGACTTACCACTGCTAGAAATCGTGATTACAAATCAGAATTAAGTCAAAATCTCAGCATAGAGACTGAAGTGAAGGGCTTACGTTTTGCACTGCACAGATCTAGTGCACATAGAAAACTACAAGTTCTAGGAGGATTCAGATTTGGTCAAAAAAGAGCTGGGGTCTGCTCTTTGTAACTGTTCATATAAATGATTAATTTAGCAGGAAACAACAGTTTATTTTTCCCTTAGCTGGCCAAAAAGACATTATTGGTTCCTGTGCCCTGTGACTGTCGTGCTTCTAACCTGCCACAGGTAGTCTGGTATCTGTGATGAAAACCTTACAGTAAACATGGATATTAACTGAACTGTTTCACAACTCTAGTCCATTTTGTTTGTAGTCATACTGAACAGACAGCTTAATACAACGCTCATGCAGATTTGTCGTGGAGTAAATCCAGACAACAATTTGTCTACCCTTATTAACAGTTTATAGGGAAAAAATCACTCTAGTCACATACAGTATGATTATGAACCACTCATTATAATGAAGCTGCACTGAGGTGTTAACTTATTTTAAACTGTATTACTGTTGAAATGTTGCATCCCTCTTTGTAGTACACTTGTATTTCAGTAAGAGTTGTTATACTTCTCCCCCATGGTTAAACCGCCACTTTGCGCTTATCCTTGCCTCCTGAATTATAGTTGGTCCTTCATTCCAAGCACTTTATGCTATCTGTAATGGGATCTATTTTTGCACTGGAATATCTATTAACTTTGCAAAAATCTAGTGAGATTTCACAACTGAAATTTCTGAGTTAAATCCTTAAATGGACATTTTCATTAAAAGCGAAAAAAAAAAGTATATATATTTGTATTTGCTAATAACTGTTATGTGAAGTATTAAAAGGCACTCTAATTGCCTTGTATTAAGTAAAAAAAAATAAAGCTGTTCTGGCACCTTTGGTCTGTAAAGTGTCATTTATGCATATACTGTTGAAAAGTGCTACTTAGAAGCTCATTGTGCCCTGTTTTGGTCTGGTTTTACTTTCATGCATAATTGATGAGCAAGTTCAAGTATGAGGCACCTGCTATTTTCAGGTAAGTAAGTGAGGTGGTCCAAGATCTGAAAAACAAGAGCTACTTTAAGCTTCTAAAATTATTAAGTAAAAAGGTTTCCAACAAATCCTGAAAAAAAAAAGTAATTGGTGTAACTGTCAAATCCAGCTACAGAGCTTCTAAGAACCACAGACCCATCTGGATGTCCAAATCATCTGTCAGGCACCCACCCCAGAATATTTCCATCACAGTGGTGCAGCAAGTTGCAACTATATTGATAAGTGCTCCTTCTCTTTTCTATTCTATACCTGTTTTCACTGACAAAGCAAAATGTTGTGTTTGTGTATAAAGGCTCTGAAATACCTTAGCTAACATCAAATTAAAGGACAATCCCTCAAGTTAATAATGTATTGATTTTGAACAGCAATTTAGAAATGCAAGCAGAACAATGATCCGATTGCTGAAAGGAAGAGTGATTTAAAAATGTTGGCTTTTACTGCCTCTTCTCCCACTATCAAAGTTCCAGAATCCAACGAATTCATTGAGTTAGACGCTTCACAAAAATTCTTCTCAAGAAGCCAATTAAAATGACCTGTTTCTTCTGCCTTAATACAGTGTTCAGCCTGCAATTTGGGTAGTGTGCTTTATTTTTTTTGTGCCACAAAAAATAAAAACTTTGGAATAAAGTACATCTCCAACATTCTGAGTATTCATCACTTTAAGTGTTTGTGATAGAATAGTTTTATTACAAAATTTTAGTCTTTTTGTAATACTTTGCTGTTTTCCATGTCAGTTAATAAATATAAGTAATTAGTTGCATTTGTGTGCAAAAAGTCTTATTACTTCCTTGTACCGTTTTTGTTCAAGAAAAATGAACAGCCCCCTTTTAACTGCTACAAGATCACATTCTAAATCAATGTGCTAGTGATGGTTTATCAGTCATTTATACCTTTAAAAGTTTATTTGTAAAATATAACTCAGGGGTCTCTGAACTAGTCCGTTGTCCACCCTGAGAACGCTAGAGGTCCCTCTGTCACGGGGAGACAGGATGAAGACTGGAGTAAAATCTGTGACCTGTTAACACTCCATTACACAGCAGCTGGATCCCATCCACTCAGCTTGGACACCAGCACAACTACCTGCAGCCGTTTTTCTTTTTTTTTTTTTTTTTCCTAGTGCTTTCCATGAGACCTTAATGCACTTGACAGAAGCAATAATCATCATTAGGCAGATTGCACAAAGATACTTTGGTAAAGTGAAATCAGTTGCTTATCGCAGGTCAGTGAATAAACTGTGGAAAGGCCTCCTGCGTGCACTGCCAATTACCGACCTTCAGATTTCAGCAGAGGGTGCTTTTCACTGTACACAAAATCTAAGTGACACCTCACCCCGCATGCTCTCTGCCCTGCTGCTGCTCTAGCAAATCACAAAGCAGCTTAGTGACTCCAGAGCAGCTATTACCAGGCCTGTTGATGACCAAAATGCAAAACCTGCAGAAGGCTGTACTTGGGAGAATGGGGTTTATCACAGGTCAAACCCATAATGAGCTGGAGATGCAAACACTAAAATTTCATTCTTTATGCAAATTTATTTGGCTTTTAACAATCTGGCAGACAGTATTTCAAAGAACGTAAGCATGTATGGATGCGCTGAATTTGAGATACAAGATTGTAAATTTTAGCACCCTAAATAAGCATTAAAATACTTCCTCAAAGCGAGCTTACAGAATACAAAATGAAAGGACTGAAGTCAGGGCAGACTCCATCAGAACGCCACCTAACCAGCTTCACTGTAGCACCTCCATGGCACAATTGTAGCCACACTGAAATTTTACATTACAAAGAATTAATATAAAGCATCCCAATGAGATGTCTGATGAAACATAACCGTGTTACAAGGATATAGGGGCATTCATTCTTAAGACAATATGTAATACCCATGATGCAATGATTAGAAGAGTCGCCAATGTGCATTATGAAAATGATACCACCCTGAATTGCAGCCTTGGAAAACAACGCTTTACTTACTGGGGCCTATTAGTAAACACAGAAAAGTTTTAAGAAGTGAGATGTTAAAATAAAAGATCTGCAAAGCTAATTTTCATGTTCTATTTCTGGAGATGTAGAAACATCACCATAAACTATCATGTGCAGGATTTTACTAATTTTCTTTGGTGTATCAGCATTTTTCATCCATTCACTGTAAACTGAAGAACAAACCACACAGTTCATGAGGGTATGACGAGCCATGCGACGGTACTTGCTGACGGTGCTTCCACCTTGTCTTTTCTGCCATCAGTCACATCGTTTAGGGGAAGCTTACTTCAGGGGTGAGCATGCCAGAGGAATCATCAGCATGTTGTGCTGGGACTCCAAGAACCTGACGCTGTCCCGTACTGCAATGAAACGCGCATTTAATTAAGAAAGAAATCCAATGAGGAGTAATACTTTTCTCAGCATGCATACAAGTAACAGCAGTGAGAGCCAACATCTCTTACCAGCTGCTACCACTCTGGCATCTTCATGGGCGCTGTGCCTTCCTGCTGCCCGGTGATCTGGGCTCTCATTCCACCAGATCACATGGACTGAAAAGTTCAAATAAAGGCAGCTAAATATTGTTACTGTTGTAATACAATATGCATGCCCTAGTTTTCCACCCTCTCATGTTGGATGCCTTGCATCTAGCAAGGCGAGTATGTGGAGAGACAATCGGTTGCTCAGCCTTTAAAAGGTTTGACTCTTGAACATCAGATCTGAGAACCTTTTAAAAGAGCACCACCTGGCTTAAGCATATAACCCAATACACAAAGGTGGGTTCAAGGACTGTTTACAGGACTTCTGTGATCCATACCAACATTTTTTTTTTAATCGAGCCATCCAATCGTGAGCCAGGACAAGGGTTTCTCCCACTTTTCCCACCCCTTCTCCCCCAGTCACCATTCCCAAATCTTTATCAGAAAGTGAGTAGTACTTGTACCTGTGTTAAGTAACCCATACTCTGTGTGGAAAACACCAATCAGCTTAGTGTAGCCTGTATTGATGTGAGCATTGATTGCAGCCTGGAATGATTCACCCCACAGAGCTGGCCCACCAGGTTTCATCTGGAAAGTAACCCACTCGTATACACCTGGAGGAAAAGACAAAGACGACCTCGAGGAAGGAAATAAAACGTAATTTGCTGTTTCTTAGTCACAGCCACAATGTAGTCATTGTGAAAGCAGTACTGCAATTCCCTGCCATTTGGGGTGGGCAGCCCACAAAACTGCCCCCTTCCTCCCAGCCCACACATCATCTCACAGCTTCCAGAGGAGCACAGGGAGGTGGCTCTTCAGCTGGAACTGTTTGAAGTCTACATAAAAGCGCTGGGACCCAGAGGTACAGAAGGATTCCCACAAAGCCCAGCTTAAAGGGAAACGGTCGCATGAACATTCACAGCAGTTCAGTGTACTTTGCAGAAATCACAAATACTTATACTTGGTAAGTTTGCGATGGCTGATTGAACTATGCAAGTTGGCCTCTTCTAAGACTAGTGATGTTTTCTGGAGCTGGTTTATGACATTACAAACCCCTTTGAATCTTGGCAGCTGGTCGCATCAGGATTCGAAGTCATGAACAACAGACCACGACTAGATTACCGTCTCTGCTCTCCCAAACAATCTGCCTTGCTTGCAGACAAACAGCACGATATCCCAAAAAACTCTAGTCCTGCTAAAAGACATGTTACCTGCCTCCTTTCCATTCACATAGTTACTCTAAATCACACTTGCTAACACTGTAATAGAAATCTGGACAACTGTCATATGGCAATGTACTGTCTGGTATTGTTCTCCAAATACAGGCTGGAGATTTAAAAAGTACAAACATTAAAATGGGAATTGAGTGTTAGAATTGCCAGGTATCCAATTTTAACAGAAAACTGGACTGCTTTTAAATTCAATTGTAACACAGCATAAAATTCACCATCTCTCAGAAATAAGCAACAAAGGTTACTGTATGCATACACATTCTGAGGGGTAAAGCAGGGCCTATTTGACATCACTCCACTGACAGACTAACGTCTGTGAATTTTCTTCAGTAAGCGTATAGTCACATTCATGACAGAAAGAAAGAAAATATACAGAGACAGGACACCTAAACCTCATCTATGATCTACAAAGTATGCTTGACTTATATGTACCTTTAAAAGGTAGGTTTGGGGGTCTCTGTTGTTTTAAAAACAATTATGCAAAAGAAGCAGTAATATAAAAATTGATAAAGGAGAAAAATTCCCGTGAAACAGAACAATCTTTTTTTTTTAAATGTTTCCAGGAAACATCCCCTCACTGACGGATGGACAAAGCAAGCCCAGGATGACTGCTCAGAACATCAGTGTGGAGTTGTCATCCCGCATGTTTGTTTATGTGACTCACACAACTTTTTACAGCCTTACAGCTGGAGCTGTAGCTTTTGACATAAGTACAAAGCCATTCTTAAAAACTTTCTACCTCATCTGTACTATGTCGCCTCTTTCACGAGTGTACATACATGCACTTGTTACATAAAGGGATATAAAATCATGTAATACCTGGTTTAAACTTTAAGGCATTTTTTGTTAGTTGGTCAGTCGGCATCTGTAACTTTAATCAGTAAAAAAGAAGGTAAGCTCACCCCCTTCTTTTGAAGGTTTCCCAAGCTGACACCAGGGTACCAGATAAGCAACTTCATTGTGCTGTTTCTCTATACAGGTAAGGGCTGGAGAGATGAATTTTCCCTGCCAGTCCTTGTCATTGGCTAGCGCCTTCCGGACTGCTGTTCTGTGGGCAAAATTATCTGTAAGAAAGCGGAAGAAAATATGAAAAAACGTACTTACTGCTACATCAGCCAGTATAAGAAAGATGCAGCATGACAGACTGGAAAGAACCTTGAGGAGTATCAGTATTTTGGTACTGAGAGAAAAAACGTAACAGTTTTCCTTAATTACTTAACAACATTTAAGAAGGGGGCTGATGAGACAAGGAGAAAGGATGTTGAACCGTACACATATAAACATAATTATGAAATAAAAATAATTTTATTTTTCCTTAGTTTTCCATTTAAAAAGTTTCTCAGAAACTATTCAGAATTTTTTTTAGAAAAAGGAACAACAGAATATGGCAGAAAATTCTAAGAAGCAGGACATTTCTTAACCACAGATGCATGTGGCAGACAGCACTGACTCCAGCAATGTAAAAAGCTGATTACAGCACCAGCAGCCTGTTGCAACCATCGCTGCAGCAACAGAGCACTTCACGCACGTGGGATGACAGAGCTGGTGGAGCAGCTTTCCAGCTCAGCACAGCGTAGCTTCAGGAACCTAACCACATAAACTGTGTGCTCTGTTTTAGGGGAGTGACTGAGCTAAACTTGAACTATGCTCATCTAAAATTTGGGAACAATTATACGTGCGTGATTCTGTATAAACACATACAGATGTTTGCATATGTATTGTCTGCAGTTATCTGCATTATCCTGTTGAGGAGGTCTCAGTCTTTTTTCCATCCATTTTGAGATTGTGAAGACATCTGTGGTTCACGAGCTGGCCCTAAGCAAGACACCTACCACAGACAAAAGCTGCAGTTCATCTCATACACCTGCGAGGCACAAAGACCACCCTGTAGGAACAGCTGTAATTCTTTCATCCCAACACGTCAAAATTGTCCTACAGTGTTTTGTTTTTTTTCAGTAATCAGTATGGTAACATCTTTTTTTTTCTGATGCTTGGTTACCTATCGTAAGGGCAACAAACAAAAGCCACGTAAGCAGTCCCCTCGCTGGCACACGGAGCACGCAGAGGGATGCCGAGCGTACCATACTTCCACACATGGACAGCCTTATTCATCGCTCCCAGCTCCACAGTCCAGAGTCCCACCAGCTCTGAGTGAGCTGTGCGAAGGTGGAAGTACTTATTGACCAGTTCCACAAACTCCTTCATCCTTGATGGCTTAATATCGTATGTGCGAATTTCATAGAAAATGCCATTATTTTGTCTGGGGCCTGTAGCAAGGGACGCGAGTACCTAAGAGAAAATGTTAAGAAAAGTAACAAACTAATTCTCAAGCCAGAAAACCATCTTCTGTCTCATTTCTAGACATTCTGTTTTACAGTGAGGCACAGGTGTTTTGTTGTTGTTGTTGTTTTGTTTTTACTGGGGACTGGGAGAGGGAATGCTTCATGACCTCCACTGCAAGAGTACCTTGTGACTTCTTCCTTTGGAAATACTTCCCATGTGCACTATTTGCTGGAATTCCTTTTGGCAGTGCAACAGACTGTCACGCTTCCTTTGTCAAAATGAACTGTTTAATTATTACCCATTAAAAAAGAAGGGGTTTCCTTTCCTCAACAGGGTCTCACGGGGGTCTTCCGAGAACCACTGGCACCAGGTATGCCTGCATGACCCAGTCCTCTGCGATGGAAAAGATGCCACGGCATGTGAGCCAAGGGTCAGCTCGACAGAAATGGGAGCAGGGGAAGTGCTGCCTGCCAGGTTACTCATTCATTACCCTCTGCAGGGCGTGCTCTTGCCTTGGCTGCTTGTGAACACAAAAGCGAACGAGACATCTTGATGATTACCCCCTGCAATACACTTCTTAATATGCTTTCAATACGTAAATTTAGAGTTTATGATTCTAAAAAGAAAGAAAAAAAATAAAAAAGGTGGCTAACTCTTCATATCACTTAACAGTTTAATGCAGAGTACTGACTAAACCAGAAACCATTACTAATTTTGCTGAGGAAACTTACAGTGTGCAACTGCATAAAATAATAATAATTAAAAAAAGCTACTACTAATTTACAATTCTGCATTAAAACACTGCTTCTCCTGGCACTGTTTAGCCCAATACTTCCCCAGATTACATTACATTTTTACCAAGGGAACTAAGGGAACACGACCAACTATTGCAATATGCTTCCTAATTACAGCCTTAAATCGGTATTGACAACTTATAGATTGCTGGCATAAGAAACGGGAAGAAGCAAACGCTTGGGGAGAGATTGCTTCCTTCTTGCAAGACGCTGTTAAACCCTGCCTCCTTGCCTTTTGCTGGCAGCCTCCCAAGTGCTGCTGGAGAACAGTTTTCCCATCCACGCCACATAAATATTCCCCGGCCCCGCAACAGGCTCGCTTTTTCGGCTGACTGAATAGCCAGGAACGGGGCTCTCGCCCCCCCACCTAGGAAAACCACGGCCAAAACAGCGCCCCGGCCTCCCCTTCCCTTCCCTGCCCTTCTCTGCCCCGTCCCGGCCCTCACCTGCGGGCGGCCCCGCGCCCCGCACAGGCGGGCGGCGGCGGCGAGGGGTCGGCGGAGCAGCCCCGCGGGCAGCATGGCGGGCGGCGGGGCGGCGGCGGCGGGCGGGACGTTGGGCGGCCCCTGGGCCGGAGCGGGGCGGCCGTTGAGCGGGGGTGGGACCATAGAGACAATCGGAGAGTCACAGAATCATAAAGGTTGGAAGAGACCTCCCAGATCTTCTGCTCCATCCCTTCACCACCACCGTCACCCACTAAACCCTGTCCCTAAGCACCACGTCCAGCCTTTCCTTGAACACCCCCAGGGACGGTGACGCCACCACCTCCCCGGGCAACCCGTCCCAGCGCCTGACTGCTCTTTCTGAGAAGAAATGTCTCCTCATTTCCAACCTGAACCTCCCCTGGCGCAACTTGAGGCCATTCCCTCCAGTCCTATCACTGGTTATCTGTGAGAAGAGGCCGACCCCCAGCTCCCCATGCCTTCCTTTCAGGTAGCTGTAGAGAGCAATGAGGTCTCCCCTGAGCCTCCTCTTCTCCAGACTAAACACCCCCAGTTCCCTCAGCCGCCCCTCACAGGACTTGCGCTCCAGACCCTTCACCAGCTTCGTAGCCCTGCTCTGGACATGCTCAAGGGCCTCAATGTCCTTCTTGTAGTGAGGGGCCCAAAACTGAACACAGTACTCGAGGTGCAGACTCACCAGAGCAGAGTACAGGGGGACGATCACCTCCCTGGTCCTGCTGGCTGCACTATTTCTGATACAAGCTAAGTTGCCATTGGCCTTCTTGGCCACCTGGGCACAGTGCCAGCTCGTGTTCAGGTGAGCATCAATCAGCACCCCCAGATCATTTTCCTCTGCACAGCTTTCCAGCCACTCTGCCCCAAGCCTGTAGCGTTGCATGGGGTTGTTGTGATCAAAGTGCAGGACCCGGCACTTAGCCATGGTGAAACTCATCCTATTGGCCTCAGCCCATCGACCCAACCTGTCCAGGTCCCTCTGCAAGGCCTTCCTACCCTCCAGCAGATGACTGACTTGGTCTGCCTCTGTAGGGTTAAACGCTGGCCCAAAGGGGGTGTCAGTGCAGCTGATAATAAATATAAATTATAAATAATAAATAAAGATACCTCCCACTTCGTAGTGAAGGGTGGCCTGTGGAAGCCAATAATAATAGCAATGACAACAACATCAACAACAATAACATCAACAACAATAATAATAGTAGCAATAATAATAACAATATAAACTAACGTAACAAGGCAATACCTTCTCAGGATTCGTCTTAACAGAATTACAACATTCCTTCTGCCATCCCCCCCTCTCAGGTAACTGACTTTGTTAGCCTCTGCACGGAATTAAGGTGAAGAGGGAAATGATGGCTTTGTGCCTAGTTTTTGCTACTCTCTGTGGAGCTTTCATGATTTTTCTCTTGATTACAGACAATTTTTGTTAACAACAACCCCAGGAAAAAAAGATGGTCTAAATTAAAATGAGAAAGGAAAAAGTTGTTTCAGCAGGCACATTAAGAGAGTGGTGTGGGAAGAATGAAGAATCTGCAGTGTGTTTATACATTGTAAGTACACGTGCAAGTGTTACCCATGGTTACATTTTTTATGTTAAAAGCACTGAGCTTGATACACAATAAAGCATTTTTGCAGCATGGCATGAATCATTGTGATAGTTTCTATAGCAGAAGCACATATGAAGTGTGATTGCTGATGCAGTAATTGCCTGTTTCAGATTTTCTTTTCCACTTACAAACAAATTGTATTTCAGCTGAGGGCAGGGAATGAGTGGCAAATTCCAAAATATTTAAGGTCTTCCTTTGTTTTTCTTACTATATGGATGCATAAATGTTGTTCATAGCCATGTTGTGCTGGGAGATTCCTTTACATTTGTAAAAGTTTTATCATTTCAACTTTGCCTGTGTTTGCTTCTTTGTCAGGAATGAAACCAGGATTTGAATCGAGTAGTCATAAAAAGCAGGTTTTGTTCTTGTTAACCTGAACAGTCAAACAGACGCTTTGATTTTAAACCTATTTGGTGTAGTCAGGGAATAGAATGTGATTTTTGTATTTGAGCAAAACAGTTCAATGTAGTGCAGAGGGAAAATGTACAACAAACACCAGTGGAACTCATTGTAGGCCCAAAATGATTCCCTGAGACTATTTGACAAATGATTTTATACAGACATAACTTTGAGAAAACTGCTTATGAGTTCAGCTAATGAAGTGGCTAAGAAAAGCTTGTTAAGAAAGAAGTTCTTTCAGCTCTACATTTTTGCCTCAAACATGAGTTTGCCACATTCCCTGATATTTTCTCATTTATGTTCTTCTAGAAGTCCAGGGGAATATTCTTTCAAAACAGACGACGCAGAGCCACAGTGGCAGAGTGAGAGGACTGTATATCCAACTCGTTTGCTACTTATGGGGCTGTTTACCATTCCACAAAGTGGTGAATAGGAGCTGTGTTTTGCAGACATAACGCAGCTCACAGATAGTATTGGACATATGGGAATGACAGTGTTGATCTTGTGAAAGAAATAGTGCTGCATAATCCCTGTTCAGAATGTTTTATTTTGGTAGAGTTGATGAATCAAATACTGTTTTCTATTCATGCCGCTGTGACTGCCAGTGATCCCCAGGCAGAAATGGTTTATTAAAATATTTGTTACCAGTGGAAGCCAAAGCTCCATGGAGGAAAAACGCAAGAAAGTGATTTGTTGCTATACTGCATTTATGTGTTGTATTCCCTCCATGCAACATTTTAATCGATTATCATTTTCCCATGGCACAGGGAAACATTTTTAGTCTGATCTGTATGTAAATGACCTGTGAGTGTGGGCAAGCACTGGGTAATATCTTTTATCTTTCTCATACTCTAATTGGAGGTGGTGATAATAGACAAAGGTAACCATCTGTACCAAAGGCTTTAACACTTGCAGGAGCAGCTTTAACTTCATTTGTGATGTTTGCTTAAACAAATGCAGAGAAAGCAAATCAGTGCTAAGCTCTTCTGGAAACTGAGAAAGCACGATACCTGTCCTTATTACACTAGGCAGGATGTTCCAATTTGTGAATCACAGCTTTCGTCTTCCTTTTGTGTAAAGGATAAAACAAGGAGCTTTCCTTCTCTTTCTCCATGAAACCTTCTGCTTAAGTCCTTTCCACAGAAAGGCTGTTTCCAAGTGCTCAGGCAGTAGGTCTTCTTGTGGCTCCTTTACAACTGCAGCTGGTTACACAGTTCCATGCCATTGGTAGAACTTGAGAAGGGTGTGCAATGTGCTTATTTAGCCTGAGTGTAACACACAGGCTTTCCCTGTTACATTTTTACAAATCTCTCCTTCTACGTGCTGCCCATGGTCTGGGTGGTTCTGATCCTGGATGAGCAAGCAGTGAACGATTTCCTGGTTTGTGCACAAGACAGCATTCCTGAATATAATGTAGCCTCTTGGTGTCTTACCAGTAGGCCAGAACATGTAAATAGTTTCTCATTTCCATCTTCTCAGCTGTTCCATATGAAAATCTGAGTAACAGCTTACCAAACTCAGTATTTTCCTCCGTGGTTTTCCCAGCCGCTTTGCAATCCTCATCCTATCAAAACAATCTACATCATATATAATTAATTGCTGTGTGGCAACAATGAGAATACCTACCCAAACCAGTGCCATCCCTGTCTTACCACTGGTGAGAGTCACTGTGCTGCTCCTTGTGGCCAGGGCCTGAGGACATGCTCAAAACAGAGTCATCTTCAGGTTTCTGGTCAGTGATGTCATGTTTTCCCTTTGCTGGAGAAGGCAACACGGTGCTTTATCTCTCTGGGAAGCAGGTCCCTGCTGTCCACACTCTGCATTTGTCCATTCCACACCCTGAATATGGGCTGACATTTGACACAGCCCCTGACCACGGTCTTGGCTTCTTAGATCTTTGGGAAGAAGATAGCGGGCAGAGCAGGGCTGCACAGCTGTCTCGAAAGGAATTAGAGAGCTGCTTTATGCTGCTAGATTTTTATAAACATTTGGGCCTTATGTTGGATGTCACAGTGCCTTTTGTCGTTGTTTGTATCAGCACCAGGAGGAGACAAATTTTACTGTATCAGATGTTCTCCACTCATCTTGCAAGTACCTATAGCACAAACTATGGAATGGGCCACTCTGTTTCTTCGAATTAAGTACAGAAGAAAACACTCAGATATGTTCCCAGTTCTTTTATAGAAGGCATGCTTCTTAAAAGCTTGATTAAATGATTTTTCCTTTCTTTTTTCTTTTTTTAATGCCTGGGAAATCCATAATGATTCTAGAAGAAGGGACATGTTAAAGATAACACACATATTGAAATCCTCTAATCACTTCAATTTTTTTGTATAGTAAAATAGTTTTATTCCAGACCTCTGATTTAAAAAAAAAAAAAAAAAAAAAAAAAAAAAGTCTTCCCTGTCAATAGCTCGTAAGTATTAAGTTCAAGGACTTTATTAATGTGTTGTGCTTATTACTTGACCACTGTAACTGCAGTTGTTCACCTCAGAATATCTCCTTGCATTTTATGAGTGATATTTTTAAAATCTGAGAATTAAATACTCCTTTTAGTTAATCCCTTTTCAGTTGATTAGGCAAAAACCAATGCTGTGCCTGCACATGTTCACAGATGGGGTGACATACGGTGGCTTCTGCCACTGTGGGTATTTCAAGCATAATGCAGCTGAGAACTGTAAGGTCTGTGCCGGAAAGGAGTTGACATGAGTATGCAGATGAAGGTTTACATGGGGAATACCCAGCTGGGTTGACTTTTTACTTCACAGGTATTAGCTCAATTAACATTTTCCCCAGTAAAATTAAAGCCTACAAAAGATGCAAATGAAATACCCAGTTTCGCTTTCCTAAGCTACACTTCTCCATTGCCTTCTGTTATTTGCTGCATACAATAAGCTTGTTTCTGGAGGTGCAAAATGATTTTTTTCTCTAGGATTTGGCCAAACACGGGTTGCACGTGTGATCTAAAGTCATGTTTGCTTGCCAAGAAAAACAAGCTGGACACTTTTAACCTGAAGAAATCGAGGATTCTTTCAGCTGAGGGTGAAACAACATTGTGCCTCCTAACCTGAGTCCTGACAGCAGGCCTTATGTGATGGAGGAGACAAACAAAAGCACTCATTCCATCGGATTTGGTAAAGGAAGATAAATTCCAACACAAGAAGGCTTGCTGTGGAAAGCACCTTTCAGGTATTCTTGCAATCCCATACCTGGCCCAGATGCGGAGAACAGGCATGGTCCTAGGCAGGCCTAAGAGGGTGTGGGAGGCGAATATGGCCAGTTTTCCTTGCTTGGATGATTTCTTTCAGCCTCTCCCAACAAGGATCCAAGATGAATGCAAGCAGGCTGCTCTCAGACGAGTGCATCCCCTCAGTCTTGCTGCTGTCTGTGCTGCTGAGGCACCTTGGCTCAGCAGCTGGCCACTTCTCCTCACGTTGCCCAGCACAGCCTGGCCCCAGCAGACACCAGTGCAGCACCAGAGGGTTGCTGATTTACCGCGGGCCTGGTTAACCTGGGTGGAGAACCATCCACGGTGACACACAGCAAACACGCAGTTTCTAGGTATTTTGTTCTTTATCTCAGTCTCTCTCTAACACCAGTAATAGTACTTAATGGCATTCCCCACACAGCCTGCAGCACAAGTCCCAGTCAATGAAAGGAACTCTGTGATGCCTGTGTTTGGCCACCTTGGGGTTAGAGGCAGCCAGTCATTTTATTGTGAGCAAGCTCTTCTGCTCTAATTCATCTCCTGAGTTTGGGAGTGAGGCCTGGAGAGTCTTTGTACAAAAAAGCCCAAAATAATGGGTTATATTTTTGAGCAAGGCTAAATTATCAACTCCAATAATTCACCTTTCTCTTCTATTTTTTGATGCCTTGCATAGATAAAGATCTCTTTCCAGTAGAAACACAGTCTTGTCACCCATGCCTAGAAAAGCTGTCTCCCTCTTCCAGCCTGCAGTAAATAGCCTCTTTTGTACCTTCCTTTCCCTGTAGTTAGATTGAAATGTGTACTGATAATAGGCTTCTCTTCCTGCCTTAGTTGTTCTTCCCTGACACCCTAGAAAACTGCTTTTCTTGGTACCACTCGATGAGAAGTTCCCCTGAATTTTTTTGCCAAAATTCAGGAGGTGCTGTTACTGTTTATGGTAATGAGCTGCAGGTCTGTTAATCACACAAGGGAAATTTGCAGCTGTTGCAGAACTCGTCAGCTACCTCTGCATCTGGCCAGCATGGTCTGTTCACCACATCTCTCCTTCCCACCTGTATCTTGGTGTAATGAGAGCACAGCTGAAGGCTGGACTACCTCATCTAACTGAGAGAGACCTGTGGTGAGCACAGGTTGAACATGCTGAGCAGGATATAACTTGGCTAAATAAACTGATAGGCTAAGGAGATGGAAACTGGGAGCAGAACAGACAAGTTCTGCCACCAGGCTCCTCAAAGCAATCCCTAAAGTGGTATTAGGCAGCAAGAGCTGTGAGATACCTCAGCACTCCTGGTACCATGCAGAAGTGAACAGAGCACCCAAACAAACTGCAGGTAGGCAGGTACAAACTGAATGGGCATGCAATGTGAAAAACAGTTGCAGGTGGGCTTGGATCACCTGAACACTGTGACATACATCAGTGCCCACTTCCTTAAAAAAAAGAAAAATAAAAAAATACAGACTTCTTTTTACCTGCTTACATCAAGCCATGTGGAACAAATTCTTTCAATAAACAGTAAAAACAAGAAACACCCATGTGTTCTAATATGCCATTGCCAATATTTCAGAAGATGATTGTTATTGCAGATAGATCTCTTGATCTCTCTTACATTTTAGTCTATTAAAAACAGAACAAACCAAATATTTTTTGTTTTGTTTTGTTTTGTTTTGTTAGGAAGTCAATACAATTGCACAAGAAGCTTTGATAAAGAATCTGTTGACCAATACAGCTAAAGGAAAATGATTGTATGTGAAGTTCCAATCTGGAGGGAAAGTCTTGAATGGCAGTAAACATTTGAGTGATTCCAGGTAGATATCTACTGCAGTGATGAAATAAAATAAAATAAAATAAAATAAAATAAAATAAAATAAAATAAAATAAAGAACAGCCTGAACTAGAAAGCATTCTGATACTCATAAGCACCTTATGTTATAAGCACCTTAGGGTGCAGGAATATACCCATTTTAGAGAATCCTCCCAGCAGAATCGGCTTTCTACTAGGAAACCCATGAGTCATAGCAATGATAGGCAAATTAGTTTAGTCATTCATGTGAAGGGCTTCAAATATCAATACTTACCAATAGGATCCTGGTATTCTGAGGTCCTGCACGTCACTGTGTTTACTTGGAAGCTATTGATATCCCAGCAGTTTGATGTAGTCAGTCTTGAAGAACTATCTTTTTTAGACACCTGTAGTATTTCAGAACAAAATTTTTAAAATAACTTGTAAGAGAGAACACACATGGAAGTCTGTCATAACAATCATCTCTTCCACCACACTTTACAACATCTGCACAGCCTCCAACTTTATATTACCTTGGTCATGATATGCTAAGTTAAGCAAATTGTTATTTCTAGACCTGTCTGTCAAGTGAAGGAGTTGTGAACTGGGATCCAATTTGTCTAGGACCAGACAGACTGGCAAAAGCAGAACTTGGCTTTGAAACCAGGTATTTCTAGCTCCGGGTCCCCAGAATGTGTGGTCTGTAAGCATGGAACATTTTCCTCATACTTGGTGACAGGCAGCTCCAGTAATCACTGTTCACCTCTAATGAGAACGTAGACTTCTGCATTTTTGCTTTATCCAGCAGGCAGGTCTGTCTCAACACAGGCAGCAGGATGTACAGGAAAGGCTGAACAAAAAACAATGTTGTTTTAATTTAGAGAAGATAGTACTGATGGTTATGTGATCCCTATTCAGGTAATTACAAGAGTGCTTCAGGACAGAAAGGCGTAATCTGTTCTCTTTGTCCATGGCGGATAAAATAAAAGCCACAGGCTGAAATTACAGGAAGGGAAATTTTGATTAGATGTTTTCCACTTGTTAAGATAGTGAAACATTTGAAAAGATTGCTGGGAAAAAGTAAGATATCCAGGCCTGGAATTACTAGGAATGGTTGAAATGGTGATCATGCATTTACATAGCAAGTATGAGCTAGATTACCTTTTTTAAACTGGACTGTGGACACAAGAGTAGTAGTCCACGAGGCATGCAGGGTCCATTCTTCCCGGGCAGTGGAAAGACAATCTAAGAAACTCTGCGGCCAGCAGGGAAGTGGTAGATCTCTTTTCTCTGCTCTGATGAATTACTCCAAATGTTGGGGCAATAACAGTAAATACAGCATTCTGTAAAATGGTAACACTTTGACCAAGTGCTGAGTAATGTATTTACTCGTGGCCAACCCTCTAAGCACCATCAAGACTTTGGGGCAGCAACCTGGGTATTTACTAAAAAGTTGCACTTTGGTAACCAGGGAAGGTAGCCAGGTAGCCACTTCTTTTTCTTAGAAGTCCTCTAGTTAGAGCCAGTAGCATTTCAACGGGACCTGCTGTGTTGCTGATGTTGCATCACCAATAATTACCTGTGACAGCGGTGCACGCAAATCATGAGGAACTTCAACCAACAGTAATAACGAGTGTGACATGTGAAGTCCCATTCCCATGGACTCGCTCTTATAGCCCTACTTCATGCAATTCTATCAGTGTTTCCCATCTTCCATTTGTGTCTTCATGGTCACCTATAGCAGGCAAGAAAATTGCCTAAATGTGTATACCACCAGCCAATGCTGACTGCTGCCAGAAGGGATGTGCTTCTCTGTGTCTTTTCTGCAGAACAAGCATTGATCAAGTGCTGATTTCCATTAACCTAACTTTCCCCGAGACCTCTGTCCTACTTCTGTTTGGAATTAGCTAACTGGTTCAAAAGATACTACAGGAGGCGGGGCAGATGAACAAACAGATAACAGGTAGCGTAACCCCGTAAGCTCTGTTTTCTTAGAAAACTGGGCTAAAAAGAGCACTGTTTAATCAGGCTGCAGCTGCCTGTGAGTTGGTCAAGTCTGGCACTCAAGAGAAAGTCTTCACCTCAAAAACCAAGGGACCAAATCCAGCACACTCCCCAGGGACACACAGTGAATATGAAACTCTGTGCCAGGCTGGTCTGGTTCAATCCTCTCTGGTCCTATGTTCGGTGCTGCTACGGCAGCAGCAGTCTGTGAGCACAGGAGCTGAAAACAGCCTTGTGGCTGAAAGACAGGACTGATTTCAGAAGGACTGGGTTTGGTTCCTGCCTGTGACAGCGCCTTCTTTTGGGAGTAGGAGTAGGAGAATTTAAGGCAATGGGTTGAAGGATATGGCAAGGGGAGAACAGGAGAATCACAGTAAAAAGTGCTGCCTTCCAGGACAGCTAATGTCTCCTTTTTGTATGATTCATAGCAAAACAACAGCTCTTGAAAATGTCATTCCCATCTAATTATGACCTTTTTGGCTAAGAAGCAATGGTTAGAAGGCATTCTTTACTTTTTTTTTCTTTTTTTTCTTTTTTTTTTCTTTTTTTTCTTTTTTTTCTTTTTTTTTTCTTTTTTTTTTCTTTTTTTTCCCTGTACCACAGGGTAAACTGTAGCTGTATGAACAGTTTTGGGTGGTTGTTAGTATACCTTATTTACTGCAATATGCTTTGATATTTGAAAGCATTCCACTGTGTTCCTCTTCAGGGTGGCTTTCATTCTCCAATCCATCCCAAGAGTGTGAGTTTTCCACATATTTGTTCGGCCAGTCACAGCAAGATTGTTTGAATTACGTGGTCCCAACCCCTGAGAATGATTCCACTCCATGCAGGGAGTTTTTGACCAGTGGATTGTCTTGTCAACTTTACAGAAGGTCTTGGTAGCTACAGATGCATTAGTCATAAGCAACAGGTCGCGTGGTATGTATATTGCCATATCACCATCACCCACACCTTTTACAGGGTCTGATACATAGGAAAACTCATGCTGGCAGTGGCTGTTACGACAGAAGACGTCAGTCGATTCACTTCCACCAATGTCCTCTACCAGACCTCCATGAACACACATTGGCCAAAGGAGACTTTTGGGGTCTATGCCAAGCACTCCCTACTCTTATAAAATATCATTTGGATCCCAGAGAACTTCCATCCTTTATTAAATTCAACCATGTCTTTCTAAATGTAAAAAAGAAAGGATCATTGGGTGTCTCTTTTTGCCAGGTGACCCTACTGCACATAGCACAATTTGTCTTTTTAATGTCTTTGAATGTTTTATATGCAGAAGACATCCTTGGTGAGGAACCTGCAAATCCTCAGGCTGCATCAAGTTCTGCTGTATAGCTTGAGGCCCATAGCTTTTATACAAAGACTGCCTGTTGAATTGTTCATGTTGCATTTCAAAAACAGATTCCCTGCATTTCTTGCAGGTAGAAGGATTCCTGTCATGCCACCATATGATATGGACATTTTGGATCATCATAAGCCTGCAGTATTTGTTTTCATTTGTTTGTTTGAGATCAAAGCTATTAATCAAGCTAGTCCATTATTTAAGCAAGTTATTTTGGCAATAATCACTTTCCCATTATGAGAAGGAGAAGGGTTTTCCATTGTTCTCTTGGCTGTTGCTAACCTCCAATGTAAATATGGCTGAATTTCATAGGTGTGTCTAAAGAACTGCTGCATGAGGAATTCTTCGGAAAAGGTGGAGCTTTTTATTCTACATATAGGAAACCAATCTTTTATTGGTTCCAAGGGGGCTGCTAACTCATCAACAAATACTGACCTACTAAAAGAGGTAAAGATCTCTCATCCAACTCAGCTAATCCCTTCAAACTCAAACCCAAGTTGTGAGTTAGGTTTATTTATTTGGGCTTACTGATTGAAAAGTATTACTTACTCAAGCAGGGAGGGAGTAGAGACAAATCTGAGTGCTGCAGTAGATCATTCTCTTCTTTTTCCAGTTCCAACAGCTCAGACTCAGGCAACACAGGGAAACTGAGGCCTTCCTTGAGGGCTCAGTTGAGCAAGGCGGGCTCCTGAGACAGTTGTGCTGTCTGACAATTTTGTGGGGCAATGGATGTGGTAAATGTGCTGGAGCTCTTGCCTCAGCATTGCGCTTGACCAACGTCTGAAAATGTGCGTATGGATCTGGGATATTTGGGTTCCAGTTTTATAAAGCACTTGTGTGCCTTGGTTAACTTGATGTAGGTAAGTAACTATCTGCAGTGGGACTGAAGCATGTGGTTAGTAGGGACTGACTGAGAGGCACCACGCAGAAAGACATCTGGTTTATTGCTATGCAGAGAGCAGACCTTTCATATTGACTCTAACACTTGCTTGCATCTGTGGTTTGATCATGTCATTCACATCATTTAACTTCTCTACCTCAGTTGTTTCATCTGAGAAGTGAGAATGCTAAGGTTTGCCTTTTTACCAGGTGATGTAGGAGGATTAATTCATGAGTGTGTGCCCTGGACTTCAGAGAAGTCTGCCAGTATGAAAAACTATAATTAACAATTGTTTGTCTTGCACTTGCACAACGGCCTGATCCTGAGCAGTGCTGACTGTTTGTCACTGCTGCCCTAAGCAGTGAAGGTTAATGTGCTCAGCAGGATCAGAAACAGACTAAAAATTTAAATTTAAGGTAGCCAGTAGAAATCTAACATTTGGGAAGAACCCAACATTTTTTGAACCACAGGAGGCTCCAAAGGCCAATGCAGTAACTGATAGCTTTCCCTGACTCCAACAGACTTTCAACCCAAGTTTGTATCTCCTGCAACTGTCTCAGACACTTATCATTTCATCACCATGCATAACTCTTCATTTCTCTTTCTCTCAGAAAACAGGAATCTAATGTGTTCTTCAGGCAAGGAGTCAAGTCCTTCTGAAATCCAAGAAAAGGAGGAAAACAGCATGTTGCTTCTGCACCAGCTATCAAAAATCTAGTATCCTAATTTGAAATACAAATGGAAAAAAGAATTTGAAGGATAGGAACACATGCTTGTGGGAGTGAGTGGCTTTTTCCCTTGTGCTGAATTTGGACTTGGATTTGAACTTGGGATAGTTATGGAGTAGTAAAGTTGGTTTCATGGAGCTGTAAAGACACAGTATGATGTTAAAGGAGAAAAATTCAAACTCTCAGAAATGGAGTAAAGAAGGATTTCTGGATTCAAAGGAGTCAGGAGCAGCACATCAGTTTCATCTGGATCCACATGGAGATGGTGAGTGATATGGAATGGAAAATGACAATGTCCACCAACGCACTCAGTTGTTGAGATAAAACCCACTTTACAGGAGATTGGATCTCTATGCTAGAGTACTGTATAGTCAGTCCATTTCATGCCTTCTGCAGTCCAAGTGAGAATTTCCTGAAAGTAAGGAGACAAAAAGAGGTAGATGCTATATAGCCTGCTAGCCTGGCTTTCAGTATAGCCACCTAGGGTGTGGAGGAAGATGTATGGAAATTGTGAAAACTAATCCTGAGTGCTAGCCCAGGAACAGGCAGGAACTGTTTCATCCAGTTGCAGATGGAAAATAAAGGCTGAGTTACAGGAGGGTGGGGAGGGGGTAGGACTAAAGGTGATGGCAGCTATTCATTTGGGGGGAAAATGTAGAAAGAAAAGCTGAAATGGAAAGTAATGCTTCTTGGGCAGAGCATTCTGTTTGCACAGAGTGGGCCTGGATAGATCTGGCATTTGGCACAGCTTCCAGATGGCAGGCAGGACTAAAAGTGGGGTGGGTGGGAGCTTCCTACAGCTTTTCTGCTGCTTATGCAGAAAGGGATGTTGAATGTCAAGTCTGTGTACCCATCTCACTGACGGAGTGTTGACCCCTGGCCAGGGGCAGGGTGGGAATGAACAACTAGCTAGGGAAAGAGCAATATTAAGCAGGTAAGTGATTGCATGAGAGATAGGGATTGGGAAACTGGAAATGTACGGCAGTAGGGCTGGGACCCTTCCTTGAGGAGGCAGCAGTGGTACAAAGCAAGAGGACAGAGGAGTTGAGAGCTCCTGTGCTGGGGTCTGGGTTTGAGTGCTGTAGAAGGCCAGGGCTGTGAGGAGCAAGAGGTGGCTGGTGTTGTGAGGAAATGGGGAGGTACATGAGAGGGTAGAAATTTAGTGGATACATGCTGAGCTTGACATTTGGGGAGGGAAGAAAGAGCATAGAAGGGTTTGAAAGGAGGTCTCGGGTCTTACTTTGGAGAGGACCAGTAAACACTGTAGGGGATTTGCATGAGAAGAGAGGACAGGGTCTTCCCCTAGTAGCTACTTTTCTACATACAGTTTCAGTGTGTGATTTATGCATATACTCCCATCATCTGATGCAAAGCTATGCCTCGCTTCTTACTACATCCTCCCAGGAATGGACTATTGGCTCTTGTTCCCCTAGGGCTTTTAATCTCTTTATATGACCCTATAAAGATGATGTTAACTCAGGAGGCTGTGCAGCCCCCTTGTTTGGCAGACTGCCTTCAGGAAAAGGGCTATGGATAGGAGAAAATGCTATACCCCCCAGCTGACAACAGAGCCCTGTGAGCTGCAAACTGGAGGCTGTTGTCATGGTGTTGTACCTGGTACCGTGATCTGTCTCTGGTGTCACTCTCCCACCGGAAACACATAATATCTTCGGCTCAGGTCTTCTTTGGCTTTGGCTTCTGTTCTCTGCTGTGGGAACTGTGTCTTTCTTTGTTTAGAAAAATCTGTCAAGAGAACTGTCTGCAGAAACCTTTCCCTTCCAACCAAAATCATTATCAATTTGTCCACACTTGCTGGACTTGCTCTGTCCAAGTGAAATTTGCTTAATTGTCTATTTGTAACCTTGCATCCGTCATTTGTGACTCATGTGTGTTCACTGTATGGAGAGATCCGAGGAGGGATGTGGATGAACATGGTCATTTCTAGCTGTTTGTTACCCACATCCATGGCTGTTTTGTCTAAGGAGAGGAAACAGATCTTGTTAGTGTGACTGCATGCTTCATTCCAGTATGGAAATGGCACTCCTGAAAATGTATTGCAATATCACATGGGAGGAGGAGAGAGATTTGGGAACTGGAGAGTGGATGAGAACTGTGCAGGGGACTTAAAACACTGTAAAAGTGGTCTTTTTTATACACACTATTGAAACCTAAGTCAATAGTTGGCCCTTTCTCCTAAGCATGCAGGCTGAGACAAGGAAATATCATGTCCCTCACTGGAAAGCTGAACATGGCTGTTTGACATCTCATTTGCCTAAAGGACTCCATTCTGCTTGTTGGACTGAAGAAGTAAAATGAGAGGCAATACCTGCATGAGGAGGAATTTCTCATGTCCAATTAGCAGAGTCCTGCTGCTTGCAGTAAAGACAGTGAGAAGAAACATAGATGGCCAACCCATCTCTCCTTGTCACCTTTCCAACACGGTGAGGCTGCTTTATTTGGTTGGTTTTAATAGTTTCATTTTCAATGGTATTAATTCACTCTGCAGCTGTAGCATTTCAGGTAGTGGCTGCTGCATCACTGTCCCAGAGTTGTGGGACATAATGATCCCATTTTTGGGAGGACTGTGGGGTGATGTGTCTTATGCTTGCCTGACTCTGAAAGCCGCTTGTAGCATGCCAATGAAGTCATAGCCATAGCTGCAACAGTCCTCCTCTGACTCTGTTTTTCCACACACTGTTAGCACTGTTAAAAGGTGATACTTACCCTACCAAAAAAAAAAAAAAAAAAAGGCCATTGAGCAGAGCACATCCCTCTCTTCCCCTCCACTCTCCATGGCTTGGCATCTGATGTGCAGTCCCAGTCTAGTCTGAATAATCTGTGGCAGAAGAAAGAAGGCACACATGAGCTGGGGAAAACCATACAGGGGATTTTACAGAGGATCCCAGTGTCTCAGGAAACCAAAAACACAAAGCCACAGTACCTTGGCTTGAAATGTAAGTTTCCCTTGATCATAACATACCATGCAGTTTCAGTTTTTGGCATCTCCTTTTGGAGGTCAAGACCAAAATGATTTATGTGAGACTAGCTAAGGATTCCCTAGAAAGGATATCATTCTGTAGAATCCTGTATGTTGTTCTGGAAGGGAAGAGACCACCTGCAGCATTTCTGTTCTGCTCAAATGCAGTGTGGTCCCCTCCCCTGCCTGTTGGATTGAGTGCACTTTTGAATACTTCTGCACTTTCCTTAGTGCCAAAGGTCTTTTCAAGATGATGTTGATGTTCATGGAAAACACTCTTCTCTTGGTTGTTAGTCCAGCTGTGTTTGTCAGATTGACTTGTGGGGCTGGTGTGATGCATTACCAGTGCTAGAATCACAGAATCCTAGGATGGCCGAGGTTAGAAGGGACCTCTGGAGATCATCTCGTCCAACCCCTCTGCCAAACTGGGCACGTTGCACAGGATCGTGTCCAGGTGGGTTTTGAGTGTCTCCAGAGAAGGAGACTTCACAACTTCTCTGTGCAACCTGTGCCAGTGCTCTGTCACCCTCGCAGTAAAGAAGCTTTTCTTCATATTCAGATGGGAATTTCTGTGTTTCATTTTGTGCCCGTTGCTTCTCATCCTACCACCGGGCACCACTGAAAAGAGACTGACCCCATCCTCTTAACACACTCCCTTCAGATGTTTATACACATTGATAAGATTTCTTCTCACTCCTCTCCAGGCTAACCAGGCCCAGCTCTCTCAGCCTGTCCTCGTACGACAGGTGCTCCATTCCTCTAATTATCTCTGTAGCCCTCCTCTGGACTCACTCCAGTAGCTCCATGTCCCTCTTGTACTGGGGAGCCCAGAACTGGACCCAATACTCCAGGTGTGGCCTCACCGGGGCTGAGCAGAGGGGCAGGATCACCTCCCTGCTGGCTACGCTATCCCTAATGCAGCCCAGGATCTCACTGGCCTTCTTGCCACAAGAGCACACTGCTGGCTCATGGCAACCTTGTTTTCCCCCAGGACTCCCAGGTCCCTCTCTGCAGAGCTGCTCTCCAGCAGGTCAGCCCCCAGCCTGTACTGGTGCTTGGGGTTATTCCTCCCTAGGTGCAGGACCCTGCACTTGCCCTTGTTGAACTTCATGCGGTTCCTCATCGACCAGCTCTCCAGCCTGCCCAGGAAACGGAGGGTGCTCTCGGCTGTCACTGGTGGCCTGCTCAGGAAGTACAGACCCAGCGCTGACAGGCTGATTGGGGGACCCTGCAGCCCTTTTTACTGAAGAGAAGGCCAGAAAGAGAGATTTGATAGAGGTGAGGGAGGGAAGAGATTAAGAGAGGAAGTAACAGCAGAGTCCCAGGACGTAACCGCGAACCTTACAAAGCAGGGCATTCATCAGGATTTTCTGTGTCGTCCAGTTTTACTGGGGCTAATAAGGACATTTCTGAAGGACAGAGACAGGCACATCAGGGGAGGTACCTGTGCTGTGAGGTTTTTCAGAGAGAAATGTCAGATTGGAGATCTCCAAAGAGGATGGATGAGATTTCCCATCAAATGCTCTAATTTTGGCCAGTTAAAGGGCAAATATCACTATCTGGCTGCGCAGGCAGGGAATGTCTGTCATTTCCTTTTCTCCCAAGGAACATGTCAGATGGAGGAAGGAGGGAAGTGAAATCTCTGGAGAGAAGAGATGGAGGATCTGGAAAAATCACATTTCCCAGAGTCCTGGGCATGGCAAGACTCTAGGGAATTGTCAATGGGGGAAGAAGCAAGGCAAGAATCAGTTAACCCCTGAAAGAGAAATTTCCAGGCGTTTTGAGTGAAAAGCCAGCTCAGCTGGAGCATCTGCAAGGCAAGAACTGGGTGAAGTGTGATGATGCTGGCACAGATCTTAGTACCACTCCCCACAATAACACCAGCTAACCTGCCGTGTTTGCACCGGCCCTTTCCCTGCCATGGCTGCCACCCAGGGCTTTACTGTAATGATTTATTACCACTGTCTGTCTTTTCTTAAAAATAATAGAAAGGTTACTCTCTTTACACATGCCCAGCTCTTTCCTAGCGTGGACCTTACCTCCGTATCTGCTGTTCCCCTTGTGCCGTTACAGCTACTTTTCCAGGCTTAAGTCAGAAAGAAAGGGTTGTGACTCTGTTCTTCTGAGTAAAAGAAGAAAAAAAATGTTTTTGCAGCTGTTTCCAGAGAAGTCCAGACACACAGGAGAAAATCCAATAAATGATTAACTCAGTATTTCCATCTGTGGGTAATGGTGTTTCTGGTGGCGTTTTCTTTTTTTATTATTATTTTTTTGTATTGTTATTATTATTTTATTGCTAGCCTTCTCTTTCCCCCATGGAAAGAGGCAATCTCCGTTTGATTTGAAATGCAACGTCCTGAGCTGTTTTCTGGCGAGCACCTGGATGATGGCTTACATGTGTTTTTTCCCCTTTGAATGAGGAGGAATAAATTGGAAGTGAGTTTCCTGTACTCCTCTCATCTCCCCGTGAGAGGGGAATAATGAGCAAGAGAGCACCTTTATAGCCAAAAGATTACAGAGGTTATGCATTGGTTATTCTTTACGGACCACTTATTGTGAAATACTCTTTTCATTTTTTTAATTTCTGAGGGGGTAGGGTGGTGAGAGAAGGTATTTTCAGCAGTGAATTTTTGACCCAGAAGATCAATGTTTGTGTTGGGAAGTCATGGGAAGAGGACGGTGCCAGCAGGCCCAGAACAGGCACTGTCACAGCAATGCCAGACCCACAATCACCCCCAGCACCTCCTTGTGCAGTTTGGCACGACTCCCCCTGTGCGATCCCGTCCCTCCTGGTGCTTTCATCAGCTTCTCACGCTGCCATCCATCGTGTCCCGCAGCTCCTGGCCTCAACTCCAGCTTCCTGCGTCCTGGTCACCCATCCGGCAGCCAGGTTATCTGCCCTCATGTTTTGCACGTCTCCAGCTCACCCGCGCTGCTCCCGCTGCCACTGGTAGCTGGCGGCACAGGGACCTGGGGGTGGTGTCAGTGCCCTTTGCTGCGGGATTTGCAGCAGCTTACCCACTAAACCAGGCTGCAAATTCATGCTGAGTTGACTGTTTGACACCTCCACAAAGGTTGGCTGCTGGGTTTCCGCCTCTCTCTCTCTCTTGTTTTTCCCCATAGATTGGTCTGTGTTAAAAAACATGCCATTTGGTCGAACTTAAATCCTTAAGCAATTCAGAGCACTCTGTAGATATGACAGCACTCATAACTGCTTTTTTGTGCCAGCTTTTGCTGCAATCATCTTTTGATGTAGCTAACTGAAAACTTATATCAAGTTTTTGGACAAAAACCACAGATTTCCTTCATAAAAGCACTATAAACGTCCCATTTCTCTGATGAGTGCCTGTTCATAGTAATGTTTTGGGATTTAATATGGCCCCGGTGCAAGAATTGATGATTGATGGTGTAAGAAATATCGTCTTCCCTTGTGCAAACCTCGGGGTGGGTGGTGCCAAATCCCATCATCCTCCCTAGCAGTGAAGCAAACTCACTTAGATGCCAGCGTGGCGGAGGCTTGTGGATCATCCTCCCCAAAGCCAGCAAACACTCTTCTCTCCCAGCCTTATGGCACAGAGCGTATTCCCGGCAGCCCAAACGTCTGGGTGACTCAGGCCAGAAGCCAGGGCCAGTGAGAAAATGTCAAATTCTTCTCAGCTGAACACAAATAGGAAAAAAAGGCAAATCGAAGTGCAGCGGCCGCAGCTGCCACCTATGTGCTCAGGTCTGTGCGGCAAGCACTTGCGTGGAACAGAGTGGTACCAGCCCCCACAAACCCCCCAAAAAGTGTCTTTGCTTTCAGCTGCCTCCTGGCCGGCACCAACATTACCTCAGCCTTGCCTGGGAGGAGGCAGACGGAGCAAATCACCTCCTCGGAGACCCAGACACTGGGTGTTTTTTTTCCACTGCGTTAGCCAGCTCAGATGTGGCACAGATGGGGAATCCGCAGACCGTGCCCCTGCGCTGGCTCCTGGGGCCTCAGAGGCACACGAAGCAGATGGGACAAAACAGTGCAGGGGCAGACAAGCGCCTGGCTCCTCAAGCAAGGCTGGGAGAAGGTGAAGCCCCCCAGCTCTCCTTCCTGCCCCGCCGGGGCTGCCACGCTTTGTGGTGCGCATCCAGAGACGGATGGGCCAGGGCTCAGCCCGGCCTGAGGGACCAGGTGGTGGAGGCACTGGCAGGGCCTCGTTCTCCTGCCAGGTGGCACGGGTGGAAAGCAAGTGTGGCAGTGGTTGGGTGAATGTGGAGCAGAAAGTGGTGAGAAAGGAGGTGTTTGGGCTAGGAAGAGTGCTGTGAGCTCCGCGTGACACGGCCCTG
The DNA here is from genome assembly GCF_013377495.2 of Cygnus atratus. Classification (NCBI taxonomy): domain Eukaryota; kingdom Metazoa; phylum Chordata; class Aves; order Anseriformes; family Anatidae; genus Cygnus; species Cygnus atratus. The sequence goes on from NC_066396.1 coordinate 52,446,693, forward strand.
CTGGAAGGAGCATGGGGTGATGCTGCTGGATGGAGGCTCCAGGCTGGCTGGTGCTGCCACCCCTGCTTTACTGCCATCAGGGCAGCCACACGGAGAAAGCTCCAGGCCAGGACACATCATGCTTTTTGCCTGGACTTACCTTTCTGCTGCGAGGACAGGATTTGTCTTGCTTTGTTGTTTCTGGTGCTGGCAAACTGAAAGGCTGAGATCGCCCTGGTGCTGGCAGGGAGCAATGGGGAATGAGGCAACGCTGCGCTTTCCCCTCGGCCGCAGAGATACGTTGTCCAGAGCATGGGGGCCGGGCACGCTACGCTTGTCTCAGTGGCTTTGTGGTGGTGCACCTCCAGTGCCAGGACTGCCCAAATCCCTTCCTCACAGCAAAGCGACTGGAGCAACGCTGCCTTCCACCTGACAGCTCTGTTTTCCAGTGCAAGGGCAGGAGCAGAATTAAAGGGTTCAGAGAGTCCTAAGACTCATGATTGCAATCTGTGAGAGTCAGTTTGCTGGTCAAAAAGGCCTTTGGCAGGAACCTGTTCCTTGCCACCAAACTGTGGCTATGGAAGAGGACTTTCTAAATGCCCAACTACCCTCAGCTCAAATGCAGACCTGTGGCCCATCTGCCGGGGATAACTCCCCCGGAGGTGACTGCACCAAGGCTGTGGAGGCAGGCTCTGATGGGCGGTGGGATCACACTGCACCCCTTGCTGTGTGCGGGAGGTTTCTCCTGGCTGCGTGTCCCCAGGAGTGGATGGCCCCTTCACTGCTGTCCTGTCCACAGCCCATGCCTTGTCCTCAGGTGATAAAGTGCCACTGGCTGTGGAGGAGCTCTGGCAAAACTGCACGTGGCCAACTCTGAAATGGCAATGACTTCCCATCGGGTTTCCAGTGTGATAACACCCCGATCAATCCTGGGTGCCCAGCAGAAAGCCTTGCTGCAGCTGAAGAAATTAAAGCGTTTGACGGCTAGTGAGCAAAGCACAAATTCGCAGCAAGCGAGGAGGCAGCTAACATCCTCCTCCCGCCAGCCTGTCAGCTGCTTGGCGTAGCTGCTGCGAGGGGGGCCGCGAGACCCTGGGGTATTTTCTAACTGCAGCTTCTGACGGGGAAACCCGTCTCTTGCTAGAAGGGACAGGTTGTAGTTTCTGGTTAGAGAAACCCCGGCGCGTGATGGCGTGCTCGGAAACCTGAAGATCGGGGAGAACTTCCAGTGAACTGTGAAACATAAATCGGCTCAGAAGGCACAGACGGGGCTGCTCTGGAGACATCTGCGCTCTTTCGCTTTCTGGAGCCAGGCTGCAGGGAGAAGCCCCTGGGCTGAAAAAGGGCATTAAAAAAAAAAAATTATTGTTTTTTCCAGCGACTGCGAGAAGCACTTAAGGGATTTAGGAGCTCAGCAGAGCACAGCACGTCCTGACGCCTGCGGGCTTTGGGGAGCGCCGCTCACAAGCGCCGTCGTTATGGGTACGCAGCCTGTTTTGTGCCCTGTTCTTCGGTAATCCCGAAATCCCCCCTCTTTCTTCATTTTTTTAAATTCAATCTTTTTTTGACGAGCACGTGGTGCACTCCGTTCCTCTTCCCCTTCCTTACGTCCACCCCCACTCCTCGCTTCCCCTTCCAGCCCCCTTCCCTTCCCTTCCCTTCCCTTCCCGGCCCGGCCCGGCCCGGCCCGCCCACACCCCGCCCCGCCTCGCCCGGCCCGGCCCGGCCCGGCCCGGCCCGGCCCCGCCGCCGGCCCGGCCCGGCCCGGACCCGCCGCGCCCACCAAGCTGGGGCCGCCCGCGGCCGCGCTGCCCGGCTCCGCCGCCGGCGCTGCGGGGCCGGCAGGGCGCCACGGCCCGGCCCGGCCCGGCACGGCACGGCGCGGTGCGGCACGGCACGGTACGGCCTCGCGGGAGGGCGGCTGCGATCCGCCGCGGCCGGCGATGGAAGATGGAGGGAGGCGGCGGTGCGGTAAGGGCGGCGGGTGCCGGCGTGCGGGAGCCGAGCGGGAGCCGGGCGGGCGGCGCGCCCAGCCGGGGGCACCTCCTCGCCTGCCTTTACTTTCCCTTTTTCTTTCTTAACACTTTTTTTTTTTTTTTCCCGGTCTTCTCCCGTATCTCCTCTCCGTTTTCCTTTTTTTTTTTTTTTTTTTTAACCTTTCTCTTTTCCCTTTTTTACCTTTTCCTTTCTTCTAGCTTTTTTTTTTTTTCTTGTAGCTTTTTTTCTGTATTTTCCTTTCTTTTTTTTTTTTCTTAGCTTTTCCTTTTCTTTTAGCTTCTCCTTTTTCTTTTAGCTTCTCCTTTTCTCTTTTCCTTCTTTTTTTCTTTTTCCTCTTCATTTTTTTTCTTTTCCCTTTCCCCCCTCTTTCCCCACTCTTTTCCCCCTCTTTTCCCTTTTCCCCCTCTTTTCTCCCTCTCCTCTTCTTTCCCCCCTCTCCTTTTTAACGTTACCTTTTTCATTTTTTCTCTCTCTCTCTTTGTGCATAGCCCTAAGGGGCAAAAACTCAGGGCCCACTAAGGCACTCACTACTGGTAGCTCCCCAGAAGCACCAACATCACCAGAGAGGCAGCGCTGGGAGCCCCCATCCCAGGGCTGGGACCCCCAACCTGCATCTTGTATGGTTGGTTTTGCTTCTGTCTCTGTGCTAATGTAACAAATCAGCACTGTTGCTGCACTGACAGGCTCTCTTAATCATGCCAAATTCTTGAATTAAATGAGATGTAGTGCAAAAATCAGCATCTTTGGCTGAGTTAATAGCATTGTGCTTTCTGAGGAGGAGTAGGGTTGAGATGAATTCACCAAAGGTGTAAAGTTTTACAACATTGAACTTGCACAGGGACACTCCTGCACTATTAGGGTGTTATCGTAAGCCCTGCTGCCGTGCTCAGAAGCCAAGCTTCTCAATGCAAACATAAACATAGAGTTGTAATGAGCTTGAACTTCACACAAACTCACAGAAGATGCTAACTTCTCACATAGACGCAGTATTTCCGTGCCATAAACAACAATTACGTGGCTCCCACATGGTGCCAGTTAGTATATTGTCAGGCAGAGCACATCTATGTGTTATTGAAGTGATTTGGGTGTGTAATAGGTAACTGCAATTACTTCTGCTTTTGCAGCTTCAGTCACACTTTAATTCTGTCTGTGCGTAGGGCCATTAAAACAGAGAGTGAAAATCAAATGCAATATTTCTAATGAAACTGCTGGTTGCGTACACAGTTTTTAAAGCAGTTTTAATAGGCTGCTGATAATCATCCAGGCCTTTCTGGTTTAGCTAGCAGAAAGGAACCTCTTTCTACTCAAAATGCACTTTCATCGGTCACATCCTTAGTTGATGTGCTTTAGCAGATGTTACCAGTTTAACACTAGCTCTAAGTCTGACCTAGCCCTGTTGATTTGCACACGCTGAGAATTTGGCTATACAGTCGTTGGTTTTGGGAGTATGCCTTTGGTGGGAGAGAAGGTGAGGTTAAACCATGTAGGAATCCCTGTGCAAATGCTCCCATTCAGTTATAGCCTTGGTTCACTGTAGAAAAGAGTGTAAGAAATTCCTTTGTGGTAGTGGTGATGTTAAAAACAATTTCAAGAATGTTATGCATTGCTCTCCTCTAAACTTGATACACAAAAAAAATAGGACTTCTTGATAGATAAAATTCTTGCACAATGTACCTGTATGAAGGAGGTCCTCTTGTGCTGCTGGTGCTTGAGCGGATTACTCTTGCCATTTCTAATGCCATCAGATTGAAAAGAAGAGCGGTGAGGATCCTAGTGAACACAACAGATATTTTTTCTTCCTCCTCCTCCCAGGAAGGCTGCTGAAACTGGGGGAGCAAGAATTTCTTTGCTGTTGTCAAACTGGGTGGCTAAAAGACCTGAATGCAGTTCAGAGCAATTCCCCTCCCCACCTCATCCTCTCTGTTCTTGCCCATGTTACCAGGAGAGTTAGGCTTTTAGATTTCAAGCTTGGATTTAAGAGGCAGGTTGGAGTTTGTTTCCTGTGGGATGAAGAGGCAGCCGGTCTGCATGAGGATTGTGGACTGGTGCCACAGAGCATCTATGCAGACAAGCAGCTGTCGTGACGAACATGCTATGCTTGGAACGAACATCCCAACTGCTGAGAGCTTTGATGTTGGGGCTGGTGGCCATGGTGGCGTTAAGTCGTGCTCCACACGTGGCTGTCGGCATGTGGGAAGGATCCTTTGGCCACAGCTGGTGAACGGTCCTCGTGCATGAGGCACTGATGGTGACTGGAAAGGATGTCTGCTCGGTGGGGACATGGGCTGACAGGCCTGGGAGCCAGGGTATGGTTTTTTGAGTTGCTCAACTTGCTGCTTTATGGAGTACCTCTGTTTAGTTACAAGGGTCTTGAGCGAGCTAGTGCCTTGGGTTCTTCTGGAAGCTGTGCCCTGCACTGGTGGTTCGAAGGTTGTTTAGAGGTAGCACAATGTAGTGGTTTGGGGAGGAAGCAAAAAGTAGGGATGAAGGAGACAGTGTCTGGTGAGTGCAAGTAGATGGGTGTCTGGGGTACCTGGTAGCAATCTTGTCATGCTTCTGAGGGCAAGGTTGTGCAAAACCAACGAGCTGTTGCCAAGGCTCAAAGTTTGAGGCAGCCAGAGCATCCCACCCCATGTCGGCTCTGCGGCTGGTGAAACGCATGTGGCTGCTGGGATCTCCGGGCTGCAGCATCTGGCGGCCTTGGCCAGCACCAGGCTTGCAGGCCTGGCTTGAAGAGGTGGGAGAAGTCTTGGGACTCAGTGACATGCGTCCTCCTTTTGCCATGAAGGGCTGCTTTGTCACCTTGGTGGAAAGCTGCGCCTGAATCCTGCCAGAGGGGGGATTTCTCTGTCTTGCTGTCCTGCACAGATCTGCTTGGTGGCCTGGGCGGCTGCCATGTCCCAGGGGGATGTACAGCTGGGGGTCCTTCCTCTGGAGGTTCAGCTGAGAGGGGTATCTGTGATCAGAGAGCTCCTCCAGGCCGTCACCATGCGGAGCAGCAGGGACACAGATGGACCGAGGCACGTCTTGAGCAATTTGTGTCTTCAGAGTCTGAATCTCCTTCTGAGGGGATTTCTATGCTCCGGCACCCGTGGTAGCAGAGGTTATTTCCAGTCCTTTTTTCCTGTTTGCACTGAGATGAAGCTGGGTGGGGGCGTTGAAATAGCATGTTTCTGTGGGATGAAAAAGCTATTTCAGCCCAGTGGTAAGTGCCTGCCCGACACTTTCAGACCAGCCCTAAGTGTCCTGTTCCTCTCAGGAATTACACCATTTGAAGTATGTTCTTGCAGTGTGTTTCCAGATGCTTTTTGTGAGCACGCCCCCTCCTTGCTCTGGGACTTTTCTTGCTGTCACGCTGGCTCCTGCCGGAGACCACAGGCCCCTGGGATGCTAATGCATCTGGGTATTCGTGCTCTGTGTCTCAGGCAAGCACGATGGGTCGTGGATGGGGTGTAAAAGCAGGGTGGAGTGAAGCTGATTCCGGGTGAGGCTAGGTTGCCATGGGGTTGAATGAGGAGTGAGAATAGCTCAGGTATTATCTAGCCCTTGAAGCTTGAATTGCTCCTGAATTGACTGTACTTCCTGGATGCTGTAAGCAAACAAACCTGCCGGGGCACAGGATCAAGCTGTCTGTCAGAGCAGGAGCTCTGCACCTCCAGCAAGTGCCTCAGCCACCAGCTCCAGCTGCTGGAAACGCATAGTGTTTGCCATGGCTTGCTTTCCTAACTGTGCACTGTACAAAAAGATTGTCGGTGCCACGACTGGTGTCATTAGCCTGAGGAGACCAGGCTGGGGTGGGCTTTTGAGGCTGGGCTGCCAAGGCACACCGGTAGCTGTCATGCTTACCAAGGGCTTCATGTTGTGACCACAGCAATTTTTTTTGATGCCAGGTAAAAGGGCTGAACAAGAAGGCATTGTCTTGAGTCTGTGACACAGTAGTTTGGGAGGACTAAGGAAACAACTCAAATGGCAAAGATTAAACAGTCGAGACCTCCCTTTTTGCGGAAGCGATGAATGCGGCATCCTTTCCTTTCTTAGCGTGAAATGCCACAGTGGAAGAGGTGGCTTATCTCCAAATTGTACTCATTATTATTTCACAACAGTTTTCAAACAGGAAGTGTCACTGGGGTAATAACCACATCTCCCAGGCTGGACAAATGCCAAATGCAATGGCAAGATGCACTTAGCCTGGGATATGGCTGCATTTCGGCCCTAATAGAAGAACTGGTACCAGGAAGGAACTTCCTTCAGAAGACGACAAATTTTAGCACCAGTGAGTTCTGGTTTTCATCAGCTTGGTTGTGTGTGGAGTCTCCGTGGCCTAATGAAAACAAAACAACAAAAAAAAGGAAGAAGTGTGTATTAGCTTCTCCACCAGTGGGACACGTGTGCCAGCTGGCCTACTTTGTGCTGCTTGCAGGGAATATATAACTTCTGGTGTCTTCTCTTCTGCCTTCCTGCCATGGTTGGAACTGCCTGGTGGCTCCTGGCCATCTATGGGGCCACGGCTGCCTGAGGGTGCCAGTGCTGGCACTCCCTAACTCACGCTTCCTTAGCAGGCAAACAGTCTGCTCTTGCAAAAACATCTTTTCAGTCCTCCAGTATCTGCACAGCAGGAGGCTTACATAAATTTAGTTGGTGTGACTCCTAACTTCTGCCTCAGTTCTGCCAGGGGAGGACAGATCAACTCAAACTTCAGTCAGGTTGCTGACCTGAATAACTTCTGTTAAATCTAGGTAAGGTTTGGAAAGAATAATGGAGGTGAACATTGTAAAATTAATTTAAATATGTGATATGAAATAATCATGCAGGGTCAAAGAGCTGTTTCTAAGTTAGAGGCAGATATATACACATCTTTGCATGCTCTTTTGTTGTGTTGTAGCTCTACAGCTTGTCTTTGCCTCAGAGGAAATACAGGTTTTTACACCTTTGCAAATGTAAGTTCTTCCAGTCGCTCTTGTGCAAAGTGCTTTTTCCCCCCCCCCCCCCCTCACTGTTCCATTCCCTGAACTTGAGGTGCAAAGAATATTATAGTCACTTCGAGCTACTGTCTTAGACCAACCATGTTTGTAACGCTGATTTGGGAAAGGCAGATGAACTCTCCTGATAACTCTTCTCTTTCTTTACATCCATCCATAAAAACAGTGTTTTTAGCTCAACATAGGGAATGTACAGCATGTGGGAAGGGATGAGCTTTGCAAGTTCTCAAGTCTCAGCAGATGTTGGCTTGGGTTTTGAAAAAAAAGTAAGTTGCTTAAAGATACAGATGTAACTTCTGGTAGGCTCCTGAGGCACCAGATTTTAGCTTCTGTGGAGCTGAAATCCATGTGGGGCAACTGTAGCTGTCTAAACATTGTTCTGCCTTCTGAGATACCTAAATATCATGGAAGTGCAATACCTGCTGAACAGAAGCAGTCTGTCAGTTTGCTAAATATACTTGGAACAGATTGGACAAAAAAAAGTAAATGCAAGATGTCTAGTACATGCACTGCTGAATTCTCTGAGTAAAAAAATGCAGGCTTTGTGCTATTTTTCTTAGATCAGGACTCCATCCCAATGCTGTCTGAGATAACTAAGAAAAAAGACTTGTATTGTGACTTTTAATGTTTTGGATCTTTTTACTCTATCTGTGCTTTATATTTAAGCAGGTGGTTCTTCATGCAGTGAGCTGCAGCCTACCTCTTGATGGGCTTGCTTTGACTTGATCTGTGTGCTTACCTTAGAAATAATGCATAGACATCTAGAGGTCTATACAGCACACATCAAAAATCACTGACTCGGCAAATAGAAAATGCTGAGTGACCTTTAAAGGTAAAGTGTAATCATAAAGACTTTGAATTAAAATGCTGTACACATTCACGCAGTTACAGCTCAGACAGTGTCAGCCTTTGCATAATAAAAAGCATTTAATTCAGTATAGCAGCTGACTGCTTCCTGACAGCTTCGACCAAACAACAAAGCAAACATTTCTTTAAGGGGAGAAAAACTGAAGTACAGGTGTAGAACAAGACTAACAGACTGAAAACAAAGTTTACCTGCAGCTGTTTGATTCTGCTGGTAAGGAATGCATTTTTAGTCACGTTTCCCATGGCTTTTTCTGAGAGGAGACTCTTGTGCCTAGTTTCTGAATTGAGCCTCTCATCAGACACTGAACTTTTGTGAAGTGTGCCTTTGAGGACAGAGAATAGCCTCGATAGTATCTGCGCCCTGTTAGTTCTGCTCTCTTCGTCCTGAACGCTTCCCAGGAGGCTGTTCCTGGTAAACAAATTCGTCAGCGTCCCGAGCGCGATGAAAAGCCTGCAGAGCCCCAGTTCCTTTTGGCAAATTCCTGGGGCGAGTGAGGGTGCAGGGCGTGTGCCACGGAGAGCCCTGCGGTGGGGACGGAGGAGTGGAGCCGCCTGCCCGGCTGCAGAGCCCAAGGGCTGCCTCGTGCAGGGAGATGCCAAAGCCTGGTAAGCAGGTAAGAGCAGACGGCTCTTCTGGGTTAGACCCACGGTCAGGTCAGCCCAGCAGCCTGTAGGTGGTCATGGATGTCCGCAGGTGCCTGGCAGGAGCTCAGCGTGGAGTATCGTGAGGTGGACGTGTTTTCTACCTGCGTGGAGGATTTGTACCCCTTGAGATTGTTTGCCTTCCTTTTCAGCTCCTGTAGGCTTCTGGTTTCCATGACATTGCTTTGCAGGGAGCTCTCTGGTTTGACTGCAGACTGTGTGGGGAACCATCTCCTTCTGCTTGGTCTGATGCTGACTCCTAATACCTTCTTCTGATGTCCTCTGGCTGTTGTATTAAAAGAGGTAGTGGGTCACTTCTCACAGGCTTTTCCAGACCCCTTGTGCCTGCATGCATCTCTGCTATATATCTCTCAGCCATCTCTTTCCTTTAGTTGGAAAGCTGCATCTGTTATCCCTTTGTATAATTCAAGCTTTTCTGCTGGAGAATGGTTATAGGGAGTGCCCTCACACCAGTCCTTTCCTTCCTCCCCTACCTCCTGTCTCTTTGCAGATATCTCCCTGTAACTCCTGATAGTTAGAAATTAGTTTAAACCATAGGATGAGTTTTCTTTTCTTCCAGAACCTTTGCTAGCATTGACTTCGGCAGCCCCAGGTGAGGTTTAGCCATGCAAAACTCCTGTTCTTTTCAGTCTTAATCTATTTACTAATGCTTTAATTTAAAAATTGCGAACATGTATATTAGCATGTGGGAGGGTGTGTGAGGAAAACACGAACATGGTGTTCGAGGTCATACAAAAATAAAAACTATAAACCTTAGCGGTCTTTTTGTGAGCACCAGCACTCTCTCAGCTCTCTCTGCTGTCATTGCATTGGCTTTCACCAGCTAGCAAGTTTATTTTAACTCTGTCTTTCCCCATTTCATCCTGTTACTTAGGAAAGGGACTTAAGAAAAGCTCAGCAGAAATAGTCTTTTCAGAACAATTAGCACAACCTGTCAAAAGCATGAAGACTTGCTAAGTTCACGCCCACACAGGAATGATAACCCTGCTTAAAAACAAGGGCTGACCATTAATGGTACCGGGCCCTTGGGAGGCTTGTCCATCCACGACAGCAGAGGTAAAGCTCTCGCTGCATGTCTCCATGAAGAACTGACCACAGCACGGCAGCCTGGCTCAGATGTTCTCCCATTTGCTCTTCTGGCAACTTGCTGGAGAAGGCTGCAGATCTCTGGAAACCTTCCATCCATCATTCTTGCCTCTCCCTTACGTGTTTTTTCATATATTTTTTGAAGCTAGCTCCTTTACCAGTTACTGTGTTTCAGCTAGTCTCTGAGGAAGCTTCTGGGCTGTGGAAGAGAACATCAAGGTAGATACCTAAGCTCCTCCTGAGAGCTAAAACTCACCAGGTCAGGGAGTATGATAGGCTCCTGAGAGGCATTTGGCTTCTTGCTGCAAGGGATGCTGATGAAGAAGTGAGGATAGGACAGTCCTGGAGTTAGAAATGGTCTGAGTGTGTCTGTGAAGTCTTCCACAGCTGACTTCTAATATACTTAGTTCCCACCAGCTGTGCAGCCGAGGGGAAGGTGGTCAGCTCTGGAAGGAGGAGATGTGAAGCTATGAGAGGGCAAAAACAGGGCTCCCCCAAGGCTCCCTCATGGTGTGACTTAGCTGTGGAAACCCCTGCGCCAACTACCCAGTTCCTTCCGGATCCTCCTGTAAGCCTAGAAGAATTAGATTAACAATTTTTTTCTGGGGGTAGGGTGGCAGTGTTTTATTAAGAAAGGTTGCAGTGGTCTCCCCAAGGGCAATTTCACTTCCCTGTCCTGGCTCACAGCCCTTCATGAGAGGTCACAGAAACACAGCATATCCTGAATTGGAAGGGACCCTCGAGAATCATCGGTTTGAACTCCTGGCTATACAAAGCACCACCCAAAAAATCAGGCCATATGCCTCAGAGCGTTGTTCAAACGCTCCTTGAACTCTGGCAGGCTCGGTGCCATGAGCGCTGCCCTGGGCAGCCTGTGCCAGTGCCCGACCACCCTCTGGGTGCAGAACCTTTCCCTAACACCCAGCCTGACCCTCCCCTGTCCCAGCTCCATGCCGTTCCCTCGGGTCCTTAGACACCTTCCTGCTGATGTGTTTTAGACATGACAGGGTTCCTGCTGTCCAGCATTTTGTCTGCTCCTGAAGGCTCAGGCTTGAGCACCCATCCCGTTCTGCTCTTTCCCGAGCACCATGTTATCAAGTCTCCTGCATGGAGTCACCGTGGTCTGTCTCACAACATCTGTCCTGTCAGAAGGTCAAAGGGACTCCAGGCTGATTTTTTTTCAGTTAATTATCTGCTCCTTTAAACACTTCCCCCTTGTTAGACATTTTCAGACAGAACACAACCGTAAGTGTGAATGCTTCAAGTGTCATGGGTTCACACCATCTCTTTTTGCTCAGACTGGCCCGTTTCTGGTGTCAGCAGCTGTGGACAATGTTGTTTCCTGCTGCTGAGAGCCACGGAGATGGAGCCCAACTCTCCTATCAGTTCAGCTCCAAAAGGCAGGGAGAGAACCAGACTTTGGTGTTCCTCAGTTAATGCTGTGTGGAATGTAGGTATGTAATGGGAAAAAAAAAAAAGTCCCCAAGAAGAAAACAGTCTGTCCCCAAAAGGTCCTGGCCAGAACCTCAGTTAAATTCAAAAGACGATGCTTTGGTGCTTTCTTTCCGTGGAGAAAGGAGAAGCATTTCCTTCAGGTTTTAATGACTCAGCCATACCATCTAAATATCTGGGGCAGTTTGAGGGGAGCTCATAACTGGAACTGAAATCAAATTCACCCAGCAAGAGACGTTGCGCTTCAGGAAAGCTGGCAAACAGCTCATGCTTTGGGTCTGGATCAAGCCACCTTTCAGGGACAGACTGTGGCAATGGTTTTTCCTTGCAGCTACTGACCTGCTGCTCCGGTTAGCATTCAGGCAGCAGAGCTGGGCAGAGATGCTGTGTGTGATTCATAGCCGCCTGACTTACCTGGATGTGGCAGCTCACGCCAGAGGAGCAGGACCCCTGAGGTCTGAACATCCTACTGCTGCTCACTTTGGTGCTGAAACATGCATTCAGCAGCTTTGCTTACCGTGATAGCCTTAAAACACAAGTGCTGTGGGCACTTCCTAAGCAATCTCCTCTGCCTCAGGGAAAGGATGAAACACCAGCGAGGTGGGAGCTCTGCTGGCTCATGCCAACGCCTTGTGCAGGATCAACAGCAAGGTCCAGTGTGGTGCTAGGAGGTCTGAGGGGTGAGGACTGGCACATGCAAGCAAACGCAGACTCACGAACATTAAATGAAATTCTCCCAAGAGGCAAATGCAGGCTCCCCAACTCCCAACCAAGATCCGAGACCCAGAGGAGCAGGCTTGGTCAAACATGATCAAGGAGGCAGAAAGGGCTGCAAGAGGGGTGAACAAATGGGCAGGTGCTTGCTGCCACTCTGCCCAGAGCTTAATCGGACTGAAAAACGGTGTGTATGTGGCTCATGAGAAATGAATGTACAGCTGGGCTGATTTAAGGGGATTGATGCTCTGAGTGACCGTCACCCTCTCTGGTGGTGACAAACACCAGACGCATCAAAAGTGGTGGTTAAAGCCCTCTGAGGGAAGCAGTTGTGAAATGAGATGGCCCGGGTGCAGATTTCTTTGCTCTTGGGCTGAGGGAGAAGGCTTAAGCAGGAGGTTTTTTCGTCATCCTTTCCAATCTTGCTTTCTTTTAATCCTTGCTAATGCAGCCTGGAAAGCTCCGGGAATATTTGCCCAGCCCTCCTCTGAGCTCCAGTTTCAGGGGCATTACAACTTCAGCAAGATTTGGGCGAGTGGCAGATTGAGATAAGAAAAGGAGAGCAAATTTTTTCTCTTTGTTTTCTAACTCTTCTTCCCTCTGTCTCTAAGGAAGGACCACAGTAAAGCAATAGTCTTAAAATCAGTTCATGCCTCACAGCATTCACATTCTCTCCCTCCCCCTCTCTTTTTGTTTTTAATATTTTTTGTTTGGATGAAATACCATGACCTTATCCTCAAGCCTGGATCTGGAGGCTGTGAACTGCTTTACCTTTATACATCCTTATATCGCTCTGACTGCCTAGATAAATGTCAGGCTCAGTTGTTTCCATACACCAGCCACTATATGGAATTCTCATCAGCAGCGCTGAGCACTTCTGAAAATAAAGTTCTCTCTTTCACGTGCCAGGACGAAGGTCTTGCAGTCCTTGCCTAGGCACCAAACTGATAAATGCTGCCCTGTAAACTGAAAGATCGTTCATTTCATCCTGTTACTGGGTGGTGCAGAGGGTGTTGTGAACTGAAATCTTTTTCAATGCTTCATGATAAGGTATAGGCAAATACAGGCATTTGGAAAATGTGTTTGCTGACAAGGAAGCTTAGTGCAGCAGATGTCTGTTAAGTCTTGAAGAGCAGTGCTGAGGGATCGAGATGCTGTATCTCAGAGGTGTGTAGATCAGAAATTTCTGATTGTTGAGGAACTGGACTGCTCTGTGCATTTTATTTACTATTTCATTCATGTGTAGGTGGGATTTGGCACCAGCCAGAAGTTTAGCCATCGCATCCCATTGCATCAACTGCATAGGCTGAATTTTCATCTGGCTCCATAAGCTGCTTTTGACCAGGTTATCTCAGACTGAATCTTCTTCTGCGTGCTCTGCGTGTACCCGTTCCTTTCCCAGTTCTTCCTGCCCCATATCCTGTGAATGAACACATCATCGTGGTCATGATATAATTCGTCTTTGTGCTAGAAAGTCTTTGCTCTATTTCTCCATGCTTTTCCTGAAGTATTTGGCCAACTAGAGTTAGGAGGTCCATCAAAGTAGCTATTGGAGCCCTAGTAATGGATAGTTAGGCCAGTGAATGATAAATACATCCAAGAACCTCATGTATGACTGCTCAGTTATTACACATGTGAGCTGGACTCAATTCTGCAGAACTGGTTCAACACGGAGGTGTGGGAGAAGTAATAGGGAAAAAAGTCCAGGAAAGCCTGGAGCAGTTCTAGGGCACGGAGCAAGATGGTTATTTGTCAGTGTGGTCTTAGAAGAAAATGTAATTGTTGTAGAGCTGGCCTTGGGGGAACGTATAGATTTGTGATTCCATCCATCTCTGATTAAAAGAGCCTTGACTGTGTGTTGCTGTGAATTATGTCTCCTGTACTTTGAATTTCTGTTTGTAGCTGACGCTTACTCTAAGGTATTTGTTGGAAGTGCATGAAAGTTATTATTGTCCTGGGGGGCAGAATGTTCCATCTGACTTTTTTTTTTTTTTTTTTTAAAGTATTTTTGTAAGCTAGGGCTTTTGCCAGCGTGAACCATGAAATGACTTGATAAGCTGTAAGAACTGGCTGCCTGGCTGCCTAAGACATAGGATGTGAATACAAAGGTCACCGAAGAATTTATAGAGTTAATGATTTATTTCATCTGTCACTTCAGACAGAAGAATTACAGGCTCTGTCTTGCCCAGCTGGATAGCAACTTAAAGCTGACTGCAGACAGTATTTGCACTACACTTTATTGCTGGTGTATACTTCATCGTGGAGATTTGATTTGTCCTCACCTGTGCAGAAAAGTAATTTTCATGTTAGTCGTGCAGCCTCTCTTTCCTCTGAGAAACTGGACCTTTTTCTTTCAAATTGCTTCGTATGAGTAGGAGGCAGCGGGTATGTGCTGGTGGCACCAGGCCTGCGTGACACCAAGATGCTTTATCTGCCTGTCCATCCGTCCTCCCAGGTGCTCCCCTGGTAGCCAGGAGGACCACCCTGAGCCTCCTCATGACTGCACAAGCAGGTCTGACTTGTGTGGTGGGATCATAAAAACAGGACGGATTGTCATCCTGATTTAGGTGGTGGTGGTCAGGCACAGGCCTGGGACCCTGAGGACAGGGAGGACAGGGATTGTAAAACATCACTGGCCATGTATTTGCTTGCCTTATTATCCTTTTTCACATTTCTGACCCTCCATGTTGTAGTCCTGTCTACTCCCTTCTTCACCCCAGTCTCTTCTCAAAAAAAACATCCTTTCCAATTTTTTTTTTCCCCATAGGTCCCAGTTTTGTGACATCCTTACTTGAATTTACTGTTTCTGATACTGATATTTGGATTCAAGAAATGTTTGGACAATGCTGTCAGACATATCTGATTTTTTGACGGTCCTGTGCAGATCCAGGTGTTGGCCTTGATGACCCGTGTGGATCCTTTCCAACTCCAAATATTCTGTGATTCTGTGCTATGGCCTAGGCACTTTCAGTCTTAGGTGGTGTAACTGATATGGTTAGCCAATGCTGCTGGCCTTGCAGTGCCTAAGACTGCTAAAGGGGCGCGGTGTTGGCTGCTCTAACGATCATTGCCTGATACTGAAATGTTTGGGTTCAAAGACTCAGAGATGAGCCCTTCAAAGGCAGTGTGAGTTCGCTCAGGTCTGCTGTTCTTGATCTTAGTGGTGGTAATGGTGTGATGCTAATAGAGATAAGTGAACAGTTAGCACTTTGAAAATCCTTCCTGACAGCCCACCTGAATGGATTTCGTGTTCCTGCTGCCATTTTTTTTTTTGCTAAAAGATAAATAAGCTTTGTTTATTTTGACTCTGCAGGCAGAAGCACTTGTGTGGGATAATGATGTATCAGCTCACGCCCAGACTGTTGCCAAGGCCAAATATGAATTTTTATTTGGCTTGGAAGAAGAGAAGCCTTCAGAAATGGGTAAGTGCTATTTATCACTAATGTGTGCAAAAACATCCTCTGAAGGCCCTCAGGAAGGAATTGCAGAAGCTGCTGCTGAATGACCCCGCAAGGGCTTGCTCGCTGTGCTACGCTGCTCTTCGCTGGCACGCAGTGCAAGTACCAGACCAAAGGACCCTGATGGTTTGGCCACAGCAAATGGTAGCAGTTCCTTGTCTTATGCCCCCACCTGTCTCTTTGGCTCACCTGGGCCACCTTGATGTGACGGTGGGGACTTGGGTGCCGGTCACACTCAGCCAAGGGGCTGGCGGAGGAAACCTCAGCCCTTCTCTGCAGTGGAGCCATCTTAGCCACGCGTCTGCACTCTGCATGCCAAAACATGGCTCTGCCTGGCAGTCCTTCCAGGAATGTGTCCTTTGTGAGCTGCACGCTGCTGTTCCTACAGCTAGAGGTAGATAAGATTTTAATTTAGATATTTGAGGTGGTACCTGAAC
Organism: Cygnus atratus; assembly: GCF_013377495.2. NCBI lineage: Eukaryota > Metazoa > Chordata > Aves > Anseriformes > Anatidae > Cygnus > Cygnus atratus. The sequence goes on from NC_066396.1 coordinate 52,462,326, forward strand.
TGCTCCCTCCTCTGTATTTAGTAATTCATGTTATCCAGACATAGTATCTAATTTTATGCCTAAGGATCAATCTTGTTTCTATGTTTTCCTTGTAAACAGAGGGCGTTTTCTACCTTTTCCCAGTCCAAGCTTAGAAGAAAAATAAAATAGTAGTTACTATACCTATTTCTTTTGCTTCATTTTAATTACCACCAATCCCTGCCCTCTTTGCAAAAGCATTTCCTCAGGCTGTTCTCTTTGCACCTTGATCCTTTCTAAATTGCAAACTTTCTGGAATGTCACTTTTAATTAAAGAAGATTCCCTTCCTGCCAGAGAAGGGCAGCACTCTGTACAGAAACAAGCTGTGTATGGTCTTCCACTTCAGTCAAGAGGAAAAAAAAAATAAAGAGAAAAAAAGAAAAAGCAGAAGTGAGCTCTGGAAAGTGACAATTTCTCCTGGATTTTCTAAAGTTATTTCTTCCACTTGGGAAATCGTAGTTGCAGAGCAGGGGGAAGAACAAAACCACACAGATGCTCCTGTTTAGGAGTTTTGAAAACTTACAACTTGCCACAAAAATGTATATCACATTATTACATGAATCACAATGACCTCATTTCTTGTTTGGGGAGAGACAATGTGAGAGCACTGTCAGCAGGCATTAGTACATTTCCGGAGATTGGCATTAAATAAAGCATGCTGTGTCTAATAAATGCAAGTGAATCTATTGTCATTACTAACCAAAACAATTATCAAATGCGATGAGCATTCTGTGCTGCATGGGTACTTAGAGTTAAAATAAAGGGCGGCTTTATTGGCTTAAGTGTGTACTTTGCCATATTTTTCCTGTGATGCTTCTTGCCTTGTTTCTGAATCTCCTTCTGTACCTTTATTAATCAGAAACTACCAGTAGGGGCTAACACTCAGTGAAAAGGGAGTGAATTCCAGGGAGAGTTTCCAAATATTTAAGTGGTTAACGTCTCACATCTGTGAATTATACCCCACAACTGTGTTGTAAAGGTGCTTTTTCTATACCATTATGCCCACAGAGTTAATGACTGTGATAAAGACCAAGCAGAGTCTCAGAAAGACTTCCCTTCCCGTATGGCAGATTGGTCCTTCTCCTTTTAGCAGATTCACAGAAGTCGAAATCCAGACGGGACCTAGAAGAGTCTTCTCGCCCTGTCTCCTGGCCAGCTAGACCTGTACTTGGCCAGCCTGGGATTTGCAGCCCCCTTTGTCCCTTTGGCTGTGATAAAGGTCTGCCAAACTGTACTGCTTCTGCTGTGTGTTTTCCCAGGATGAGAATATGTGCTCTCCTCAAGGCCCCTGTTCCCCCTGCCCAAAACTCAGGTTCCCTGCTGCACAGCATTGTGCCTACCCAGGCTGGTTTCTTGCTATCACAGGCAAAGGAAGTCTCCTTCTCCTGGAAGATGCCTGGCCAAAATGGGTGCATGAGAATGGTGCTGCCCCTTCTACTTGTTTTCTTCAAGGTTTCAGTTGCTTATTTACTGGAGGTGAATGATGGCTCAGATGGCTGGCTCAGATCACAGTAGTACAAACCCAGGACCCTGTGCACATAGTCGTAGTTTCCTTTGATTTAACCTATGTTGAAGATGTCATGGCATATCTGCAGGGGATGAAGACTGTTTCGGAGGAAGCAGCTATGCCTGAAAGTCTTTCTGTCCTTCTCTGTGTTAGATGGGGAAGGGAAAAAAAACACCACTGAAAATCCAAACCAACCTTCTACTTTCTAAAGTTGCTTTTAAAATAAAGACGACATGGTTTTCATGGGTCAAAGTATGTAAGGTTTCAGACAAATGAGTGACAGCAATAGGGCCCAGGAGCAGCACTGGTGTTTAAACTTAATCAGGAGAACAGCTTGTCGCTGTGGGCAGTAAAGCTGAACTTTCATTTATCTGACCTAAAGAGGTTTCACTCGTGCCTTGGCTGGCCTCAGAAAATGAGAACATAATACATAAGCTGCCGAATGGCTTAATTAGTTCTGCCTCCCAGTTTATCCTTTCTCTCAGACACAGCCATATTGCCGAAGCCCTGCTGGATGCTGTTGAGAGTATGATTTTTTTAATTGGGTAGTGAAATACTTGCATTGGAGAAGACACTTCACAGAGAGGGACAATGACTGGGGGATGGTGTAGCAAACACTTCTCTTTGCCTAGGTCTCTCTCTGGAGACAGCAGGCTGTTAATAAGCTGCTGTGCTGATTTTTGCCTTCTAGGTTTAAGCTAGCGGTCATTTTCACAGGTGAGAGGAGAAAAAAAAATGGTTAAATGTGTGTAGAAGAGGTGTTTCATTGCTATATTCAAATGTACGTGCTAATAAAGCTACCACATTGCAAACAATTCCTCTTTTTTCTCCTTCACTGCCCTCGGTCTGTTTTTATTTGGGAGATTTGCAATCCCAGATCGTCTCTGTACTCGCCTCTTGGTCTTCAGCGTGTGACTCTCCTGTCTGGCTTTCCTTTCTCCTCTGTCCCTGGTTCTCCTCTGTCCCTGGTCATCCTCCTCGAGGCAGGGGGTAGATGTATCAGCACAGAAGCAGGCCCCTGGACCCTCGTTGTGTGCAGGGAGGATGAGGGGACATGCATTTTCCTGCAGAAGCTTGCTCGTGGGGCTGCACCGTGCTGCCTCCACAGCCTTGCGGCCCTGCTCCTCGGTGGAACCCCAGCCTTCTGCCTCCAGCAAAAGAAAATATTTTCTAAAATCTGAACTCAGCCGGAGCGGACAAGACCTCTCCTCAGCCGTGTTAACATAAAGGGCACTTGTATGGGTCTGGAAACATATCCTCCTCTGGAACTGGCCATGCAAACAGTGGTCTCTATTGAGCAGCTCTATCTCTTAGGCTTTGGCAGGCTGCAGAGTACTGATTGTTATGACTTCGCAGTTCATACATTTAAATACCAAAAAAAAAGAGTTTTGACAAAATGAGTTGAAAAAGTTCTTCCTCAGGGAAAGAAAAATAGGGGGGGGGACACCCTACATTGTAATTGTACATTGTACAATTGTACATTGTACACCCTACAAAATAATTGCTTAAAGAAACACGAAATCCAAGACCTCCCTAATCCCTGTTATTTGACGAAAGAAATCCAAGGGAGTTGTTAAGAAGCAAATATCTGCTTAAGATTCATGAACAGTCTTTTCTCTGATACTTCTAGGAGGGGAAAGCTTTCACCCCTCCTCTGTAACTAAGTGTATAATCTCATTCTTCACAAAAAAAACCCTGTACAAGTAGTTCCCGGGTTGCTATGCAAATCTGGTCTTTTCCCAACAGCTGCTGGAAGGAGCTTGTTTTTGAATTCCTGGTGAAACAAATAGCTTTTTGGAAAGCCTGTCAGTAGCTGTTTTGTGTACAGTGAGGTGTCATGAGGCAACTGAGCTCATTTAACAGCTTGCTTCTGCCAAAAGAGATGGTCCCAGCCGCATGCTGCCGCGGATTGTCTCATGCTAGCTCTTGTGCTCATCTGTTTTCTTAGCAAGTGCAAGCCAGCAAAAATGGAGTAAAAAAAAAAAAAAAGGTCTAAAAAAAAGGTTTAGTTTCTCCTGGCAGTGCATGCTGAATCACCTTTCCAATGGTCAAACAGTGCCAGAGCTGACATGCAGAAGAAAATGAAATGTGTACTTTAACCCATGCCACATTACCCATTCCTGAACCTGAATCATGGAAATGAGTGCATTTGCTCTAGAATTTCTTTGGCTTCTTTCAGGAGCTGAGGAAGCACATGGTGGCTGGTTTTTTTTGTACACCCTTTTTCACAAAATCACAGAATAGTTGAGGTTGGAAGGGATCTCAGGAGATCATCTAGTCCAACCACCCAGCTCAAGCAGGGTCCCATTGAGAACATTATCCAGTATTGTGTCCAGACGGTGGCCCTATATTGCTGATTTAAGCAGCCTTGAGAAAGTTACCCCGTTACCTTTCTGTAAAATACATATTGCTGACTTTCTAGGTTGACCTTTGCTCTTCTGCTTTGCTTTCTTTCTCTTCATCACTTCCAGTCATGCATGTCCAGCTCTGCTGCATCCTCCTTGCACTGCATAATGTGACACCTTCCCACTCTGAAACTTCCCTTACATCAAATTTGATCACATACTGCATCATTCTTATATTAGCACGGATTGCTAACTGCAGTCTTCCCCAGTACTTTAACCACATCTCTGTCCATTTCGATAACACCACCCTTTGTCATGTTTTCCTTTCTTGCTCTTTCGCATTTCCAGGCAGTCTTGAAGGTCTAGGCACCCTGGGCTGCTGTTTTCCTCTGCAGTTCTGCTTTCCTGTGAAGGTACAAAACAGTGTTTTCTGAAGGTTGAAGGGCTGCTGATTGCAAATCCACGTTGCAGTGACCAGAGCCTGTGAAGATGAGTATGTCAAATGTTCGTTTTAGGTATGTCCTGCAACATTTAACAGGGGTACATGCAAGACTGGATTCCTGCATAGCTAAAATCTGTGGTGCCCACACGCTCTTAATTGAAATTCCATCGTTCTGTCGAGCCTTCTTGAATCTGTAAGCTTAGTTTTTGTTCTTTCTGGGGCTCTACTGCCATTTCTGACACAATGAAGACCAGCAGGAGTTTTTAAGTGGTGGTTTGGTATCACTACATTTTATCCTAATTGTCCCTGATGTTTGCTGTCTTCTTTGGCTGGCAGTGAGGCATTACGCGAGGTCCGTGGCTCTGCAGGAGGAAATTGCATGTCTTGTGACCTGCACTTGAAAGCTGGGTAGTTCAAGTTATCGTAACCTACAGCTGCAGGGAGGAGATTACCACATCCTTGACTCAGTAAACAACAAAATTGTTTGAAGGCCAAGGGTTTAGTACAAATAATAGTTAAAACATGGGCTGTTTGTTTATTGTTTTTTTAAGGTGCAGAATTAAACACTCAGCAGCTAGGAAATGCCAGAGTTGAGGCAGTAATTACCTCCCCATTTGTGGGCTGCCGGCTGGAGCGGCGCAACGCCCTGACGCCAAATGCACAAATATTTGGGGGCCTGGTGATGCTGGCAGCCCCTTGGTGGTGGCTGGCCTTCTTCGGGCACCTGGAGCATACGGGGTGCAGGCCGAGCTCAGCAGCAGCTGAGCAGAAATGCTTTCCCAGAACAACAAAGCCAAGTCCACAAGGCACAAAAGGAGGGGCTCAGCTGGCTGACTTGATCGACCGCCGTATGTGGATGCAGTGGGGCACAGCTGCATCGTCACTTATCCTCGCCATCAGCTCCGCTTCTCTCCTTTGCTACAGCCCTGTCATCTTTTGAGACAAAGGAGGTAGGCAGCACACAGACAGGAGCCTTCCATCATGTTGTAGCCTTGGTTTATCTCTAAAGGCTTCTGGAGAAACAGTATACTCTCCTGCTGCTAAAGGAGACATGATAATGAACATGTAGAAGACGTCTAATTAAAATTACATGGGTAGATGAAATTCTGGCTTGTTGCCACACTGTAAAATGTAACATGCTACAGCAAATATCTTTCCTATTCACAGTTCAACACTTTAACGAGCGCCTTCTGCTCTGGACCCCCGCGTTGTTTATTGACCACCATTCAGCTTACTGAGGAAGGGAATCTCATTCACCATGCTAGCTTGCTGAAGAGTACCCGTGCAACATCCAGCTGCACCTTTAGCAGCAAAGACTCTGAACCTGGGAAGTGCACGTCCCTCTATGCCCTACTTTTATTTTAGCTGTGTGCATAACTCAATATCCAGCTCCTGGGGTGCTTTGAAGACTGCTTACCCAGCTTTCTCTTAGCCCAGCTAATTGATCCCGAATCTCAAAATGCAATAAATGACATCCTCTCACAGGGGTGTGTCTAGTTTCCTCAGTAGCTGCTGCAAAGATGCAGGGTTTCTCAGATTGGTAAGCAATTGTGTGTTTTGTTTTTGCTTTTTTTGTTTTTAAGCCGTCATTTCTACCTTGAAGTCTGGAGTGGTTTCTTTATTTGAGAATATCTTTCCATTTAAAGTGCTTTTTGAGGGTTTTAAAAAGATTCTTTAAAAAGACAATATTTTAAATACATAAATGCAAGTGGGTTCAGGGAGCTACAAAGTCTTCACTTTATAGGCGCTGTGAGTGAGTGTCAAAGCAGCTGTGGGTTGTCACTGCTCCAAAAGTTTGTGCTTTCAGCTTGAGGTTCTTAGGGAGCTTTTTAAATGTTTCTTGATATCACTGTATCTATCTGCACTTGGAAAATCACCTGTTAGGAGCTTCCTTTCTAAATCACAGCAATGGAAAAATTATAAATTTAGGATTCTTTTTGGATTTGCCATTTGAATTTTGAGCTTAATGCGTATATTTTCCAACTTTTTTAAACCAAAACTTAAGGTTCTTTCTGTCACTGCAGGCGGTGTGCCTTTAAAGAAATGAAATGCTTTGCATATAACAAGACCCACTGACGTCAGGGTAGTGAGCCCAGTTTTTCCCTTTGTATTCCCTCCCGTTCCTCCTTGTGCTAGCAGCTGTTTCAGTCTACCCATTCGCTTTCCAGGGTAATGACTCTGGGGACCAAGCTATCTCACTGACCATCTGTGGCCCATGCAGCAATTTGTAGTGGATAATCCCTCACACTAAGCTCTCCCAGCACGTGCTGTATGTTAGTTTTGGACTGGGTCCTCTTCTGAGCTCACTGTGGGCCTGTGAGCTGCTGCGGCAGCGTGCCTTCTTTCCTGCAGCTTGGGGAGCGATGAGGTGCCCAGTGGAGGGCTTTTAGTTCAGTGTGGTTTGAGTTACACCGGAGGCTTCCAAACCCCATTTACCACTGGGAAATGGCTAAAATCTGTAAAAAGGAATATGTAACTGAGTCTCAATGTTATTTACCTAAGGCTTTCCATCAGAAAGCCCATGATGTGGAATACAGCTAGAAGACTTGCAATTGTAAAAAACCACACATGCATACGCACATATATTTTACATGCTGCTCTTGTCATTGCTTTCTTTGTGGACAGGCTTTACACTCATATCTCCTCCGTCTTCCTTTCTCAGGCAGTGACAACCTGCCTGTCACATCATCACCGACTGCAGGAGCTGGAGCTGAAGGAGCTGGTGGAGATGCTCTTGGTAAATGTACCTGGTGTGAGAGTGGCTGTCCTGTGGCAGACTGAAGGTTCACCTAATGCAGCCTCTTGTGGCCAAAAACCAGAATTTAGGGAACTAAGTAAGAACTACACAGAGCAGCACTTCTCTGGTAACTTCTTCCAGCAACCTGCGGGTCAGAGGTTTCCTGAGCAGCACGGGATGACCTGGTCCTTCCTAGCACTGGATGGACGGTGTCCTGCCCTGTGCCGGTCAGTTTAACTTCTGAGCTGTCAGCCACCACTGGGTCTGCGCCCTTGGGGCTCACCAGTGACCCTCTCTGGTCCTCTCTTATTGGGGTGAGGGATCCCAGTCTGCATGGTCGTTTCTTATGCATAGGCTCATCTGTATCCTTGGCTCCCCTCACCTCCACTGTGTGTTTGCTAAGGGAAGCGTGGAGGTGGCAGGCATTTAACCTGTGCTTACTTTATAGGCACCTCTCCCTTACCCCTTCGCCCTGCTCTCCCTACTTCTGTCAGCTCCTGTATTTCCACCAACCTGATTTTTGCGTAATGCTGATGGCCTGGTGGCGGCCTGGCTCCAGCTTCCCCAGGTGAGCAAGCTGCCCAAAAGCCCAGAACAACTGCAAGCTGCAGAAACCTGTGCGCCCAGTGCGTGCAGCGAGATATGGTCATTTGCAGTCTGCTTAGAAATCCTCAGTGCTTGCATCGTGTAAATCACTCAGCTTTGGCTAACACAGGACTATCAACGGCACGGAGAATGACATCATTTGGCAAAAGGGCTGCTGACGGTGGCGTGGCAGCATCCCTGCTCTCCCACAGGCAGGGGCCGCTCCAGCTCAGCCTGCGCAGGCACAGCTTTATAAATCCAGATAGTCTTAGTTACCACTGAAGTTGCTGCCCGAGGGAGTGCACGATGCCTGTGGCTTCCCCTCTCCAGAAAGGTGCAGGAATGATACCGTGCCGTAACTGCTGTGATCTGTTCATTAAACTTTGTCACCCAGAGATCATTTCCTTGCAGTGCACCCATTGTTTTTACGGCCCTAATTTGCCATTTACAAATAAAGGCAATACATGCCCGCAACAGGAGAAGATAAATGGTATGATTCTGCATGCAGTCTCACCTACGTGCTGCTAGTGATCAGCGCAAGGAGCTGCAGAGAAATAAAATGCAAGATGCCTGCACTGTTGTGTGAAACCTTCCAGCTCAGTAACACTGAAATGCCGTCAGGCGCCTTCTGCTCTGAAACCAGCATGCCACTCTCAGGATCACCATTCTGCCCCTTTATTCCTCTACGAACACGGTTATAATAACCGGCAGTTAAGCACAAACATCGCCCTGGCATATCATCAGGCAGCCTGTGCTGGAGGAGATTTTTTTTTTCCCCCTGCAAGCTGCCAAGGTGGACTCCTTAGCTCCGGCGATAGACTGAATGAGACTGCAGTTCCCCCATCAGTTTCATAATACTCAGAAAGCTTCCATTTACATCATTGTGTGCAGTGCAGGGCAGCAGCTGCCAGGAAATTTGAAACTATTTTGATTCCAGTTGACTAGAACAGCAGCAATTGAATTAGCTGGTATCGCTATAGATAAACTGATGATCTGTGCATTTTATTTCTTTGACCAATGGGTAACTGCTGGAGCTACAGTAACCTCTGTGAGTAAGGATACTGTTCAAGCAAATATATCTGATTTCTCTAGCTAGCTAATCTGTCTATCTATCTATCTATATACTGTATAGAGAGAGAGACACACACCATTCTTTTGTAAAATGTACCTGTAAACAAAATGTCTGTCTATGCTTGTAACTTGTGTTTTGCTTCCTAGAATTTCCTTTTATTATGCTGTAGACAAGCTTGATTGAAATGGAGTGGCTATTTACCTATGAAATATCATATCTATGCCTGATTTAAGTCATGAATTCTTTCAACCTCTGGTCATAAGAAAGGCTGACAGCTGCTGTTAGGTTATATTTGCCCGTTTTCTCGCCACTCGCCCCCGTGCTGTTTTAGCTCTTTCTCTCTCCTTTTCATTTTTTTGCTTTGTTGAAAGAAGTCACCTTCAATTCAAAGTAGAAATTGGTGTTACCTGAGAGTGTGTGTCCTTTCATTGTTTGTTTGGTGGTGGGTATTTTTTTCCCTGCTCATCTTCAGTGCGGTCCTTAAATTTTGTTGTTGCCTTTCTAGCCTTGTTTGTAATGCAGTCATATTGGGGGATGGGGTTGCACAGGATATGCCAGTAGCTGCAGCAAGACATGATGCTGTGGTGGTGGATGGGAATAAGGGAGGAGTTTCCCTTAAAGAGCTCAAGCTCCTCCAGATTCGGGCACCTGAAGCGGTGCACGGAGCCACGGGGAAGGCTTTGCCCCTTCCAGGAGCAGCTGGTGGTGGTGGTGTGCTGCAAGGAGCAGAGGCCTCAGCAGCATGGTGTGTGGTGCTACCTGGCGCAGGGGGAACAGGCTGTCGCTTTGGTGCCACATTTGATTTTTTTTTCATCAGGCACCGAATTAGGCAATGTTTCTCCAGGATGCTGTGAAGGCGAGAATCCCATTTGCTTGCGGTCACATATTGCAGCAGCAGAAGTCCTCCCAGAGCATTGCTGCTGCGACCTCAGGGTAGAAAAGGCCTTAAGTTTCTACTGTGAAGGTGCCCAGGTGAAGCACTTGCAGCTTGCACGTATGGCAAGCTCCTGTACGTCTCTATGTGCCTGTGTGTTCTGTACTCATGGCTTTTCCTGAGTGTACCAGGCTCGCCAGAGGGTTGTGTTTGCTTCGGAGTAGGTTGTGAAAGACGTTCAGGAGGAGAAGCAAAGCAGAAACTTGTTTGGGACTGTTCACTGCTGCAAGCGGTGGCCATCGGTGATGGATGGGGCATGCAGCAGTGTGTGCGGCATTCACTGCCAGAAATAAGGCCTCCTCTGTTTTCCCTCCTGTCAGTTCAGAAGCTAAGATAGCAATTAGCAGAGATGAGCCTGGCCCCTTGGCAGGAGCTGTGCGCGGTGCCTTGTTGGGGCTTGGCCTCCAGTGCGTGTTGGCTGCATCCCAGCCCCATGGGGGGCCGGGGGGACACCGATGCTCTGGGCTTCCTTCCAAGGGGCCCAGAGAGGCGTGTGGGTCAGAGAGAGGCGTGGGGGTCCAACTTGTGTGGGCACTTCCCATTGCCTTCCTTCGGGATGTGCCGAAGTGGGGGCATGGCCATGTGCTGCCCCACGGTGCCGGGGTTTTGGGGCTGGAGGGGCATCTCCCATGGGGGGCACCCCCTCTGGTGGGTCTGCAAGCTAAGAGATGCTGTAGGTAGAGCTGAGCCCTCCAAGGAGGGTTTACTTACATCTACAGTGATGGGGCAGCAACTGGCATTAATGCTGCAGCACCCTAGCATCGTGTGGATGTGTGACCAAATTTATGTACATTGGGGGCTGTTTATCTGGGGCTCCCAGTCACTTAGAAAAGTCACTGTGCCTGGAGATGCTTGTGTGGAGAAAAGATACCACTGTCTTCTTCAGACTCATCTGGTACACCCACACCTGTGGGCTTGGAAACTCTGTGACAGAGGCAGGCTAGCATTGCAGATGTGGACAGGGCATCCCTGCTCCTCACGGCCCCATGGGACCTTTCTCTTTGGTCAGAGGCTGTGTGACTTTTGCAGCAGAGGTCCCTGCTTTGCCCAGGCACTGTCCTCAACAGCAGCTGAGTCATGTAGGTGAAACCCGACCCACTGAAGTTTCATTCTGGAGTGATTAAATCAAAGGCATGGAGATTCTGGAGAACCTACTGGGGAAGAAGCTGTGGTTTGGTGTGGTCCGAGTCTGCCATTTTGATCCCATGCACACACACACTATGTGTGGTATTTACCCTGTGGATAGAACTACTGGCTAGTTAGCTGCCAGGTGTGACCTGCTTCTCCTTGTCTTCATAAACCGCTGGCAGATATATAGCCATGTTAGTGTGGTGCTGAACTCACGTTAAATTAGCCTCCCTTTTGCCTTGAAAATCATTAACCACAGCGATATGACTTCCCCCTCGGCAATGGCTCGTGGCCAGCTCAGAGAGGAGACGGGCATGGGTTTGCAGAGCAGCACCCAGTGATGCACCCCAAGCAGGGCAAAGTGTCCAGATGCAAGTGGGTGTGTGGTTTCAGAGCTGTCCCTCTTGACATTTTTCGGACTAGGTGTTTGGGTCTTGCCCCCTCATTGTTTGGTTTAAAGTAATTTAAACTCCAGGCTAGGTCTTTCTAGAAGTGTGCAGTGAACGCAGCTGCTTCTGCTTTTTTTCCAAAAGCTCAGCTCCAGCTTGGACTGTAATATCAGGTGGCCAGATATGCGTCAGTGTGCCATCCATGGGTCCCTCTGAGAACAGCTGATTCTGTGTTACCCGAGAACAATGGGAACCACTGGGTGCTCGGCTCCTTTGAAAATGCCACCATCAGTTTTCTCTCCCTCTCTGTTTACATCGGTTTGAAAAACAGCACGAGGAGGGAGGGGTAGCGAGCTTTTTGTGAAGCACTGAATTTACTTTTTTTAGCAGAAAATGTGAGCTACTCGGGATGCGTGTATTACTGCAACGTGACCTTCACTTACCTGAGTTGTTAAAGGAGGAGGGTAGTACTGGCAGAAAGTTTAATTGCCCATTAATTGCTGTATAATTTAACTAATTGGTGTTGTGGAATATATAGGGTGTGGCTGATTACCTTCCTGGTGTTTCATCTTTATAAGTGAAAATGACCTAGAAGTGTTTTTTAAGTGAAACCACTAAATATGGTGCATGCTGTGGATAGATGTTAAATTTCTGAATATCTTCTTCCTTCAGCCTTTGTGTTTGGCGTGTGGCCTCAGACTATTCATGGGCCACTGGGACCCTTTCTGAAGTGTAGCAGACATTTTTGGCATTCCTTCCTCGGCAGTGCAAGCTTCCAACATAGGGCTGCCCAAAAAACTCATATGCAGGAGGACCAGTTGTGGATAACTGCAGTGTGAGAGCATGCAGAAATGAGTTAAACAGAACGGTATTTTCCCTGCAGGGACAAACACAATTGCTCTGTTCTGAGAAGGCTGGGATGGGGTGGTTAGGCTTTTTGCTTATGCACACAGTAGATAAATCCACACTCTTTTTTTTTTATTTTTTTATTTGGCAGGTAGTGGCCATGGAAGTAATACATTGCTCCCCCACACCATCATCAATGAATTTCCAGAGTACGGCACTATAGAGCCAAGTGGAGACGCACTGAGGACATCATCAGAGGGCCAGGCAGAGCCTGTGACGTGCAGCCCAGAAGGACGGGACGGTCACCAGGTACCCGGCAGGCCTCCTCAGCCTGCGGCTTCTGTGGACGAGTCTAGAGCTCACGCTAAGGCAGCGCAGCTGCATGCTGCAGAAGAAGGCTTACAACCTGTGGGTAACGTGCCAGAGATTATGAAAATCTCTCGACGGCTAGAAGTAACAAAGGTGCAAGAGAGAGCAAATACTTCTCTTGATTCAGAGACGCACATGGAAAAAAAGAACGTTCCTGGCAGCCAAAATGTGCAGGCAGCCAGAGAACCAGTTCCAGCAGGCCAAGAAAAAACCTCAGACATGCCTCTTCCATCTGAGCGAACAGCTGAGGAAAAAATGCATTTGATCGTAGGGAAAGATCTGGCTGCAATATGGACTGGAGAAAAGCAGTCCGAGTCCTTGCAAGCCACCAGTAATAAAACTGAGGAGGTCCATGCAGCAGAGGAGACAAGCTGTCATAGACCATCTGTGACAAACCTGGAAGCAGCCAGCAGAGTGGAGGGGTGGGCGCATTTCGAGGAGTTTTCAGTGTACAGTCAAGGCAAAATGCAAATCGGTCCTGAGAGGAGGCTCTCTAAAGAGGCAGCTGTGAGCAAACACGTAGAATTTCAAGGGGTGGAGATTTTATGGCTGCAAAAAGCAGAGGAGCAGAGCAGAAAGAAGCATTCGCTGCTGGAGACCGCATCCGTGGAGAGGAAGGCATTCCCCAAAACATCCAGCCACCCTGTGCCACCAATGGTCTCCCCGGGCTTGGTTACCTCGCCGGACAGTGCTTGGAGCGAGGTCTGGGAAGACCCCAGGCTGGGAGCTGCCTGTGGAGCTGCTCCTCTGGCGTTGCTTGATGAAAGTGGGGAGGATGAAGTTTTTGTGAAGGACAAAAAGAACCGTGGAGAGGAGGAGACCACTGTGCTAGTGAGAGGCCAGGGCAGGTGAGATGGCTTCTGGGGGTTGTGGGGCGCCGGATGAGTGTCTCTTACTGCGAGCACGGGACTTTTGCCTACCCCTTTAGGAGCTGCTGGTTTGCCATCAGTGGCAACTGATGTTTGTCTGCAGCATGGTGGAAATGGTAATGGTTAGTGTGCAGTGGTGGCCAGTGGGCTGAGTCCTGTCCACACTGTGCTGCTGGAGTTGGAAATCAAACTCAGGTTTGGAAGTGTGAAAGTGTCTCTTCCAGTCTGCCCAGTAATGATTGTGTGATGAAGCAACTCTGGCAGGTGTAGCTAGGATGATGTGAAAAGCTGCTGGCTTCCCTCAGCTGGAAGGAAAGCTCAAAAAAATAGCCAGTAACCATACACAGTGCTCTGCCCGCCTGGTGCCACATGAGGGCCAGGCCCATGGGGCTTCTGGGCCGGGCTCTTGCTTTCCTCTCATTTTAGAGGCCTCCTCCAGCCTCCCAGAGCCTCTGGCTGGGCTTGTGGCTCTGGCCTGGCCATCAGGGATGGTGCAAGCAGAGAGTTTATGATTTCATGAATGCATTAGCAGCTGATGTTAACTGTTAGGCAATATCATGCCTTCCCCCCCAGTGCTTTTGCCCATAAGATTGTTTTCTTTCATGTCCCCAGGACTGTAACAGAGTGGAGAGGGAGATGGTGCCCGTTGTGAGCGGAGGTGGTGTAAGGTGCTGGTGGATCATCCATGGTGTGGTCTTCTGCACGAAGCACAGACCTTTCTGTCCAGAAAGGCGGAAAACAAGGAGGTCTGCTCTAAGGTCCAAACCTAGCTGCCAAACTGAAAAGAGCTGTTTGTGCTTAATTTCTAGGATCATGGAGGAGGGGGAAGCAGCCATGGGAGGATATGAAGATGTCCTTGGACAGAGGCACTCTGACGTCTCCACTGATCTGTACAGCTCGCAGTTTGAAAACATCCTAGACAATGCCTCTTTATACTATAGCGCGGAGTCACTGGAGACGCTATACTCGGAGCCCGATAGCTACTTCAGCTTCGAGATGCCACTCACTCCGATGATCCAGCAACGCATGAAGGAGGGCAGTCAGTTTTTAGAACGGACTTCAGCCTCGGGACAGACGGATGTCTTTCAGCTTCCCCCTGACGGGGAAGCAAAGAGCTGCTGTGAAGGGATCGCCAATGGTTTAAGGGATGTAAGCGAGACGCTCTTCAGAGGAGATGTCACAGAAGTTCCTCGTTTGGAAAGGTAAAAGTAGTGTATGATCTTTGTGTGTGTGTGCTTAATTATTCTGATGCCTGTGTACTTAAGCAGACTATCTCAGAGTGTAGTTATGACTCTGCACGCTGCGCGTTTTCTACACCAAATGATTTTCAGTGTAACAGAGTCAGGTGCGGAAGAGAAAAGAGCCATCCAAACCTGCTGTTTATTAGAAAGTACAAATTTACATGTTTTTTTGTAGGTGTCTCTGTGATAGTTGTATCAATAAAAGGCTGGCCTGTATTGTAGCATCTGTGGGACTTGTCCCTGGAGGAGTTAGCTACCTGCTATAAATAAACACTCTTCATCTCCAGTTACACCTGAATTCGCTTACAGAAATTTTAGGAAAAATAAAATCCTGTGCACATGGACAAGTTGTCCAAATGCGGCTTATGATCTGGTTGTTATAGATGTGTCTTTCGGCATGGCTTTTTCTCTCGTGAGACCAGCAGGAATTTTGCTGGTTTCTTCAGCTGGGACAAGGTTTTGCTCCCACTGCGTCCTAGCAGTTGCGCTAGTTAACTGATTTGTTTTACTAGTGCAGTAACAACTGACTGAAAGAGGAAGGAGTGTTGTGAAAATATTGAAGACCTCTGTTTAGGTAAAGGGAGAGGCAGAGAAAACTAGTAAGAGAAGAGTTATGGGAGAAATAAACACTGGGCTAAGTGGTCAGAAGATACTGTGTCTTTATATAAACTCGCTATATGAGCAAACTTCCCTCATAATGTGTCGATCAAAGGGAGATGGGGATATTGAAAGGCAGCAACACACAAAGTGGGGGAGATACTGCCAAAAGCAGTAATGTTTTTTTTATTACTCAGCAGTAATGAGGGGTGAGAGACCTCACAAATGACAAAGATGCCTCGGGTTGCCAACCTGCAGGGGCAGGCTGTTATCTCAGAGCCCTTAGACTGTTCCCTTAGATGGGACTAGTCTAGTCGAAGTTTTCCAGAGCATGAGTGGCAGGAGGTCTTTTATGTGTTTTAGTCCTTTTGTGCAAGCGTGAAAGAAGTCCTTTGAGCAGAGAGTTTGGCCAGCTTCATGGATTAAGGTACAGTTTGCCCTTAAAAGATCAGGCAGAACTTAGTAGTTTGTGTTTTTCATTAATTTCACAGGAAAAAGGGTGTTTAAATCTTGTGCAACTTTGAGCTGCTTGGTGCCAATTAATAAAAAGTGACTGCTAATCTGCTACGAGGAGTTCAGAGCCAGAAACTGAGGTCAGTCCTGATGCTTGGCAGCTCTTGCTTCTGCTAAAACCTGAGATTGCCGTAAGACTGGAGTAGTGGAAGACAAGCAGCACATACAAACCCTGATCTGATACCCCATAGTTGTAGCCTCAAGTGTCCCGCATAGTGAAAAGTACCATCAAGTAAGGTCCACATTGGCTTATTGAGGCAGAAGTTACAATGAAGACAAGGTGAGCTTAGGTAATGCTTGTGATCATGTTGGTTGCCTATTTAGTATGAATTTCATGCAGAATGAAGTTCGATTGAGTTTAAATTTGCAACCATAGTGAAATACCAAGAGAGGCCTTTAAAAATTCTTTCCAGTCCCTTCCCTTATTATAAAAAGAAGAAAGAAATGTTCAAAACAGTGGTTTTGTGACAAAGCCCTACTGTTGTAATCTGCAAGGTGCCCGTAAGAGCAAACCCTGAGAGCTCGCTCTCTTACGGCAGGTACGGATAAAGAGCGTAGCTGCAGCAGAACTGCCAGCCACAGATGTGCCCAAATGGATAATCCTCCAGACAATAACTCAATTAACCACACCCCCACGGCGATATTCTAGTATTATATCGCATTACACCAGGGCACAGATGGCTGGCAGATCACGTATGCTGTACTGTTGGGAGCCGGAGGAGAGCCATGGCATTGTTGTGTGCTGTTGAGGAGTGCAGCGTGTGTGCTGGGGGTCGCATGGGATTTATTTATGGGGGGATTGAGGCGGACTGTCACCGTGATGCTTCTTCGTTTGAACCAGAAATACCTGCCTGAACTGCAGGTACTATTCCTAAGAGGAATAACAGTACATGATCGTGTTGCCTGAAGCAACCCTGAACTGCTTTTCTCACCCGCGTGTCCACACGCGTGACACTTGTGAGGTATCCTTCACTCCTGCTACGGGACAGCCTTTCCCACTGCATTGCAAAACCGTACCGGTGTCGGGGATGTTACAACCTCAGCGGAGAGCCTGCCTCTTGCTGCCTGAGCATCGTATGCTTTCCTTGAAGCTCCTGTCCTGCAGCGCAGCCCCGAGCCACCGGAGGGCTCCTCGGGCACAGGAGCAGCGGCAGCAGCCAGCCCTGCAGGGGAAGCAGAGGGATTGGCGAGGGAGGGTGCTTGCAAGGGGGACGGTGCAAAACTGCAGTCAGGCACGCTGATAAGCCTGCTCCCCACCTTTTTTTTTTTTTCTTCCTGAAGTCAGCTTCCAGCTGAAAGCAAACAAAAACTGAAACCAAACACCGTGCAGCTCCCTGTGTGCTGGTATTTCAGTGATGTAAAAAGCGCGTGGGAAAGTGCGTAGGGGGGAGTACACATCCCGGGACCAGCGCTAATTTATGGGGGAACAGACTGTGAAATACTGACAGCTCTTCTTGGTTCTGCACAGGAGGAGAGGGTGGATGTGAAAGCAAGAGAGTTAATGGCTTACACCTGGAAATTGCATGCAGTGTGTCTATCGCAGAAGGAGAAGCAGGCATGGTGAGGTTGTCTTGGGAGCAGATAGTCAGCACCACAGGCCTTTTGGGTCTCTGTGGAAGGATCCTGAGCATTAATGGCACACGGACCCTAGATGGCGTGAGGTTTTAAAGCACAGCACACGCATAACCAAGTCTTCTAATGAGTAAGCGGGAGGGTAACATCCTTTTCAGCTCTTAGGAAATCGCTGGCTCTGGGAGGGGTCAGCTCTGGTATGTGAAGGCCAGTCACATGCCTTCAGAACTAGAAAAAAAAAAAAAGGGAAAAAAATGATTAAAGGCTCGCGGGCTGCAAGTTCCTATGGGCTTCTTCGTGTCCGGATACTTCGTCCCTGCTGTCCTATCAGCTGCCAGCCATGGTTAAATGCAGTAAGTCCCAACGCAAGCTGTGTGATGCTGACCATGCCTCCTCTGACAGGGACCTGTGGTGCTTCCTTGGGGCTGGTGGGATGCCAGCAGGCCTGCAGGTTTTTCGTGCAGGTCCTCGCAGAAGGACAGGTTGGCTTGCTTTGGAAAAGCAGTCCTTTCCCAGCAGAGCTTATTTGCCTTTTGCGTCTGGCTCAGAGGAAGGGAAAAGGGGAAGCTTGAGGTAGTTGTGTGTGGTGTTTGTGTTCTTTCAGGAACAACTTCAGCTCTTGTCATTATTTTGGGTTTAACTTCCTTTGTAGTTATGTATTACTCACCTCTGGCGAAAAACAAATTTTTGCTGCTGAGGTGGGCTTAAGTTTCCCCAGATGGGGGTGGGAGAACTGGGAGGAGGGGGAGTGTGCCTGAGTTTTTGGACCTGACTGATAGCCTCTCCGTGTATTAGAGCACCATGGGGGTCCTCATAGGGCATGCCGAGCCAGAAGGTGTCAATAATGAAGCTTTGCAGTGGCGATAACAATATTGTGTTTGGGCTGCATTTAGTCCTGTTACCTCCAAACTATCCACACAGAGGCGTGCAAGTCCCTGCAGGCACCTGTATGGCAGGATACGGCACTCCTCCTGTCTCAGTTTGGTGTGTCATGTTGAGAAGGAGAGGGGCTCAGGCTCAGCATCTGGGTTTTAGTCTTACTCAGAGAGGCAGGAAAGAAGAGTATTTGCAAGGTGCTACTGAGCTCGAATTTGCACGGTCCGAAGTAGGTGTAATCATTCACGCTAAATCACAGTGGGAAGAAGGTATTTCCAAAGCAGTAAGATAAAACTCACTTTCTCCTCAGGTATCTTTGCTATATACACAGTGAGCAACAGAACATCTGTGTGTCTAAAAGCATGGAGTTCTCTCTGTGATGATAATCTTTCTTTCTACTTTCTAACTTTAAACAGAGAATTTGTTTTAGTCACTTTCCTGCATTCTTTGTAGCAGACTTTGCATTCCCTCTTCCCTTCTATGTTCTGATCGTATCAGAACAAGAAAGGAGAAAAAAATCCAACTTCTGTCATTTGTCTTCCTGAGTTGTCTTGGAAGGTGTGGTCTCTGTTGGTAGGACATAGCCCAAGATTTTTGCAAATGCAGAGAGAAAAGAAAAAAAATCTGTATTGCAACTCCTAATCCTCAAAAATGCTAACTATTTGCCACCTGCCATCATCTTCAAAGAACTGCTGTTGCTCAGCAAATTTTGCAAGTCCTCTTATGTGTTTTTTTCTTTTTTTTTTTTTTTTTTTTTCCTAGCAGTGCAAACTCGAATTTAGTCACATACGTGTTCTTCTGTGGTTCAAGGGGTGGTGGTGGGGAACAAACTCCTTAAAGCAATCTGGTAGTTCTCAGAATAAATGCACATGAATGTAGGCAGTACTTCCCAGCGATTGTCAGATAACTCTGAGTGTTTGGGCCTCTCAAATTCTTGTAGTAGTTTCCAGCTGTTTTCCTTCGTCTGCATGTAGGTCATTTCCAGTACTTTCTTTACTTGTACCCTGCGTATTCCTTTTTGGAGACAGTAAACTTTGTCGATAGATAAAAATCAGTTTTGATTCTACTCTCCTGGTTGATTCTCCTAATTTTCCTCCCGTTTTATCAGTATTCTGTATGCCAGTTAGACTGCTGGCTGTCAGTTCACTTTTTGGTGTGTTTTGTTTTTTTTTGTGTGTGTGTGTGTGTTGTTTGTTTTTTTCCGTGTTAGCTTACATTTGATTTTCAATATAAATGTGAGACTCATTACTTGCGTATTTAATGTGTAACCTTTATTCATTAACTTTATTAGTCTCTCTAGCAGCAGCCTGGTAGGACACTTTTCCTGTTTGAAGACTCCCCTTGTGACTTGGCTGATATTTTTTTTTTTCACTTAGCATGAAATCTGCCCAAGGTCTGCATGTTCCTAAGTGGCTGCTTTTTGTCCTTCGTAAACGCCTCGCTTCAGAATGAACTCAGGGACCCCGGGGAGCTGGGGCTCTCAGGAGGTGTTGCCATCCATCATCCTCTGCTTTGGAAGTATGGAGAAGCACGTGGTGAACGGTGTTCAGATGAATGCTGGACGCTTGAATGTTCACCACAGCCCATTGCTGGGTTTGGTTTCTTCCATCTCCTCATCTGAGTGTGCCTTTAAGCAGTGTAGTTGGGAGCAGTTGCAACTTCCTCTCAAGCTGGTGTCTTTTTTGGCTGCCTGGTTCTGCATGTTTTGGCGAGCTGGCCTTGCTGTGATGGATGGGTCAGTCACGCTTCATGCTGCTCCTGCTGCTGGCAGCGTGTGACAGAAGAGGAGCTCTCTGTAGTTGTCTTTTTCTGCCAACTCTCCCCTGAAAATACCCATTTAGAAAAATGGGATCTACTTCTCAAATCACTACAATGACAGCAACAGCAGCTGCAGTTTCAGCAATTAGGAAATAAGCTCATCGTTTTTGTAAAGAAGGAGTGATGCAACAGTGTGGTGAATGGGACTGTACTCTGGAAGGGCTTAGAGTGAGAGAGGGGAGCAGAAATCACCCTTGAACCTGTCTGACGGTGGGTTGAGGCTGTTGTGTTCTCAGGTGCCTCTTCAAAGGGGCAGAAACTGTATCTCACCCCATTTTTTTTCCTTCAAAATGCAAAAAAAATGTCCAGAATAACGAAATGTATTCTGAGGAGTATTGCTGGTTGTTGTCACAGAAGATTGAATGCATCAAATGTGTCTGCAGCCAGAGAGCAAGCAAGCACGTGCTGGAGTGCATTTGCCTGCATGTGGGCTACTGCATCTGCCGTTGGTAAATGCAGAAGCGTGGATATGGCATGTTAGATCCAGGTAAAGACAAAGTCCAGGCGTAATCTGCATTTCTGTAGCTCTTCCAAATCTGGTGGCAGCATTTTGGCAGATGAGGATTTGTGTCACAGCTCAGTAACTTCAAAAATGTTGAGCCATTCTGATCGGCGTCATATTCCCCGCAGGAGGGTGGCATCGGTGTCCAGGCTCTGAAAGCACAGTATGAGTTTGCCTTTGCTCTGGCTAACATGGTGCTTGCGGTACAAGTTTAGTAAAAGTTTGTAAAACTGCTACTAGCTGCTAAATAAACTGTTGTTTTAGGGAAAAAAAGGGCTGCTGACTCATCACCTCTTCAGTTCCCAGCCTCCTCCAGAAATAAAACAAACAAAACAAAAATCCAAGAGCCGACGGAGGCAGAAAAGAAAAACGCGTGGCAGCCGATAAGTTCACGGCACAAAGCGCTCAGTATAAAGCTGTCGGCGGCTCAGCCTCTCAGCTGGCGTGCGTTGGCATGTCTCCATTAAAGCCGAAGCCATGTAGGTCAGGAAGCCTCCATTCACCGAAACCTCTGCCAGCCCCGAGCCGGTGCCGAGGCGCAGCCTGTTGTCTCATCCATTAGCCACGTCTGGCTGCCGGTCAGGCCCCCTCCGAATTACCGCGGGTCGCCTCTCTTCCTCTGGGTTTCTGCCGGGAGAGAGGGAGGCGGCGAGGAGGCATGCAGGGCTTCGGAGGCGATGCAGCAGCGCCGGTGAAGAGCGGGGCACGTAGCGTGCGGGCACCTCGTTAGCACAGCTGGGTGAGCTGTGGGATGGTTTTTTTTTTTGTTATTCCCCCCCACACACACTTTAATTGCTGAAGTCTGTTGTTGTTTTTTTTTTAATTATTATCATTAGCTGTTCTTTTTGAAGAAGGGCAGCCCGTTTCACTGCACGGTCGCAACGCAAAGCTGCTGTGGAGTGATGCTGCCCGCACCTAAGTGCTCCGTCGGCAGCTTGCAGGGGAAGGCACAGCGCCCGAATTTTTACAAGTCTATTTTCCTCCCGGCCAGGGGACCGGCCAGGCCAGCTGCCCTGTTAACAAACATGCTCCTGGCACCCACCTCCAAGCAGTCAGCCCGAACACACGGGGCTCACGTGCAGCTCCGTGAAGCGGGTCTGGTGGAGGGAGGCTGCTGGAGGCAACCGGGCAGAGCAGCGGGGAGAACCTCGCTGGCTTCCCTGGCGTCCTCCTGTGCCGGGGGAACCTGCAGGAGCAGCACGGAGAGATGTCATGCTGGTGCTGAGCTTTTTCGGGTGGAGGCAGCCAGTATTTAGTGCATCGGGTCTGGTGTTCCTCGTGTGTGCTGTCAGGTGGGCTGGATCCCCTGGATGAGCGTGGGGCTGTCCTGATGTGCCTGTCAGGAGGGGGTTTAACCCAGCCTAGGTGTGAATGCAGCTGACAGAAATGCTTCTGGTGGAGGGAGCTGTTAGAGCGCACGCCGCCCTCTGCGGAGTGGGACAGGTTTTCGCTTTCCATGCAGAGGGGCATTAACGTGGTGGCAGCCTCTGTACCATCTGCAGCCCCTGCCACAGCAATGTAAGGAGCCTGAGGTTGAAAGAGAATCAAACCTAAAGTATTTTTAGCAAAACATTTGTATTTCAGGTGGCAACGAGCCAGCAAGTCTGTGTAATAAAGGACATGCTGTCTCTCGGAAGGATTGTAATCCTGTCCCCGTGTGTGGTGGGACTTTGTGTCCTAGTGCTGCGGTCCTGTAAAGATAGAGTTTGGACTTGCTGCAGTGTAAGCCTACCAGAAATGGCATTTCCTGAGCATATTAGCTGTTAGCTCCCTATTTATGATCGGCAGGAATTTTTTCAATCAAAGAAAAAGGCAGATGATTACAGGGAGCAAGAGGTTATTTTTAAGCAGCAGCGTTCGTTTCGGTTCCTGGAAATGGCTTTGCATACGCGTTTATTGATAACCAATAACAGGTTACAGGGTTTGTTTGCTTGTTTATTTGTTCTTTGCTCCTCTCCTCGTAGTGTGAGACAGCTTAGGTGCTCTTTAACGGATCCTCAGCGGGTGCTCTGGGTTGTGGAAGCCGTCCTCCCTTCATGTGAACTCACGGATGCTGTGCTGGTGAGACACCCACTGAACTCGGCTGCAGCACAGTGCAGCTGTGTCAGTCCTCAAAGAGTGATCTACTTCAAACGTGTCTTTGAAGAGAATCCGTACGTAGGACTTCAAAGCTGTTTAAACCATTCGGAATAGAATTGCATAGCGAGTCATCTGCCAGGAAAAGGCTTTATTTATTTATATATTTATTACACCCCCCCCTCCCCTCCTGTGGTTGAATTTTGGAAAAGCCCTGGAACTGGAGGTAACTGGCACGGTGAATTGTTGCTTGACATAATTTTGTGCTTGCTGCTGGCCCTGAAGAACCTGGTTCAGAGTGTAGCAAAGCTGCAGCGAAGCAGCTCTCAGCCGGTCTGCGTGATCGGTCACTTGTAGCAGGAACTGACTCATCGTGTCCTTGTGCTGCCGGGATTTCTTTCCTTCTGGGGCTGGGGTACTCCTTTCAGAAACCCGCCTGTCCAGGCACTGCTTGTCAGCTCCTTTGAAACGCAACTCGGCTGGTGCCACAGATTGTTTCCGATCGGCTCTGAAACGTGGAAGCATATTTCTGGCTGAGCCTGAGCCTTGCCCTGGCAGTTTGCAGGGCAGGGGTTCCTCGCCTCAGGGTGGGATGTTTCACAGGGCAAAGCCAGCTCCCCCTGCAATCCGGGCTGGTGTCAGTGGCATCCCACTGCTCCTGTGTTTCTGACGTCCCCGCCGCGCTGCGACATGAGAGCCGCTGGTGGGGGGCTGTTTTGGAACCAAAAGAAGGAAAAGGCTTGGAGTGAAGGCATTTGAAACAGCAGGGACAGTGCTGTGTTGCAGTGTTATCAGACCTGGTTTGGTTCCCTAGCAGATGCCGTGCTCCTGCTGAAGGCAACATTTGTTCTGGCCCTGGTTTCAGTGAGCCAGAACTCTTCTCCACCCTTCCTTATTTTTAATAACTGCTGTGTTTTGCTCTGATGGACTTCGCTGGCAAATGCCTGACTTAGTCTGACTTAAAGAGTTCTTTCCTGACAGATTAGCTCAAAATGAAGAGCGTGCTGAGGTCTAATGCACCTGAAACTGCAGGTACTCATGCTAAAGTTTCCCTTTTGCAGTTTAATAGACTGGGAGGTCGAACCTCTGTGAGATACAACATGCTGTATCCTTGTCACTAGGTTAGTGGTCTTGCTCTGCTGTTGTCTGAAAGTTGCAGCCATTCACCGACCATCTCCAGCATCGCTGTGAATGGTTTGAGTTTTGCATACATCGAGGGGGGGGGGGAAACAAAAACACCCACCAACCAAAAAATCACCTTAATCTGGAAGACTTTTAAATAGAGCAAAGTGTACTAAGTGCTGAGCACGATACATTTGAGATACCTTGGCATTGGGAGTTAGGTTCCTGTAGACCTGGTCGATAATGGAATAAATAAAGAAAGCAGTATTAAATGTTTCAGGCCCTTCCTGGCTGTTAAGGTGTGTTATGGGAAAGCAGCTTTACAGGTGTTACAGTCTGCATGTGTTTTATCCATGAGCGTGGAGGGGTGGTTGCTGCTGTTGGAAGGTATTGAATTTACTGTAGCAGCTGTTTATTAAATTGCTGTAGTTTCTGCTGGATGTGGTGGCCCAGAGCATGTGCACGTTCAGCGGAGAACCTGAGGAGCTCATGCATGGTGAGACTGAAGAGACCTGTGTGTTTGTTTTTTTTGTTGTTTTTTTTTTTTGTGCTTCTCTTTTCTCTGTTTTCTGATAGCAGAGATTAATATGAGAGTCTCTGGGTGAAAAACAGTAGCGTTGCAGTGCAGGCAATTACCAGTGCTATTGTTACAGTCGCTTTTGGCCTTGAATCCAGGATTAGGCAGATATAATTTATTACATTTTCAGCCTACTTTTGTCAGTGAAGGTTTCTCATTTTTATGTGGTAAAGAGTAAAGCTGCATGAGAAATCTGCGTCCAGTCATGCTCTCCATCATAAAGCCCTCTTTTGGCTCCGTGTAGCTAGCAGTGCTGCTGTGGACTGATTATTCGCAGAAATTGCAGACTGCAGAAGACAGGCGGGTCTGCAGCCTTGGTCACTCCCAGCCTTTGGTTTGAGTCCATTACAGGCACTTTGCAGAAATAAGCAGGTATTAATGCCTGTGTTTGGCGGTGGGAACAGATAGAAAACGGTACGCCCACAGAGGTTGGAGGTAAGAAGAGATGTCAGCCCTTCCCCTATAAGACCTGCAGACCCCTGTCCAGGAGGGGACATTAAAAAGGCAGCTTGCAGTAGTCATGCTGTAATCAGAAGGTGTCTATATTTAATAAGCGTTCAGCGACACGGGCACTGTCTTCTTACCACATAAAAAGTTTGAGAATTGGAGTCTTGCTTTAGTTTAGCAGCCTGGCATTGTCCCTGAACACGAGGCTTATGTTACAAACAACCTGTATTATTGATTTGGCCACCTTTGTGCACTCATTAATTGAGTAACAAGTTAATTCATTGCCAGAATAACTGAAGGAAGCCTATGACCTAATAATGTGTACGGGGACTCCCCATGAGGATGAAGCCTACAATCAGGGAAGCTGGAAGTTAAGGTTTCTTACGCAGCTCTGTTGGCTAGTTTTAGCACTCTCTTCTTGCTGTGTGTTCCTTCTCCACATCCGAACGGCAGCCCTGAGAGGCAAAACAGAAGCCTAGGGCTCCTGCACTGTTTATTTCACTAAGAGGCAAATGCTGGCACTTCCTCTCTCTATAAACTCGTGGTGGTTTGTGGTAACGTTGACTCTTGCAGTGTGCTGGTTCTAGCAGAATGCAGATGTTCCTTGTCAGCGTTGGCCATCGTTCAGGGCTATAAATATCGCCTTTAATAAAGAGCAGTGGTGAAACGGGGCTGTGATTTATGAGCAAGGCTCCACAAGTTGGCATGGCTTTTGGAGCAGCATTTGCGTGTGGAAGGCAGGGTAGATGTGTTAGCTCACCTGGTTATCCTTTGCTCTTGTTAAATACCAGGGCTGGGTGTTTGAAGCCGGTCATGGCTGATGTGAATGGATGAGCTGTTGCTTTGGGCGTGTGTCAGAAGAGTTGGGAATCTGCTTTATTCACAAGTTCAGAGCAGACCAAATTCAGTGATTTTTATGATTTCTAAGAGAATCTAAGACTTTGGCTAGTGCTTTTGAAAAGTGCTGAGGAGGTGTTTCCCACAACAATGGTTATGAGGAGGAGCTTCTTTTGTTTGCTTTCTAGGGTGGCTGGTGGGCAGTGTTCTTAATGCTTTATATTCAGTAATCCCACGATAGATGAGAATGAAGCCTTTTTATTATAGCATCTTAATATTTACATTTACATGCAAACTAAAATCCCCATTACTTGTAAGAACAGGCAGATGTTTTCCCCAAATACTTTTTAAAAAAATTAAAAGTTATACCCAAAGTGCAGATGTTTGATACTTTCATTAGGTGTTTTCTGTAAGTTTTCTACCTGTAGGATCACAGCACACCTCCTCCTAAATGTGAGAAGGTAGGGCGCAGGTGATGATACGTGTTAAAGAAGGTGTGCAGAATAACAAAGATCTTTGGTTTTAGCTCACATTACATGAAAGTCTCAGCTTGAAAAGGTTGATAAACATCTAACAGACATCTCAGTAAATCGGTAGATAATTGTTGGAGTGATCAGTTTTTCTGATAGTGGCTTGTCAAGCCTGAAGATTATGGTGGCATATGAAGCTCTGGTATGCTGAAGTGTTGTGTTTAAAGTCATCTTTAACTCATTCCACTCATATCTGCCCTGCATGTGACCTCTGCTGATCACTCATTATCCCTGTGTAAACTAAGACTTAGTGGAAAGAATTTCTGCATAGTACTTTTTTTTTAATAGAAATGCTGTCACACGCAGAACTGAGATTGTGTAAGGGTTTTCATGCAAGTGTCAGACAAGCTTTTTTCCAAACTTCTTTTTTTTTTTAAAAAAGATTTGTCCATGTGGAGGGAGGTGTACGCAGGGGTGCACTTTCTTATGCGGAAGGCTTTTGCTTCTTTGAAGGGAGAAGGAAAGCAAATACGGAGTTTAGCCAGAACTTTCCTACTGTAGTAGAAGTGGGAGGAATCTATAAATGCATGATTTATATAAAGTGCCCTGGGACTGCGATGCTGAACATCCTGACTTTGAGCAGCCGGTGAGGGAAATCATAGCTGGCACGAGGGAGCAGGAGGAAGGCAAGTGGTTCTTCAGGCTAGCGCAGTGGTTTGTGCCTCTCTCCGGTTCTCCCAAATCAGGTTCCTTGCCCCGAGTCCTGCTTTTCCTGGTGGTGCCACCCAGTGGGATGCCCGCTGCGTGTGGGCAGCATGGATGCTACTGAATTCTGCGGAGGTTATTTTAGATTTGGGGAGTAGCATTGTTTCCAGGACAACTGGGGAAGAATGAGGAAGGGACTTCTGCTGAGCCAGCGTGGATCTACCGATTGCCCTGGCTTGCTGGCTGCGTTTCCCTGCGTAAAGTGACTTACGGCTTGCATCTACAGGGGACCCTTTCAAGCTATTGTCAAACACATTGGGTACATGCTGCTGGCAAATGTTTGGGTTAAAAAATACTAGAACAAAAATTAAATGAGAAGTTGTTATTGTCAGGTGCGGTTGTAGGTTGACTGTAGCAAACAGCTGTCTGTGCAATGAGCACAGGTTTTGGACACAGCTTATTCAAAAGGTGAGTGCAGAGCACAGTGTGTTTCTGGGCTGGAAAACCCATATTTGGGTCTCTGTTTAATTCTCTTATTCTCTGATGACTGTTAAATAAATGTACCTGTTATACACAGCTCCTTCAATTAAGTGGAATTTGCTATATCACGTAATATTGCCTCTGTACCATTAATTGCCCTCTATCCTAAGAGGAATTAAGTCCTTCTCGAAGCTGTGATGTTGTCATTCTTATTTCTTCTTTCCACGTTCCTTACATCTCGTAGCAATGCTGGACTGCAGAATGTGGTGCTAGACTCCAGTGCTGCCATGGGGAGCAATGAACTAAAGGAGAAAGATGCCACTGGAGCCCTTGGCTATGATCTCAGCAATGGCAGCAGCAGCAATTTGGACGCAGCCAGGCGCCTGGCTAAACGCCTCTACCATCTGGACAGATTCAAGCGCTCCGACGTGGCAAAGCATTTGGGCAAAAAGTACGTGCTGATGTGGGGACTTGTGCTGTGTTGTTCATACTACTGGTTCAGGAGAGTTCAATCTGGAATGACTAACTTTTCTTTCTTTCTTTCTTCTTTTTTTTTTTTTTCTTTCTTTAAAGCAACGAATTCAGCAAGCTTGTGGCCGAAGAATACCTTAAGTTTTTTGATTTCACAGGCATGACGCTGGACTACTCGCTCAGGTACATGCCTCTTTGGAAACCCGATGCTCTTGTTTTAGTAGCAGGGCTGTTTGCTGTGTTGGCCTGATTGAAGTAGTGGGAGCTTAAGATCGTGAAGAGAGGGAAGTGGCGTGTTCTGGGATGGAGCATTTCTCTTCTGTTTAGCTTGGCGTGCTGCTGTACTTAGCTCTGTTGGAGTGGTGGCATTTCCTGGAGGGAGAGATCTTCGGGTGGACTTGCTTAGATGTGATCCTTGACACAGGGGAGAGGGGAGAAAAACGACAAGTCAGTAAATGGGGGGCTTGCAGTCTGCCAGGTGCAGCTGAAGAATGAAGGTGTTGCTCACGGTTGAGCCGCACAGTACTCACCATCTTTTTGGCTGATGCCTTTTGAAGCTTTCTCTGCCTGGCTGCACTGTGCAAGGCAGGGGCCAGGATTTCACGTGGCTTGGCAGCTCCCCTCGCTGCGTCCCTCTGAGGCACCTAAAAATGTGCAGAACAGCAAAAACTTCCACATGGAAAACGCCTTTGAGAGTTTGGTAGCTGCCAGCGTGGGTGTTTGAAAACCCATCCCTTCAATTTTTCTTTCTTTTTACAATGGAATTAGGTCTTAATGATGTTTGTTTTCAGTATTTTTTTAGGAGGCAAAATACTAAATTTGTGTAGCAGTGGCCTGTTGGCAGAGTTGCTGGACCATTAAATGCTGACAGAAAGGGAGGGGGATTTAATGCGAGTTTAAATCGTCTGGCTCAGGTTACTGTAAAGGGTTATTATTTTTCCTGATGATATGAAACCAGGAAGGCTGTGGGCTCTTGTCAGTCCCTTTGCAAATGCATTTCCAGGGGGTCAGCTGCAGAAAAACCGTGGCAGAGCCCTGCCCCTGTCCACAAGGAAGGACAATGAGCACTGCACACCAAAGGCAACAGGGAGACACCTGCTGAAGGGTTAAAGGAGTGCTGGGATGCTGGATGCTCCAGTGCCAGAGCACCAGCCCAGCGCAGGGTGGGGGATGCTGTCTCCTTGTTCCGGGTGTTAGGAGCCCTGAAGCACGATTCTAAATATACCCATCTTTTAAATTGTGAAATCCAACACCTAATTACTTCGCCTCACATTTCTAGGAGGCCTCTTCTCCCTGTAGATCTCCTGTTAATATTAATAGTCGTGACCTTCTCTAAAATATGCTCTGGTTGGTATGGGGCTTAGACACACAAGGGACTTGCAGAGACTTCGTGAGCACCCGCTTGCCAGCCAAACTGCGGAGGCTGCTGGCAGCACAGGCTGAGGACAAGGCATCGTCTTGAACCTCAGTGGGGACGGGGTGCGTTGCTCCCCATCTGCAGCGCTGAGAGGTATCTGCACCACTGCTGCTGGCTTGCTGGCGAGCTGTAGTTGTTAAACTACGGTGATGCCTCGGCATACCACAACCTGTGGCAGCAGCCCAGACCTGCGTTACCCCCAGACAGCGTGAGGCTGTTGTGCAGGGTGTATTGCAGTCCGTGGAGAGTCAGGGCACGAGGATAGGCATTCGTTGCCCCTCTCTGCTCCCAGGCCCTGGCTCTGTGCGTGGGCATGCTTCACTCGTGCATCTCTCTTGTTTATTTACTAAATACTGTTTGTCTGGCTCCCTCTCCAGGGGCAGTTGCAGGTGGGTCAGTGTGCTGACGACAAGGAGAGGCTGCAGGTCAGTGGTGACCAGCAGGAGCAGGGGCTGCTGCTGGAGGGAGCCTGAGCTGGAAGAGGAGGGAGGGCTGGCTGTCAGAATTTCCCACTAGGGCATGAAATAGGATGGGAAGAGAAACCCTGCAAAGACTCGGTTTAATCTACTTGTGAGTTAGGTTATTTGCAATACGGTACATGTGAAATGAAGTTATTACCAGGCAGATCACACTCTGTATGGGTGTGAGATCCCTGCAAGTACAGTCTGTCTCTGACCTTACATCAAAGAAGATTTAATAGTTATTCTTCCAGGCTAGATAGACTTGAATGTTCCAGCAGCATATTCCACGCCTCTCAGATCTGGTGTTTGTTTCAGTCTCATGGGATATTTAAAATTTGTCTATTAGGCACTCATTTTCTATGCCTTCTTGCTTTGGGACCCAGAAGGTCTGTGTTTTCAAGCTTTTCTTAGAAGCATCTTGACAAATGAGTGTAGGCTGATACCGCTGAGGTCATCTCTTGGCTCCAGGATGTGGGGATTTCAGGAAGTAGAGAAGCTCTTCGTGAGAGTTGGCTGCAAGGCTAGTTTTTCTAGCAGGAAGGATAGTGGGGTGGTTAAGAGGCAGTTGAAGGCATGTCCCTGCTCTTTGCACAGGCCCACTTGCTGCGTCCAGCGAGTATGCTTGCATGTGCACAGTTGGAAGAGAACACCTTGAATGTATGCTGTGCATAGACAACACCTGTTCCAGCTCCTTCCCTGAGGAAATGAAAAATACTGAAAATTAAGAATAGCTATTTCAAACAGAAAAACTGCTTATTAGCTCATATATTCTGTGGTTGAAACCAGTGGTAATTTAACTCTGTCTGGTTAATTTACTGTAATATTTGGGTTAACTGCCCATGGGATAATGGTTCATTTTCCTAGACAGGCTTCTTGGAACCAAATGTCTGGTGTGTGCTTATGTATTTCCTGTTAAGATTTGTGCTGTGCTGTACAGCTGTATATGCTCCCTCCACACACACCGTGTGAGAGGAAAAAGGGATTTATGATTTTAATTTCTCCTTTTTCTGCACTTCTTTTAGGAGTTTCTTTAAAGCCTTTTCACTTATTGGAGAAACTCAGGAACGAGAGAGAGTTTTAGTCCACTTTTCCAGCAGATATTATCAGTGTAACCCAAACACCATTTCTTCTCAAGGTAACTTTGCTTCTGATAATAAGGTCTTTGGTCTCCCTATTCCTTCATCCTCACCTTGTATGTATGGTGGCACGTTAGGTGGCGTGCTGTAATTGCTGTGCCACACTTCAGAGATTGCCTGTCACAAGCATGGAAACCCTTTGCATTGTCGACACACTTGTGTTAAGACAGTGAAAAATTGTGTTTATCCCCACACAGGCAAGGTCTTTAGGCCTCCTTAGTGTAAATCCTTGGTTTTAGCATCTCCAGATTTAAATGTCCTCAGTTGTGGTTTTTGGTCTCGCTGATTTCCAGTGTGTGTGGGTACCTGTACTCTAGCTGCATGTGTAGGGATGGGAATGGTCGCTATCTCATGTGGAAAAGACACTGTTCACTTCTCATACTCAGTTCAGTGCTTGCCTCTCCGCACGCACTGGCAACACACATGCCAGTTCTTGCCAGTTGTGGGGGTGAATTTTGGGTGCTGTATCCAGACCCTGGCATGGTTTCATCTTGACTGACTAACATCAGTCAGAGAGTACTGCCTCCTTGCCAATGTTTTCCATCATTTTGGAAACTGATGGGGGAAACAAACAAGCGCACAGATCAAACCCAAGAAAGTTGGCATTCAAGAAGAGGACGAACTGTCCGCTGGCATAGCTGCTGCATCCAGTCATCCGTGCCAGCAGAGGAATGTGACCCTGTGATTCTAGTGCCGGCTGATCACACGCTGGGAAAGCTGAGAAAGGGAGGAGGAGAAGAAAGAAAATACGCACGGGCTAAGACGTGCCTTTGGTCTGTAGTGTAAGTAAGGAGGAGCTGCTGCATTTGGAGGAACCGCCACACTTCTTGCCCCTTGCTTTGTAATTAACCTGTTAGAGTGCGGTGGCGTTTGCCTTCTCTGTGTCTGTTCAGCTTTACTGGCTGACCTGTCAGGGAAGGGAATAGGTAGCAATAAGATGTTGTCTGCTCCCACACCATCTCTGTCCCCTTCCTGATGTCTTTCTTGTTTTAAGACACCACAGGCAGTCAAGTAGAATAGGTGTGTGTCATTTTTAGATTAAAACAATGATTTCCATGTTGATCTGGCTGCCTTACTTGAACTCCAGGTTGCAGTAGGGACATTTCCACTTAAGAGCATGAGTAAGCATTTGAATTAAAAGTGAGTCCTGTAGACTTTGCTTAGGATTTTGCATAATTTTGATGCTGGATTCCCACTGTCAGTAGTCAAGTGGTGCGCTGCAGAAATGTGGTGTTTGTTCCTTTTGGTGGAAATCTAGGGTTGCATTTGCTTTTCTGTCTTTCCCATTTCCCTTTTTAGTTCTCCGATTGTATTTGGGATCGAGAGGGCAGGTTGCTCTAGAGAAATGTATAGACCTGAACTAGAGCACCGCTGTCCCAGATTCAAGCTGCTTCAGACTTGACGCTGTCACTGATTATAATAGTGCTTCTTTTATTCCATGCTCTGCTAGAGTTCTGCCACATTGCTTGGGTGCCAGGCCACGTACAAACATTGTAAGAAAACATGGTATTTACCTTGGAGCATGTCTTTTTGTAATGACTTTATTTTTCACAGATTTAAGCCTGTTATAGTCATGCTGACTTTTAAGATACATGTATCCCCATCCCCCATTTCTCCTCTTTTACAGCACATGGGGATCAGTGCATGGTTGTAATCCTGTACCTGGCTACAAAGGTTTTTACTTGCATCTCACTGCAGCGTGTCCATGTCTTATAAATGATTCTGTATCTTTATGACACCTCTGTGAGAGAAGGGAAGACATCATCAGGTGTTTACAAACAGGAGAATGGAGAAAATATTTTTCTTAGTGCACTTTTTAAGTTTGAAAACTGGATGAAGGCATTTAGAAACTGAATTGTCCAAGGTGATAAATAGCACCATGGGCATCATCACCTGTGTTTGGATTGTGCTCAGCTGCTACACTTAGGGTTTTAAAAGGGGTGCCTGGAAAATAAACAGTATTAAAGTGATAGCCATTTTTGCAAATACTGGTCTGCACTGACCTTCCCAGGTCTACCACAGTGACTTTAGGGATGGAGTAAGCAATGCAGCCCTTTTCTTCTGGCTCCATGTTGAGGGCCTCTACTACAGGACTGTTTAGGCATTGATGGATTGTTCACTAGCCAACATGAAGCATAGGCTGTCTAAAGAGCTGAGGAGAATTCTTCAAAATTTAGTCTAATTGAGCCCTGAATGAGGAGGGGGCCAGAGCGGGACAAAACCAGCATACTATCGTGTTGTATGTGCACTGTATGCGAGAATGTGTGTATTTTATTCTTCCCTTTCTGTCCTAAAACAAATAAAAAAAAAAAGTGGGAGCTGATTCAAGCTGTACTGGTATTAGCAGGCAAAGGGTGGCAGCATGGTTTCCTGTCTAGTTTGCATCATCCGTGCGTGCTGCAAGATAGTTTTGACAGTCATTAAAAGATGAAAGAAAGGCTGTTCTGTCTTGGCAGCTGTGGAATGACCTCACTGTTCATTTACTTAATTATGTGTATTTCTTGATAAACAGATTCTCATTAAGAGAACAGACTCGGTTAGGCTACAAGGCTTCATTTCAGCTGCTCTTAAAGGTACAGACTTGGGTTTGCATGTGACTTGTTTTATGTCTTTCTGCAGATGGAGTTCACTGTCTCACATGTGCCATGATGCTGCTGAACACTGACCTGCATGGACACGTGAGTTTTTACAGCTTCGTGTAGATTGTTCTTGCCAACACTGTGCTTGGAGGGGGTGGTCTTCTGATGACAGAGTGCCCCTGCTGATGGCCTGATCCTGGAGCACCATGAGCATTTCCTTTGCAGGCAGGAGACCGTGAGGAGGTCACACTCCAGGAATTGCTGTTGTCCTGGGCAGGGCTGTCCAGTGTGCCCAGGAGCAGGCATGTTTAGGCCTGGCATTGCGCGTGGTTTTGCCATTATGTGCGAAGATGCTCCTTGTCCTCAGGCCCCTTTCTTTCTGGTGGGCTTCTCATCCTTTCCCTAGTGATAGCAGGTGACCCTGGCCAGGGAACTGTAGCTGGGATTGGCTTCTCCTTTCCATTACATAGAAACGTTCAGGAAGGCAGAGGAAAGAAGAGAGGTGAGGAGAAACTGGGAAAGTCGCAAGGGAAAGGTGGTACTTGCAGGTATCCCGCTGCAGGGAGAAGATCTGGTGGGACCAGAGTTCTGCTCAGCCAGGTAATGATGGGTGTGCCCAGAGGACAGAGAGCAGAGGAGGGGAGTGGGTGTCCTGAGCAGGAGCCCGGCATTCCCCTAGTACACGCCTCTCTCCTGTGGCTGCCTGGGGGAAATAATTTTCCAGTTCGAGTCCTCTTAGTCACATTGGTGCAGCAGGGTGCCAGCAGCCCTAGGACATGTATTTGAGCACCTGCGGTGCAATAGGCTGCCATGCACGGTATTCCTGAGGCTTTCTGTGTCCATGCACAGCAGGGACGGTGGGCCAGGCAGCAAGGGATGGAGGCTTACCCCTGGGGGCAGGCACAGCCCCAAGAGCCCCAGCTGCAGCACCATGGCTCTGTCTCCAGGGGTTGCTCAGCCCCTGCGGGTGCACAGCTCTGCAGTGGTTGCAGGTAATGAAGCCAAGGCTTCTGCCTGCTTCCCCAGGGGTTTTGACGCCCACCTCACATTAATTGAAGATCTTTGTCTGAAAATTGTAGGAGCAGGAGGGGGAAGGGAGTTGTAAAGACTTTTTTTTTTCTCTGTGGGCTGGGCCTTCCCCGACTGAGGAGTGTGTCAGTTGTACAGGAGGGTGAGCGGAGGTAGGGGAGTGTGCCCTGGTGTGCTCTCAGCCTGCTCCTCTTCCCTTGAGCACACGTGAGGCTGTGTGTGGCGGGCAGGCGCTTGTGCAGGTATCCTGTTCTCTGCAGAGCCGTGAGCACACCTGCTCTCCAGCCTGCCTAACCTCGCTGTCTGGGGAGGGAGACCAAATGATTTTAGGTACTGGAGTAAGGGATATGGCTCTGGCCCTTCGTTACTGCTGTTGATTTGCAGCTGAAGTTAGAATGACTGGTGCACTGTGTAACTTTGGAGGATTATCCTGCTGGCAGCCATTACTCATGTGTTGCTACCTGTGTGGAGCTGTAATGTTTGCCAGGCTCCTGCACGTGTGTCACTGCTCTCTGGGATTTCCTGTAATTTTGGTTTTCTTCTTACTGCTTTGCCTTTTTCCACATAGGTGGTAAGTTGGGCATTTCTGACTTGGAATGCAGCCCCTTGCACAAATGTACTAATTGCCTGTTTCCTAACAAAGATACAATGCTCCAACCCATCCTTTAGCATGATTCTGCTAGAGCAGGAAACAAATGAGTCATAGGGCTTGTCTACACTGAACTCTGTTGCTGACAAGCTAATGATAAGTGTGGATGCTTTTATTTCACGGTAAGCTCACGTGCATGTAGGGCTGTAGGGCAACTGCTGTGCCTTCAGTCCATGCTTTCCCTTAACTCTTGTAGACAAACTCTTACTTATCCCTTTATTTGCCCCTGCCCTGCCGCATTTCGTTTTCTTTGTAACTAAATCATTTTTGCTAGCTGTGTCTTGAAGATGCATGCTTACTTCTCTGCAGTCAGGTTATTTCTTGGACTGTGATGCCATGCTAGAGAGGTAACTCTGTTCAAGGTATCTCTAGACTGCAAGGCACATCTTCTGCAACCTGTGTGGTGATGTTAGCTTTGGTCCTGGAGCAAAACAGCCATTCCTCTGCAATGCTAATTATCTCAGTAAGTGAAATGAGCCAAGCTGCTGTTGGGTTTGGTCAACACGTGGAAACTGCAAACTGCTGTGTGGAGGAAACAAACAGAAGCAGGCTGAAGTCTATCACGGGGAAGAAGGAAAGCATTTGCAAGTCTATGAGAACAGCTCCAGAATGCCCTCAAACTGCACTTGCAACTGCTGTTCCACAAGCTTAGCAACCAGAGGAGCCAGGGCGGCAGCCTGACTGTGTTGTTAGGAGCCTTCCTGGTGTAGGAAGTGGTGTACCGTCTGCCCCTCCACCTCCTTTCTTGTGGGGGAGTGTTCCTGTCTGTCTGCTTTTTGCTGGTCTGTGTGGCCAAGGGCTGTGGGATCTTCCTTTGTGGCTAGAAGAGGCTGATGGTTAGGGTTTGGTGGTTTTCTGTCTTTCCCTGATCTTTTGTTACAGAAGGGGAGCAGGAGAAGTGCAGCCCAAGCCATCATGTAGCTGTAACATTGAATAACCTATATTATTGACTCTCCCTTTCTTGGGACTTCCCTTCTGTCTGTATGCAAAGCTCTTCCACTGTAGGTTGCGAATAGTTTATGTTTTACTGGCAAGGCAGGGAGGAGGGCTTAAAGCTAAAAGGCTGCTTCCCCAGGAGGATAGTAAGCAGTCCATTTTGCATGCAGAAACAAGGCAGGTACCTTGTAACGCCCTCATTAGTCAGAGGAAGCAAGTGCTGTGCGGCTTGTGGGGACACTGTGCTGCAGGTGGAGGTTCGCAGTGTGGTAAGCCTGCGCACCGTGGCTAGTCTGACCCAACAGAGGAGTTTACAGCCCAGTGTCATCCTGCAGCCACAGCATACCCTGACCATGGGATAGTCTTACCAGACCTTTTCCTGTCTGGCATCCCTAAAGATAACTGTGGCCATCAGAAAGCCCTGTTTTCCCTTTGCTTTTGTCATGTTTTATGGCTACTTCCAGGCTGCTTCCCTTTCCTCAGTTCTCTCTGGGCTCCTTTTTTCACCAGTTCAGTGTCACCATTGCTGCCCACCTGCCACAAGGCTTCCTGCATGTGAGGCTTGGGGTTTCTAACACCCAGGGCACCAGGGTGACCTAACACAGACACCTTCTCTGAGCCTTCACTGGGATCTGAGAACAATTTAAAGGCAGCATCAAACCTCGAAATATGGAATGGTTTGGGTCCTACATGAATATAGCTATCCCACTTCTGACTGTGGCTCTGTTGGGCAACTTTGAGACAGTGAATTACACAGGAAGAGAGGAAAGAGAATCCTCTGGAAATGTGGAGGCAGAATCAGAATCTGTGAATCAGAAGATGGTGGCTCCTGAGCGTCCTGCTCTTGCAAGGGAGTTGCTACTGGAGGGAAGGATTGGAAGGAATAAGAAAAAGGTCTGGAAAGGGTCTCCATTGGTTGTTTCCCTGTGCCCCACAGGAGGATCAAGTAAAGATTTTTCTCTCAGAGGCTGGTAGAGCCTTTGGAGACATGGGGGTGGAAGGCACCATGCACATACCAGTGAGCTTCAGCACCACCCTCTTCGTTATCCTCCATTATTCAGCTTTTTTTTTTTTCAGATGAGTATGTGGGGTCCAAGTACACTTTGCCTTTTCCAACTGCGTTCATGCAGGGATGCTTGCCTGTGAGTGATCTTGGGAATGTCTTCTTAGTATTGCTTGCCTTGGGCTTGAATGAAAGCAGGGAGATGGAATTCATCTGTAACATTGCTTATTTATGTAATTTTCAAAAGCAGCATGAATGTGATGCTTTGTTTCTCTGTCATCCTTTCCAGAACATTGGGAAAAAGATGACCTGCCAAGAGTTCATTGCTAACCTCCAGGGGATGAACGATGGTAAAGACTTCCCAAAAGGGCTGTTGAAGGTAAGAAAATGAACTGCAGAACATGTATTTCAGTTTCAGTGAGAGATGGTTCAAGCCTTGCTTGCATTTTCTGAACCTTAATTGTAAAGCAGGACAGGCTGTGGGCACATTTCTCCTCCCAGAGCATATACAATACGTGCAGTGTTCATTCTGTTTGCCCTCTGCCTTCGCTTGAATGTGACTGAGACCGTATGCATCATGAACTGGCAGGACTAAACTTCAGTGGAACCATCTCCAGAGCCATATGTTCTGTAAGGTCGGGTGGTCAGGCAGTCCCAGGTTTCTGTCTCCTGATTAAATCAGAGAGAAGGCAGCCTGTTGGTTCTGACTATTGAATACGTGAGGACTAATCCTGAACTGCATATCTGGAGGGCATGTGTTTTTTCATCAAAGGTGCTTTGGGGTTTTCACATTAGAGCAGATGTAATTTCAGATTACAATGTGCTGTCTGGTACAGACTGCTTTGCTTCAGGTTTTGTTCATTAAGTTTATGGCAGGAGTTAAATCTGAAGAACTGTGAAAGAGGCTGAGCAGGACAAATCTTGTTTCATTGTCAATAATAATGAGACTGTTTCATTTCTCTTTTGTGTGATTGTTGGCATGAAACAGCAGTCTGTTTGAATGAGGAGAGGAGTGCATATACTAGAGTTCATAATTTTTTTGGTAATGGAAATAGAAATGAGAGCTTGCTGCATCTAAGATCTGACCCAAAGCCTACTGAAGTAAATCAAAAGAGTTCCTCCTGTTCTGTGTTGTGTTTTTTTTTTTTTTTTTCAGGACTATTGTGAAATGCAGATGCACCTGCACAATTACAAGTGGCAGACTTTGTTTTCTGCTATTGGCAGTTTCTTCAGTTTCTCCAGCTTTTTCAGGAGCTTTTTGTTGGTCCCTCCTACCTCAGTTTATTAGTTAGGAATGTAAACTCAAACCCCTTGATTTTAGATTTAATGTATTTATTTTTAAAATGTGGGTGCAGCGTGCTTGTCTATCAGCAGCATCACTTAATTTTTTTTTTTCCAAGGAAGTTCATTTCTCAGTCTGCCGTAGAGAGAGGTGTTGAGATTAATTTGCAGGCTAATTGCAGCCCTTATTGAATAAATAGGTCTCCAGGCTGTGTTTAAATAACCTTCTGAGTGTACTGAGGAGAGATTTCCACTGGTGCTCACCTGCTGTTTATTTTCATGCCGACAGAAGTACACAGTCGGGGCTGAATCTTGGTGTTTATTGCTGACCTTCAGTCTAATGCTAAGACTGTCTGGCTCTTCGCCAGCCCACTGAAAGCAAGGGACTGGGGCTCTGGATGTTCTGGAAGCAGTGGGATGGAAGAAACCTGGTGCCAGTGTTCTGCTTCGTTTGAGGCGTTCTGCCCTTTTCCACATGCTGCCCTAATGCTCTGGGGACAGAGGTGGCAACCAACACTGGTCTTTCATATGGCTTGTCTGAAGATTTGCAGACGTTCTGCTACTCATTGTTTTAATTTATCAGTGGAGGGAAGTCGAGTGAGTGGCAGTAAATGTGCGTTTCAATAGCTACATTACTGTGTCCGCAGCAGCCAGCCTGACACTAGATATGTGATTACCAAGATTTAGCAGAAATTAAATTTGCATTACTGTCAATAAATTAAATTCACGGAGCCCTGCTTCAGCGCAGTGCTGAAGTGTGTTTGGCTCGCTGGTGCATTAGCAGGAGAGCTAATGTGAGGCTGCAGGCTGACTCCCCACAGCCCTTCCGAAGTCGTTTGGGAGAGGAAGGACCATTTCCACAGGGTGGCAGTGTGTCCCTGCGGGAGCGAGATGCTCAGCACCCACTGGCGAGTGGCGCAGATGTGGTTGGGAAGGAGTTGTGCTTTTCTACCTCTTCGGTCTTTCTGTGTTTCCCTTGTAGCACTGAGGTGGGCATTGCATCACTGAATGAAACTGTGCATAGCCAAGCCCCAGTGCAAACCTGAGCAGTGTTGGAGCTGAAAGAAAAGGGGGGAAATCTTAAACAAGCACTTCACGCAGGACTTGGGAAGCTCTCTGTAACACTTGCCATGGGCTCAGTACAGAGTCAGAGGTGCAAATCATGCTTGAGATGTACAAAACAGTAAACACACAGGCAGAAATCAAATGTCTTCAGTCACTCCTATTACCCTTAGTTCCACTGAGCGCGCAGTGCAGCCCAGAGTGTTTGTTTTGTTTGGGTAGGAAAATAGACTTTCAGTGGGCAGACATGAACGTGTGAGGAGAGACAGTTGCCTATTCTGTCTAATCAGCCTCTGAAAACTTTGGATGTGAGATCTGATTGCTCCCCCATCTCCCACTCCCATGAAGGAACCAGACCTTTGTTGTATTATTATTTTTTTTCCCCAGCAATAAGGGCACTTTGGTAAACACCATAAGGCCTTGTAGTTCAGGCCTTGATTCTGTGTGTCATTGATAGTGCTTAGGGAACAGGGATTTTATTCTGGCTAGAAGGGAAATGAGAAATGCTAATGCAACATCACTTGCTCTGTGTCTTTTTGTCTGTTCTTTAGTAGTGAAAAGAGTTTCACTTTGTACATTCATCTATACAATGGTTTATCTCTTTTTTATTTTGTCTTCCTCCCTCCTCCTGTTAGATCTGAGGTTGCTTTTAAAGTTGGGACCCACAATGGCAAATATGCCAAGCTGATTAACAGCGTGGTTCTCCCCATGGGATCTGCTTGCAGTATTCATATATGCAGTTCTTTGCCAGGCAGACAGATATATGCACCTTCCCTTTTATTCCATCTTAGCTCTGGTTTGACCGTCTGTCACACATCCCATTAATCTGCCATCAGCTGCTAGTAAAGACCAGAAGTGGAGACAGTGGCTTGATTTCCATTATGTACTGTCAGTGCATACAGGCCTGAGAATGGTAGTTTATATTTACTCCAGGGTTCCCATATGCCTTCAGACTGGAACAACTCCTTGTAAATGAGAACCAGCATCCCAAGCTGTGAATCTCTTCAGTGTAAATCAGTAGTATCTCTGTGGGGCTGACTGGTGTATAAGGTGATTGAGGCCTGTTAAACCCAGACAGATTAACGTTATTGAGAGTGAAGTTTTTCAAAGGCAAGAAAACTTTGTGGAACTCCTGCCCTTTGACTCTGAACTGTCACACTCCAAGCGTACAAACAGTTTTCTATTGTATCAAGCTGTGCAAGGTGAATCCTGAATTACTAGCGATGTTTTCCTTTCAGCTTTGGTCTGTTGCAAAGATCCCTTCATTGTGATGAGTTGAAGCCTTGGAAGGAGTGCCAAGGCTTGTGAGCTTTAATCTGGTGTAGCCGTACCATCTCCACTGATGATAGTCTGTTACATAGCCATTGTCTTCTTCAATGTTGGGCTTCACGAGATTGGCTTGAAAAGAATCATATTTTGTCCGTGATCTCTTGCTTCTTTTCATGCAGGCAGTGTGGTTCTCCTAAATGCTGGGCTGGTAAAATGGTGGCCACTGTGTCGTTCTCTTGTCACCTTCTGGTAAGGTGTATGAGATTCAGTTCCCGCAAGGAGACAGTGACAAGGCCTTTCTTACACAAGGAGGGAAGATGTCAGCCCAATCCCACAGAGTGTGCCAGGAGTCACCCCTGAAGAGATGGATCTCCACGTACGTTAGGCAGTACACAGATTGTGCAATGCTATCCATGGTAGGAAGGATACTTTGTTGTTAGGCCATGTGCTAAGATTCCACCTGCCCACGTTGTCTTGCATATGTCTAAATGTGCTTGGCTTCTGCAGCATCTAAGGTACCTTAAATAAGGATGGAGAATCATGGGTGTTGTGGCACAAGCGCATGTGTTGTGCTGGAAGAAGCCACAATGAGCTTAATTTCTTTGCCTCTGCACCACCTCCTAACAGCTGCTGGCTGACTGGTGGCTGCATTGCCCCCAGCACGAGCACTGCACGTGGGCCTTGGCCAGCCACATGCCTACTGGTGGAAGGTGGTGGCTCTTACCCAGAGTGGTGTCAGGCAGCCTCACCAACCTGAGGGAACTGGGATGCTCTGCAGTGACTTGGATAGAGCTGTCCCAGGAGGGGCTGCTGTGGAGATAAGACTCCATTCCTGCATGAAAGATCTGCTGTATCTCCTGGAGAAGCACTGTAATGAAGTGACCAAATTAAGTGGGAGTTGTTGCTGCTGAACTCTCCTGAAGAACCAGTCCCCCTTAATTTCCTAAATGATTTGAATTCTTGATCAAGACTCCTGGGATATGCAATTTCCTATAGAAGCTGCAAGGTAGAGTTTATCTCATTTTGCTGTCAGTTCCTTGCACTTCAATCAATGATTGTTGTATTTATTTTTTTTTTGCTGCTGTTTTTGTCTCCTATTTCGCCTTCTTCCCTGCTCCCCATCTCCCCTCCCAAAAAAAGCCCTCCAAAGCAACCACTCCATTAAAAGAGAATTGCTAGTATCATTCTTGATCTGTTTCCATCATTTCAGGTGTCTCGTGGAGAGAAGGGGGTTGAATATCAGGTAGCTAACTTTTTTTTTTTTCCCCTCTTATTTACCCAGAAGTAGTCACACTTACCAGACTGCTGTGTACACTGTAATTGCTCTCATCTGTAGTCTCTGCACTTCTTCCTTTTGTGTCTGAGGCTCTTCGGCACGGAATTTCCACCTTCCTGCTATTGCTGAATGGAAAAGCGAGCCTGATGAATTCACAGAGAAGGGAGTTTGTAACAGCGTGCCAGAAGGGCCCCAGAAGGATAGCGTTTATTGCTGGAGCACTGTGCGGCTGTGGGCAAAGCAGGGGGGCGGAGGGGACAAAATGTCTGTGCTCTGCTAGGAGAGTCAGAATTCTGCTTGGCAGGAATCAGGACTTACCTCCTTGGTTCGCCTCCATAATGAAGTTTTTCCTTTTTAAAATGTTTCTGCTGGGATAATGTTTCTGGGGCAGCCATTTCTTATCTGTTTGAAATGAAAGATCTGCTGCTGAAGGCCTCTTTCAGCTGCTAGGAAACAACTGAGTCTAATCCAGCAGTCTAAAAGTCAGGGAATGCGGGATAAAACCATTAATCCATGTCTTTAACAGTTGTTTGTGAAAACATACTTTCCTTTCAGTCACCAAAGAGCCACAGTAACAGTGACTGAAGGGAACACCTGGATTGCTTTTGGTCTCCTCCATCCTCAGCAAGGACTTTTCTTCTGCAATCACCTTCGTTTCCTTTGGCTTACGATACTGGATGTTGTAGCTTATCCTCTGTAGGGATAATAACCAGCTAAAGCATGCCCATGCAGAACTGTGAATTACGCCAGGTTATGGTGATGCGTGCATCGCTTTGGGATCCACTAGTAACAGAGGTCCTGACACCTCTCTGCCTGGGTGACATACGCATCTATTTTCTATTTGTATTCCAGGAATTTGGCTCAATTCATATAAAGAGAAAAATCTGAAATCTGCACACCCTCTGAAGTCAAACAAGCCTAAGTATTATGTCTAGGAAAGCAATATAAGATAACAGCAAAAGTCTAATGCTCTCCACTGACTTTGTCTCTGAACAGGAAAAGTGGAACTCTTGAAAGAGCTTAAATGCAAGATTGTGTGATGGTGATCTAGGAATAATAATTCCTCTCCGTGGTGTAGGGGAGGTGCAAGGGATTGCTTATCTTGCTAGGAAGCAGGCATTTCAGGATGGGCATGTTTCTGCTTTCATTGCCTGCATTTCTGTGAATTATTTTTCCTTCTCCAACCTTTTATTTCTGTGCTTTCAGATAGTTATTCAAAAGATCTAACCTAGCCCATCAGGCTTTTGTGTCAGCAAGAAGTGAAACCCAAGCAGAGTTGGCTAAGAATTTCCATTAGTACTAGCTGCAATTTTGTGGCTTAATACCAGGCTCCTAATGAGCGTTTGGGGGGTTAACTTTCATCTGTGGAGGCAAAGTCTCAGTAGTGTCTTGTCCAAGTTGATCAGGCAAGTGAATCATATGATGTTTAGCTTCTCCATCCTGTCAGATGGCCAAGGCTGTAAGTTATTCTCTGGTTTAGCCAAAATGCTTAGCAGCTCCCGAGGACGAATGTCTCTGTGTAGAGCTTCCCATTTCTCGTGCTGTCAGTGTGAAGGATACAGAATGCTAGTCTGCAGCAGTGCTGCTCTTTGCCACCTTAAAGAAGGAGTTCTAGGCTCTTTTCGAGCTGGGAAATCTCTAATACAATGTCACACGTACGTTTTGGTCCCTATGACATATTACTCCCACCTCCATGTAGGTAGAAAACAAATTCTGAAAAACATTCTTTGATCTTCCACCCACTGATCTGCTTGAAATTTTAGTTCTGTACTGCAACTCGAGAGAAGGAGGAGTAGGAATATAATTTATACCATATTTAAAAAAAA
This sequence comes from Cygnus atratus, assembly GCF_013377495.2. Taxonomy (NCBI): domain Eukaryota; kingdom Metazoa; phylum Chordata; class Aves; order Anseriformes; family Anatidae; genus Cygnus; species Cygnus atratus. The sequence continues at coordinate 52,505,796 of NC_066396.1, forward strand.
AAAAGGAAGAAAAAGACGGGGAGAAAACATTACTTCCACCAGTTTTGGAATTATTGCCATATAAATCTCTGGTACTCCTGCCTCCTGTTAGTCATCTCACTTTTCAAATGACATTGGATTACTCTCTCTCTGACCCAGTTACACTGTTTCTTTCCAAGCAAGAGCACTGTGTTGCTGCTTGAATTTTGATGTGTGTGTATATATATATTTATTTTTCTGATGTTAAATGGAGCACTTAGTTTCCTTCTGAGGTCATGCTTCCTTGTGTGACAAAGTATTCATAAGATCCTGGTAAAAATACAGGACAAATCCAAGGTGACTCTTTCCTGCCCTGCTGACAGATGGTGTTTGGCAGGAGTCATGAGGACTACGTTGGATTTTTCCTGCGGCTGGGGCGAGGCAGCCAGACGCCCCTCCATAGCCGTATGCATTTGTGGAGGACAGGGATGCCAGAGGCCGTGCCTATTGAACCCCCTTGGGCTGCTCCTTCCAGTGCAAGGCTTGCGGTGCTGGCAACACCCACGTCAAACTTTTGTGGCTCTCAGAGTGGCCTCAATTTTTTTTTATTTTTTATTTTTTGCTATTGTTGTGTTTGCTGTCTGAATCAGAGGGAAGCATTAAGGGGTGGTTGTTTTTCTTTTTATGCAACGTCTGGGGGAGTGCTGGGTGGTGGAGGGTTTATTTAAATGTTGTTGGCTGTAAGCACGCTCGCTGCAGGTACAGAGGCATGGTTTGTTTGCAGCTGACAGGGAGAGTCTGTTGGCTTTGCAACCATGTTTGATTTGCCTCACTGCAGGTTTCTGTCACATCTACTTAGGATGGTAGTGTTTTTTCATGGTTTTATAGATTTGCTTGGGTTGCTGCTCTTTTATGTAGCTACATCTGTTATCTTTAACTTAAGGAACTTGGTGGTCTCTGATAGTTGATGCTCGTTGTATGGCTCCATTCGTTTCTGCCAGCCCAATTTACAATAGACAATAGCTCCCAAAAGGGGGATGCAAGAGGAGACATTTTTTTTTCTTTTGGAGACTATACTGCTTAGCCAGGAAATGCAGTGGGGCCCAGTCTGTGACACTGAGCTGTTTTGGGATATGCTATAAGGAAAATCAAGTTAGGTAACTGCATCTCTTCACTTGTAATGCTGATCAGGATAAGGGAAGTGTGGTTCCTTTGCACCACTGTTTTTATCCAGAAGCTTGTTTTCACTAAACTTGCGGTCTCCCATCATTCTCAGCAGGGCACTTCATATTGGGACTGATTTCTTTTGGCTCAAGATACAGCAGGGATCCTGGAGAGATACAGAGATAGCAGGATTGGTTTGGTCTTCCACGAGCCGACGTGGTTTTGTCACTCAGCTTGCTTTTTAGTGACTTACTGATGTAAAAAGTCAGTTGTAAAGACTAGTGTCTGTGCCTACAAGTCAGCTGATCATGGATGTGCTTTTAGCCTGCTTCTCATGTAGAGTAAAACTTTACCCTCTTGGGAACAAGGCTTGTATTTTCCTCGTACTGTGAGTTGATGTGCTTTGCTTCTTGGTTGAGGTGGTCTAAAAGCACATGCTCTTGCAGTTTGAATAGCTTAGGTGAAATGGGATAACTTTCTAGGCTGTAGTAGTGTGACTGCTTTCCATTGTAAGGATTACTTTCCATATTGTAAAAGAAATCAGAGTAATCTCCAGGGATTCCTTCAGAATCTATAGCAAAGGTGTATGCACTACTACATAAGTTGTAAGAAAGCAAAAGATTCTTTCTTGAGGACATCAATGAGTGGTTTTTTGCTGGTAAATTCACTGAGATTGGGGTAAAACCCAGCATCTCCATAAATGTCGTTATAATGATTTACTGTGGTCAGTGGAAAACAAGAGCATCTCTTGGGAAAAGCTAGGTGGATAATTTGGTGATTAACTTTGAAATTTCCTGTCAATATCTGTCTTTCTCCCACCATACACGAAACTTGCTGTTACCCTGTTAGGGTTCCTTGTTGATGTGATTGCTTATGTATGTAGAAACAAAGTGATTGCTCTAGTATTTCTGCTATTTACAGGGATGGCTGTTGGGAGACACTAAGATTTAATCTTGGTTGTCAGCTCCCCCTGGTTAGCAGACCTCAGAAATCATTATCTTAATATCGCAGTAATGTCAGTTCAATAATGTCACTGTTGATCAGTTGTTGAGCTGTAGTTCTGTAGCCATCATGTATTAGTATTTTATCCAGCAGAATTAACTGCATGTCTGTTTTGGGGAGAAGAAAAAAACAGGGATGAAGAAAGAAGGAAAGCAATCTTATGAAAGATTTAATGCTGTTTATTTAACAAACAACAGTATTTAATAGTGGTATTAAATACTGCTGCTTTCCTGTGCTGCACAAATATGTTATTACTGGCTCTTGAGAGTACATTTTAGGTAATTGATGTGTGTATGTATTTTGTTAGCTTTTGTTGGTGGTATTGTTGTCACTGGGATCAGGCTTAAATGATACTAATGGATTCTTGTGGCTTTGTCTGAGGACACTGAAGTTCTTCAGACACAATAACTTGGTCCTTGGGTTTGGTAGCTAAAAGCCAGTATTGAATTTCATTTTGAATTCCTCAGGTTTTCTTCTTTTGTTGTTATTTGCTGATAACATTAGGAGGACAAAGCGAGGACCGAGTATATTTGGCCCTGACTGAGTCAGTGAAACCTGGTGGGAGGAAAAGATGGAAAGGAGCTTATTGCATAGTAAGTTGGAACGGCTGCCTGGTACCTGTATGGGTGATGTAGCCTGCCACTGTGCCTGTGACAGGTGAAAAGCTCCTGGATAGCTTTTCAAGGGTGAGATGGAAAGAATAGTAGAGACTCTGCTCCCCCCTCCCTTCATCTTCTTTGGCCTAAAGTTTCAAATTCTCCTGCTGATTTATGGCTTGCTCTTGGAGGTGCTGGTAGGAAGTGTCCATAAATAGGGTCACCATCCTTTAGGTCACCCTAGTGGTGTCACTGAACTGTTCCAACTAAATGCCAGCTGAATATCTCCATCTTGCTCCTTTCCTACTACCTCTTTGCTGGCCTCTGATCAAGAGGAAGATCGTGGCTTCTTGCCACAACTGGAGATTCCCCTGGGTGCAGATGGCTTTGATTTTTTTTTTTTTTTTTCCGGTATTGCATAGTCATATCAGCCCCTTGTTAAAGAAATTCCTTCTGTCCCCTTCTCTGTCAACAACCCACTTCCCTTCTCCCTCAGAAATTCTGTTGCTCAGTTACAGACACAAATCAATCCTTTATGCATGTTAATTTCTAAAATGGTAGAACCTCTCTAATGTTCAAAAGTGGTCTTTCTGAAGAGGACGAGCAGTCACTGTGTACATAGATCTACTTGCTCAGTCAGAACTACAAGACTGTATTATAATTTACAGACAAAAATTAGGGACAATGGAGAAATAAACGAATCCCTGGGCTGAAGACATTTAAGGCTTCATAAAGCATGATCCCAGGGTGTTTTCTCTATTGGAGAGCGTGAGCTGACAGGTGTTTTCCATCCTCTGGTTGGGGGGGAAATAAAATTGAACCAGATGTGACCTGTCACCCTTGATGTTTTGGACTGCTGCTTGGTTACAGCTGAACCAGACCTGATCCCTTGTGAATTAAGGTTCCCATCCTGCCTGAGGATCTGCTAACCTTGGCTTGGAGGATGATAGATGGTGAGCTGCGACACTTGGGCAGCGTTGATGGTACTGTGTTGTGGGTAACGGAAGAGAAATGTTGCTGTGATTCGATATAGCTTGTGTTTAATAATGAAATTGCTCTGCATAATGCACGGTGGCCTAGGTCTGTGTGTGGTATTTAAGGAATATAATTATTTCAGATGTGTTGAGGGTGCTTGGGGAGGTGGCCTTATAAATCTGAGAGCAAGAATAATCTGCCTAGGCAGGGGGTCGGTAGGTTAGGGAGTGATTTGTGGCCATTTACGTAGCACCTGTCGGGACCTGCTGCTTAGCTCATCTGGAGCTGTTTGATTGCAATGAAAATTTCCACTAAGATGATATTTTCTTTGAAAAGCTTTTCCACCAGCAGTGGATAATTTCAGTTGGGTTAAGTAATGGTTTCTGGGAAATGGTGCAAATAGCTTTGAGCATGCAGTTGATCGTTGCCAGAGCAGAATGGTCTTCTGTTCCTTCAGGTATCCCCTGACAATGTCAGGTTTGTGTACAGAGGCTGGAGCACACCTGCAATTTGATCCCAATGTGTGAGGTGGGGGTGAGCTTGTAAGACTGTCATGGAAATAGGAATGCATTTTGCTTCTTTGCCAGGTGGCAAGAAGTCAGTAGTCAAGCTGGACAGAGGCAGGATCTGTGCAGAATCAGAACCCCATTCAGTGGGGTTCTTCATTCCCCTCTTCACTGAGTGTTGTCCTTCAGCATTGCCTGCAGTGATCATGGTCTGTGGGCAGGATTGGTGTCTGCAGTATCCCTGGGGGTAATGCACGCAAAGGGTGGCTGCTGAGGGGTGCTGGGGGGGGAGCGGTGTTTTCTACAAGCAGAAATGCACCTCGGAGCATAACGTGGCTGTCTGGTCACTTGTCTGCTGAGGCTGTAAATCCCAGATTGCAAGAGGCTTGGCAGGTGTATCTAGGGAAAACGCCCACTCGGTTCATCTGCTTCTTGTTTACTCCTGGGTGCTGCAGCACACATGACAGAGGCTAAACAAGCTCTGGCTCTGCCTCGACATGGCTCTGCTGACACCAAATGTGACTTGGGCATGGGATGGGGCTGGAGCCCCTCCAGCCAGCTGTCAGGGGTGGGGAGTCTCAAGGGGCTTCCCCTCCTCCGAGGGGCCTGGGCATATGTTGTCCTGTGCCACATAGGAGTGGGACACGGGGCTATGGGGTCCCCATGGCTTGTGACCCTACTGCTGGCCTTGCCTTGCCCGGTGGGCTGGCGGCACGGGGCAGGCCGAGGTCCCCGAGCCGTTCAATCCCCCGGCTCCTCGTGCTGCCTTTGGGCAACCTGCTTCCCTCTTCTGAGTTCAGGGGCCACGTCTGCGTTGTGTCCTCCTGCCTTGGCGCTGGCACGAGCTGCTCCACCTGTCCCAGCGTTTGCCGTCAGCTGCCACGACCCCGTGCTGAGCATAGTAGATCTCTCTCATCGTAGCATGTTGCCATGGCGATGCACAGTCTGCTGCGCTCTGGGTCTCCAGGAACCAGAAATGATGGTGCTTTTGCAACATTGAGGTAAACATCTCTCTTTTCCCTCACATAGCGCACCCACCCCTGGTGACAGCGCCGGCAGTGATTGGCGCGGGCCTCCCCTCGCCCCCTGCGCGGGGGAGAGCAGCTCCAGGCACCGGCAGCGCGCCTGACCCACCGAGGGCTTCGAGCCCAGCCTCCGGCATGTGTGGGCTCGAAGCCCTGGCAGCCGCCCTGCGGCCACGGGGAGGCGTGGGGTTCCTGCTGGGGGGGAGCAGAGTGCAGCTCCTCAGCGAGGCTGGCCGCCGGAGGATGTGATTTACTTGCAGGGTGGCGTGGTCATGGCTGCCCGTAATGCCAAAGGGGGAGCTGGGCCCCCAGCTGCTTGCTCGCAGCCCTGCCCTGGTCACCTTGAGAAAGTCATCCCTTTTCCTCCAGTCCCTCTGAGAGTCTGAGAGTGGTGGTCCACTCCTTTACCCCAGGAGGGCACCCTGAGGGCTCTGGCGAAACACTGCGAGCGCTCAGAGTTGCTGAAATTCTCTGAGGATGGACAGCGGGCGTCTCTGAGATGGCACCTCTGTGGGGCTTGAGTGCTTCCCAGAACTTTGTCGTGATGTTGTGGGCTTTCACTTGTTTCTCCAGTGCTTTGGGAATCCGTCAGTATTTCTAACACCCAGGAGCCTGTAGCTGGCAGGTGATTGAAGATTCTCTTTACAGTGTCCTTTGTTACTGCAGACAGTAATGAGCGTGGCAGGCCACTGCAGGCAGGGAAGTGTGGCCGTGTGAACTGAAAATGAATCTCTTGCTTGATCTGCTGGCATTTGTTCCAGCATCTTTCTCTCCTCCTCTCTGCCTCTCACCGTTGGTGTGTGTATGAAGGGGGCGTCTAAGCTAGAGAGGGGAGTGGAGCAGGGGTGGAGTTTCTGTCGTCCTCTTCTTTTTCTTTTCCTTTTTTTTTTTTTCCTATCCAGTGACGTGAGCAATGCCTGGAACAATCAGGCTGGCTCCAAACAGTGTGCCTGAAGATGCTGGAGGAAACAGCCTAGTGCGTTTTAAGCAAACACTGATTGCTTGAGCCTGGGCTCTCCAGACTTGACCTTTTCCAATTCCTCTGAAGGGGATTGGGAAGTGCCATTAGCTTTCTTCTCCCCCATCCCATACCGTCACTTTCTGGAAATGATTGGAGTTAACAGTGTTCAGAGCACCAGCAAAGTCCGGGTGAGAGCCACAGGTTCAGTGAAATACTCCCGAGAAGAATCTCTCTGGCGGCAGTCCCATCGGTCAAAATCTATGAAAATCTCCAACTCCTCTGAGTTCTCTACTAAAGAAAGCAAGGTAAATGGCTAAATATCCAGTGTTTCTCTCTGCTAAGAATGGAGGTGGTGATGTTGAAAAGATTATTCTCTGCAGGCTCTGGATAACCTGCAGTGATCACGGAGTTGCTGTCAAGTCAGAAAAGATCTTTAGGCTTAAGGAGAGGCTGAAGGTGGAAAAGGTTTGGTGTGTATGATAGTGATCAGGTTTTACAGGGATGCCTGTCACTGTGCTTGATGCAGTAGTAAACAGTGAAAACTTGCTAGTGAGAATGCTATTTGGAGCTCTGCTCCCAGGAAAGGTGCCTGAGTTTGCAAGTAATGTCCTTGGGATTATCCCTCTAACGGGAATTGTTTTCCACAGAAAAAATAGTTTTTGCTCTTTCTCTGCAGCTCGGTGTTTTAGTAGGTGGGTGCTAGATAAAAACATCATCTCACTTGCTTGCGTGATTAAATATTGCCATCAAGTATTTATTAGGGACGCATCACTTGTGCGCTTACAGGAATACATTATTGTTTGTCTAACAGTCAGTACCACAGGCTATGCCCAGCTGCTACGGTGGCTGCGTTCAGCATTTCCTCGCCCAGTGCAGTTGTTCGGTTCCTAGGTGAACAACCCCCACTTCATGCAGTATCGCATCTTTCCTCATTCCATCTCTCCTGAGAGGCACCTGGGAACCTCTGGCAAGAGCTTTAATACCTGTCTCCCTCCCAGAGCTGCTCTGTGTTTCCAAGGATTAGATGAACTTTATGCAGTGACCTCTAATTTCATTCCTGCTGCAAATTGATTTTGCCTTGGGATTAGAAGATATAACCGTTTGCTGAGGTGTGCTGAATGAGGCTGAGGTATTTCAGAACAACAGCCAAAGGCGTTTAATCAACCGTGTCTTGTGTCTGCCTGCATGCAAACAAGCAGGCACACACATGGATCAACCTGTGCTGTCCCTTTGCTAAATCCCATATCTGTCCTGAGAGAAGCCTCCTTCGGTATGGTGAAAACGTCCTTATGCTGCACAGTAGTTCTTAGCAGATCACCCTGTGCCAGATTACAAGTTGTGTGCTATTTCAGAGTCTCAACTGCAGAGCTTTCACCAGAGTACTGCAAGCAGAAATAAATGAAATATTTTATTCGCTCTAGTTCTAGGAATTTCCTTTTTGGGGGCTTAACTTCACCATAACTAGGAAATAATGTAAGTCGTGGCAGAGAAATAGCATGGCCATTATTTTGGGGCTGTTGCTGATGCAGTGTCTGTTACGTTGATACTGCTACTCTGGCAAATGCCAAAGTGAGGGGTGGGTCTTACAAGTGCTTTAGGACGCTGCTCTTGTAAGCAATTTCACCTTAGGCATGTAAAAAATTCCAGTGTATTTGGTGGGAGGATGCATGCATGTGAGGTCTCCGCATATGGCAGAAACTTGGGTCTTCTGGCATTGAGTGAAACACTTAGTCTCTGCACCTCTGTTCCTCCTCCCAGGCTTTGTGTCCACTGTGTGCACATGGTATAACGTCCTCAGAGCAGGACTCCCAGGGGTGATGTCTGACACCGGTAGCTGCTACTGCAGTGATGATCATTCTGTGCTCATTCCTCTGTGGGATTCCCATTTCTGCCTCCTGAGTGCTGAGTGCAGTGGGTTGTGGTGAGGGAGAAAGCCACTTCTCACCTGCCTAGCTCAAACAGTTGGGAAGTGTACTGCAGCTTTGTTTTTGTTTATACTGCTGTATCCTTGTTTCATATCAAGATATTTGTATCTGTCGAGTACATAGGACTTGTAAAGGGTATATTATGGAGGGCTGAGAAGATCCTTACATGTGCCCATCAGTGGTACCTGCCCAGCTAAGACTACAAGCCTGCATGGGTTATGTATTCCTCTTGCCTATTTTCCCCTTTTGTCCCCACTGCGGTCTGTAACTTTTCTTGTAGGCAGGATTTTGGGTGAGATTTGTATTTTTGGCTCTACTATTGATCAGAGACGTATGATTTCAGGCAGCCCCATTCTTTCCATATGTCTGTTCCCTCTTCCGTTCCGTGTCTGACCATCTATGATTTAGAGATCTGGCTTATGCTTGAGTTTTAGCTCTTCAGTACTGCTGTATTGGTGGCAGATGCCTGGAAACCTAGAAGTTATTGCCACTGTGTAGCATTGCAAAGGATGTCTTTTCATCAGTGAAGTCCATGTGTGCATGCCTGTACATCACCTCTCCCAAAATGTCTTCAGTTCTAGGCTTTTTATTTTTCAAGTTCTGTTCCCCGTACAGAAGGACTACAATGCTCAAGACCTGTTTCCATGACTGCTTCAGTGGTTGTGGGGCAGGGGATGGATTTAACCTATTTGTGCCCCAGAACCATGTTCCATGGGTGTTTTGCACTTATATCACAGCCTATTTTGCTAACCTGGAGAGTATTATGTACTCTTGTGCTGTAGCTGGTATGAACGAGGCACCAACATGGTGCCTGCATATGCAATATACCTGCTGCCTGTGTCAAAGAAGTTAGCCCAGGGACCCATCATCTCCTTTAAAAACATCAGGAAGTGCTTCTGTGGACACCCATATATGCACGTACACTTCTATATGTACAGGGTCCACTATGTAATACATCCTGGGTGTATTATAGGCAGACGTCACAGTCTTAGGGCAGCAGGAGAACCTGTGAAAAAAGTGTTGTGAATTGATGTGCCATTATTCTCAGGAGGGTAGTCTCAAACCCAGGCTGCAGGCAAGGTGAGTTGGAGGATCTCAGGATCTTCCGTGTGATGTGCCGTGCTCAGCAGTCTCTCCTCCCGACAGACACTGTTTTCCTGCAACCATGGGCTGAATTGCATAGTGCCTGTACAGGTCCTGCCTGCAAATGTGTAAGGATAATAAAACAGTTTCTGAAACAGTCTGTGCAGGTGCTCCACTACCAAGAAACACTTCTCTAGCCTTTTTCTCTGTTCACTCTTAATAATTCAGTGTGCTGCCTTTACCAATAACATTGATGAAACACTCCAGCAAGTACAGAACAAATCTTTCTGGCAACCCCTATGTATCAAGATTACAGAGGAAGCATTTCTTGTGTGGCATTAATTTCTTGGCTCTTGGGAGCCCCGGCTAACCACCCTTTTCTGTTTTGTGACGATGATGTATCTGGCACAATCTTTCCTTCCTTTTTTTTTTCCTTCCTCCCCATCCCCCCTTCTCTCCATACAAACCAGATTTTTTAACAGAGGAGTTTCTCTTAGAAATGTTCTCCTCCAGTTGGTGACGCACTTGAAATTCCCTGGGTGAAATGATCTCTTTTCCTTCCCCCTAAAACATTCCTATCAACCCTATCTCCACCCACACCAAAACAACATTCATCGGTTCCATATGCTGCTGAACAGCTCTGTGCTGTTTTATGAATAATGTATGCCGGCTTGTTAGAAGAATGTTTGTTGTACAAACCAGTGGAATTTGCAATTGAGCGAGGTATCAGCAGACGTGCCATGCCACATACTAACCCATGGCCTTCTTGGGGTACTGCTCTGGCATCCTTGCTGCACCCCTGTCAGAAAGAGACAAAAGGGTAAGGCGCTGGGCGTGAGCGGATTTTGAGACTGGCAAGATGCTACAGGCACTTGGTGTTCAGAGCCCGTATACTCGCCTCACCAGGTGTTACAGATCCATGTATGGGGAGAGGAGAAAATTTCAAAATCTGAGTTTTGAGGGAGGGTGGTGAACAGGAGATGGCAATGTAACTGATCTATGCAAGTAACAGTTCTAGGGGAGGGTCAGCCTTCAGGGTAAATGCTTAAGCAGCAAACCAAGGGTGGTTTATAGCAATGCATCCCACCCCATTCCAACATGAGAGAAGGTCGTGACAGAGAGAGACATCCTGGTTCGAAGGACCTGCATGCTAAGTACAACACCTATCAGAACTGTGTGCAGGCATCTGATGTCTGGTATTTGTTGCTTCTGTAATCTGTTTTATTCCTGTAGGGCTCCGTTTCTTACGTTGTGTGTCCTCCCTCCAGTAAATCCTGCATGGTGGGAGCTGGGCTGGTGCCTGGCTAGCTGCCACGGTCCTGGGGGCAGAGCTGGTGGACTGGAGCTGAACTGAATGGGAGACTGAAGTGCAGAGCTGCATCAGCACGCAGGCTGGTCGGGAGAGGAGCGTGTGGTTCGCTCTGTTCCCACAAAGCAGACAGGTGGCAGAGATGTTCCTGACTTTGCCTTGTTTCAGGATGTACACAGATTGTTCTTTCCAGTGCCAGCCTGCTTCCTCCCGTGACCTGCAAGCTTCCCTGTCTCTGGGCTGGCGGACAGGAGGAGCGCATCTCTGTCCAGGGGTGTGTCTGGGGCTTCCTTGGCTTCCTGAGCTCAACTGTGCCGCAACCAGCTGGAAGAAGAAGACACATCCTGAGGCAGGGCTCCTTCTGACAGCGACTGCGGGGGGAGGCTGGCAGGGGCCCGGCTCTGAGAGCAAAAGTGCACCCCTCTCCTCCCTTTCCTGTCCAGCCGGAGCATCTGGTGGGAGCTGCAGAGGTCACTTGCTGCATCTCCTGTAGTGGTCAGATGGTCATTCCCCCAACAGTGACTTCAGAAATCAGGGCAGAACTGGGTGTTGGCAGAGAGCCTGGGAAAGAAATACCAGCGAAGGCTGGCTGGGTGATCCCAGCTCTCCAAAGTTGGTTTTGGTTTTGCCCGTTTACCTGTTCATGACAAGCATTTCTGGCACCTTCCCTTTTGTGCACAGAGCAGGTATGAGAAATACCTGTGGCGCATTTCCTTCCTTCTTGGCCAAGCTTTTCTGGAAGGACCCATGTGTGCACATGTGACCGTAAACTGGCACTAGGAGGAAGTCTGCTTCAAGAACCTGTCCTGTGTTGCCTTTCAAACGAAGGGCTCACGCCGTGCTCCAGGAGCTCTTCAGCTCCTTGTGCTCTGCTGGCCAGGATTTGGGGAGCCTGTGCCTTCTTGTTACCTGAACTATTTACCTGGATGAGTACCCTGGTATTTCCCTGCATCTCTACCCCTGTATTCACACCTGCTTGTGCCTTTCTTTTGTCTGCTGCTTCTGCATGCAGAGGCTGACTCACAGCATAGCAGGCAGTCGGCAGGTGCTGAGAGCAGCCTATCTAAATGGGTCCAGTGGTTTTTGCATGTGACAGGGTTTTGAGGGAGGTGAGGATGGCAAGTGATCTCTTTTTTTTGGCAGCTTTGTAAATAAACAGGAGTTTTCAGAAGCACTTTCTGCGTGGTTTTGCTTCTCTTTCCAATTGCAATAGAATTACCAACTGGTGAGAGATTGTCAAAATCTAGATTTCTAGTTTACCTGCTTACCAAAGGGAAAACAGATGGAATTCAGTGGCTTCTCACAGAATTGCAGGCTTCCTTTTAGAAAAGGAAGCACACATTTGTTTTCCTGTTTATGAACAAATACAAACAAATACCGATTTGCTCTTTTTATACTGCAGGCTGTTAAGGGTCAAATTGGAGCTATAGGAAACAACGCTGGAGTTAAGAAAGGTGTTTAGGATGGTGCTTTCTTTTCTGTTCTGTACACCAGTTATTTTCTTTTGTTCTCCCTTAAAAACTATGTTTTTTTCTTCAGGAAGCCCAGAGGAGTACTGGGCCTCATGTGTAGTGGACCCAGAGATCAGCAGTTTCCAGACAAGGATAAGCTCCAGGAAGTAGGTTTTGGGGGTCTGGGTGATAGTGCTTTTAAGTTAAAATGGTGAAACTGGACACTGCCAAGTAGCTGTTTATATACTGTTTACAGTAGCCTTGGGTGACAAGAGAGAGAGAAAGAGTCTCTCCTTTCCAAGTGGTATCAGTCCAGCTTGGAAGATGAGACCAGTGAAATACTAATTCTGGCATTCCCTGCCGTGATCCAGCCTGAGGTTTTCTGACTTAGATAGTAAATTGGCCAAGCACTTCCCAGGCTAACAGGTAAGAAACTCTGATTTTTGTCAAACTGTGAATATGCCAGAAACCAGGCCCTTTTTTCATTTGCTAGACAAAAAGCATGAGTTAGTAAAACCCATCCTTGCAGCTAGCCAAGTACAGTTAAAGTCATGTTCCCGCTGTAATCTCTGATCAGTTTTGTTACAATTTAGCGAAGCATTTAAGTGTTTGTCTTCGAGTTTGATTTAATCATACTCTGGAGAGATGTCTGCTGAAAAGAGCTGCTGTCTGAATCAGGGCCTTGGGAAACAGCCATGAAATGACAGAGCAGGTGCTGGGCTGTAAAATAAAGGAGGAGAAAAATTTTCTTCCAATCATGGGGGAGCCCAGTAGAAACTGGGAGAATGCTACAGTATAAACAGTGTTGGAGAAGGAATGCAAAGCATCTCTAAAAGGCCAGTGTGTCCAGTGGCCAGTGCACAGCAGTCTCTGCATGAGAGGTGGGCAGGGGGGCAAGGGTGGGAGCTGATATATCAGCATCCCTTAAGTGGTCTGCTCGCTGAGGTCTCGATGAACATACTCGGTGGGCACACTGACCGTACTCTGTATACAGCTGCCTGGGCTATGGATATTCTCTAGGATTGGCTGTTCCACTTTTGTAAATAACAGAGACTTTCTGAGAGGCTGTATTTGGTGCTCCATGGGGGACACAGTGTCCTTTGTCGGATTTATGCCATATGACTGGGTTGGTGTCTGTTACTCCGTAAAGAAGGGTCTGGCTCACTCGCAAGGATTGGGACAAACACATGTCACTTTCCACAAGGCAAAAGCCTGTGGCATTTGTTGTTCCTTCACCAATCTGGAGTTCTGCTTTTATGTGTCCTGCTCTTTGGCTGTAGTGATCCTTAGAGATTTCCTTAGCAGCAAGATCCATAAAAAGCAGTACTGCACAGGGCAGGTGTTCACTTTCAGACATCGCGACCCAATCTGGTGCTTGGGCCAGAGAAGAACAAGAGGCATTTTTGATGCCTGAGGGCAGGCCAAGTTTCAAAAGCTCTTCCAACCAACTGGGGAAAAAAATTATATCCCTTTACCTTATATTTTGAAGTAGATTTTTGGCTTAAAGCTGTAGGAGAATATTTTAATAATAGTAGGAAGAAGAGGCCAAGTCAAAGAATAATAATGGGGCTTTGACCAAATCATTAGAAATATAGTGGCTTCTAATAGGAAGTGTTGGGCAACCCGAGGCAATCAGTGCTGCTTTTCTGCATGTGCAGAAGAATGAAGGTACATCTAATTCTGCAGGACTGCTGGCTGCATGGTAGGACAAATGTTAGCCCTTTGTTTTCTTTTCTTCCTGCAGGGTATTCTTAAAATCTCTTACTAGCTCTCATCTGAAAATTAAGCAAATTGCCTACAAACTGCCAGCAGTGCCCTTTCCTTCACCTTTGTCTGGCTGTTTGCCTTTGGATCAGAGCTTCTCATACAAATTTGGAGAAGATAGATTAAATGCAAATAGACAGAGAACACTCCAGAGTTGGAAATATTTCATCATATTTCTGTGAGTAGCATAGCAAAGCCCTCTTAGTGGTGGGGAGTTCTCTCTGCCAGTAGAAGTATGTTGTGGGATGATTCCTTCTGGTGATCATATCTGTTCTGTTGCTCTGAGAAACCTACTTTTATGGTACATGGTGCCTAAAAGTTGCTGAATGTGTAGCATCAGCATGAGGCAAGTTGTACTAGTGTGTTTGACCTCCTTGTGTATGGTTTGGTGAAACCAGATTTTCACAGAGCTAAATATTACGGATCTTCAAATAGACTATGCAAGATTCAGAAAGAAGTCTGTGGATCACAGGATGAGCAGTGGGATATACTCATGGGATTCCCATTGCAAGTTCAATGGTGACATATGCACAAGACTAGTTTCAACTCTATAGTCTTCCAAATTATTTTTGTTTTGGGGCAGACTTAAGACTATTTAAATGCTAATGTTTCTGTTGAGCATGTCATAGCTTCTATAGTGTGTGACTTTCAGATTTGTTCATCCTTGATGTGCTACTTTTTGGTAATCATGTGCATCAACAGTTCTTCTACACGTTAACATATTTCAAGGCTGTGTAGGAGTTATGTGCCAGAGGGAGTAAATCTAGCTATGTATATAAGGTAAATTACAAATGTGGATTATAAGTGCGAGAATCAGGGACGTTCCATACCAAAATACCTCACTTGAGTCAAGTGGCCTATTTGAAGAACTCCATTAGCTTGTAGTAATAGAAAGCTTTTATCCATTGTATATATCAGCACAAATCAGATGCTCTTATCCAAGTGCTTCCTGTCAAAAGAAATTCATCCCAAGTGTCTGATATCTATCCAGGCTAAAGTCACCCTCCAGACCCTTTTTATTGCAGGCTGGTATCAACAACAGAATTGGGACCCTTGGTGTCAAGCCTACTAGCTTTTGTCCCGTGAAGTGAAATAATAACTACATTAGCAGATAGCAATCTAAGACATTGATCTTCAAACACAAAAGTTACTTATAGTTATTTTTCTGGTTTGCACTTAAATGGAATTTATTTATGTCTGAATGTGTAACTGGGGGAGGCATTCAGGTGTCTGTGATGCTCAAAGGCTTTGGATAGCTATCCTGGTGTACTTCTATTGGTAAGCCTGTGTGATGAAATCTTGGCCCCGTTAAAGCCAGTAGCAAAAAATCTCACTGACTGTAGCTGCAATGAAATTTGAGCTTGAATTTCAGAGTGACATGTAGGGTTGTAGTCTTGTGCATTTTGCAAACTTGTGGAGTTATTTAAAAATAAATACAGAAAAAATCGTGTTCCAGAAAATGACTCTACTCTAAAATTCTGGTATTTTCTTTTTAGATGAGATTTATTCTCAAGACTTTTTTGTTACCCTAAGCAGATATGGTACTTTCTTGATCAGAGACAGCTCACTTGCTTGTAGTAGTTTACTAATTTTCATTAGCATATTAATGTATATGTAGCAGGGGTAAAAATAACCACATCTCTTTTCTTTCCCTTTGCAGGCTCTCTACAATTCAATCAAGAATGAGAAGCTTGAATGGGCAGTGTAAGTATACTGCATGGGATTTAGGAGTTTAAAAATAGTACCTGAGTAGTAACCTGTTTATAATTCCTGTGTCACCATCTGAGTGGGCTCCAAAGCCTGTAGAAGATAGCCAGTGTGTGTAATGAGTTTGCTTTTCTGTTAATGAATGACCTGGCAATACTGCCTCATCTGTTTATCCAGTAAGGGGAGTTGTTAGTGACAAGAGCCAATTGCATTTGTAAGGAAAGAGGACATTTCATTTTGTAGGAAACTTCAGCCTGAAAAGAGAGAAATTAAATCCTCTCTTGTTCTGTGACTGCATAAATAAAACAGATGTTGACTTCTCCCTTTATCTTTCAGTACATTGTGTCAGAACCACTGAATAGAAACACACATCTTGGATTGAGTTTCCTGCTGTTGGTTTATTGTCTTGGTTTGTCTGCTGATTAACTATGGATAACTTGACAACAACCTAATATGAAAGATGATAAATAGGACAAAGTCTGATATCCCCCTATCCTTAGCTGCTTTTGACAGACTAACGCTTGTTAACTACTGAAACAATGAAGAAGAGAGAGCTTCCATTTCTAATCATGTTAAATTGACGTTTCTCTGTGCTTAGGTTTAATGTGGTTAAGGTATGCCAGCAAAGAGTAGAAGGGTCTGCTTTAGATCTTGCCTCTTGCAGAACAGTGGATTTTGGTGTAAAATAGAATGATGTCTTTATCTTCGTGGATTTACTTATCTGAAACTTCAATTTCCTAAGACTGCATGCTACTGCATCTTTTGTGCTAGCAGTCCTAACCACTGCCATAGGTCTTGCAGGCCCACTGGCTTCTGATCTTCCTGAAGTTTACATTCTGCAAGTGAATATCTTGTCAAGGCATAAAACCCTGCTTACAGGGTCTGGTTATCCCAACTGGGATTTCAGCCCCTGTTTGGAAGTGTGTCAGGTAATGTCAGAGTAGTGAGGAAGGTGTGCTGGCAATGAGAATCACCAGGAAGTGCAACCTCTGATGAGTCTTATAAGAAGCAGGGTGAGACATTCTCCCAAACCATGTGTTGGGTCTGGAATATGCTGTGTGAATCTCACATGTCACAAGATCAGAGCGCTTTGCAGGATACTTTCTCAGAGGTACTTTAGACCCAGCAGAATCTGTTATGACTTTCATGTCAGAATTTTTCTCTTGGCAAGAGACCGTATTGTGTTTAATCGATTTGGGCAGCCTCCAGGTGGGAACTGGCTCATGCCTGGCTCTGCTCCCATGAGCTTCAGTCAAGGTGATTTATGAGATGACCTGGTCCTGTATAGGTAATAACTTCTTTGGCATTTACGTAGTCCAGACTATATCCATTGCTAATGAATTGTTTGGGGGGAAAAAAAATGCAAGCAGGCTGGAAGAGGGGGAAACCAGAATCTTAAATAAGGCTTTGGGATGAGGTTGTAATGCAACTCAGGAAGATAGCTGGGACTTGCGTGCAAATTACTTTCTGCGCTGAGAAACAAAGCTCGTTCCGGACAAAGCTGAAGAGGTAGTACCTTTAATTTAGGCCTGAGAGGGATGACTGGAAGAGGGAGCATGAAGACGTTTCTCCTCACTGTTACACTGCTGCAGGTTGGTGTAAAGTAACCCCAAGCAGCCTCAGGACTGCCAGAGCTGGAGGGAGAAGGCAAATCACTGTCTCTTGATCTGCTGCAGAGAAAGGTGAATGGGAAGGAGTTGTGGTCAGTTTTGCTGTGAGAGGACTGAGAATGGTCCTCTCTATCCTTTCCAAAGAGTATTTCTTTGCTTCCCCTGATGGAGTTGGCTGTGGAAGAATTGGGAGGTAAGGCAATGTGGAAGTATGGCTGCAAAACCCAGCGTAACCTCCCTCATGGTGCTGTTAAGATGAAGAAACACCTTTCTTATAGCTAAAATTCCCTTGAGGATCTAAAGCTGTTTTTTATGAGCTAAGAAGCAGTTTAGGAGCTTCTCTGGCAATGCATTATTGGTGGATTAATGGCTGTCTGTAAGTCCTTAGGCAGGGACGGCTAACAGTGATGAGTGAGATGGGGAAGATTGCTACCTGATCCTTATCGCAGTAATTACAAGACAGCACGTCATCATACTAGGTAGGTTGCTGTCCACTTCCAGTAGAATTACAGTCTAGTCCTAAGCCCTATGAGAGGAAAGGCTACCATGATTCCAAATTTGTAGTCAAAAGAAGTGGCACCTTAATCAGCAGATGTGCTCCTCATCTATTTCTGTAGGCATTCAGTAGGACAAATATTCGTTTATGCTTTATGAACAAGGAAACATGAGTACAGCTCCAGAAGAGAATTTACACTAGAATTCCTCCTTCTGCAGTACTTGCAGGTTCCATTTCCCTAAAAGGTTAAAAGCGAATCGCATGCCATGATCTATAAAATAAACAAATCTGACCCAGAATCCATGGATAACTGGTAAATGTAGCTCTTGAGTGCAAACTTCCACCTACCCCTCCAGGTTTTTGATTAATTTTCACAACAGAACTACTAGGAAGTGTTCTGCCATTTACTGGTCATTTCCTCCTGCCTGTCTGCCTTGTGAAAAGCAATGTGGGAAACCTGACCATCATATGTATGATTTCTCTGTCTCTTATCCCATTCCATGTTTCCTCTGCACTGCATACCACTGTAGATCTCTCCTCTCTGTTGGACTGTAGTTCATTTCCTTGAATCACTGGTCAAGCACGAAGTAGCAATGAGGCCTCACTGAAGTTGTTGGCAGAAATTCCTATTGACTGCAGTGAAGCCAGGCACTGTTTCGTCCAGTTAGTCCAATCCACCTTGTTTTCAGTGTGCTGAGGTCACTGGAACTACCCCAGTTTGGTGCATTTAGCCATGATAATTGTGTAATAATTTCTCATGCTTCTTAAACTTCCCCCAAGGGACTTGATTTTTTCATGAGATTTTTTTCATGCTTGAATGGGAACGTCTTGTTCTGCCCTGACATCACCTGGAAGACTAAATGAATTCAAGATCCTGTGAATATGAATGTTGAGAAAAGATAACACTGATGAGAGGGACCTGGGTGTATTCTTTTCAGGGTATAATGGCTGTTGCAGAGAAAGGTGTGAATTATTCTTCACACCCATTATGGATGGGCTTATATTTGAAACAAGGGAATTTGATGTTAAACGTTAAAAAAAAAAACAAAACTTTCTAGCAATAATTCTTGTAAACCAGGAAGTAGCTTTACCAGGACAAGCTATGAAAGTCCTTTCACTGGAGGTTTTCATGAACTGTTTTTACAAGTATCTGTCTAGAATGGATCACGAAGAATGGATCCAGCTATGAATATTAAGAGATGGGTTAGCTGACTTTTTAACATCCCTTCAGTCTTAATTTTACTTATAGATTATAAGTCTATAATTTTACATCCCAGGTTTTGTAGGTGTTCCTCCTCCTTTGGCTTTTGCATCAGTCTTTGTCAGCTTTCAAGCGAATAAGAAAAATGAGCTTGATTTCAAAGGTGCCAGAGCTAAATATGTTTTGTTTGCACGATGTCTACATGGAAATGTGATGGTGAACTTTATTGTTCTTCATTGCTTGTAATATTATGTCTGCCTCCTGCTGCAGGTGATAAGAGTAATAAAATAATCATCTTAAAATAAACTGAATAGTATTTTGGAATTAATAATATGAAATCCCAAATTGCTGTTTACAAAATTGTAGAAACTAAATGGCTGTATTTGAGTCAGTAGTACCTGGGATGCTGAGACTGAGCTGGTTATAATGACATCTGTGCTGAATCTCACCCTTTTCTAGGTCAAATCCAGAAATCTCTCTCCATTATAATTACCATTTCTTTTCTCAAATTCTAGGATGTTTCCTGCTTGCAGCTTAATGATTAGTTTTAGAGAGGGGTTGGCTGGTAGTCACCTGGCTCTCCTTTCTTCTCTCCTCCCTTTGGGAAAGATGCCAAGGGGAACTTCTTTCCATTGGCTTCTCAAGTCACATTCCTGATAAAAATGCTGTCTGTCCCACAGATTTGTATAATTATATGTTACACATAGGAATATTTTTAAATGCCATTTCTTTTAAATCGATGAACCCAGTCTTTTTTCTTGCCATGTCATGTAAGTTTTCTATTCGAATAAATGCAAAGAAGCATTTATGTACTTTTTTTATCGGTCCCCACCTGACTCCATTCATGACCAGTATTATTCATCAACCAAAGACCATTACCTGAACTGTTTTGCTGCTTTGAAACTCCTCCCAATCCTCCTTCTTTCTTCTTATTCTTGACTGCCAAAGTAAAATGAAGCATTTTAAGAAGTGGGTCCCAGAGCCCCTGATTTTCTCTCTGCTACTGCTAGGTATTCAAGGTCAGAGGGAGATAGAGGCTCCTCAGCTGTTCATCCATTCCTTCATGTTCTCTGTAATGCTTATGCATCTTGACATCCAAACTGCCAGTGTCCAGGTCTAACAAGTGCATGAGGCTTCTGAGTCTCAAGGATGTCCCATTTCCACTCTCAGTTTAAAGGGCTATTTAAAGGCCTGTTTTCTGCTACCAGTTGTCAGGACAGCAGATGCTATTATATACTTGTCTGCCCTGTCTGCAATTGTCTTTTGAAGACAATTTAGCTGTCCCAGAGTTGCTGAATTTGAGAGCACCACCCCCAGCACTAGGGCTGTCCAGGATCCCAGAACTGCTCATCACAACTCTTGTGACTGCTTGGATAAGGGCACAGGGATGTTCCCGGAGGACAGGATCAGTATTGGATAACTTGCTCCCATGGATCCAAAGAAGATAGCACACTCCAAAAAATCCTAAGCCATTTACTGCAGTAGGTCTCTGCTGACAAGGAGAAATCCACTGTGTCCTTGGCTGAGATCCCAGAATTCACAAGGCACTTAAATGTGACAAATCAGCTTGAGTGCTTAGTGCCCTAAGAAAGATTTTAGTCTGGATTAGGCACCATGAAATACACAGAGAATTGGGTGGAAAGAATGTGCTCCTGGAATGGACACATTTAAGAAGTATGTGCCACACAGTGGTCTGGCCTGGCCACCAGCTAGTCAGAGCAGTGCACTGGAAAGGCGGTGAACAACCAAAATTGTCAGTAATTCCTACCCTTTTTAGCTTCGGAGAGGGCTTCAACCAAACTGTGCACAAGGATATCCTTATTGCTTTGACCAGCAAAAAGTTTATTGCATGTATCTATGTTCTTAAGTGGAAAAACACAGACTGGTAGTCTGGAAGATGCAAGGACTGGTCTCCCGTGCAGGAATCAGATCTTCCAGTAAGAGTTTGACCCCCTTTATTAATCAGAAGACCTTTCCAGACCACACCATGATGATATGTTGCACCACTGTAGCTACATCTCTACAACTGAATCAAGTATCTGGCACCTTTCTGTGGCTCTCAGAACGGTTGTCAATACTTAGCACCCATACCCATACTGCCAAAAAGTTTTACCTTCCAAAAGAAGGTGCTGTCGGAGTGGTCCTTGGCTATACTGATTCCGAGTCCAAGGCTGGAAGTTATTTGGGAGCCTGCTGGGCTTAGACCATGTCAAGCATGAGGTAACATGAGAGGTGATCAAGTTCAGGTAGTCGGGAACGTTCCCTGGCACTGCTGTGTTCACTGATTTGGCCTCCGTGTCTCTGGGTTTGGTTTCCTTGTTGTCACATCAGGTCATTGCCCTGGTATCTCGTCAGACTAAATTCCCCAGGAAGCTAGCAAAGGTTGGGATGTTACCTGATTGTCCCTATAGCCTGCAGTTCTTGGAGGATCTTTCTGTGGGTCGTAATTTGCATAAGCAGATGTGGTTGCAGCGTGTTGTAAGAGGAACTTTTGTATTGATGTATGCGTTGCTAATCCTTGTCTGATAAACACCTGTGAATGTATGCATGTTTGGAAGTTTTGCTTTGGGTGATGAAGTTTGCCGCCTGTGCTGATCATCTGGGTCCAGTGAAATGCAGCAGTTTGAAGTTTCACCTTCTCCCCACAAGTAGCCATCATTGCACTGAAGTGTTAACAATTTTTTTTTGTCAGGTGGTGGTTTTAGGAGAAGCATTTCTACCATATCCTTCAAATGGCAGCCTTCAGCCTCCCTGTCATACCTTGGGCAGTCACCGGGAGAGGAATGTGTGGGGACTTCAAAAGAGACAAGGCTGCTTTGTAGTCTGACACTAACTATGATTCGTACAGATGTGCCATCCAGCCAGATTCGGTGGCCCGTTGTTTCTCTGAAAACTATCGTTTTCAGAGAAGGACACCCTTTATTTTCTAAGTTGCCGTATCCTTTTTGCTTTTGGCCGTGACGAGCAAGAAGGCATTCATTAGGTAGGCAATGCTTGAGACTTGCTGAAAGGGTTGCATTGTTGTTCCCAAGAGCTGTGTTGAATACATTGTACTAATAAGTAACATTTTGAGCAGCATTTTGTTTCTAAAATACAGATAACATAATTCACCTACTGTAGTTTTTATTTTTAAATTACTACTTTTATGCTAGTCTATGGAGGAAAATAAAGAAAAGGAGGTAGAGTCTGTGTTTCATATGCTAAGTTAAGGAGTAAGCTGCAGCGATCTGTAGTAATCTAATTCTTTTCATCTACATGTGAATTCATGGAGAAATTGGAGATTTTTCAGGAGAGCGCAGCAGGCAAATATTTCCTATTTTAGCACTCAGATAAGTGGAAATAAAAATAGGCGTAGCTGGAGGACAGAGAACACTCTTGAAAGGCTGCCTTTTGGGAATGTAAAAGGCAAACTTTGGCTTTCTTTAAAATCCAGCTCCAATGGCCTGTGCTGGTGAAGTAGGTGACCTGTAGCTTTGCTATAATCTCTCTGTTTTGGTGCATGTCTAGGTTTCTCACTGCATAGGGTCCCGTATGGAGTGGGAAGTATGTTTTAACAAGGACTGTGCAAGAATTACTGAAATGAAACCTTGCTGGTCAGTTGCTCACTCATTCTTGTTTTTCGTTATTTGTTAAGGGATGACGAAGAGAAAAAAAAATCTCATTTGGAAGGTACAGATGAGAAAGATAATGGGAATCAGACGAAGGCTGTAAGTCGAATTGGCAACTCTAACAACCCATTTCTGGACATCCCTCATGACCCCAATGCTGCTGTGTATAAAACTGGATTTCTGGCTAGGAAAATCCATGCAGATATGGATGGAAAGAAAAGTAAGTATCTTTCACACTTAACATCTCTCTTCCTCGTTATCTCTGCACAGAGCCACTTATGATGAGACTGTGTGGTTCTCAAGGTGAATAGTACTGCTTCATTAGGGGAAATTGCAGCAATAACAAACAACAAAGCAATTGGATTATCGCACTCTCGCTATCAGGCGAGGATTTACTTTGTTCGATCCCATTTGTAGCTACTCTAATGCATGTGCATAATGAGTAATATGATACAGCAAAGCAGTGTGATTCTTTTGTGCTAAAAGAAAATGAAGCGCGTGGTTTACAGAAGAGAAAATAATTTCTAGTGAATTACAACTCTTCTGTAGTAGTTTGATAATTCTCCTTTTCCTTATGTTATACCAGATTGTTTCAAATCTTCCTTCCCCTCTAGGTCTGTCTTTAAAGAAAGGCTGGTTTTGATCTCTGCTTGGATAATCCTTTAAGTGTTCCCTTCCCTTCTTTCCCACTCTTGGGTCACATAGCTGACAAGTTCAACAGCTTTTGGTAACAGCCAGAATTATGCCATGCAATTTATCCCTACCCCTTCTTTGTAATAATCTTGCTGTGTCTATTATTTACTTTAATTATCCTCTTTCCTTCTTGTCCTACTTCCGTTCCTAGTGCACTAATTATCAAAGGCCTTTGATTTGACTGGGTGTGTCTTTTGTTGTTCAGTTATCTTCAATTAGGAGTAGGACTCAATGATCCTTTTGGTCCCTTCCAACTCAGGATATTCTATGATTCTGTGATTTTATCTTCAGTTTGTTTTCAGTTCATGGTCTTGGAAACAGCAGAGGCTACTCAGAACATCTGTATTTTTCCCAGTTGTTATTGAAGATCACCTACTAATGGTTCGTACTGTTGGGTTGAATTCTGAAGGCAAAAGTGAACTTTGTGATTGGTTTCCACTAACTGCAACTCTATGTAGTTAGGCTAAGCTCTTTTGCATTTGCATATCGTGCTAGTATATTTTAGAAGGTATGTTTGGAGGTCACTGTTTTCAACCTGAAGACTGGCAGCTGGACAACTTAATCCAAGCAGAGATGTCGTAATCAAACCGATCAGATTCTTTGTGATGACTGGATGTTCTGAATAGGTTCTTCTTTATTAGACTTCTGTTTATTTAACCTTAAGTAATTGTATATGGTTACCATTATTAACTTAATTATAAATATTCAGAATCACTCATTATTCAGTGCACTGGATATTGGCATTTTTGGGGTAATCCTTTAATGAGTAATGTAATTAGGGCTGTGCTTTTAGAATTTCCTGTATACATCAGAGGCTTGTCTCTCATTGTCATGCAACTCTTGAAAAAGTTACATTCAGACTTTCTAGTCGCAAGTAAAATGAAACTAATTTCTAAAGTCAGGGCTTTTCATATTTCATTTCTTATTGTAATTGTTGCAGGGCCAAGATCAGCTTGTGTGGGATTGCTAATGAGGTGGTGTGATTACATGCTATACATATTTTCTTAAGAAAGGATTACTGAGGGCTAAAGCACTTAACGAGTCTAGAGGAGAAGGACGTAACAGGGGCCAATGGTTGGAAGCTGAGATGAACAAATGCCAATTAAGAATAATGCCCATTGTGTAAGATGAGAACGGTTAACCTCTGGAGCAAGGGACTAATAATTTCTTCACTGCCACTTGGTGTCTTCAGATCAGAATGAGATGCTTTTTTGAGGGTGATGCTTTAGTCATGTATTAATCTCAGCATAGAGGTCAGCGGATGCTGGTCAGTGGTGTGTGCTTGGTGGAGAGTGAAGTTAGATGCTTCTGGTCTCTGTGACTGTACAGCCTGTGCCTTCTCGCCCTGTACCAGAGCTGAATTTCAGACTGGAGCTTTCATGCTGAATTCACCTCCCTGCTCCCCCCCGCCTTTTTTTCCACTGCTTGTTCCTGGGAATTTGTGGGATGGTTGTGTTGTCTCTGTTATGCTCTTCAGTGCTACTTCAGGTTTCTTGAGGGGTGATTTTTTTTTTCCTTAGGATTTCATTTGGCTCTGCTCTCCATCCAATTCTTTGGCTTCCCCAGTGGCTGCAGGAAGAGGGGTGAAGCAGCCATCTGACCACTCAGTGCCCGCTTGGGTGTGCAGCAGCTGCAAGAGGGAAGGATGCTCTTGGGAGGTGTTGATTTTCAAGCTGTGTCTGAGCAGTGACTGCCAGCCTGTTTTGGCATGGAGAAAGGGTGTTTCCTACTGAAAACACCGCCACTGCACAGAGCTCTGACATAGCTGTACAAGGGCAGCGTACACCCTCCTGCAAGAGCACAAAGACCAGATCTCTCTGGCCTGTTTTCTGCATTGCTCCTGTTCCTTTCTGATCCAGTCCAGGGCTGTCGTCAGGGTTGTTTTATTACTTTATCTCACAGCAGGTATGTGCAGGCACTGTGCTGAGTTGCATTGTCCTTTGAAAAGGAGAGTACAAAGGAGGTTTAACACAGGACTAATGTAGCTCTCCTGTTGCCTAGACAAAGTGTAAAAATGGATCTGAGTTAAATGGGTTTTCATTTGTTTTCTTTGCAGCTCCCCGGGGAAAGCGAGGCTGGAAAACCTTTTATGCTGTGCTGAAGGGAACGGTCCTGTACTTGCAGAAGGTAGGAGAAATCACTGTCTTTTGGAAAGTAATTAAAGAGGGATAAAGCAGCAGGAATCTTCTCCACTCTCACAGCCCACCTCCAGGTTCCTTTCTCTCTGACACACAGTATAGCTCTTCTCTCTGTCTCCCATCCTGTTTACACATTCAGATGTGAATCCTCTCATTGACACCCTCCCTTATTTCACAGTTTCAAGTTCAGTCCCATTGTCCCCATCCACATGTGCACCCTGTCAATTTTAGTTTATACCATTGCTGTCACTCATGACTGACAAAACAGCCAGCTTCACCAGCAAAGACGGTATCATCTCTCTGTGTCTTGCATACATTCCTCTGGGCTGCTTTTAACACTGCAGTTGATATGTATGACTTCACCCTCCTGTAAGGCTGTCCTCCTTTCCAGCCTTTTCTCAGTATACTTTTCTGCAATGCCTGCAAGAGCAGCTGCAAATCAGTTTAACAGCAGCTCTGTCTTGGTAGGAATGTGCTCCATAGCAAAACTGGAGGATACCATTTTTTTTTCTAAATCAAGATAGAAACACTTATTTCTAACAAATTTTATTCCCTGCCAGCAAGAAGTCTAAAAAAAAAAAAGTCAGCTCAAACCCTTCAAGTCTTTTGGTGCAAGCTTAAATGTATTATAATACAGTTTTAACTATAAAATTCTTAAACTGTAACTTCTTGTGGAAAGTGAGATGTATTATATGAGTGAGAACTGACAAAATCAAATAAATGGTAGCAGCTAGGTAGATTTTTAAGGCTTTTGGACCCCCAGTGTAAGTGAAATTTTCTTGAAATAGGTGGTGTCTGTCCACGTTGCCCTGCATTGTAGAATTTTGCTCCATTGAAAGCATTTTTACATTTCCAATGTGTTTTGCGACTGTCAGGAGTACAAGTTCAAGTGCATACTGTTGTTTCTTCCTCCCCTGCTCTGGTTTTCTGAAGATGTTGGTTTCTTTGGAGGCAGTATGGTGTATGATCTTCAAGAGAAATTAGAATAGTTTGGATCAAATTCTTGCAGCATGTGGTTTATGAGGTGGATGGTCTGCACTCGGTGCCTGTTTGAGAGGGCTGAAATGCTGAAGCAGACAAAACAATCTGCAGGCAGGAGGAAAAGGTTTGGGCTGAAAGTTGGGCGTGACATGCTCAAAGCCAGTGCAAGAGACTTGAACGAAGTCTCCCAAATTGCAGCTGACCCTTCCCTCTCTCTGGTCCTGCTGGTGGCAGTATGTTCAGATTTTAGTAAAGTGGCCTGCCTGGCAGGCTTGTTCTTGCCCTTTCCTGTGTAAATTCTTATCAGCCGCTTTGATTTCTGAAAGAAGTCATATTTAGCAGTTGCCTGAAAAGGCTACATGGCTCCCTAAGAAGTAAGAAGGTTCCGTGTCCATAGCACATGAATTAATTTCTTATTTGATCCTTGAGGGTTGTTCAGTAATTATTCAAGGCAAAGAACTGGAGATGCTATCTATCTTAGAGTCTTAATTAAAAACTTCTGCATGTATCACTGGAATACTAGTTAAAAACACTTTTCCTTTGACAACATGTACAGATGCTGATGTACCGTGCAAATTTTCTTCAGAAGTTTCTCGCCACTGTCACCCTCCATCCCTTGGAAAACAAGAGAGTAGTTTCACATCTGACTGCACATTTGCAGAACAAAATGCATTGGTGGAGTTCTTGTTCTCGTTTGTTTGTTTATTTGTGTATCCTGCACTTGTCACAGCACTTGAATTCAGTGATTACAGGGTAGTTACTCTGCAAAGCTGCACTTTCCCACCTAGCTCTGAAACCACTTTCTCTGAAGCTGCACCACAGTGACAAGGAAGACTTTTAGTTTAGTGCCAAAAATGTTGACAGAGGGGTCTGATGGTAAATGGCTCACTCCAAGAGTGATGGGGCAGCTGTGGGACTCCCCGAGGTGCCTGTAACCCCTGCTCAGCATCAGTGCCTTGTACTACAGCAGTGAAACATAATCTGGTTTCTCTTCAGCTCCAGAAGGTCCAACAGGGCTTTGCTTCAATCCTGAAACAATCTTTGCTCTGTTAAGCTGTGACGTGCTGTCACAGAAGTTGAGGATGACAGGGTTTTAAAACATACAGCTAGACTAACCTTAGTTATAGTAAAAGTCGCTGAACTGTTGTTTACTCCTGGAGTAAACATATACCAGGAGACGGAAATTTTCCTAATTTCATAAAGTTCAGGAGCATTTTAGAACAGCTTGTTTTCTCTGTAGAAATCCCGAACTCTGGTGGTTGTCATGGGCAAGGGATTTCCATGGCTCTGTTTCTCTTCTTTCCTGATTATGTGGTGCTACTGGGTATGATGCGTGCACACAGAAGTTTTCCCTCTTTCTCTCGTTATCTATACATCTGTGGAGGAAACAGCTGTGATGATAGTTTCATTGCACTGAGTGCTATTCAAGCAGAGGAGGGAGAAATCTCACTGTTCTAGGTGCTGTACGTACACAAACGTACAAGCCTCTGCACTATTGCTTTCTGTATTCATCTGTAGCTCAGCTGTTTTCTCAAGACACTACTCTAATATAAATATTCACAGCTGTGATTTCCCCTTTGGGTAGTGTGGGCCTGATTCTCTTTTCATTCTGTTTGCATCCCTGTCTACATCTCCTTGTTTTGCTGTCAAAGTCCATAGACAAGAGTGGTTCCTTAAATGGTGGTCATTTGAGATTTACAGGTGAGTTTATCTGGGCAGTCTGGTCTCTGTGCTCACTCTTTTTTTTCCTCAATTGGAAGTGCTCCAGTGCTAATTACTGTGCTGCATATTGTTTCTCTTTTTTAATGAGTGATTTGAGAGAGATGGTTTCTGAATTAGTGAGCACAGAAGCCACCGGAGGGGCTCAGTGGAAACTATCACAATTAGCCAGCTAAACATGCCTGCACAATATTATACAAAATGAGAAGTTTGACATGTTCGGGATGTTGGCCCTGACTCTAGACATCCTCAGGCCAAGGTTAATTTCCTGCCCCCTGTTTATAGCAAGAGGAAATTGGAAAGTAGGAGCTTGACAGAATGTCTGTTCGCTAGACTGACATGGGATGTGATGTGCATACAGAAAAGAGGTTTGTACGGAGAGGACATGAGGCTGACCTCACTTCCTTGCTTGAAATTGCTTATGGGCAGGCAGGGCATGACATGGGTCTTCATGTTTCGACTCTGCTCTGAGGTTTGTAACATCTTGGCTCTTTGATGTGGCACTTTATAATGTTCTGGGATTTCAGGTATTTTTATGTAACTTTCCTCAAACGTGTTTCCTCCATTACATTAAAGAGAGAGAGAGAGAGAGGAAAAAAAAGCCATAATGATGTAAAGTGATCAGTGACAAGACTTTCTGAAAGAAGGAATTTTGCATCTGTCACATGCAACTGAGCAGAGATATCCACCCACGGGTACATTGGCTGATAAAAAGCCCATTGCCGTTCTTTGGTCTATCAAAAATATAGAAACACATTGACTCTGGGTCAGCAGAATACGGGAAAGTCATTCGTTAGGAGTCTGAGACAGATGAATTCAGCCTGTAGTTCTGTGCAGCATTCGTAGCAGCCCTCAGTCAATGCAGAGGTCGCATTTCCTTTCTGGCTCCTCATATATTTCTTGCCGCTGTCGTGGTCTAACTTTAGTGAGCTGCCTCTCATTTCAGCTCCACCTCCGTGCTGACACCAGCACTTCAGAGCATGTGCTGTCCTTGATGGCATATGAGATACGGATGTTCCTGCGCCCTTAGCATTCCCTGCCAGTTAAGAAGAGTTGAAGGCCTTAGGGGAGGAATTTTGACAGCGCATTCACATCCCTCCAACTTTCTCTGAGGCTGGCCAACTACTTGGAGACATTTCCGGTATGCTGATCAGTGCTTTTGGGGAACCTGGCAGAGCCCCAGCTGTCAAGGTAGACGGCAGCCAGCTGATCCAGGAGGATTAGCAAGGATTATCATGGACTCTTTCCCTTGATAAGGAGGGGTTTGAGTCAGGATTGCTTCTGGGGCTGCCCAAATGTGGAGTTGTTCTGGAACAGGTTTAGGCACCAGAGCAAGTTGTGATCATTGAATTCATCTCACAGAGAAGGCTGGGAGGCACCAAGCAAGGCAATAGCTGTCAATGTCTCACGGCAGTTATTTGAGGAAAGCCAGAATGTCATGCTTTTGGGATCTAAGTTCACTTCCTGGCCTTGAATTTTGTCAGTGCCCCTGGATAGGGAAGCCAGTCATTTACCCCAAAGCTACTACCAAATAAATCAGCTTTTGTACCCATGATGTCGGGGGCTTGGCCTCAGGGTTTGCTTCCTTCATCTTCAAGATAGGGCTGGGCCAGGTGTTGGACAGCTTCCTGCAGTTCTTGCCCTTTGGCTAGGGACTTTCCCAAATTTTCCATGAAGAAGGTTTAGGGAGTGCCCTGAATGGAAGCAGGCAAAGTACATCGTGATCTGAAGATCCCTCCACAACTTGCTGGGACCCATCTATGAGAGAGGAGAGGTATTTGGCGTAGCTCTCTACCATACCTTGAAAACCTAATTTGTCACAGGCAATAAGATTGAAGGCTGTGCTTTGGCCATCTGTAGAACGGTGCCTTTCCATTAGTCCTGCCACAGATCTGTGGTGGGTGGTGCCCTTGTCTGGCCCCCAGTGGAGTGGTTGTTGTGATGATATTCCTGATAAGCTGCCTTTTCCTTGGTGTGTTGGCAAAATGTCCAAGCATCATGTTGTGGTCTGGCACTAGCTGGACCTCTGCAGGGGAGGATGAGAAGATGACAGAGCAGCAGGATACTTTGCCCTCCGTTCTGGGAAGTGGTGGTCACCACGGCTGGTGACCCCCATCCCCTGAAACACATCCTGGAGAGGCCTTGGCAAATGCAGTTTCTCACTGGTGAGAGCACAGATGCCCTTAGCAGTGGCCTAATTGCAGCCTCTGTCTGTGTACCACCAGATAAGCCCTCTGAATCAATTCATGCATGTTAAACAGCTCTTCCACAGGATGAGTACCTCTCTGGGTGTTAAAGTTAATTTTGGCCCTGCGCATGTTTTGTGTTTTGCAGTCTGTTGTGTGCTAAACCTGGCCTCATCACTCTTGTGTTCAAGTGAAGGGATCAATAATTATGACACCTGCAGGGAATTACTGTTGAGTGTTGCAGCCATCATACCCACTCCCTTGGTGGGTATTTCAGATGAGACTGATTTCTGTGATACATCAAAGGAGAGCAGTAGAGTCAGTTGCAGGCTGCTTTGGCCTCTCCCTAATAAACTTTGTGATTATTTTTACAGGTGCAGCATTGCCGATAAGTGATTTTTTTTTTTCCTTAAAAAAGCTGCTGGCTTTCCTTATATTCAGAAAACCATTTATAGTCAGGTGGGCCTTAAACCGAAATTGTGGCTACACCATGGTTGTGCACTCACCCAGCTCCTGTTGCTCAGGAGATCGAAGACTGCTTCCAGGCTGATAACGGCAACGTAGAGGAGTTTGTGTCCCTGTTTTCGATACTTGCTATTAGGAGTGGTACCGTTGTCGTGTCAGGACCATACTGTGGTTGTCACTTGCAGACCCTGCCCAGAGAAGCTATCCCCTCCTGCAGGACATACAGCTCTGTGCTTCCAAAGAGACTGTGTAACGTGATGTAACTGGGAGCTGACCAGTCACCCAGGATGGTTCCTTTTTGTTTCTGCAATAAAGGCTGCAGATGGGTACAGATCGAAGATGATGTGCAAAGAAGATGTGATGGTTCTGGGTCGTAAGACTGTCAGTGCATTGGCAGACCAGTCACTGCTAGCACTATGCCTCCTTGGTATCATAGCAAAAGCGAGATTTAAATGATGTTGCTATATTTACTTTGTGGAGATTGATAGGAAGGCTTCTGTGCTGTTGAGGGCCTATCTAGAAAGAAGTACAAAGATAATTAAGAAAAATAAAAATTGAGTAACGGGAGTGAGAACTCAAGCAGGAACTAGCAGCTGAGTAGTGGAGTTGGAGACCTGTCCATGAAGGATTCCTGAAGTGAAGACAAATAGTCCATAGCTACTGTGATAATCAAATATTCCTTGTTCACGTCTTTTCTGTTGGGCAGGTAGTAGAACTACTTCTCTCCCTTACAAAGAGGCCAAAAAAAAAAAAAAACACCCAAAAACAAAAAAGGAGATTTAAAAAGCAGTGGGAACTGCAAGTGCTCAAGTCATACTGCATTCAGTTCACATACTTCAGTACTTCTCATGACTATGCAACAAGGTTTTTTCTTAGGTTAAGGAAAGAGGAGTAGCACATGGAGAAATAAGATGCCATTTTTTATCTTGTTAATTCCTGTAGGATGAGTACAAGCCAGAAAAGGCTTTGTCGGAGGAAGATCTGAAGAATGCAGTCAGCGTGCATCATGCGCTGGCATCCAAGGCAACAGACTATGAGAAGAAACCCAATGTCCTCAAGCTTAAAACAGCAGATTGGAGGGTCCTGCTTTTCCAAGCCCAGTAAGTGCTCTCTTTTGATTTGTGCCAATAGTTCAGGAAAGAAGGCAGTTCTTTAGAAGGGGTAAATTCGTGCCTGGACAAGTTAAAGCAGAGGCTTAAGAGGTTCAATCTGTTTATTTGATCAGAAATAAGATTAAGTAGTGATTTGATTAAAGTGCACAAGTAGTTCATGAGAAAGAAAGATCAGGTTTTAAGAACCTTTTTAATCTAGCTGAGAAAGGAATAACAAGATGCAGCAGCTGGAAGCTGAAGCTGCAGGAAATTCAATTTGGAAACAAGGCACAAACTTTTAACAGTCAGGGTGATTAATCATTTTAACAAATGACCGAAGGCAGTCTTGGATTCTGGCTCCTGATGTCATCAGGACCCAGCCGGATGTCTTTCTAGAAGATACACTTTGGTCAGAAACAAAGTTACTACTTATTACAAGAGTAATTTGATTAAGTTCTTCAGGCTGTGATATCCAGACAGAACAGATGACCTGCCTTTTGCTTCTGGCATTAAAAACCTGTGCATCGGTTTTCTACATTAGCCTATTTCTACTGAGATCCACATGAAACCTCCTAGAGATCTGCTGGGTACAGAACAGCTAAGACCTTAGGACACACATCTGAATTAGGGCATTCTCTGCCTCTGTTTCCTGTGTCACTTGGTTTGGATTAGGAAAAGATGCATGTTAGGGTGAGTTATGGACGCTAACTGCTCACAAGAGCCAAAAGACTCATCAGACTAAAACTTGTTCATGTTCTCACTTTAAAAGTGCCATTGAAGGGGTAGGGAAGATGGAGAGGAGGCTGAGTCAACAGGTTCTCAGTATGTGTTTCTTCCCCAGGAGCCAAGAAGAAATGCAGGCCTGGATCAACAAGATTAACTGTGTGGCTGCTGTCTTCTCTGCACCACCATTTCCAGCAGCAATTGGCTCTCAGAAGAAGTTCAGTCGCCCACTCCTGCCAGCTACCACAACGAAGCTATCTCAGGTGAGCTGTTTTTATATGGAGGGTAGGTGATGGAGATTTCTCTGACTGGCTGGGGCCTGGAAGGTGGTTCTTAACTTTGTTTTGTTCCTGTCAATGCTGATATTTGTAGGATAAATAGGTTTGCATGGACGTCTGCTAGCAGGGTAAATCTCTGCTCATTTCCTGAGCCAAGATTTTAAGTAGGGGGAGAGAAGGAGAAGACTTGAGTATAATTCTTTTATATTTCCAAAGGAAAGAAACAACCACTACTATACCTAGTACTAGATATAGGATTTTTATCCCAAGGGTATAGCTCTGCAGAGTACATTTCAAATACTGTCAGACTGGTGATTTTATGAATTTGAGAGTTTATTGCCACTTGTTTCAGAAGAAATGGATATATTCCTGGGTGTTTGGGTTATTGGGGTGATAAAGGGCGAAAGCTGATTTCATCAGTTAAACATGAATTATATTTTTCCCATAATACTTTTCCGGACTCCAATCCTTATCAGCTGAGGGATTTCTTCTTTTATGTCTATTTATCAACTGTCTCTTACATGAGCATCCATGGTTTTCCCTTGTGATCATATAACCTTTTATTTTCCGCAACAACCTGTGGCAGGGAGTTTCACACATCTATTACTTCTTGCATGAACAAACACCTGCTTCTGCTGTTTTCAAACTGGCTGTGCCTGGTGCTTGCACCTATAGCTCTGTGTACTCTGATGTGATGAATGCCTGCTGTTCCTCCTGCATTGACAGGAACCCACTATTGATTGTGTCAATCAGATTGACAGAATGGCAGAGGGGATAGATCCCAGTCCTAGGTATATAATTTTACAAATAAAATCCTGTAACTTTTAGTCATCTCCTCATGCTGGATTGCTTCTTAAATGCATCTTTGCCATCTTCATAGCTTAGCAACACTCCTTAGAAACCATTATCTCATAATCTGCATTTCCCTAAGAGGGTGTTTTTATGTCGCCCCTGCTTTTTCCCTCTCTGTGGCAATAGCCGTTTTCCTTGTGATGTGGTGACCGACTTTCTATCTTCTATTCTGGGTTAAAGTTTAAAACGTCTCATACAGGATAATAATAACTTGTCCTTTTACTCATATATACTTTTTATATACTGTTATGGGGTTTCAATAATTTACCCCCAGTCACCAAAAAAAGCCTTTTTACTCATCATTGCTCTGTGTGATTGTTCCATTTAGCACATTGTTTCCTAGTCTCACTGTTTCTGTTTAATCTGGAAAGGGAAAAAATAGAATATAGCCCTGTGGTTTGCATGTTGAAGAAGAGGAGACAGAAAAAGTGAAATAAGATAAGCTGTTTTAGCTAAAGGCAGAAGAATGTTAAGTGTTCAAAGCAGATAAATTCAAAGACAAGCAGAAACATGTCTGCTTTTATCTGTCAGTGCGGAAAAGCTGCCAGCAGGCTGCTTCTCATTTTGGAGACCAAAAAATATGAATTGTCAAATCCCTCTGGTTGCTGTTTAGGATTTCGTGGACTGAATCACGATGCACAGTACTTCATCAGGGGGCTTTTTCCCAGTCAGACAGAAGTCAGGATGCCTTGAGAACATAACATAGGCAAGGGAGAGAGGGTGGACATGACAGGTTGTACAAGATCATTGTAACAAGTTTGCTTTCAGTCTCTGATCTTGGTTAGTCCAGAGGGATGTGACAAAACTATATGTAAAGGAACAACCAGCGTAGAAAGGATCTCGTAGCTTTGTTTGCCTTCTTTCTGAGGGTGTGCATGCACACACAAAAAACACCAAAGGGCTGCTGCCCTGGAAATTACAAGTGCCAAATTAATGGCTTCTCAAAGACCTCCTGTCATCATACTGGAGAACTCACTGCAACAGGATGTCACTGAGACCAGCAATTTAGCATGAAGTAAGAAGTGATTGGATACTTAAAGAAAAAACAGCAGATCCAGGGTAGTTACTAACAGCAACAAGGATTTTTGGCAGTCAACAGAGATCAGTTCGAGCCCACCCATGTATAGGCGGAGGCAAATTATCCCACATATTTCCTTCTATGGTCCTCTTGCAAAAAGAAAGGTGAAACACAAGATTAGCTGGGAATCAGCTGTTGTCCTCTGTAGAAGTTTTCCCCTTTCTGCTCTTTTCTGCAGCTCCAATTCAGTGAGCTAAAAGGCTTAGTCCTTGGTGTGACTCAGTGCGCTGCAGACATGTCTGATAGAGGCTTGAAGCTGCAAGCTGCACATCCACACCACTGGGGGACAACTACTGGCAGCAGTCCCCTCTTCTGAGGCTAGGTAAATATTTGTTATCTGAGCTGGGTGCTACCTGCTGTTTTGACTCTGCCTAAGTCATTGAGGTTTGCATGATTGTGTCTATATTTTGGACTTACCTAAATCAAACATAATTTTAGATCCAAGCCTAGAGATGGCCAGAAGGCCATGCAGCAGGAGCTGGAAACCTTCTGAGCTGATGGAAGGTTAGCTGACAGATGGACTGGAGGAAGTGAGTGGGCCTGGGATTATGATAAAGGAAATTGCCTAGAAAGAGGGAGTAGCAGCTCCTCGCTCTCTCCAACTGCACAGTGGGAAAAAAGCTGGTAGCAGCTTAGCAAAATGAGATGCCTTTTTAGGAGAGGACAACCCTTCCTTTCCTGGATTCATTGCATTGTTCTGAACAAATGGAAAACACAGACTGGAGAGCATTTGGTAGTATAGAAATGGAAGTGAGGACCCTGTCCTCTCTGTCCTGTAAGGAGCTACTTTTATATTGCAAAGACCTGAGGCAGGGTCTCTGCGTGTCTCGTTCTGCCCTCGGTCTGACTCTGTATTAACAGCCTTAATTAATTTGCCAAAAATGTATTAGAGCAGAAGTGTCATGTTGTCAGTAATGCTCTACAGCAAGCTGCTTCCGTTGCTCTCAGCAAGGCAAGAGATGACAGGTTTGCTATGCTTCCCAGTGGCATCTGCTCACTGCTGAGTTTTTCTGCAAAGTTGGCCACTTTGCTTGGATGCCTTTGAGAGAGCTATTGGGGACAGGGGATTGGGAAAACAGGCCTGATCAATCTAATTAAAATCAGTTAAGGGAAAGAGAGAAAGAAGGAAAGAAAGAAAGAAATTACTTGTTATTGTACAAGGATCTCTCTTTACTTTCCTTTGCTTATAGAATATTTTATATTCTGTAATTTATGTGCTTCATGTGTTTCTGAAGGATGAACAGCTGAAATCCCATGAAGCTAAGCTGAAGCAGATCTCCACTGAGCTTGCTGAACATCGCTCTTATCCTCCTGACAAGAAGCTGAAAGGAAAGGAAGTAGATGACTACAAACTGAAAGACCACTATCTGGAGTTTGAGGTATGTATGGGAAACATTATTACTTTTACTTTTTAGGTGTGGATGGAGCTGGTCTCATATTTGTGATACAATCCAGGAGTTCTTCATTTTTCACCTTTACCCACCGAGGAGGATATTCTTTTTTGACAGATATGTCACAGCAATCCCAGAAGTTGGGATGCGGTTCTTTCTTTTGATAAAGACTTCCTGTGAATTTGGCTGTGGGCTTAACTCCTTATCTATAAAATGGAAAAACATGACCCTCTGTCCTTGCCTGTTTTATCTCTTTGAAGACGAGACAGTTCCTGCCTGAAAAGCTTGTCATATGTTGTAAGACTACGTGTTGTGCACTGTGGTGGGACTCCAGTCGTTACCTGGAGTTACTGCATTGTGGAGTAATGCAGATCATAATGATTATCTTGCATATCTTGTATGTTCTGAAGGAATAGCTCTTCTAAAACTTATGTCATAGGCGTGCCTCTTGAGAGCTATTTGTGTTGTCTACCAGTGAGCTAGACATCAGGATGAGCAGGTGAAGGGGTAGAATTAAAGATCATAGGAGTGACTGATGCAATTTAGGCAGCTGTACGGGGACATTGTTCTGAGATTCTGACAGCAGCTTTTATCTTTTACTGCATCTGTCACATTGTAGGGCTATGTGGGAAGGGTTGGGCAGCCCAGCAGATGGCTGGTGTTTTTCATGGCTGCACCTTTGAGCGTTTTCCCACAGAACTGCAAGTCATTGTTGCCTTGGATCTGAAAGGATCTTAAGGCAGGCACTGCCTTACAAGGAATGTCCGCCTACTGAAGAAAGAGCAAAGGTATTTTCTGTTATGATCCATAGAGGTTCCAAGAGATTAAAGTTTATTGGCTGTGTTTGCAGAGAGAAAGGTCCCTTAATCAACTGCTGACAGAGACAGCTGCCTTCTGCCTGGAAGGAGAGAATTCTTCATGGGAATGAGCATACCAATTTGACAGTGGAGTAGAGGAGTCCTGGAGCAGGGACTTCTGTGGCTCCTGGTTTTCGTTCAGGCTGTAACTGATATTCTCTTCTCTATCTCGGGCAAAGGGTGTGTATTTTAGTGGACTGAAAAGCTCAGAGCTCTCTCCTGTATTCCCCAGACATACGAACAGTTCTGACTAAGGCTGTGGCTTAGTGAAACTCCATCCAGGTAACAAGTCAGGGGACCACCAAAAGAGATGGTGGAGGTAACACAAGCCTTCAGAGCTGAAGTAAGCCTCTCACCATGTATTATATGTATTATTATTGTTTTGGAGGGCCTCTTTTTGCTCCTGGGCTGACTGGCTGTGTACTTTTGCTGTTGCAGAGGAAGGTTGTAGCCCCTTGTTTTGAGTTTGATTTTGCTGTAGCTCTGGGCTGCTGTTGTTGCATATGGTGAGCTTGGTGTGTTCCTGATGTTTTGTAAAGGGAGCACAGTTGGCCAGTTTGATTTTCCACATCCCACATATATGAAATGATCTGATAAACAATCAAATGAGGAGGTGGTGGAAAGGGCTGGTAAGCGAAGGGTACACAATGATGTGAAGAAGAAAAACTTCATAATCAACAAAACAGGGCTAATGCAGGTTCATCTCACACACAGTACATAATTAAGGAAGTGCCCACAGGACAACATTATAGGGAAAGCTCCCATACCCTTTTGAGAAAGCAGTACAGCTAGATGCCTCTGAAGTGCCAGTGCACTAATGCATACAGCATGGGAAATGAACAGAATAAATTAGAGATCTGTGTGCAGTTGCAGGCTACAATCTCATTGGGACCACAGATATTTGATTGGATAGTTCACACAACATGAGTGCTGCCATGAATGGATACAGGCTTTTTAGGAAGGACAGGCATGGATGGAGTGGAGGGGGAGTCACACTTTATGTGGGTGAGCAGCAGGATCACATGAAGCTTTGTGCAGGGAGGGGTAACGAGCCAGCTGAGATCGTGTGGGTCAAGATTAGTGTGCGCACCAAGACCGGTGACATTGTGTTGGTTGTCTGATAGGCCATTTCAAATTTCTGGAAGAAGCCTTGTGTTTGCAGGCCCTGGTCTCCTGGGCAATTTCAACCACCATGATGTCTGCTGGAGAGACAACACAGCAGAGTGCAAGCAATCCAGGAGGTTTCTGGAGAGCAACAACAACCTCTTAACACAGGTGGTCGAGGAGCAGACAAGGAAAGGCACTTCGCCGGACCTCTTATTTATGAGTAAGGAAGCAGTGGTTGGGCATATGAAGGTCAGGGACAACCATGGCAGCAAGTGACTATGAGATGTGGACTTCAGGGTCCTGTAAGGAGTTGTCAGATTAAAGAGTAGGGTCACAGCCGTGAACTTCAGGAGAGCTGACTTTGGCGTGTTCAGGGAACTGCTTGGAAGAATCCTATGGGATATAGCTTTGGGGGAAAGAGGGCTCTAGGAGAGCTGATCAGTTTTCAAGTATCATATCCTTCAAGCTCAGGAATGCTCTACCCTGATGAGCCAGAAACCAAGCAGAAGTGGCAGAAAGCCTTCATGGATCAACAGGGAGCTCCTGAAAAAAAAATCAACCATAAAAATGTACAGAAGTGGAAGCAGTGGCAAATGACATAGGAGGAATGTAGAGGTACTGTCCAAGCACGTGAGGTTGAGTTTAAGGAAGTCAAAGCCCAAGTGAAGTTGAATTTGTCAGAAGGTGTGAAGGTCACGAAGAAAGGTTTCAACGGGTACATTAGCAGCAGAACAAACAGGGAAAATATGTGTCCTAGCTGGAGCCTGTGATGAAGTAGGGGACCTGGTCACAAAGGACAGGGAAAGGCCAAGGTAGTCAATGTCTTCTTTGTGTAGGTCTCTACTGGTAAGACTAGCCTTCAGCAATTGCAAGACCATGAGCCCAATGGGAAAATCTGGAGCAAGGAAGACTTACCCTTGGGGAATGAGGATAAAGTCAGGCAATAGTTAAAGCTGGATACGCACACATCCATGGGATCTGATGGGTCGCGCCCATGAGTGGAGCTCTGAGGGAGATGGATAATGTCATTGGGAGGCCATTCTTGTTTGCCTTTGAAAGGTCCTGGTGATCAGGGGAGATTCCTGAGGAATGGAGGAAAATAAATTCCTATCTTCAGCAAGGGCGAGGTACAGGGAACTACAGGGTGGCTAGATTCTTCCCCATCCAGGTAATAGGTGGTAGAGCAAATTCTCCTGGAAATCTTTTCCAAAAGCATTACAGACAAGAAGGTGACTAGCAATAATCAGTATGGATTTATGAAGGCGAAATTGTGCCTGACCAATGTGATAGCTGGTTGAACAGCAGTGATCAAAGGGTTGTGATCAATGGCATAGTCAGTTTTGAACACAGCACTCAGGTGTGCACATTTAAGCCACACACTTACCCTCCATAGGGGTGTTGTGCAATTTAGGAGAGCAAAAGAGTTTCTTGGGTTTGGGCCCTTGACTCAAAGTTTATTTTCTATCACTCCTGGAAGCACGATGAGTTAGGATGAAACATAGGCTATAGTGTCTGATGGTTTGGAAGGACTGATAGAGAAAGAGGTTGTTGTGTGTGTGTGTGTGTGTGTTTGTTTTCTGTTTTCTGTCAATTTTATTTAGAGAATTATGTCTCAGATTCCTCAGTACAAAGCAGAACCAGTATAGCACAGGAAACAAAAGATATCTTCTCCCCTAGTGAGACCCTTGAACAGCAGTCAAACTGCATGGTTCAAATCTGTGACCAGCACTGCAAGAATGCCTGTCTAAGCAGGTAAACGGTGGTACCAACTTCAGCTGGGTGTGAGACAGTGATTCAAGGTGCAGCTGTGCAGTGCTGAATTACCTTCACACTTGGCACAGATTTCACAGACCATGTTCAAGTATCAGTTCAGCAGTTTGGAGAGAAAAAAAAAAAACGAGCTATACAAAAATCCTGAATGGAAACTTTCCACCAGTTTCGGGATTTCCACACCTTTCCTTCAGAACAAAGTGCTGTCAGGGTCAGTCAGGAACTGGTGATGGACTTTGCTGCATGAGGTTCCAGCAAAAGGACAAGAGGCAGGTAAGGCAGTATTTTGTACTTGTCTCTTTCAGGCAGAACCTGCAGGCCAGACCTTTCATCAGTGTACAAAGGTCCAGACTCGTACATCCCCAAGCACAGCAAAAAGGACCTGTTAGTTCCAAAGGAAGCAGCATAGTCCCATTAGGGAGGAAGAAGCAAGATTCCTTTTCAGTAGGCTCTTGTAATTTCTTTTCATTCAACCACCTGAGTTCTTATTCCTGATGTAATACAAGAGATGGCATTTCCTTGTGAGGGGAGGTGAACAAGGAGTTGCCT
Organism: Cygnus atratus; assembly: GCF_013377495.2. Lineage (NCBI taxonomy): Eukaryota > Metazoa > Chordata > Aves > Anseriformes > Anatidae > Cygnus > Cygnus atratus. The sequence goes on from NC_066396.1 coordinate 52,546,015, forward strand.
GGTCCTTGCTCAGGGGTGTGTCCTTGATCATTTTTCCTTGCTGGTGCTTTTGCTTGTAAAAACCAAGCAAAGAATGTTTCCTCTTTGTTTGTTGTCTGAAAAAGTGCTACTCCAGGTTATGATTGCTCAGAATGGCAAAGTTATGAGCGAGAGATGTTTCAAGCACTGTCAGTGAGAGGTGAAGTCAGAAATCTGATGGATGGCTGTCTCATCTCATCTTCGTTACGTACATTCAGTCTTCAGAAATATGTACAGTACATACATTGTCTTCAAATTGCAAAAGCTTTAGAACATTTTTAATCTGCCTTATTTTCTTGACAGAATTTTTCAGATTGCTTTCTTTTAAGGAAAAATTTCACCAAATTGAATACATAGCTTCAAATGTCAGACCATTAAAAGAGCAAGTTTGCAGCTGAAATCAATTGAGAAACTTTCAGGTGCATTGCTTATTTAAGACAGAAATCATGAGCCCACAGAGTCCATGGTAAAATGGCCACTGACAGAAGTGCAGGGAAGAAACTGGTCCTGGATTTCTGTTCTTATTGCCAGGTCTTGTGACCCCAGTGGTGTTTACTGGACCAACAACAAGTAAAATTCCATATGGCAGTAATGTTCTCCTCTCCCTTGATGAATATTATGCTGATACTGGGGTTAGAGCACTGTCTTGGCTTTTTTTTTTTTGCAGTGGCGTCCCATTCGTTGTGTGATGAATCATTCATCAGCCCAGTGCATTGTCAGATTTCTGCTTGCTGTTTCTCCATTTCCTTTCATATTGAATGACACATCTTACCTGCTTACTGTCTTTGTCTCTGGAGCTCCAAATACGGAATTGATAAGAATGCTTTTTTTTATTTTTTTAGGTGTATTCTTTTATGATCCTCCTCTATGTGCTTTTGTTTATTCAAAGGACTCTTTGGAAACACAGTCACATTTTCTCTTTTTTTTTGCTTTATATTCTACTCTTCAAAGTAGTTGCAAAGATTTTAGTTTTTTTTGCCTGTAAATAAGTATTATTACCTGGCATTTTTTATTTTATTACAAATTGGAAGAATTTTCGCTAAGCACTTTTTGCTTAGTCAGGAACATAACAGTTTGGCAGCTGTTTTCAGTGGAAATATTTATACTTCATTTCGCCGGCCCCTATCCTACTGAGATCACCTTCATTACAATGCCTGCATTATGTCTTTAGTGGTTATGTCACGGTCAGGTTATTGAACAAATGCCAAGGGGTGGGTTGCTCTGTTCCCAACACCTCCTGCTCCAGGTAATGGTTTTGAGGCCCCGTGGTGCTCTTTTGTTAATCTACTTTCAATTTGTTGTTTGCTGAGATGTTCTGTGCGGAAAGGTGTTACCGTGACACAATAGAGCAAAGTCTTCCCATTGGAACAGGAAAGCTCCACTCCAGAGAAGGAACTGGAGCAAGCAGGAATGGGGCATGGTAAAGTGAAGAAAATGAAAATGTCTGGACAGAGAGCACCCTTTATCATTCATCATTAGTTGTCCTGTCAGGGGAATGAATATTCCCTGCTGCTCTCACATCCCTCTCATCTGCTTCTCCTTCTCAAAGCGTGGCATCTTCTCAAGGGCTCAGCGGTGGCTGAGCTGGAACAGTTTGAGATTAAAAGGACCCTGCTTTGGTTTCTACCCCTTGGGCTGAATTCAGAAAAGCAGGACCCGCTGATGGGAATGGAGGGTTGCAGGGGGGAGATGTAGCCATCCAGAGCATGATTCTTGTTGTCCCTTAGTCCATTTTGCTGCACATTAACTCCATGCTTTCTTCAGGCACGTAACGTCTCAATATATGTGAGCATAGGAGGTGACTCAGCATGACTAAGGTCAGCAAGGTCTTGCTTGGTGTTGTTACTCAGAAATCACCATGCACTCCCGCTAGGCGAGAGCCACCATTCAGCAGAGCACTGGGATTTGTGTGCTGCAGAACTGAGTGCCTTAAATTGCACAGCATCCCTAGGCACAGCCTGACTGAAATCCTTTTTGCACAGTGTAATTTACATTAGCCACCATTGTTCGCATCCATATTAGACTCCTAGCTTTCAAGGCCCGTTGAAACCATTATGTTACCTAGACGGTCTCTCAAATGCTTCTGCAGAATTTCTCCTAGACTGATTCGGGCCTTTCTTTTCATTTCCCAGAAAAATCGCTATGAGATTTACGTTGGCCTCCTGAAAGAAGGGGTGAAGGAGCTGCTGAGCGGAGGCGAGAACGACGCACCAGGATTGAAGAAATCCCACTCGAGTCCGTCGCTCAATCAGGAGTCTCCAGTTAGTGCCAAGGTGAAACGCAATGTCTCGGAGAGGAAGGACTACAGGCCAGAAACACCCAGCATTAAGCAGAAGGTCACTTAGGGTGGAAGTGATAGCTAGGGGAACAGCCATGCAGCAAAGTACCGGTGGTCAAAATTTTTCCATTTAATAACCTGTCATTCACAAAATTAAGTGCATCTGCCTGAATAGGGTGTTAGTGACATTTTCTATTGTATATTTTGCTGTTTCTGTGCAGATTGTGGGAGATGTCTTTGCTCCTGCTTTGCTTTGCTTTGTTAATTTATCATTTAGCAATTGAAGCATCGGGACTTTTTTGTGTTCTGTTTTTAAAGGAGCTGGGGGAGGGGTAGAGCGCTGTGATGTATATTCTGTCTCTTCCCCATTTATCTCCTCCCATCGGCACGTGGCTTTCATCTCTCAAGTCACTTGTCACTTTATTTACGTGGTGGGTGGGAAAAGTAACTGGACAAATGCTGCGGTGTTGTGAATGTGAGCTGTAGCTGTGAGAAATTTGTGCAAACGGGCAGCTGCAGAAGGCTGGATAGAATCTAGGGTGCTGGGAACATTGGTTTCCTGACAACGCAGAGCGTGTTGGTACTGGCAATTAGCAGTGGGTGCTACGGTAAATAGTCGCTGTTGCTTATTGTTACTACGTTGACCCTGGACCCACAAAGGCAAAGGAATGCAACCTGGAAATCTCTGGCAATGCTGGGATGACAGCATTGGAATCATTTGTTTGCTTCTTTCCAAGCAAAAAGTCTTCTCCCGAGTTAGCAGGCTGGGGGGTATCCAAACCTGTCGTGTCTCTGTGGTCAGGGAGATGAGGAGTTACCCGGTTGGGATGAACCTGGGTTGCAGAGGTGGCTGCTGCGGGTGTCAGCCACTAGCATTGTGTTTTAAAGACAAAGGGCCTCTGTGTAGTTTTTAACTATACACTCTTCACTTAGCTGCTATATAGAGCCTTATGATACGTTGTCCCCCGATGCTCCCCTTTCCAGGAGTTTCCTTGTTGGTATGTGCAGATGTATGCAATTTCTCTGATAGTGACAGTGCACTTTGCCTTTTCTCTTCAGAAAGGGATTCTCCTCAGCTACTTGTTTTTCTGCTTTAGTTTGTATAGAGGTGGAAGAGGCTGGTGCAGACTGGAGAATGGTATAGACGCGTCGTTGCTCTGGGCCAGGGTTTGATGCCATCCTGGCTCCTCCATGCCTGGAGGCCAGCACAGGGCTGCCTCAGCTTTGGCAGATCCTATCCTCCACCTGCGGGGAGCAAGCCTGCCCTGCAGCTCCAGCATGTCCCACTTCAGGCTTTCAGAGGGAGGCAGAGGCCAGGGAGAGGCCACCACGGGCAGAGCTTTCCATACCTCAAAGCCGTGCTTGGTCCGCAGATCCTTGGGGTGTTTGGCAGTCTTGAGTCACAGGGGTCAGGGGAGTACAAAGATGACGCAGAGATCGTTTTTCTGTTTCCCAGCCCCTCTCAACTTGGGGCAGCTTGGCACTGCAGAGAACACTGGCTCACCGGGTACTTTCCACGCTCAGTTTTAATCTCTGATTTGATACTGGCCTGCTGTGTGAGCTCGGACAGGTCTCTCCCTCTTTGCCTCACCCATCCCCTTTGCAGCATAGTATAAGCATTCTGGCTTTTCTCACAAAGCACCTTGAGAGGTAGTGTTCAGGGCCAACTGAAAAACGTTTGTTGCTATTATTTTTGTTGGGCCTGGTGCAGGGTAGCTGTCCTGATAGAAGTAATTCTTAATGTGTAGAGAAATGTCCAGATCAATGCAAGGACTGTTTAGAAATGTGCTGGTATTTCCAGCCTGATAGGGCCACACATCAAAAAAAAATTACCATCTGATGGGATTTGTGCTCTGCCAGACTTCCCAAAGGGTCCAAGTCAATTAGTCTAGCTTATTGAACTGTCAGCTCAGTGGGCAGAAAAGGGAGCAATCAAAGACAGAGGGACCCGAACAGGCACCGCGTGACTTGCCTCCCCCGCTGAGGACCACCATGCAACGTCTCTCCCGATGTTGTGCTCACCACGGGCTGTAACAAAGATGTCGTGCACTCAGATGCCAGGAGGTGTTGAAGCGAATCGATCCTTGCAGTTGCAGCCCGGCAACAGAATCGGATGGGACTGATTCCGCGCGTGATGATGGGACACACGCACATGCGTTTGGCATCTGCCACTTGGAGTGGCTGCTCCACGCTGGAAGTCAGGAGGCCAGCACCTAACCCTAAAAACTGCAGAGATCTGAACAGAAACTGTCAGCGCTTACTAAGCGCTGCGGCTTTAGAAGTTGCATGTGGTTTTGGTGGAGCAAGCCTTCAGTCCTCTTGCTGAAGGAGAGAGATGCCTTCTTTTACTGGGGCATGCTGCACTGGGAGACTCCGTGCAGACAGGTGCATGGCAGTGCTTATCGGAGGGGATTGTTTGAATTAATCGTGTGTGGTAGATAAACAGCTCGTGGAGGGGAAACAGAGCCAGGAGATCCCTGCAGCTGTTCATCGTACTCTGGTGGTTTTAAACAAACAATCAGAAGAGAGAGGTTATACTGGGAGGGAAAAAGACACACGGGGAATGCTGAGTGCATATTTGAGAAGAAAACTTGTCCAGTCTTAGATAACGGCATTTCACAGAAAGCATGCAGCAGAAACAAAAAAAAAAAAAAAAAAAAAGGTGCAGATGTGTAAATGGGCCTTGCTTGGATGTCAGGGCGGGGTTGTCTGGATGAGCTTTTCAGAGGCATCCTGGAACACACCCAGCAAACCTCTTGTGATATTGAGTGCAGTGCTTTAAAAGGCGAAGAGGTGACATTTAACTTTTTTCTCAGCTTTTAAAACGCTCTGCTGCTGTAGACTGGAGTTAAATTGCTGAACTCAAAAAAAAAAAAAAAAAAAAATTCCTGTGAAATGCATTTCCCAGCTTTGACACAGAAACTGGTTAATTCCTTTTCAAAGTCACTGCAGTGGAGATGATTTGAAATAACAGGAAAAGTCAAAAAGTAAGCTGCAAAAATGATTTTTTTTTCAGTTTTTGTTATTTATTCTCCATTACCAGGTGTACTTGCAAATGGATTGGGGTATAATTTTTAAGTCTCATCTGTGCTTAGCAAATGCAATTTTTCACTGCATTTTTTAGCAATTAAACATTTGTTGAACTTGGAGCACCCTCGGTGAGACTGTTGAGGCGTGCAGATTAGTTTACTGAGAATTTGTCAGGTTCTGCTCAAGTTTTAATTAATGTCATTTTGCTCCATTGCTTTACAAATTCTAGGCATCCCAGGCACCCATGTGAATATGCACATTTCAGAGGCCAAGAGAAAAAGGAGATCCTGTCGTGAATGCCTAAGCCTCCTGGACTCCCTTAGGAACAGGATCATCTGCTGAGCAGTACTGTCATTTGCTTTTTTTTTTTTTTTTCCCCCGATGCTATTGTAAAGGGTGGGTGCAGATTCTCCAGGGGTGTCAGCGGTGCATCTTGTTGGGTGGCGCCATGGAGAGTCTGGCCAGATGGCTTTGCATGGTACCCAGTGCCCTGCCTTTCTTTGCCGAATGTTTGCCTTTATTAGAGATCAGTGTTTGACCTCAGTGTCTCAGGAGCTCCCGTTGCAGCGTGTAAGGATACTCTGCTGATTTCCAGCCCTCCCCTGGACCCCTGCATGCCTGGCTGTCCCCACCGTGCACCCGATCTTGGTATCATCTGAGCAGCCTGTGGCTTTCTGGGGATGCTAAACGTGAGCAGGAGTTACCTGAGGCTTGTTTTGGGACACCTTCAGCCCAGGCAGAGCTGTGTCTGGATGCTCAGTGATAAGATCTTGCAGTGCCTGCTCGCTCAGCTGCAGCTGGCAGGCTACTGCAAGTGTGCGTGCGAGCATGCAGCCCCCAAGCCAGCCTTTGCGTTGGTGCTGCTGGGGAGGTATCGCCCTTCCTTGTCATCCTCCCTGCTGCAGCCTGGCACCTGGAAGCCGCCGCTCAGGCAGAAGCTCTGCCCTCACGTCTTGAGAGGGGGCATGCGAGGAGGGGAGCTGGGCTGGGCCAGCAGCACTGCTGATTGCTCACCTTCTGTGTGGACTCCTCTCCCAGCTGAAGGAGGAGCGGCAGGAGGGTCTGGACATGACAGCAGGGAGGGGAGGGAGAAGCACAAAGATGCCTTCCCTCCCTCCACTCAGCAACCAAAGCAGGTGAGATACTCTCCCAACGCCAAAACTGCGCTCTCCTTCGTAAGCCGGTAGGATGCTGGGATTTTTGTTCAGCAGCATCGTGAAAGAAAATCTCTGGGCTGGCTGTGTGTTTGTATGCGTCTTGCAGATAAATCACGCACGGACCAGTGAACATGACTGCAGCTTTTTAATCCAGTATTTATGTTGTGTCTTTAATTGATGTAGAGAGATAAGTCAGCCAGCCGGGTGATTAACGTAGCGGAGCTGTGGGGGAACGCTGTTCATCTGCGACTCCGACTCAGACACTTTTTCATCTATAGCCAGCCACTTGTAAATGGTTACCAGAAGCTTTCTAAGGGCTGTAACAGCTCATCCCTTAAGTGCTTTCTCTTTGATCCTGCCTGCTCCCAGGGTGCAGCCTGTCCAACTTCAGGGGCTCTTCTGGAGCACGGTGTGCAGCAGAGCCCTGCTCTAAGCAGCAGTTTGAGCTAGCTGACCTCCAGAGGCCCCTTGTGACCTGGATTGATGGGTGACTTTTCACAGCTCCAGTGCCTTCCCATAATAGACCGGTTGTTCTTCTGCCTAGAAACCATCAGGCTTTTTTCTCTCACCCGAGTGGGGCTGGGTTCCCACTTGGTTAGAGCATCTCTTTGATGAGGAGGTTGTTGCGGCAGTGGAGAAAGTCAGAGGTGGCAGGATTATCACTGCATTTCTGGAGGGATTGCACTGCAGTGTTCTTGAAAGCGGGGAAGGCTTTTCTCTGCAGACAGCTTACAGCTTACCCATGTCTGCATTCTCCATCCCTAAATCAATTTTGGCCTTATCGCAGTTAGTCTGACAGCTCCTCCTCCTTTTCTGTCAAGCTGCTCCTGTCTGTCATCTTAGCACCTCAGCTGCTTCTGTGTAACAGGTCTCTTTCCTTCCATGCTTGCAGAAATCCAGAAAATTTGACTGTCCCATCTTGCCTTGAGAAAACCTGCTCCGAGGCAGTACTGTGTTGAATGGATAACCTTTTGAACAGCTTTTTCATTCTGCTCGTTTGTAGCTTGTATTTCCAGCCACAGTTATAGCTGGGAAGTGCGAGACAGAGTTTCAGACTTCTGTGATCCTTGTGTGTTGTGCTGCATGGATGCAAGGTCCTCCTCCCACACTCAGACCAGACACTTGTGACATTCCTAGTCTCCTTTCCAAAAATCTCAGAGGCAGAGGCAGCCTGTGCTGTGCTGTGGGGAAACTTTGACACGCTGTTTTGCAAGGATTTGGGTACTTTCCAAATCAGGTCATACATTTTGCAACCTTTCAGGGAGCTGTGTAAAAAAAGGAGAAAAAAAAAAAAAAAAGATGCCATTTTCAATCAGTGCCCCCCAAGCACAGAGAGATGGTATCCAGAAACACCATCTGCTTTTGCAGAGGCATAGGCAGTATAAACACCTTATCTGCAGCAGTCTCACAGGTTGCTGCTTGTTCGAACTTTACCCAGTGTGGCTCTCCCCGAGCTCTGGGGTGTCGTGTCTGCTCTGAGAGGGCAATTCTGCAGTCCACGTTTCACCAGTCTCCCCAGAGCATGACTGAAGCTCCTCAGCTTGTGTCCTGGTGTCAGCTGCCTAGGCTGCCGAGGGGGGCAAGCCAAAGAAGCTGTCTCAGAAATTTCTTTGAAAGAGCTGGTTGCCAGCTTGTGCTTTATGGAGGGTATTTTTAGCGCATGCTCACGCAGTATGCCTGGCCTCTCCTCTCCTCTCTCTGTGATCTCTCCCAGCAGCATAAGTGTAGTACAGTGAACTGCTTTACTTGGAGTTTCTGAGCATTTGCTCCGGCAAGAAGAGGCTTTGTCAGCCTCCAGAGAAGCTACATTCCCCAAGCTGAGCACCAGTGCATGGGGCCATCTCCCATACGGCCAGTGATACCATAAGAAGACACTCGGAAAGCCAGTGCCACCCTCCATGTCTGGTCACCTTTTGGGACCTGGGCAATAGCGTTCTCCATCATTGCCCTCAGTGCTGGGGGAAATTAGAAATGCCAGCTTCCTTTTCCACGTACGCTCTGCTGCTTAGGGAACTAGCCCCGATCTGTGTCGCCAGCTGCTTCTCTCCCTTGCGACTGCAGCACCCTCATCCAGGGGTGTCACGGCCTCAGTGTGAAGAGGCTCATTTAAATTAAAGCAAGGAGGAGAGGTGGTCCTGGGGAGCTGTGTCTGGAGGCCTTCTGTGAAAGTTGGCTCTCCCGTTGACAACATCCAGCTGAGCAGTGAAAGGAGGCCAGCTCAACCCTGCCTGAGTGGAGGTACCTTGCTCATTTGTTTTGTGAGCTGCACTGAGGCTTTAGGTTAATTATTTATGAGAGCACTTCCTTAACAAGCGCAAGCAACAGCTTTCCCAAAGGCTGCGCAGTTGACCTGACTTTGCTGCCATGGTCAAAAGGAGCAAATATAGGTCAGCCCGCAGAGCTTCTGTCATCCCCCTTTGAGCAGTGAAGTATTCTGTAAAAGTTATAAATTTTTAAACAATGAGGGACCTACCATGGCATCTGCTGTTATGTCTGTGCCAGGAATCAGTTAGGGTACAGGCCTGAGGTTTATTTGGACTGAGGAGAAGTACATCACTTAGCAGTGCATGTGCTAAAAGTGCTACAAATTACAAGGGCATGACTTTTCTCTGACATAAACCTTTGCAATTAGCAGTCGCTCTGCAGCAACGGTCCTGTGTGTAATTCACCTAAACTAAACCAACACAACAAGATAGCTTTTGTTCAAGCAAGCAAGGAAGGTTTCAGCTTTGCCTTGTGCCGAATGAATATCCTTTGTAGCAGCTAGCCAACTGCTATGGAGATGTGTTTGACATAAAGTCCTCTGACTCCCTGGAGCCTCTTGCTGGGAATAGGGCGATCTGCGGTACCCAGTCTGTCACTTCACCAGGCAAATGCTATCGATGGTGAAAGTCTGAAGTCACTTACACACTTGTGAAAACCTCATGCTCAGTGCTGTTGAGTTCTGAAAAACTGTAGGATGAGAACAGGGATGGGTCTTTTTGTTTTGTTTTGTTTCTTGTTTTGTGTGTACATATTCATGACAACTATGTCCTCTTATTTGAGGCTAGGATAAAACCTTGGCTAAAAGAACAGAGTTTTTTGGCAGTTTGAAAACTTTAAAATCAATACTCTCTGCGTGAGGTACAATCTGAGGCTTACAGTACTTGGTGAACGTGTTTAAGTGATGCCTATAGATGTGTGTATGTGTTTCATAGGTATAGTATGGCTTCTGTGGCTCAGCACTCCAAAGCCTGCTATTCTTTTCTGAAGCTTATTTTTGTCGAAGCACTTAAACAGCTGCAAACTTTGTTAGGATGCTTGTTGTTCTAGTTCTCAAATTAGGTTAAACAGTCATCAGAGCTTTTGCAGATTTAGGGTATCCCTTGAGCTGCCTTGATCTCCGTGTGTTGTCCACCAGGGGCTGCCTGTTGTTCTGCATGTTGAAAGCAAAGGCACGTGTCTGAGAGTCTAAGCGAGGATCACTGGGTGGTATTTTCTGCTAGCTCGACACTGGGCTGTCTCCCTGGTGGTGTCAGCTGATGCCTGCACCACGAGCATCCATGCCTGATTCTTCTGAAAATCACACTCTGGGGATCTAATATACAGCTTTACTTCTGAAAATGTTGACCTCGCTCTGTGAAAATTCAGCAAGGGGACATCGTGTCCAAAAGTGTCCAAGCAGGACAGGTGCCTGTGATGTCTCCTGCAGATACAGCCGTACAGCAGTAGTGAGGGTTTCTTTCTGCAACTGCACAGATTTCCAGAAGAATGTTTCGCTCATCAGAGTGGAAGAGAAGAGCAGCAGGACGAATATCTCTATAGGGCATCTCGTTTGCCTCCCGGAGGTTTCCCTTGTGAGGTTTAAACGACCTTTTAACAAGTTGGTGTGCTAAGTAAAGGGATGAGGAAGCCCAGTGGGTTTTCCTATTATGCTCTATCTAGTTAGTGCAACACTAGCACTATCTGCATTATCCCAGGAAAGGGGGAGCAAAGCCTAAGGATGGAATTCTTACCTGGAGTCATAAAATGCTTAAGGTGCAGGTAACTTGAAGCACTTGAGCAACCTCAGTGAAGTCAAGGCTGTGTGCTTCACTGGACCCTGGCCAGAGTGATCACATCTTGGAAGACTGAGACGCAAGTGGACTTTAGCTCAGGGTGAGATGAAGAGGGACATCCCCATCACCTTGCGTTGGGTCAGTTGTGGTCTTGTAATCCTTTTTCAGGCGCTGAGCTTCTCCCTTGGGTTACCTGCCTCCCTTGGTGATAAAGTGGGAAGATGAGGGTCAGCACTGTTGTGTTCAGAGTTGCAGTTAGGAACTGGCACTTGCCCTCCGCCCGAGATGATGCAGTGTTGTTTTCCCTTGGGTTGAGAAAGAGCACTGAATTTTCAGTTACTGTTGTGTGGTACCCCTATGGGAATAGTAGCCCCTGGCAGCAGCAGTGCAAAAACCATTTTGCACACATGTGTACACACACCCTGTGGATCTCTTCTGTGCAGACTTAACCTTACTGGGCCCAACAGCAGTCCTTGCAAGACTTTTCCTCTGGGCAGCCTCCTGTCCCTTTTGCCAAGTGTAGGAACCTTCTTCCTAATAACCTCGAACTCAGTTTATTCTCGTCACTGACTCACTGGAGTGTTTTTCATGCAACACACTAGAGACGCAGTCCCGGTCTCACTGCTTTGTGGTAACTTCTTGGTCTGCTCTGAAGCAGCATTGAGGTAATCACTAAATCTTTTCTAGCAGCATGAAACTTGCTGCTCTGACTCTTGGTGTGGTAATTGTCTCGTGTCTGAGGCTGTCCTACCACCAGGGCGCTCCTTCCTGTCCCTGGGTGCATGCACGGTCAGAAAACCATATTGCTTCTCGGTGGTCAGAGTCAGAGCTGTGCCGACTTAAATCAAACCCTGGTTCATGGGAGGTGTTTCCACGTGCTGCTGATGTCCATAAGGACTCAAACAAATACTTGCGTACACAGAAATGCTTTCCTGAAGCAGAGTTGTCACTCTTCTCTACAGGTACCACAGGATGCCCTCCCTTATTCTGCTTCATGTAACTGGTACTAGAATGATCATTTCCTGATAAATGAAGGCACTTAATCAGTCCTCTTCCCCTTGGAAGAAGGACTTTTGGGGATATTGTTATATCATTTAAAATAATATTTTGGAATTTAAGTTTACATTGCTTTATTTTTCACTTGAGGTGACTGTATATAAATATTTTCCTCTATTTTATCATTGCTGATAAAGTAAGCCTACGGTATACAGACAAATAATTTGCCTTTGATGTATTGAAACTGTGAGATATAAAGTAGACTTCTCTCTTGTGTCCATGTTCCTGACTATTACTCTGTTCCTCTGTGTTTTTATAAGTTGGAATAAATGTTGCTTACGGGCAACAGAGAGCCTGCAAGCTTCCCAATAATTTTTATGTAATTGAACTCAAGCAACCCTAGTGAAGGATCTCACATATGTATAATGATATATGTATATGTACAAACTTTAGAAAGAAATAAACCAAATGTATTTCATCTTCTGCAGTTGAATGTTTTTTATTGGAGCCCTTACTGTTATTTCTTATGCATAAGAACATGAAGGTGGCACTACCAGCTCACAGCAGCCTCTGGTGGGTCTGCAGCCCTGCTCAGGGAAGATATGAACCCACTAGCTGGCACAACGCTTTTCCCAGTGCACGTTGCTGACCTCTGGCAGTCAGTGGCTTCAAAGTTTCCTGAGCTGGAGAGAGCAGGCACTGTGTACCTTACAGAAACACAGCCTGGACCAGCATACCTCTGCCAGAGCAGAAACCAGTGTGGCCCGACACAAATGTACAGTAAACACTCCTTATTTATCACAGAAACCTTTGAGGACGCTGCATGGTTTGGGCATGCACACTAGTCCAATGTGAGGACAGCTGGAGCATCTCTCTCCTTGCAGCTCTGCAAGAGGTGGCCTTACCTGTGGGCTGTTACAGGACTGTGAAGTTACCACCGCTTAGCTGTGAAGAGACGCGAAGAAGAGAATTAACTGATTAAAAATGGTTTTGCCAGCAGATGGGTTGGTAGAGGGAGGCTGCAGCGATCAGCTATTCAGAAACGATCGGGAGTTGACCTCAGCATTTTTACAAGACAGTTCGTTTGGGAGCACTGTCAAGGTTGGGAATTGCTGCTGGCGTAGTGAATGGAAGGAAGCAAGGATCCATGACAGACAGAAAAGCGGGACACTAAAGAAAAGGGGAAGCACAGAATTAAGAGGTGGGAGTGGGTAAGAAACAGTGGCTAAGTGAAGGGAAACAGACTGCACAATACACAGAAAGCAAACAACTTTGTGTTTGCTGTTCTTGCATTGGACGTGGCTCAGCGTGGAAATGTAGGAGGCTGTCTGCTGAATGGGTTACAGGGCAAATTAACAGGATGTCTCTAAGAGCAGGTAGGGCACAGGGAAGCTACACAACAGGGCTGGGAGCTTGTATTTGGAAACGATAGTAGGGAAGATATTTTTTCTTACCAAGATCTCTGAATGTTTGACCATCTTGAGATGATTGTTTCTTTGTATTTTTCTTCCTCCTAGAAACTCAGCTTGTTACTTTTAGATGAACAGCAAGACCTCTGGCACTTGAGATTGCTTTCTTTTCCACGTTATGCTTTGGGAAGTCAAGCTGCTTCTTTGCTGTTCCTGTGGATTGGCCATCCTGGTTACTTCAAAGCACTGGAAGTTTTGTTTCCAGTACATGCTCCTGGATTAGTATTTCTTTTATGAAAGGACTAAACAAAGCGATGGTGAGGAGGAGTGGGAGTTGTACTTAGGAAGAAATATTAAATGCCTCCTCTAATGCCCAGATGAATGCTTTAACTATGTATGAATGTTAATGTCAGTGCTGCTCGACGCATCTTTTCCTATTTTGTCTTCCGAGCTGACAAAGTCAACTCCGAGCATCTTCCAGTGATCCCTTTCTGCCTGGAATCGTAAGTCACGTCACGTTGCTCACAATGCACTAAACTAGAACAAAATGACAGGACAGCCGCGAAGTGAAAGACAAATGCATTTATATTCTCCGCATTCTTCATTGTCCATTTTCAGTTTACATTTCCAAGTAAGGAATATAATTACCAAGGGAGCCCGAAAGGGCTAGCTTGAATATAAAGGTGAAATATCCACAGTGCACAGAAACTACACATCTCTGGCTATTTACGAATAATCTAGCATGACAGAGTGACTTAGCCCAAAAGTAAAGCACACATTGGTCTGAAGTTGTCATGGATATCTCTAGATTAGAAATTGGAAGAGTTCTTACCCAGCAGAACATTGATTTATTGCAGTGGCCTCCTAAATGGCAAGGCAAAGGCAAAAACACCTTGTGGCTTTTAACACGGAGCCTGGTACATCATGAAGAGGAATGATATGATGATGGCCCAGGTTTTCATTTGTCAGGCCATCACAGTGTCCAGCTCTGTCTGTTTGGTGCTAAATAGATGTTTTTCAGAAAAAAATTATGCCACCCACTATTATAAACACTTTCCCTAAAAAATGGGCCATCCTAGAGAAAATGAACTACTGCACAGCAGCTTGCCACCACTCCAGGATTATTTGGTCATATTTGTTCTAGGATATCTCTTCTAGTCACCATTACACAGCTGATTTTTGGGTGGATCAGGTACAGAGATGGTGTGTGTCTTTGTTTTGTTGGTCTTATGGTAAAAAGACAAAAACAAGGAGCTTAACTTGCTTGAGGTGGAGGAATCAAGGCCAAAGCACACTGATGTGTCATAGAGAAGATACAAAGCTAACAATGTGAACTGGAAAATTGTAGGGGAGTTTTGTTGCCCTGTGCCCAGACAGGTGTATCAGTAGTACTGTATAAAGCTGACAGTGCCCCAGCAACAACTTTGGAAATAGCAGACTTGGGTATAGAGGTAGCAGAACTGGGCCAGCCAGAAAGAATTAACAAGGGACATGTCTTAGAGATCATTTAGGGTAGAGAAAGGGAGGCGAAAGGGTGGCAAAAAAAGTTGTTCCAGAAATAGAAACAATAATGAATAAGGTAGAAAATCAGGTGAAGAGCAAAGGATGGGGGAATATTCTGAAGGGAGGAGTGCAGGTGCCTGCAGATAATAGGGGTACTGACTAACAAACCCAAACCAGAGGGAGTTTTGTGGGACAACCCATTGGACTTCATCAGCTCTGTCTGAAAAACTTGGTGTGAGAGGGTAGGCTGCAGAGGGACAGATTTGCACGCTTGTAACAGGTCATGTGGAGAGGAAAAGGTGGAGGATCAGTAACTAAATAATGGCTGTGTGATTCATGATATGTAAAAGAGCTGATTAACAGCTTTATAATTGTGTGATAATGTGGAAAGTGGTATAACTGCAGATTAGTAAGAGGGTGTGTTTACTGGGTATTCAGTATATTGATTCTTTAATAGATAGACCATTTTCTTAGTAATGGCTTACTTAATCACTAGACACTGTAGTTTCCTAAATCAGTGGCATCTCGATCTTGCAGTCTGAATGGAGAGAGTTGGTTCCTGAAATAACAGTTTCATCGAAGAAAGGCTTCGGGACAGTTCCTACCTCATTTAAACTTGGTTCAGTCACAACAAGTTTAATGACGTAGACAACTGCAAGGATGTTTGTAAGAATATTTGAAAATAATGAATTATGCAGGAGCTCTGCCAGTGACCACAAGCTAAGAAGGGTGAGTCTGGAGAATGCAAAAATAACAGTAAAAAAAGGACATTTTAGGAAAGCAGGGTCTGTGAGTTAAAATTTCAGGGACAGACATCTATAGTGTGGAAGCATCGTGTTTTCTGCAAGAACAAACACTACTTGTCTGCACATGTAAAGGCACTGGTGGGCCATTATCTGTGCAGTATTGAAATGTAGGTGAAATGTATTGTACAGATGGCTGGAAGACTGCAGAAGAATGCAGAATATAGCACCAGGGACTGAAATCTCTGGGGAAAAGAAGATGGCAAGGAGAGTTTGCCTGAGGGGAGAGCAACAAAGAGCTGTTTGAAAGCCGGAGGCAAGGAGAAAACTGAGCAAAACTGTAAAGAAAAAGCATGGGAGGCAACTGAAATGCATACAGACTCAGCTATCACTTGGAAAAAAAAATCAATTAATAAGAAAGGATCTGCCACCTGTGAAGGTTGCCTGACACCTTCCTTTGTCTTTTGATGAAAAGTTCATGTTCCCCCATTGTTTACAGAGGAGATTTTAACACTGTCAGGGCTGCCATGAGGTCAGAAGAGGGTGCTGTGTGCTGACCTTCAGAGAAAACTGCTCAGTTAGCCAAGATAAATACTTCTGTCTATGCTTTGTAGCCTGGAAGACAGCAGCATCCTTGTGTCTGTGCACTGTCTGCTGGAGTGGGAATGGCTTTGCAAGGAAGAAAAGCAAAAAAAAAAAAAAACCAAAAACACCAATGCCAAGCTGAAGCCCCTTCCCCCTCCATCACATACAGAGATTGTTCAAACTAAAAATGTATGGGGTTTTTGCTTGTTTTTCTCCCTGAAGGAACTGCCTTTGTTCAGGAATAAATCATCTTCCTGATCTCCTCACCTTATGACTCTAAGCTCAGAAGTGCTCAGTAGAGATGCTCTGTCATCTTTTTGGGAAGGTGAATATTTTTCGTTGGCTTGAACAAGCTTCTTCCCTCTGCTCAGGTGTCTAGAGTAAATGAACAAAAAAACAAACAAACAAAACAACAACACCAAAAAACTTTTCAATTTTCAAGTGAATTCCAATCAGGGCTTGTTAGCAAGGATGCATGTCTCTGAAAACTTGTAGTAGATGCAGCCTGCAGTATAGGTACGTGATGTGCCCTGTCACTTGAGAAGTGCTTTGCCAGGACAAGGGGGCATGGCTTTAAACTAAAAGAGGGGAGATTTAGATTAGAGGTTAGGAGGAAATTCTTCACTCAGAGGGTGGTGAGGCACTGGCACAGGCTGCCCAGAGAAGCTGTGGATGCCCCATCCCTGGAGGTGTTCAAGGCCAGGCTGGATGGGGCTTTGGGCAACCTGCTCTGGTGGGAGGTGTCCCTGCCCGTGGCAGGGGGCTGGAACTGGGTGATCTTTGAGGTCCCTTCCAACCCAAACCATTTCTATGGATAATGACTGGGGCATGACTGAGGATGGTTGTGGATAGCATTCCTGTCAAGCAGAAGTGCACGTATGACACCCAGCTCTTGGTGCACGCTGCCCTCCATCCCATCCAGAACTGAACTGTGCTGGTACATGAAGTACTGAACCGGGATGGACGGAGCCAGGGTCATTACCAGAATAATTACCAGAGTAACGTAGACACCAGTTACTGCACCCCTGGCTTCTCCCTGAGTGGTGCTTGCTATGGCAGGTGCTTGCAGTGGGCTGTGCCTGGGGTGGGAATGCTCTCTCTGTATGGACTAAAGCATCCTGCTGGGACGCTTCTGTGGGGGCCTTGCAGCTAGCCAGTGATAGCAAGCATGGTGTAAAACCCAAATCTCTATTACCACCACCATACCCACGCTGCGTTTCTCAGGCAACTGAGGTGTGGGTGGCAGTTAGAGGTTGTAATTGTTTCTGGAGGAAAAAAAAAAAAAAAAGAAAAAAGAAAAGACACGAAAAAAGAAGTGCTCTTTCTGTTTAGCTGCAATTTCTGACTGCACTTTAGACAAATTGTCAGAATCCACATTCCCGTTGGCAGAGAGCCAGGCTCCCTGGCACGCTGATTAAACTGTGTGTGGGCAAAATGTAGGCAGATGATGGGGACCTGGTACAGTGAAACCTCAGAGAGCTTTGTTTTCCTTGCTGCTTTCTTCTTCTCTCTACATTCCTTCCAGGCTAGTTTTCTGACCGTCCCTCATTGGCTCTGCTTTGGGTCTTGAACCTCTGACTTTGGGAGTTGAGGACTGTGGACCTAGAGCAGCAGCTGCTCGTGGCTAATAACCCCTGCCTGTTTGTCCACCTGCAGGCGAGCAGGTAAACCTCCAAGTGCAGTGAAGCTGCTGGAGAGACCCAAAATACCAGACTGCAGCAATATAAAGGACATTTTTTACAGGTGGATGGGGAACTCCCTTCTGCAAATGGCCCATCTGGACAGCAAGGCATGTGCTTGTGCTCCTGATCCAACTTCAGCTTGCTGGGGAGCTCCATCCACAAGGACTCCTCTGAGGAGCGCGGAGGCGGCTTGGCATGGGCGTGTGGTTGTGCTTGGGTGAGCTACGCTGCCCTTCTCCATCCCAGCGCCCTGGGCTCCCTGCCACCACAGGCAGCTGCCCTGGAAGCATTAGGGCTGGGGAATTTCGGAAATCAGCTTTGTAGTCTCTCTTCTGTGTACATCTCATAGCCATGGCTTTTCCACACCCTTGCGTGTGAAGCCTTTGCACCGTTCCCAGGACATCTATCTATCTGTCAAGGTGGGATCCCCTGGTTTAGAGAGGCTTGCTCATTCACTAACCTTTTGTGTGTTCTCTCATCATTTCTCTTAGGGCTTGTCTGCACTCTGTCAGAAAGGTAAGATGAGATGAGGGAGCCTTTGTGACCGTAGCACATGTGGTATGGATACTCTTTTCAGGAACACAATGGCTGAGCTCCACTGTAACACTCACTGCATGGGAGCTGATGCCACCACAAAGGGCTTAACTGGATAGCTACATCTGAAGCGAGGTAACTCTGCTTCAAAATGCGTGGGATGCACTGCATTAAACACCTGTGTGGGCATCCTGATCCAGAGGCAGGGTGGCCTCGATGCTGCCAAGCTTCTGGAGCGTGGCAATAGGAGTCCCATGAGGGCCTCCTTTAAACCTGAACATGTTCCCCTCAGCGATTTGATTCACATCTTCAGCTAATTCCTCTTGAACTTTCTAAGAGATCTGGCACAAACAAGTCCCTAGAGGTATTTTGCAGCCCTCCGGGCTGTTGCTGTGCTTGTGATTCATCAGATGTCTCTTGATGTTTAGCTCATTGCGCAGCCTGACTGACAGGGCCTCCTTGCCAAGCATCAGGAGCTGCAGAAGTCCTTCGGGGGCTCACATATGCTGACCCACCGTGAGGTCTGGGGCTCAGCCTCGCCTCATTTCAGAGCACAGTCCTCTCCCCCAGGCAAGAGCTCTTTGCTCTTACGAGCTCAGGCTCCAGCCCACCCCAGCCCTGATCTCTGTGCCCAGCAGCAAGGCAAGTTTCACCACCAGCTTCCCTGGGAGCAGATGAAGACCAGAGCTGAGTGCGTGTGCCTGTTCTTCCTGTACTATTTAAACTGCAAACCCTCCAGGGCAGGGGCCTCAACCACATACGTTCAATAGTAATAAATATTAATCCCCGTGATTTGCAAACTGCGAGGCTTTTGGAGGCTGGTATGACTTTAATGCAAAACACAGAAGGCCTGGCACAGTGTTTTGTGAGCCCTGGGGATGGTTTAACTCATTCGAATGCATGCTTGGATTTGAGTCACAGATGCAATCAATCAAAGGAGCAGTCCATTCCCTGTGACTCACCGAGGCTGATTCCGTGAATTTGAGGGGTTTAAATATCCACTTGACTCGACTCAAGCTTTAAGGAGTTTGAAAAATTCTGGATAATGAAGCCACAGCTGCAGTAACTGACCCTAGCTCTGGCAAGGTCAAATAAAGATGACTCAGGTGCTAAAGGTAGAGGACATGTCCTTGGCTTTCCTCCACTAAGAACTGAGCTTTGTGGGCCATGAAGTGTAGATTTGCTGGGGTGCCAAACATGTAAAACTCACTCTGTAAATTTCCTCTGGTCTTTCATCAAAATGGCTTTCAAAAGCAAACAAACAAAACCGAACAAAACCAAACACAAACAGCCAAACAAGCAAACAAAACACCAGCAAACCCTCTGCAGTGGGCTTTTCAGGTTTACCGTGCCACTCCTGGGAGTTCTGATTTTGCCAAAGAACTTTACAATGGTTAAGGAGAAAGGGAAAAATGTCCCTATTTATTCATTCAGATCCTTCCTGTTGCAGTACACTTTTTATTCCACATTTCCTCAGCAGGTATGCTTTGAGTCCCAGTGGGTTTCTGCAGCCCTTGGGCTGTCCCACATCGAACGATGAAAGGCTACTATGCCCATTGCTGTTTCTGTTTTGGCTGTGATGGGTGTGAGGAAACACTGCATTTTTTTGGCTGCTTGTGTTACCTGTGGCATTTCCTTGCTGGAGTTTGTCATCCCTTGCTTATATTTCCCCCTCAATGCTTTTATTGTTGTGCTAACTGACTGCACTGTATTTTTAATCTTCTCCTCATGCAATTGCCTCTAGGTGGAAAATGACACACAAAAACCCCAAGCAATTTGCTCACCTGGGAATTTGTGAGCTTATATGAAAGGTGAATTCCCATATCCCACTTCTGGGTCACTCTTCCTTTTCAGCTGCCTCGAGTACTTTGACAGCTTCACCTCCTTTACAAAGACCATCCCATCCTGGCCTTACCCTTCATTGCTGCTCTTGGCTTGTTTAATTCTGAATTCGCAGTAGAGAAAACCTCATAAAATCACTGCCATTACAATGCCTCCAGCATATCGGCACCTCTCTTATCTCAGGGCAAAGCGCCAGCTAAAGATCAAGCAGTAGCACCGTACAGATTTATTCGTGGTCGCTTGTACTGCAGTCGTCACCCGAGTTCAGAGTACTCTTTATGTTAAGCAATGTGTAAGCCCCCCCATGGCTCCGCACTATGGCTTTGATCTGTTTGCTCTCAAAAGATTTATATCCAAGCTGAAATTCAGAGGTAAGTGGTTTACTGGACTTTGTGCTGTTAATGCTAATAGGGTCAGGATGCACTGGCTGGCTGCAGAGCATAAAGATTAGCAGACAAAATAGTTAGAAAAGACAGATAACAGAGACAAAGAAACAGGCACACTGCGATCGTTTTGCCCATGGTCAGACACTGTTATTGATAACTGTTCTTAAAGCTCTTGTTATGGACAATAAACATAAATAGCAGTAGTTTGGGTCGAGGGTAGAGGTTGGTGCTGCCCTGTCAGTGACTTTCACCTTCCAGGTGAGAGAAGTAAAACACAATTTCACACACAAACAGACACAAAAAAAAGAATCCAAATTCTGTTTTTTTCAGTGAGCTTGGAAGAAAGTTTTAATTACAAATTGAGATGCAGGACATCCCTCACTTAACAGAAACATTCATCTGCCCAGCGTGAAAGAACATCAAAGATTTTTCGTAAGCTTGTGGTAGTTCACACTTAGAGTGCTGGGGCCAGTGCTGGGCTTTCCACTACAGGAGAGACATGGAGCTACTGGAGAGAGTCCAGCAAAGGTCCTTGAAGTAGATGAAGGGACTTGAGCACCTCTCCTGTGAGGAAAGGCTGAGAGAGCTGGTACAGTGTATCTTGGAGAAGAGAAGGCTCAGAGGGTCTCATCGATGTATACAAATGCACAAGCACGGGGAGTGCAAAGAGGATGGAGCCAGGCTCTTTTCAGTACTGTCAGGTGACAGGATGAGAGATGAGGGGCACAAGCTGAAACACAGGAGGCTCCCTCTGAACACCAGGCAGCATGTCTGTGCTGTGTGGGTGATGGAGCACTGGCACAGGCTGCCCAGAGAGGCTGTGGGGTCTCCCTCCTTGGAGATCTCCAGAAGCCACCTGGAAATGGTCCTGGGCAGCCTGTTCTGGGTGTCCCTGCTTGGGCAGGGCTTGGACTAGGTGACCTCCAGAGATCCTCTCCAGTTTTTACTATTCTGTGATTCCGATTCTGTAGTTTTCCTGCTTAAGCACAGCATAAATTATACAGCATTGGCCAAGTCTCCTTATTAATTTCACTCTCTAAGCAATCATAAAACATTTAGTTTTAGTATGAAATATTCAAGTTCTTCTCTGATTGTTTTTGAATCCTTTATGTATAATTCAAATAATTCACTACTGCAGAAATTATTAACTATAGATATGTCAGATTATGAGAAAGCTAAGGAGGAGGGAGAAGGATACTGAAAACTGAAGGAGTTACCAAAACTGTAACAAAATATTTTGAGTGAAGATTTTTCCTTGGATAATGAAAACAAGAACTAGTCCCTGATTTTAAGGCCAGAAAGGACCTTGTTGATAATTTGCTAGAGACAGTCTGCAAAGCCCTGGGTGGGGTTGTTATTACTGGCACGAGGCTGTCCTTGCACCAGGTGAGCTGCCTGACCTCCCTGTGTTTTAATGCAGTGCGTCCCAGCCTTCATACAAGGGTGATCCCAAAAATGTCACCCCATGGTTCCCACACCTTCGAGGTAGGAAAGCCCCAATGGAAAGATCTGAAGGGTTCCACTTTGTGCCTCAATAAACTGCTTTTTGCTTGGAAAAAATGTGCCATTGTACCGTTGTCACAAAGAGCACCAGAGCTCACATAGGATGAAGAGGACGATGGGGCGGGGCTGCAAAGGAAGAGCCTTCGAGCTCGAAGCTCCCCTTGCTCCTCCTTGCAACTACACTAAATCTGAAACCCACCAGCTGCTCCAAGTCAAGCACCCTCTCTGACTCCTCCCCAGATGCCCCTGGCCCTGGCTCTGTGCACCCTTGCCCCCAAGAAGCCCCAGGCCCTGTGTGCTCCTCCTATCCCATGGCACCCCAGTCCTGTAACTGCTCTGAGAGCACAAAGTGCAGCTCCTCCTTGCTGGCACACTCCTCGCCATTTGCCTCCTGGCTTTCCTGGCTGCTGGGACTCTCTGATGGTGTATCTCTGCAGTGCTCCCTTGACAAGAGGTTGCCTGCTCCCATCTGAGCCCAGATTACTGGGGTGCATCCTCCTTGTTTCTCCAGATACCAGTCCCCAGGTTATGACCCAGAGGCAGGGGGCAGCTAAGGTCCCATCTGGGCGACTGCACCACCTGTCTGGCACAGCAGCCACGAGGGAGCAGTGGCAAAACACACCATAGCAGAGCTCCTGCACCCACCCCTTCAGGCTCCTCACGTGGTTGACTGAGTTTTCCTGCAGTGTGGTGATGGCATTGGCAAAATATGAGAGGGCACAGAACCTGCTAGATGAAGCTTGGTGTTCCTCTTTGGCCAAAAAAGTCGTGGCTAGGATTATTCACCCTTTCCCAGGCTATTAGTGGCTTGTAGGCATATAGGGCTTCAAGAAATGCATCATCCATTTTCAAGCCAGATAATGAAATCAGGAACTAGCTACGCTTCTGAATAGAAATGTGAATTTTTGGCGAGCTAAACATGTATTTATTATTACTGAGAAACCAAGTACTTCTGAAAACCTGCCTCTTTGTTACTGCTTGTAGTTCTGAGTCTGATGCAGTTGCAGGTGGGGACAGTTCAGTGGTGGGAGCTTTCACATGGATTAGTAGCACAATAGGCGCAGGAGCAGAGGGAACAGTTTGTGCATTGCATCACAGCAACTAAGAAAGGCATCTGTGAAATATCACCCTCCCGTCAGCCACGCAGGAATACATCTCGATTCTTTCTTTCCCAGCCAGCTCCTGCTTCAGGGGGCTATGAGGAATGAAGCTCTGTGCCGGGACTGCAATCACTGATTGCAGAGGAAAGGGCAGTCCTTGGTGGAGTGGTTATCATTCAAGCCTTGTGCCTGCTCCAGAAGAGCCAGGACTTAGCATGCATTCTGAGCAAAGGGAGAGGAAGGATGGAGCAGGGCAAACCACTGTGCATTTTAAACAGCTTTGATTCTGAGCTGGAGTTTTATGTTAAATACCGTGATTCATCTCTATTTATTTTGTTAAGCAGTGAGCAAGCAGAAAGTCTAGCAGCTGAAATGATGTGCCTGAAAGACTCCTGGCAGGCAATGCATCAAACAAGTATTGATTAGTACTGCCACAGGAGCCATTTTGCACAGTAAGACCTTTATTCTTTACTCTGACAAATGCTCACTTAGATGTAAATTAGCTGAAGGTGTCCTTCTCTCATGTTGTAGGGCTGAATTGGGAATGAAGGTTTGATCTCCTAAGGGCAGAAGTGTGGAGAGCATAGTAAGAGCCGTGAGGAAAAAATAAGTCTAAGATTCCAGTGCTTTCAGGATGTGTTTTTTTTTGTTTTGGTTGGTTGGTTTGGTTTTGTTTTGGTTTGGTTTGGTTTGGTTTTTGTTTGTTTAAAAAAAAAAAAAAAAGGAGAGAAAGTAGAAACAAAAATTTCCCCCAGGAGATAACATGGTATAACCGAAAAGTTTTCTACCAGGCTGAGTGGCCCGATGAAGGCTTGCTGGTAGCGGTGGTACTGAACAGCCTCACTCACCTCCATCGACAGTGTCAGGAGGTGCTGTTATACCATTTAGCTTTGCATTACGTCTGGAAGCTCCCCAGTGCTGCCCCGGGAGTGTTCATGTCAGCACAGTGGATAGAGCCAGGCTTTGCCCTCCCAGAAGGAATCTAAAGATGCTGCTGTTGAACCTCCAACCAAATGGCTAATTCTCCTTTAATTTTACAAATCTTTCTAATCTTGGTGTAAACGTCTGACTTCAATTTATAGCCGTTGGTTCTCATTGTACCTTCCTCTGCTTGATTAAGCAGCCCTTCAGGATCCAGAGTTTTCTCTCCCTGAGAAGCAGCTTTACACGGCAGTCATGGCCTCTTTAGTTCCTTCTTGAACAGCTACACAGATTGAGCTCTCCACTTCTCTCAGTGCTGGGCATCTGCTCTGATCCTGACATCAAAAGTCCCTTCTAGTTCTCTCAGTGTCCCTGCTCAGGGACATTTCAGTCACCTTTACAGGACTGTGAGCTCAGATGCAGTATTACACCTTTGGTTTCCTTCACAGCCAGAACAGAGGATTACACTTCTTGTGGGCTCCACACCCCCAAGGACGGATGGCCTGATGGACTTTGAGTTCCCTGAGCTTCTTTTCACCACAGGCTATGAAGATAAGGGGTTGTGTTATTTCTGCTGGCACCAAGTTGAAATAAGTTGTTCACTGCTGGCCACCCGAGCACTGTGGAAGGTCTGGTTCTTGTAGGAAGACCTGGTTCTTGCATCGTAGCCAAAATCTTCTCCCAAACCCATGAAAAACACGGTGGTGAAACAATCGGTATGAGCCTACACTTGGCTGTTTGTAAAAACTGGACGAGTCGCTCTGTGTCATTTATTATCTGCCTAATAGCAGAGCATAATGACCCTGGCCAAAATCAGGGCTCCCAGCATCCACACTGTATTGTATTGTGGGAGACGCGTGCTGTCTTGGAAAACAAGACAAAACAGACAGGAGAAAGCCCAGAAAGGAGGAGTGAGCTCAACAAGTTGGTGATGAAATGATTGGTTTTGACTGCCCTTGGCACCACTACAGGCTGCTCGCATCCAGCCACAGTACTGCCACGCTGGAGCACACCTTGCCAGCTGTGCCTGGAGAGTTCTCTACATGCATGGTTTTCAGTCTCTCTGTGGGCAGTGTACCCTTGATAGTTTGCAGTTAACGCCATCGCCCTCCTGGAAGTAATTAGGGGTTGACACATCTACAGCAAGTTCCTAAGCTGGGCAGGACCGTGGGCGATCACAGTAGGCGTTGTGCTCAGAGTGCAGCAGCACAATGTACCCATAACAAGGTGATCTATTGGGAAGTCTCACCGGTGAGCAGGGAGCAGTAAGCTGTTGAGTGCGACAGCTGCGCAGAGGTAATACCCTGGGTTTTCATCCACGTGGTGCTCTAATGAAGCAGACAGCACGTACGTGTCTGCAGCTTGTGTCTAAATGCAGGATTCAGTCCCTGTGCTGGGACAGGTGCACCACGTGTAAATCACACCGGGTGCCGGCTGGTGGCTGGGAGTGCTTTGGTGTAGCTTAGGTGAGCAGCAGCCCCTCTAGGCTGCAATGTGGGGAGTGAAAATGGGGGTCATCCTGCTCCTCTCCCACCTGTGTCCAGGGAGAGCTTCTGCTCCCTCTCAGGTGCAGTGCTGTCTCTATTGCCCACGGAGGTCTTGGTCTGAGGATCTTCCTGTACAGTACTAGCTTAGTCCTCATTGTGGCAGTATGCAAACACCTTGCTATCCCGTGATCTCTGGATGATACAATGTGGTTTGTTTAGCTGACTTAAGATATCACTGAAGTCAGCTGCCTGTCCTGTCTCTTGACGAGGAGTTGCTACACCTGAAATGACGCAGCACATCCATATTTCACTGGAGCATTCACAGTTCAGCTTGCACCACCGATGCACCTGAAGCTGCATTAAAACAACCAGGCTATCAGGTACACACCTTATTATGTCCCGGAGTGTTAGATCATGCAGGAAGTACTTGGCAGAGAAGGAAAATGAACCAGTCTCTTCCAAATCACTGCCTAGATCCACTTTCTATCTTAGAGAAAATATTTCATTACAGTGCGTCAGCTGCACTGATTTTGAGTGATTTCAGTTTCGTTGGCTCCAAAGCAATTTTAGCACTGGCCAAAGCAAAAGCAATTATGGAGCCTATGCCTGGATGTATTCCGAGACCAGTATAAAATATAAAAATCTTAGCAAAGCTCTGACTTGTACTCTTTCAGATGTTATGGTTTTGTTTGTTTGTTATTTTTTTTTCTTCCTGTGCAGCTAATTATTCCAAGAACAGGTGGTAGGGGAGAGGGTGAATACATCTGTAGAGACATGTTCCATCTCAGTCATTTAAGCAGCAATTAGTTGTAATCTCTCCTAATTTATTAACTTGTACAGGGTCTGGTATCACAAAATATTAATAAGAGCTGGACAGGGAATTCATTGGCAACAGTCTATCTGTATGCTTTTAATTGAACTTCTCTCCCAGCTGATTCATCTTATTAGATTGTAGTGGTAGTACAATTTGAAGACACTCTGCTGTGTAAACTGATGTGACCTCACCTATTTTACTCTGGCTTTATTGTCACTGGGGACTCTCTGTACTTCCTTTTTGTTCTTTGGGACCATTTTCACTTTGGGGACCATTTTTTTTGTTCTTTTGGGACCATTTTCACTTCACAGCTCAGGTGTGAGGTATTGATTTCTTGTGCTAGTGGCAGGCAGAAAAACATGGAGAAGCACAGGGCAGGATCCAGCCAGGGCCCTGGAGGAGGAAGACATGTAACTATGAACCAGCAGGGTCTAATTCTGTCCTTAGGTTTGCAGGACAGGGCTCAGAAGGGACACAGGCAGTCAGATGTACACACTGGATACAAGGACTTACAGCACCTGGTAAGGTCTCACGTACCACATGTGCTGCTCTGCTCTGCTCTGCCTGCATGGTACTACCTCCTCACCACTGCTCAGCACCTTTCTTTGGGCATTTCTGGTCTTTCTTCTTGCAATTAACTCTGTTTTTTCCTGCTACATATGGATGCCAGCAACCATTCGAGATGCTGCTGGGCTGGTGCTTCTATACAGATGTCCTAAATGTAACGGGAAGAATTTTCCAAGGACCTAGAAGCACCTTTATTGATTTTTTTGTCTGCACTATTGACTAGCCACAAAAATGGGGCAAGGAGGGTATGTGGGGGAGATAATCTAAAAGATGGAGCAGACCTGAAAGATACGTGATTCATAAGTTTCACCAGCACTGGCATTCAGTCCGTGGGATTTCAGTGCTCACCATGTGGAAAATGTTTAGGGAGTGAGACCCCACTCTTGGTGGTAGTACACCATTGTTGGTTGCTGCCTTAGTCCATCCATTTTAGACATCCTTGATGATGTTTACTGGGACACAGATTTCTCACTGCCAATGCACTTTGCTGACGTATCTTAACCTTTGTGGCCCTTTCCACCACCTTCTTTGTCCTGGGCTCAAAGCAGAAGCAGCGTTTAACGTATGTGAGGAAGTTTTGTACCCCCTCCAGAAGTGCTGACTGTAAAAGGGCACAGGACTTTTATCTTCTCTCCCAGCTGAGTGCTACTTGTAGATTCTGATGGAAAGCACATGAGAAAGTTGCTCACAGCTGCAAGGGAGTCTTGTCACCTAAGACCTTTCCCACAGTTATTGTCACGTTGCCTTAGAAGAAGCCTCCATCATGAGCATAGGAACAGTGGGGACTAAAAGTGGAGGAAATCTTGGTAAGTCTGTGAGTCCCAAGTGAAAATTACCAGGGATATGACACTGCATTGCCTCTTAGCAGCTGCCTTGGCTTCCCATGGCTCTGGTACCCTCCTGGTGATGGTAATAGAAGGGGCTGGAAGATGGTGACCACTGTTGGGAAGGAGGAGGCTCACAAATGCATCCAGCAGGCTGGTCCTGCTGGGAGCTGGAGGATGCTGCTCAGTGTCTGTGGCCACCTCCACTACAGCAGGGTCGTGGCTCTGGGGGTCTCCGTCTCTCCTTCTGTCTGTTTTAAGTGCTTGGAAGCTGCAGACTGCTGCCTGCCACTGCTGGAGCACAGGGTACAGTCAGGGTTATTGCTGGAGAGCACAAATATCCCTTCTTTCAATCCACCTCCTGAAAGCCTTACCCTCTGACAGCGCTGAAGAGCAGCACCCTGCATTCCCTCTGCTGGAAATGGCTGGTGAGCAAACTCACCGGCTGAGGGAGCAGGGCTGGGAAATAAATGATCAACACCCTGGAAAAGCTCTCGGCTGATGCATTACCTTTTGTGTAAGCACTTACTTCAGCGTGCGCTCCAACTTTGGAAACGGGATAGGGGAACCCAAACAAACAGTGGCGGTCGCCTCAAGAATATCCTGTTCTAGGGACTTCCTTAGTTTGGTTACAGGCTTTGTTATTTCCTTTTATGTGCTTTAAGCCTATTATTTGCAAATGTTTCCACACCCATGTGTTATTATGAAGGCAGAATCACCCAGCTGCCCATCCACCAAGCCATCCAGTGTTGGAGGCATAGCCGTAAGCCCCGTTGGTGACTGCTCGTTCTGAAATGGAGGTCTGATCCTCTTCCCTTTCTCAGAGGCAGTTTGCACCCACAAATATTTCTGGGCAAGGGTGTTAATTTCACCTCATCACTGCATATTCACCTTCTGGGAAGTTCAGGTGCTACCCTGGCACATAGCACGTCAACACCAGGTCTAGCTGCTGCTTTCCTTGCTGTTCACTCTCCAGTGGTGAGTTAGCTGCCCAGGGTTTCCTACAGAGCCCAGCCAAGTAACACCTGTGAGGACAAAAGCGCCTGTTTGTCTCTACCTCACTTTCTTCTGAAGCCACAAAAGTCCATCTGAAGAACAGTGACAGCATCTCACTTAGGATATCTCCTTTATGACCTTTCCATCGCGCCAATCCAGTGGAGCAGATACGCCTTCCATTTCCGTGCCAGTAGGTGGCATTGCTTACTCTCTTAAACGCCTAAAAGTTTAGCAAACTTTCGGCCTCGCCTTCGCAGGTACCTTGCTGGAAAGTCATACAGCCGTTCCCAACACTGCAACAGCATCGGAACCCTATGTCTGAAGTCAAGCTGGATGTCAGGTTGGTTTCTAACCACCAGGAACGAAGTCCCATGAGCATCTTCCTGCTGGAATTACAGGGGCAGAAAAACTAGGTAGTTTTATGCCGTAGGTAAATTTATGAACTTGGGTGGCATGGTGTGGTTACTTGTGTTGTTAAAGAGCTGCAGTCCACGACCTTGTCACTTCTACGGTGGCTCACTAAGAATGAAGGCAGTCTGCTCAATGGAGCTGGGTGCCAGCAATTACAGCGCCGTCCTGCGCTGGGCTGCAATTGTGGTTGCAATCCTGTCCTGTGTTACTCCATGGCACAGACTGCCAAAGATGTGACTGTGCCATCTCTCTTCCCAATGGACAGCCATTTCCTGTCCTGGAAATAAAGCATATGGGACACCGTTTCTCTATCATAAATAGACTAGGGGGAGGTTTCCAAGTGGATGTTGAAAGTTCCTGGTTTTGACACTGCGAACGCAACTTTGCTGAGAATCAGCACTCCAGGAAAGGGAACTTGGCAGGGCAGGGACGGCGATGGTGCCATTGCAGGAGACGAGTGTCTACAGGCTGTTGGGAGAGAAGGGGCATATGAGGAGAAAGGCAAGCAGCACAAAGGCAATTGGAAGTCGGAGTGGTGAAACTTCCAACTGTTGTCCCGCATCCAGGAAAAAAACACTCAGACATATACATTATTCCAGGGAAAGCTTCAGGGTCTCCTGACTCTTTGCTGGCAGGGAGTATCCCGGAGGACTTTACCAGCAGCCAGCACCACTCGATTAGATTTATGAGCAGAAGATGTATCCTCAGCCCACGCATGAGGGGCCTACTGAAGTTGACAGAATACATTAAATGTAATGCCTGAGATTGCCCTGGACACCCGTCTCTGAAACAAGGGGCTAACTGTTGTGTCTCTCATCCTGACACAGGGAAGTGAAGGTCAAAGCACAACTTTTTAACCAACTGTGTCTGTACCATCACCCAGATCAACAGGATAAGGTATCCCATTGCAACATCTGGTGTGCCTTGAACGTGCTGATGAGAGATTGTGCAGTTCACTGGCTTGCTCTGAGGGGACTCTCTGGGCAGAGAACAGCCTGTAGCAGAAGGGGAAACAAGCTCAAGTCAGCCCTGGAGAACAGCACAATCATGGGGCATGGGGAAAGTTTGACAAGCTGGTCAAAGCCCAATGTTTTGCTATCTGTTAATGCTCTCTGCTTCTTGCTGTCAGGATGATGTACTGCACATACCATTGATCTGGCTCCAGTAACCAAGATGACTCTGCCTTTCTTTGCATGGCAGGCAGACCACTATTTTCTCAGCTATGCATGGCATCTGACACAAATATGGGATGCATTTGATGCCTCATACATGCTAGCCATGGCAAAGCAAACAGGCTGCTCTTGGTTCTGTAGTGATCTCCCTCTCCCACCATGTGCTGTACCCATCTTCTGATTAGAAAAGACTAGTTGGAGGGTCTACTGTTTCAGGAGTTGGAACAGACATAATGGACCAAAGTCTGTATGGTCCCTCCTGTACAGGTGGAGCAAAGAGAGGCCACCCTAGGCCTTGATGCCATAGGAGTGGAGTTTGTCTGGTGCAGGAGGCTGAGCCACATGGAAAGCACCCCATCGCCAAGACCGTAGGGCACATACAGTGACTCTAGGCCACTTCTCTCAATACCCACATCTGAAAGGTCTTCTGTTCTACCTCATCCCTCATGCTGCTGACTGGAGCTGGAGATGTTGGCCTCTGAACACCAGCTATGCAACAAGAGCAAGGCCTGGAGAATACATTTCCTGATCAGATGACCTCTGCTAAATACCTTTCAGTTTGTATCATAATATCCCTTTGTCCCAGACAGAAGACTCCTGAATGAAGAATATAATTAGCATCAGACAATGCTCACTGTGGATTAAAAGACTTTCAATTCCATTGTATATTAATTCTATAGAGCCAACTTAGATTACTCTTTCATGATTTATTTTTAAATTGCTGCAAAGCACTGGAACTTATTCTTCTTGGAAAGTGACGTATGACTAGATGTGAGATGTTCTCACAGAGGGCGTCAGGTTGTCTTCTCACGTAGCGGCTTTACCATTTTTGGTTGCAGTATCTTACGGAAAATTTGAGGATGATTCAGGTTCTCAAACACCATTTTAGATATTCTGGAGTGTTCAAACCCTCTATCCAGAACAGGTAAGTCTAGTACGGTCCACAGGGTTCATGAGTTACTGACTGCAAGGCATGGCTTTAGTAGCTGGCTCCTCTGCAATGCAATACAGATTATTTCTTGCATATTCATGTGTCAGGGTTGTTCTCTAATACTGGAACAGCTTAGTGGAAATTAGTCCCTTGGGCTAATCGTCAGCTCATCACTTGCTTACTCAATGTCATGCCCACAGCATCTCAGCCAGGATGGACTTGCATAAGAAGAAGAACAGAGAACAAGAAAGGCTTGTATGGTAAAAAAAAAAACAAAAAACAAAAAACAAAACAAACAATTGGTTTAAATAAATCAATGAATGTACATGTTGTCTGGTTTGACAATAAGAAATAACATAAACCTCTGTTTCACTTGTGCAATCAAGGAGCTGACAGCCAAGTAAAGGGCAGACCATGCTTCAGCAGAACTTTTTTTTTTTTCCAAAAGATACCTCTGCATTCTTCCTCCTCTCTCTCTTTTTCTGCCTCT
The DNA here is from genome assembly GCF_013377495.2 of Cygnus atratus. Taxonomy (NCBI): domain Eukaryota; kingdom Metazoa; phylum Chordata; class Aves; order Anseriformes; family Anatidae; genus Cygnus; species Cygnus atratus. The sequence continues at coordinate 52,577,431 of NC_066396.1, forward strand.
CCTTTCTCCCCTCCATCCCTTCCTCCCCCCTTCTCCCTCCCTTCCCTGCAATTAGGAAATTCCATTCCTCCACCTGTGGCCATGACGGCTTTGGCTGCAAATTTCACAGGTCAGACTGACCCTGGCTGGCCAGTTCCTCTGACTGAGAGCATCCTCCAGGGAGCACAGACCAGCTGTGGAGGCACAAAACACATGGCGCCTCCTCCATGGACATGTCTGGGGCCCTGCTCTGCTGTTGGCAGCCCTTTCTCAACTCAGCTTTTAGTCTTGCGGGGTATGTCTTCGCTGGTGTGATGTACACTTGCTGGGACAAAATTAGCCCTGAAGTAGTGAGGAGCTGAGAAGAGTTCAGGTGCCGTAGTGCTGAGTTGCTGCTGCATGCGGAGATCCCAGTCCTGGTTGTGTACCATGCAGCCCCAGTTGTACAGCTTCTAGTAGTGGTCAGCCTCTGCTAACAGAAGCCACATTTGTGTTGACTGCGGTATAGGGAGGAGATAACAACGAAGGACGAAAAGAGGGCTCTTTACTTGCTCATACCGTGCAAGCCTGTGTTTTGTGAATTCAGAGAATGATTCTTCCTGAATAAATTAAAAATAACTTTTTGAAAGAAAAATACACTCTGCAGTCTTTCCTCCTGTTCAAGACAAACTAAGCCTAGGATTTAGGGTCAAAACTGATCACCTGTCCACAAGCTTTGGGAGATTTTGGATTGTGTCTCAGATGTGGTTGGAGCATGTTACTTTCATGAAACGGAAGGCCACAGAGGAAGAACTGGCAATGCAAAGCCTCTGAAGGATGGCAGTGCTGGAGAGGCTTGTTGGTGCTTTGCTGTGGCTTGAACATCTTTCCTGCTATGAGGAGAGAGAAGGTGTGTAAGCAAGTTTCAGGCTCTTTATTTGTTTCCAAGTGTCTGTGCTGCCTGCAAAGCACCACCAGGAGCAGGAGAAAGAACTGAGGATATACAGGACTTTAGGACTGTGCTTGGTACCTGACAGTGAAAAAAAAAAAAAAAAAAAAACCAACAACAACAAAAAAAAAACAACCCAGGAGCACAAGAGGGCGTAAAATGACAAATTGTTCTGAGATGTTCTGCACACATCCCTGAAACGCTGTGCGACAATTGGATTAGCAGCCAGCGGATATCTCTTCATTAAAAAGGAGACAGAGTAATAAGCTGGTCGGAACATGCCACAGAGAGAGTGGCCGTGTGTTTCCTTGCAGGTCTAGTCAATGAATCCCAGAGCTCTTCTATTTATATCCTGTGAGCGAGCACCGGCGTCAGCCTGAGGTGTGCCGGATGCTGCTCGCTGTGTGGGGCTGGAACCTGGAGGCGCCATCTGAGGCTGCGGTCCTGCTTTCTAGGCACGTTCCCAGCACATAGTGAAGGGCTTCTGCAGCCTGCACGAAGCCCAGTGTTCCTTGGGCACAAAACCAGCCACCCAGCTTCCTATCAAACCATGCCTTGAATGGGTTTAAATTGGGCTTCAGGGCTTTCTCCTTCAATTCAGGAGCGAATCTTTCCAAGACCGTGTTAGTTATTGGTTAGGGGTAGCCATCACTCTTTTTCAAGGAGCTGTGTGCTTTCAGGGGTGTGTGAGAGTGCACATGTTATATCCCTGAGATTGCTCTCCTAGAAAAAACAATTGGCCAAGATCCTCAGCTGTGCAGTGCTGCAGACCAAAATGTGTCTTCTACAGTGTTTGGCAGATGAAAAACCCAAGGGATGAAACTGAAGCATAGCAAACTGTTTAGGCTTTTAAAAGGGTGTTTAGAGTACCAGAACAGGAGAAACTCTTACAAGATATTTTGTCCATAACAAATACTAGCTGACCTCACCAGCACCAGAGTTTTGAGTGACTGACGTCTTCTGGATGAAGTTTGAAATTGGGGTCTGTCCCCTGCTTTCCTTTCTTCTTCCAGGGGTCACATCGTATAATCCTTATAGCACCAATTTAGGACTGCATAATTGTATTTCAGATTTGGGGGTCACCATTTCTTTAACAGCTCACCACAAATAGGTATTGACTCACAGACCTGCAGACCTGATGTGCCGTTTCCTGAGGCCTGCATGGCAAGTGTCCGAGAAAAGAAATAAAACAAAGTTATTCCAGATAGGTTTGCAATCTCAATATTGAATGTGGTGTCTGAGCTAAAGGTAGTAAAGCTAAAGGGGGTTACTCGCTTTAAGATAGGGATTTCTTTCTTCAGGTATCTTTAAGACTTAAGCTGTGTTTTATCTCCAGTGTAATAAGCTGTCTGTAGTTAGTTGGCTGATGATGAGATCTTGGTGGCTGAGGGAGAGGTACAGGTTAAAGGTATTGATTGTCCCCGTTGGAATAAGCTCTCCTGCAGCAAGTGACCTTTTCTGAGGCAAAAGCATATTAAGAAATATTTCTGAACTTCTTAGCTTGCATTAATTTCAGCAAATAATGAAGAAAATTTAAAATAGCTCAGGAATAGCAATATGTTTCATAATTTGCGTAATATTGTCTTTTTCCTAACTGTACACTAGGGATGAATGGTAGAAATTTGTGTTCTATTGCATAATTAACCAATTCATGCTGTTCTTTCCTGATTTTTCATGAGTTTGGAGAGTTCTGCAGAACAATGATGGTCTTCTGCTTGGAGATTTTTCTTCCTTTTTTGCACATCACTGCTTGTGATAGGGACTTACAGGAATAACACCAATTCCTTAATTTTGACTTTCTCTTTCCTGTCAGTAGCAACCAAGAGGCTTGCTCCTTTATCTTTCATATCAAATGATATGTGTGTTGGAGCTGCAGATTCTTTTTCCTTTTTAAGCATTTCCCCCAACTTCACCTGATGTACCAGAAATATCCTTGGGCTCTTTGTCGAGGGCATGGAAAATCAGTAATGGATCTCCCAGAGCTGTGTGTATTTTTAACTCATATGTCTTTAGACCCAACCTGGAACGTGAAGGGACTCAAATACTTTTCCTGCTGACAGTTCCCTCTTTAATGAGTCGTTGCCTGCTTCTGATATTGTCTACTAATGCTGAGTTCTTCCAGAATGGTTAACATATTTAGGTGAATAGTTTTGCAATAAATGGATGTTAAGTGTTCAGACTCTCTAAGAAAATTTGAAATCTCTTGGCCATGGCATGAGATCTGTGTCTTGACACCCTTGTTCATGCAGCAGGAGCACTCTCTGAGTTGGACTGGGCCCTGAAATTGCTTTGTTTTCTTGTTCATTGAATGTCATGTGTCATCCCAGAGACATAACTGGAACTTTCCTCTGACAGAATTAACTGAACAGTTCTTAGAGCCTGTGTTTGTCTTTCTGGGGCTGAATTGTATTCTCAAGGGATAAGGAGCAAGGGAAAATGTAATAAGTGATGGCCACAAGTTGGTGGTATGGACTTGAGTAGGTGGAGGAATAGCAACAGTATCATCTTTGTCCCAGAGAGTTGTTCGATTTGACTCTCTTGGGGTTTACAGGGCTAAACATGTGAGTGGGAAGGGCTGCAAAGCTGGCTGTCTGCCATGGCACTCTCTGGGGCCTGACGGGGATTAAAGTGGTGAGTACTGCTCCTTTACCAGGGGGACAGTGAACCATGCAACCACACAAGATGCGATACTCAGACTCTCTTTTCCTTCTTGTTTCTCTCAGACCAAACTGTGTGCTGGGTTTTTAGTCAACTAAAGTCTTACTTACAAGTGTGATGAGTTTGCAGTTGGCATGCAGCTAAATGCTTCACTGTGAGAACTGTATGCTGCATCAGGGCATTTCCATGTAAAAGCTTAGTGCACCCTGGAGGCCCTGCTTGAAATCCATGATAAGGTTTCACAGTGAAGGTATCAGATAACCATGGAATCGTATAATCATAGAATATCCCGAGTTGGAAGGGTCCCGTAAAGATCATCGAGTCGAACGCCTGGCACCACACAGGTCTACCCAAAGTTTTAGACCATGTGACTAAGTCCACAGTCCAATCGCTTCTTAAATTCAGACAGGCTTGGTGCAGTGACTACTTCACTGGGGAGCCCGTTCCAGTGTGCGACCACCCTCTCGGTGAAGAACCTCTTCCTGATGTCTAGCCTAAACCTCCCCTGCCTCAGCTTGACACCATTCCCATGGGTCCTATCACTGGTGATTAAGGAGAATAGGTCACCTGCCTCTCCACTCCCCCTCGTGAGGAAGTTGTAGACTGCGATGAGGTCCCCCCTGAGCCCCCTCTTTTCCAGGCTGAACAGGCCAAGTGACCTCAGCTGCTCCTCATACGTCTTCCCCTCTAGGCCGTTCACCATCTTCGTCGCCCTCAACCAAATTAGTTCCCACCATAACACCCTCTTTCATTTATATTTTCATATGGGGTAGCGAGATATGTGCACCTGATGCAAACCAAAACGCACAAACCCAAGTAATGAATGGGAAGTCTAGAAGGTGCTGAGGACACCACACATTTGGCATTCAAGGAGGGTTTCCAGTTCTCAGTGCACAGCAGCCTTGCATCAAGCACTATCCCTAAAGCTGGACTAACCCCTAGATTCACTGCAAAGAGATGGTGTTTGCAGGTTGTAGATAGCCATCAGCCGTGGATGTTGAGTTGCATTTAGCAATCATTTGGCTAGGGCAGTTTGAAAGCAAGATCAGTTCATGCAATTTCAGCTGTGTACTCCCTCCAGGGGATTGTGTCAGACAGGAAGGGCCTCTAAGTTTTAAAAAGGTCATGGCTGGACTCTCATGGGACTTAGATTGCCCTTCTCTATCCTTGGGGAAGAGGTTAATTTTCCAATGGGTTCATGTGGGTGTAGAGAGAGAAAGGATGGTGTAAGGTCTTGGAACAAAACATCAGGCTGGAGTTTAAGCAAGTTTGAGGCTAGAGGGGAATAGGCCTGGTTCTCCTCTTGGGTTGTTAGGCATTGATTTATTGAGATGGTTTACCCAAGTGCAAGAAGGACCCCTGGGCTCAGGTTCGACTTCAGTGGGGTGAAAGAGTCCTCAAGTGAGAACAAGACAGACAACTGATCAACACAGGAAAAATATTTAGAAAAAGGGTGTATTCATGCAATGCAGAGCTGTATGAGGGGAGCTGAAAGAAGGGAATTGTCACATGAGACCTTACCAGTAGAAAAGCACTAGCTGAATCTACTTCAGCTCTACAGTTTGCCAATGTGTTTGGTAGGTGGGTAGTGGTGTGAGAACAAAGAGCAGGAATAAAAATAAGAACTGGTCAGAAAAAGAAATTAATAACTGGAAATTGCATTTTACAGGCTTTTATTCTCAGCAGGATTTTGGATTTCAGTAAGAAACAGTTTATTTTCATGAAAACACTCCATCTTGTTGCTTTACCATGGACCTTAAATGTTTTGAAAGGCCAGAAGCAGTCACACAAGAAGCTAGTGAACTGATTTTGCTTGAATTAACATCAGGTAAATGGGAGGCCTCCTTCATGCTATGCAGAAGCTTCAAGTATTACCTGACATGGAAAATAGCAAACTTCTGTATGAACCTGGAGCATTTTTGCTGAGTTGCTGGGGCTCTAGAGTTACTGGAACTTCAGAGTCTCTTTTCAGAGCTCTTTTCATAAGGGCTTTCATCCTTTAGATGAAATTTTTGTTGGATCTTACAGCAGTGCTACAAGCATTGTGCACCAGTGGCTGCACCAGGCCAGACCACTGTCCTTCTGGCTCCAGATTTTGCCTCAGCAACAGGTGCTTAAGGGAAGGCTGACAGATACACCAGTCCATGTGACTAAAGCCAGTTAGCCAGCTGACACTGAGAAATACCTGCATCCAGCCATTGCCTACTGCACTCATCAGCTGCTAGGCACTGCACACTGTTCCCTGATGCTTTGGCTTCCTCAAGGTCTGTACATGCAAACTTCATATGCAGTTTTGGGTTACAAGACTCCTCTTCCTCCAACCTACTAACTTGTTCCCTTGCCCCCCTGCCTGGGGTGAGCCAGCCTGCAGGGGGTTCGGAAACTCTTTTGCAATGCACACCGCAATCATCAGATGACAGGTGGCAAGGTAATACATCATCGCTGTAAAGCTCTCTCTCCATGCTGGCGTCCAACCATGGCAAAAAGCTTGGGGAAGGGGATTTCTCACCGAGCGACAGGGAGCGCAGCAGCAGGAGTAACTAAGCACAGATACACACGCCAACATACTTCAGCTGCTCCCTGGAAGGAAAATAATACTGTCCCCTGCTCAAGTCAATCAGTGCTCCCAGCCCTGTGCCTCAATGGGACCGAGATCTGCCAGCAGGGTTGTGCTGGCAAGAATGAGCCAGTTCCTTCCCAAACCCTGTTGGGATACACAGTGGCTCTGCTCCTTGAAGAGGTACCAGGTTTTGTTCCCATATACATAAACCCTGCATCACAGAAGGAGGGTCATCCGGCCATCTAATAGGTCTTGTTTCACTGTAAGGAAACCTTACACTTGACAGCCAGCTATTGCAAAGTTTCTAGTAGCTGCTTTGAGATTATTTACAGCATCTAGTCTGCTGTTCCAGAAGAAAATACCTTCCCAGCCAGAGCAAATCCAACAATTACACAGATGTCAAATTACAAAAAAGTCATCTGTATTTTTCATATGTTTTCAGATTTGGTTTCCAGATTTTTAGATTTGTGCTGTAATTACAAAGCTTTGAAAATTACTTTTTTTTGGGGGGGTGGAATTGTTTCATTTAGAACAAAAAATATCATTTTAAAATGTTAAGTCTTTTTCCTCCAGAAAAAAAATGGAAATTGGAAATGGAAAGGAAATTGGAAGCTCAGAAGCAGATATTTAATATGTCTGGGTAAATTTAAGACTAAATATATCATATTCTTACAGATCCGTTCTAGCCTCACTTGGTAGGAAAGTGGACAACTGACCACTTTTTGTTCTAGTGTATTGCAAGGCAAATCAGGAGGGTTGGTCCTGCGTTTGTTCAGAGTACGAATCACACACCTACACGCACAGATCTGTACCCAGACCTGCCAGTGGGGGCAAGTCCAACAGTAGCAGGTCTGCCATGTCCTGCCTGCAGCAGGTCCCAGATTTATGTCTGATTTATGATGGTTGTGATTCTGAGCTTCCCTGCATAAGCACAACTGAGCTTTCGCAGAGATCCCCAAAACACAGACCAAGAAATATGGAAGTGGGTTATCACTGAGTTATACTTTTCTGCCAGGGTCAGTCAAGCTGGCATGTGTGTAGTGTACTCCTCTGGCTAGTGTGGTCCCAGCAGAAGCAAAGGAGATGTTATATTTCTGGCCCTGCCAGCTGGACAGTTTATAGCTGCTTAACACCTCTGAAACTGGCACAAAACAGCTGAGTCTGTCCTTGTGGATTTACATGGGATATTTGGATGGAAAGTAGCTGCATGCAGGAGGAGACAGAGAAACAAAAAAACTTGCAGATGAAATAGCTGTCCGAGGCAAACACAACTGCTCACTGAAACCAGGATTGATATTCAAATTTGTTTTCAAGAGATGGGTGGTTGTTTTCCTTTTTTCATTTTTTAAAACGAATTTGAAAGGTGTCAGCCCCAAAAGTTTTAAAAGGCAGTGTTTTGCTTTAGAAATGTCAAAAGAGAAAGTTTGGGTGACATTATTTTTTAATCCTCAGCAATTTGTTTAATTCAGCACAAAGCTGCAAAATATTGTGACTGAGTCATAACATAAGTTTTCAAAGCCAAGAATTACTTAGGTTGGAAATACTTTGCTGAGCTCTACTTCTGCCTCGAAAGAGAAGCCTGCAGCTGTTTCCTAGTGAATTATCCATGGAGCACTGACTCCTTCCTTTAGCATGCCTAATCAGCCCCAAATTTGCCTTATCCCATTAGCTTTGTTTGCTCTGTTGTCTGTCTCTGCTTTATCTTGGGAGAGAATAAAGGTGACAGCCTAGCACCAAACAGGGCAGAGACTGTCCTCTTCGATTGCCTGCAAAGCAGCTCACAGGGTGGTTCTCCCCTCTGATCAGAGTCCTGAAAACACAAGGGAAAAATCTGTTTAGCTCTCCCCTCTGTGAGGGAAATTTTTAAGTAGGAGCTGTTTTTTCCATGTCCACAGGTGGAACTTCCTTTGAGCCTGATTCTCTCCTTTACAAAGCTTTCTTCTCTTCAGGATATTAAGGAAAAGAAATACACAGACCAAAACAACAACAACAAAACCCTTGCTTGGCTGAGATGACAAACCTCAACATTCGGATATGAGCTGTTGAAGGAGATGGGAGAGTGCCTTTTCATCAGTTTGTTGACAAACATAAATAAATAATGATAAAAGAATTATTCAGTAAATCTGATTATAGATTAACAAGCAAGAGAAAACCAGGGACAGTTTGTTAACTAATCCCAAAAGGGTTGGAAGCTCTCAGGAATGATGGCAAGCCTTGTGGAAGCAGGTAGTTTATGTAAGATCCCCCTCCAGTCCTGCAATTGCCTACGACTCACAGCTTGCATTACAGAAGAGTAAATGTTTAGCCTTCATGGCCACAGAGAAGAGTTTGAGGACGAGAATGTTAAACCTCAAAAACCAGAAGGCAAATAAAAAATACCTCACCATTTGTCTTTTGAAACAAAACAAAGAAAGCCTAGCATTTTTTTAAGCTAGGCTGAGTAGCGTTCATTTTTCTGCTGCATGTACTTTCTCAGCTTCTGCTGTCTCCTCAGCCCTGTACCTCAACCAGATCATTTGTAGAAAACCACAAGGTTAAAAAATATCTATGCAATTGGATGACTGGGCTCTGCAGCAACAGCATCTCCTCATACTTTCTACAGTGGCACTTATGACAGGTTTAGGTGGCTTTTCTAAGACCTAAATCCAAGATCACACCAAGCTCAAGGCTGCTGCCACAGACAGTCCTGCATTTTGTCCTCCAGAGTGCCTAAGCACCATGCAGCCAAGCATGTCCAGAAGCAGCCCATGACTGGTAAATGCAGATGTCCTTGGGAAAAGGCATCTCAGCCAGTAGTCTGAGGATGCAGAAGAGATGGAAACTGCCTTTTGCATGCCTGTGCTACAGCTGCTCGGTGGAAAAGCGCTGTTTGGTCCTGAGCTGGAGGCAGGCAGGGCAGCCAGGAGGAGCTGGGTGGCAAGGCTGAGCTCTCACAAGACTGAGGCCTTTCCGTGCTGCGTGGGAAAAAACAGCTGTCCAAAACAGCTTTTGTCATCAAAATGGCCTGTGGAAAGTCTCAGTGCTTGAGGAAAATATAGAACAGCTGTGGAGCGTTAATAATTTGTTTTCCCTGGAGCCCTGGTGCAGCATGGACGTGCTGATGGTGAGCTCTGCCCAGAGGAAGCTCAGCCTGTCCCGTGGCCAGGGGACAGTCAGCTGGCTGGCTGGCATGGGGACCCACTGCTGCCAGCCAGGGAAACACCTTCCTGGGACCTTTATTCTTGCCAGAGGGAATTTTCACTGTATCCGTATCCCTGCCTCGTCTGTGTGAGTTGAGAATGGTTTATGTGCTAGGAACTTCTCTGGCTGATTTTATTTTCCCAAGATTTTGGGTCAAAAGCCTTCTAGTTATGTTCCTACACACAAAGGGCTGTAGCCCTTAGTTCTTACTGTAACACAAAATAATCCTTAAGGATGTAAATGAGTTTAAACGTCACAACCCCAGAAAATTAGAGGAAGAAGTTCACCTAACAACAAAGAAGCCGATATTCCTTAAAAAAGCCACCTTCCCCCAGAGTTCTCATAGCATCAGGACTATTGGAAATCAAATTCACATGTCCCTAATTATTTAACAGGAATTCTTAAGATTCCTGCAGGATAAGTAATTTGAAACAACCCACAAAGCTATTTTGCCTGTTTCCTGGGGCAAATTTATGTCATAGTTTGGTTAGTTACAATGTTATCAGCTGCCTGGAGAAACAGGCTATGCTAATACCACTATTACCTAATTCATGCCTGGAGTCTGATCCTCAGAGATTTCTAAGCCTTTTAGTGGTTCTTTGAATGGCCTCTTTATAGCTTTAAACACAGGAACATTTACTGAGGTAGCTGCCATACTAAGTAAACAGGAAGGTTTGTAAGAATAGCCATTTTTTGTTTGGCATCCTTCCAGCCACACAACTGCAAACTTGTGTATAAACACACACACAAGGCTACTTTCTTTAACACTGGACCTTGAAAACAGAAATCCCCCCACAGACCTCACGGATGCCCTGGGAGATGTGAGGCCACACATGGCCTCAGGAGCTGCAGAGGACAAGGGTTGCCCAGGTGGCGGGGTCACTGACAGTGGTTTCCACTGCAGCAGCAACTGGGCCTCACTGGTGTCTCCTACAAGCCTCAGCACTGGGACACAAAAGGATTGAGTCAGGAGGGAGATGGTGTTGGAGACCCTCAAACAGCCAAATTTCCATCTGCTTTGTGTGGCTGGCTGGTGAGGAGTCCTTCACCTGGCTGGTGAAAAGCACCTTGATGAGGCCTGGCTGTGTTTTCTGCTCTGGGGGCTGCCCTCAGGACCCAGGCCCTAGAAGGAGCTGGAACATGCCTCCTCTCTGGCGTGCCACCTGGCAGTGCCTTCAGTGACACGCACAGGACTTCCACATAAAAAGTGACAGACTGAGCCCTTTGGGGCTTTAAAAACAGGCAGAGGTCCCCTGGATTAGTGGCTGCCTTCAGCACACGGTAATGCTGGCATCATCTGGTGCCGTGAAGGCAAAGATGATGTACTTCTCTCACAGGTTCTCGTGTAATGAAGTGTCCCTAGGGAAAATATCCCTTTCCAGCTTGGAGAACCTGTCTGCAGGGTCTGAAACCCTCCATGATAATGGAACCAGGTTTGCCATTTCTCATGTTTCTCCCATAGTCTGCATGGCGACTGGGGTCACCTGAAGAGTGGTGGGATCTTGATATCGCAGCCCCTGCGCTTCCTCTCCCCTTCCCTGGCTTGTTTGTATCTCCTCTTTGTTCCCATGTCTGGCTTTTGGCAGGAATACCTCTGGTACGGGGATCGGTATGCATTCCTACAGAGTGTCAGCATGCTTGCGACAGTGAAGTAATGCGAATAAAGAAGTGGGTGGCAATAAATACTATTTATTGGCTACTTACATGTGACAAACAGAATAGACCTGACAAGGGAATTTTGCATATACAAACTTGGCTTGCTTCCTGCTAATAGTTTGAAGACAGCTCACTGAGTTTAAGCTTTGCTTGAAATCATTTAAATTTCCATAAGGCCTAAAAATTTGTATCAGTATCTGTTTTAGCTCCAAGCTTCCCTGAGCTAAATCCTGATTTCACCTAATTGGAGGGGAGCTGGAGAACTACGTGCTCAGCCACTTTTCTCCTCTGCTTTGCACTACAATCCTGAGGACATTTTCTAAAGTTTTCATGTTTAACTCCCCCTCTTCCTTTGGCATATTCTTGTTGACAGTCTGATACTGAGCAGAGGAACTGAGAGCCAACATCAGAGCCCTAAGCCCACACCAAGTTAGAGCTAGTTATATGCAAACCCTGCAGGCACAGAAAAATGGGGAGAGCACATGCATGAACAGAAGTGTCCACACATGCATGCAAGGAGGAATAAAACCCTGTAACTTCAGGCTTGGAACTGAGGCAAATAAAACCTGGGAGCACAAAACCACTGAAAGATCCCTCTGTAGTCCCCAGAGGCACTGCACAAGTGTGCTGTGACTGCAGGCAGGCTGACCTGTCCTGTGGGAGCACACTCCTCTCTCCACAAGCGCTTGGGCTGGATGTCCACATCAGGGGTGTTGGGCCAGGAGGGAGTTTTTACTTACCGCTTGCGAAACCCCAGAGCAGCAATGCTAGCTCAGCCTAAACTTTAAATGAAAATTTAAAACAAATCCCCTTTGGGATGAGATGGAAATGTCAGCCCAAGGAGGAATATGTTCTGAGTAAGTTGCAAGCGACCGAAGGAGATACAAGCTGGAATCCAGCCTTGGCTGCACCACACACCATCTGTCAGCGTTGCAGAGCAAACTAAAGGAAGAGCAGAAAGTGTGCAATTATCCTCTCCCTTGCTGGGGAGCCCAGAGGCCAGAGAAGTGGCTTCTCTTCCCTGCTACACTTCTTGAGACAGACATGACACACGCATTTACCCCCACTAGCTATGCCGTGCATTCCCTCTTGTCCTACTCACTCTCCCTGTGGCGAGCCAGGGATGCAGACTGCTGTGCTGGGACCTGAGCAAGATGGCTCTGTTCTCATGGTTAAAGAGACTGGTTTAGGAAATAGCGTGAGAGGAACAACAGGCACCTTGCTGGCAAGACCTGTGGGCTTGCTCATGTCCCTATGGGCATCCAAGTGCCACTGGGACTGAGCACTACCCCCAGACAAGATCTCTTCCCTCTCCTTCTCCCCCCTGCCCTTGCACATTTTCGTAACCTTGCAAAAGTTTCAGACAACGTCATCTTTAACCTACTGCAGGCAGGGCTCGGGAGCCACGTGAGGGGCAGCGAGGGGGGCTGCACGTGGTCAGCACACCAGCCCCACGGCCAATGAGTGGGGAGCTGGCCTACACTCCCCTGCCCGCCACCCCGAAAGGGCTGCAGGAATGTCTCTCCCCTGGCATTGCGTTTTGAAAGATGTGTCTGGCGAGACAGCGAGCTGACTTTGGCAGGCACCGCCGGCAGCGTGGTGATTAATTAAAGCACAGTTGAGAAAATCACAGTGCAAGCTTACCCCGCAGCCAGGCCTGCAGCTCTGTGGCAGAGCGTGGCATCTTGCTGGAGCCCACACCTCTTCGTGTGAGGGGGTGGGCAGCCTGCATTTTGCTCCGAAAATAAGAGAGCGGGATGGAGAGGAATGGCTCCTTGCGCTAATCAGTGAGCGAGGACCTCGTTAGCAAGACAAGGCAACCTGCGAATGGAGCAGCAAGTTGTACCACAGTAGCAGAGAGGGTAAGCAAGTGAAGGCTACTAAAGGGTGTCTCACACAGGGAGGACTCCCTTCTCCTGTCGCATGTGCGGCGCTGGGGACTGAAGGAGCCTCCCTGCAGGACAGAGAGTCGCAGGAAGAACAGGTGCCCTGTCTGTTGCAGCCAGAGCTGCAAACACTGCACAGCTCCCTGTAGCTCTGTGCCTACAGCTGAGCTCTTCCAGCCACCAGGACTGCGTTGCCAAACAGACACTCCTGTAGTTCCTGCCGTCACCTTTCCCACTGCTGCACACTTAGGGGGTTTGGGAGAGCCACAACGTTCAGGCTTCCCCCTTGCTCCCACCTGCAGCACATGCCTGCCTGTCACTGGGCTGTCCCTGCTGCCAGCCAGTTTTCAAAAATACCTCTTTTGCAACCTTTGAACAAACTTAACATAGGAGAAAAGTATTCTATTTGTTTGTTTGTTTGGATTTACTAGAGGAGAAATCACATGGAAGCTCACTCTGACTTTTTAAATTTAATTTCCCCTTTTCTCTTCCATCAAAAATTTAAATATCCATAGGGCAAAAACAAAGACCTCTTGCTTATTTGCATCTTCTAGCCAGGAGGAAAGCAGAACAGGTTTTTTTTTTCTTGTATCTAAGAATATATATATATATATTTGGTGGAAGCCCTCTTGTCCTCAGCTATCTAACATCCTGTATGAGGAGAAAGAAAGCGGCACAGGAATTTTCAAAGTTACAGGGTTAGCTCTCTCTCTTACACACACACACAAACACATTTCTGTGCTGTGTTTCAAGCTCCCTTTGGAGTATTGCAGTGGAAATAAAATGTTGGGGTTGACTTCCTCTTGCCTGCCGTTGTGTGAGGCCAATGAATCTGCTCGGGGTTTAACACAGCTGCACCACACAGACCAGCACTGCCCACGTTGTGCTGGGGACACTCGTGGGCTTGCTTTGACTTTAACCTTGCACATGGTCTGTGGGTGCAAGTACCAGCCCTGTTATGCAACCCCTGTCTCCGTTCCTCCAGACTCCCCACCCTTCCCTGTTGGAAATAATGTGTTTTAGCTCTCACTCTGTTACCTTACACCCAGTTTGGAACCCCTGACTACGTTAAATCAGGCTCCGTTTTGCAGATGGAGTTTTGCTTTCCGCTATAGGATTATGTATTTTACGGAGGAAGCGAAACTTAAATCCGGTTAATGACTGCGCTGAAGCATGTTGAGTTGATGCCGTGAAGCTTCTTCGCAGCCTGATCATGATTACCTGCAAGGGGAAGAGCAATTTTAAGTGCTAGAAGATGTTCTGTGTCAGGGTAGTGCAACTGCACATTGCTTAGTGGTCAGGGACACGTTCTGCCTTCAGGAAGGGCCATGCATTTCAGACTATTTTGCAGCTGGGTATACACAGATCACAGACTGAGGCAGCTTGTTCAAGATCTGAGAAAACAGAATTACTTGCCCCCCACCCTTGCCCCACAACTTCTCTTTGATCACATGAAAGTTTTCTTTTAGTGCTTTGTTTGCAATTTTCCTTTTTTTTTTTTTTTTTTTTTTAGGTGGAAACTTTGCACAACTCTCTCAGTTTATGTCTTCAAGTGCTGCATGGGCATGAGAAGGCACCAAAAATTATGCAAACGAGCATTTTCAGTGTAGCAAAGTAGATCTTATTCCAAATAGACTTCAAATCCGCTGCCAGCCTTTGCTGTTCACAGGTTCCACGATCTGTACTGGGAATGAGCTGAAATTCTGATTACAGCCTGTGGATTAGCAGAGGTTAGTGGGGCCAGCAGTCTGCCAGGGCTAGCCTGCCAGGCATTGCAACTGCTCTTTTGTACCTGATCCACCAGATGCTAAAATTACATCAGTCGTCTTCCCACAGTCGTATTCTAACAGAAGTTTTTGGTGCAGTAGCCATGGATGTAGCTGTGCAAAACAGGAGAGAGACACCCTTCATGCCCTCTTTTGCTCTGACTGGGTCAGTAGCATCACCTGTGAGTAAGGTAACCTGACAGTCCCTGTTACGGCAGCTTGCTTTAAATTGTTTGTTCTTTTAGTTTGCCAAATGTTGGCTACAGGGACTGGAATTTTCTAGGAAGGATGTCTGCACCTAGACGGAGTCAGGTTAATTTGTAGGGGGGAAATTACACTATTGACGTTCAACTAAATTAGATCAAGAGAAAATGTATTGTTTAGCCCACACTTGAAAAAAAAAAGAAAAAAAAAAAGACGAGAAAATTCTTGCTATTGTTTTGATGAGAGGGTCTCAAACACACAGAGGATATACTTGATACTTATCAAGAGCAAGCTGCCATGAGTGCAAGCCATGTTTTTCCCTGCTCACACCACCTCCATCCTCCAGTGTCTCTCCTTTCTCTCTCCTTACCCTCAGCCTCCCTACCTCCTGTGCCCTGCCTCTGACTCCCACCGGCTCACATACTGCTTCACCCCACCGACCCCACCGCCTCAGTTGTCTCAACTGGAAAGAAAGTCCCAGCACGATCAGTTGCACCCTCGTTAGATTCTTCTGAGATGCCTTTTGGGTATAAATAGGGGCTGGGAGCGAAGGAACTTCAAGTTGGGCCCCGGGGAAGATGTGCTCTCACATTTAGATCTCACTGGACTTTTAATGAAATCTACGTCTGCAAAGGTGACCCAGTTCTGCTACACTTGAGCGACCTCTTACTGAATAGCCTCGCTAATATGAACCAGGTATATTTTAGTCTCCTAAGGTGCCTGGTCTGAGAAGAAGCTGCTGCCCTCAAAGTGAATAACATTTGCTTCACGTCGCAAAAAACAGGGAGTCCTCATTCCCTGTAAGCGTCAGAAGCCCTTTATGAAGCTGGGCCTTTGACAACATGCTGCGAAATAAAAACAGGTCTTGTTATTAATTTAATATTTCTGTTACATGTCCTCACATAACTGATCTTTCACCCCGTGGCCGGCGACGACAGCCTAGCTGCTTGCAAACCCCATTGCTGAGAGAAGGGCAGAGAGAGCTGAAAAGCTCAAAAAGGCAACTTTGCATTTCTCCAGAGTACGGATGCAATCTCCAGCAAATTAATTTGCGCTCCAAGCTTGCATCCCCTTGAGCGCTGGCAAAACAAGGTTTTGTCAGAGGTCTTTCAAGGGAACAGCGAAAGGTGCCTTGCAGGCACCGAACCGAAAACGCAATTAGCAGTTGAGTCGGTTCTCGGTGCAGAAGCATGGATAAGAAGGAAGATCTCATCCCCTTTGGAACGGGGAGCAGGGACGGGGGAGGCAGGGAAAACCGAGGGCATCCCGGCGGTGCCGGCACAGCGGAGCGGGACCTCGGGGAGGGGACGGAGCTGGGGCGGGGGGGCCGTGCCGTGCCGTGCCGTGCTGTACCGAGCTGTACCGTGCCGTGCCGTGCCGTACCGGGGCAGCGGGGGTCGCGGGGCCCCGCGGGAGCTGCTCTGCCCCCTCTCCGCCCGTCCCCGGCCGGCAGCATCGGCCCCGCCCCGCGGCGTGCGCCAATGGGCGTGGGGCCTCATTTGCATATTTGCATATTGGCGGGGACATAAGGGGCCGGGAGGGAGCGGCGCCGGCAGAGGGGGGCAGCTGTGCCTGCGGCGGGCTTCTTCCCCAAGTGACCCATCAACACTTCGTCCTTTTAGCTTTTTTTCTTTCTTTCTTCATTTTTTTATTTTTTTTTTTAAGCCCAAAAACTTAACTCTTCTTCCTATTCGTCCGGTTGTTTTCGTTTTGCTCCCTCGCCGAAAGAAACTTTTCCGCCGCGGCAGCGCGCACGCAGAGAGGAGGGGAGATGGGGAGGAAGGCGCTGCTGGCCGCGCTCTGCCTCTGCCTGCCATGGGCCGCCGCTGTCGGCGATGACCCCGGTAAGTCCCGACCGGTCCCGACATGGGGAGGGGGCTCTGGGCGGGGCACGGGGCGGGAGAGCCTTGGACCGAGCCCGGAGCGTGGACGGGGCGGGCTGGGAGAGCCGCGGGGCATGCCCGGTGAGATGGGGAGCGGGCTGCGGGGGGCACTGCTGCTGCACGGGGGGAAATGGGGGCTGGAGAGGGCTGCTGGAGGACCTGCGTCCTGCTGGGACAGATCCGGGCACGGTTCCTTTGCTCGGAGCTCAGGCAGGGTCTCAGCTCAGGGATGGTATGACCTGCGGAGGCTTGGGATGTGCTTGGGTTTTTTTCCCCCCAGGAGCGAGGTGTCTCCTAAGAATCCCTTTCTGGAGGCAGGATGGCACAGCCGTAGCATCATGGTAGGGTCCTCAGCTCCGTGCAGGACCAGGACCCTCTGTTCTGAGGGCATTCACCTGTCCAGTGGGAGTCCCGCATCCCAGCTGGATGCAGTTCTTGGTCCGTTTCGTCTAAGGCAAGGCGGAATTTCATCACTGTCATAATAATGCGTTTGGGCTGCAGTTAATGTAACGGAATCTGTTAGGAAAAATGTTAACAGAGGAGTGTACCCCCACAGTGTCTATATATACACATACAATTGTACTTACACCACACCTATTGTACTTACATTTGTGTGTGGGCACTCTCCAGGGTAGGGAAAGTAGGACACGTGTGTGTGTTGACTACTCGATGTTCCCTAGTGCTCATGTTTAAGCCACAACATGATCACAGCTTTGACAAGCGAAGAGATTGGTTTTAATAGACCGCTACTCTTCAAACTTTTTAGTGGTGCCCTGTCATGGCATCACTTTTCAGACATTGTGTGAGAGTTTAGCGTATCCTTTAAAAGTCTATATCCTTAGAAGAAAATTTCGATGAATCTCCTACAGTTGCTAGGTGAAGCTAAAATGTATAATGCTCCTTTTTTTTTTCTTCCACTGCAGATGCCTTTGTTATTTCCTTTGTGTGTAAGGAAGCTGGAGGGAAGTATTCGAAACTAAGAGCATGGGGTGCTAGAGCATAGCCAGAGGAATGTATTCTCATTTTGAATCCAATCTTGTGCCATCAGAGGCAATCAAAAGCAGTTTCCATCACAGTACCCAAATTTCATACAGTAAAATAACTATCTTCCCAGAGAAAGCTTTCATCCCTCTAGGAATTGATTTGCCTTAGGCATAGTGATTGCATTATTTCTCCATAGGAACAGGTTATATGTAAACAGGTTGTGTGATCATCCTAAAATTATCCAAGTCTTGAGCCTTGCACTATTTCTTCCACACCACAGTAAAAAGATGTTTTGGAGCCATGGAAAATACATGATCCATCCCTACAGGAATCCAGAGTATTTAATAAACAACATAGAAAAAGATATTGTAGGTGGAGATAACATTGGTGTTCCAGGAAAAGATAATACACTACTAGGAATGCATGCTGATCTCTATTTTTACCAGTGTAAATCCAGAGTCAGGGGTTACACCAGATTTACACCTCTGTGTGATGTGACCTGCTGGTGTTTGCTGTGGCTGTGTTTGGACAGACCTGCCAGGGCAGCTGTGGTATGGCCTTTCCAGAAACAATGCCTTTCTGGGGAGGAGGCTCCTGGGCATCACAAGTGTGCTGTAGAATAGCATGGGCACTGGCACTCCTAAGAAAGTCTGCTGGAACCTCTTCTGTGCAGGAAGCACTTGCATGGTGTGGCTTTCTCATGCACCCTTTCCTCTGTATTACTGTAGTGTTTGGCGGTGATTGCATTTTATTGTCTTGGGCTAATTGCAGATATTGCAGAGGGACTAATGGATGGCAAGATCTCTGCTGCTGGATTGAGTTACAGGCCTGCCAGCTGCAGCTGAATAAGCACCTCTTTGACAGGGAGCGCCTCGGAGAGGGGTGAGCACCCATGTGCACAGCGTGGGAGCCTCAGTGTGCCCTCACCTCGCCAGCTGCAGGGCTTGAGCAGGCCAGGGCCATGCTCAGTATCTGCTCTCTGGCCAAGCTGGGCTTCAGAGGTGTTGCTCTTTCCATTGAGAAGCGAGGGAGGACTTAAGCTCAGGGCTCTGCCATGGGGAAACTCACAGAATGGGAGATGGAATTTCTTTCACAGCAAAGTTAAACAGTAACCTGACTTACGGGGTAGGCTTTGTCGGATTGCAACATGCAGTAGTCTGCTTTCAGTTTATAGTGTAGCTACAATTAAACAATCGTACTTGGTGATGTAGCACAGCTGACCATCAGTGTGCTTCAGAGCGCTTTTAGGGACTCAGTGTGACTGATGGATGCCTTATCCCGGTGCTGGTTATCAGGTGGAGGATGAGTTCCAGTTAACTCCAGCAGGTTGTGTAAATGTTTGATGTGTGCAGATGTTTGCCTCTGTATGTGTGCGTGGACTTAAGTTTACTCAGGCTAGCAGTACGACTTCTAGTGATCTTTGCACCCAGCTAGTAGTATTCCCACTTCTGTGTACATAACACCAGGAAATTGTTGTTTACCAAAGATTCCTGTTTAAACTGTAGTTCAGATGCACTGATTCTTGCATGTGTATTGTTACTATATTTTGCATCCTGCATCCGATGCTGGCAGTTTATTTTATGATTCACATTCCAGGTGCTGATATATCTTCAAACTCACATTTTCCACCCATCTGACCATTGGTACTTTCCTTCGTCCAAAACAGTTGATGGGTTGCTGTAGGCTTCTCATGAAGCAAATTTGAGGATGACTTCTCTTGATTAGTGTGTAACCATGCATTTATATTGAGTCAGAATACTTAAAGTCAGTGTGATGCTTTCAAAATTGTTAGCAGTAATGGACTGAATGGAATTTCACAAATTGCAAGTCAAAGTCAGCGTAACGAGGTTTAAACAGGAAAATGAAATTACTGACTTTTCCTAGTTACTAGATATTTTTCTGCACCTTGTCCAAGTTCTAGGATATTCTCTCTACTGTGATTGTACACGGCAGCTTTTTTAGAAGATGAAAACTGAGACTATGTTAGTGAAAGTTTCAGAAAGGCGGCAGAAATTTTGTGGAGCATGATGAAATGGAGTTTGGCAGTGCAGCCTGTAGGCTGTGAGAAGAGACAGCTCCAGTCTAAAATTGTTGGCTTAATTCTGCTCCCTTTTCCAGTTCTCTAAATAGGTAAATATCCCCTTCCAGGCACTGCTGTGTGCTTACAGTTTAACGAGGTGACCTATGCAGCTTTATTTTGTAATGGGGACTTATATTTGCCATGGTGCACCTGGAAGTTCTTGCAACACAGAGAACGTGCCTTTATACCTCTGCTTTCCTAAGCCCGGGAAAGTGATTTTTAGCAAAAGCATGGATTTGTTTTGTCTACAAATTTAAACCTTCAGGCCTGTTTCTCTTCAAGGCCTTGTTTAGAAATAGAATTGCAGTCTTATCCCAAAAACTACTTCAATGTCTCAGGGTGCACATAAACTTCTTTATCTGATTTCTATCCATCTACGTTATGTAAAGCTTATGGCAACTTCAGTTAAATTCCTATCCACCTTCCAGAAACATGCTGAAGGATCCCCATTTCTGGGTTTGCTCTGGTTTGACTAACCAGAGTTGAAACACATCATTAGCTAGCTGGTAGTGTGTGTGCATTGACCTTCTTTGCATTTCTCTGGCATCGTGTCAGGCTATAGGAATGAAACCCACTGTCACAATGTCTGACCAGCTCAGATTGGACATGATTCAAGGAGACTTCTCACTTTACATCTATGAGGAAAAGGTCTGTGACAAAAGTCTATGTATGACAAGGTTTAGTTCTCAGTCACTTTTTTTTTTTTTTTAAATGAGACCAAGATACTTTGACTTACAAAAGTCAAAGTGGCAAATACTTGCTTTCTGAAGCAACCTGCTCGGTAGCTGCAGTTCTAAATCATGGTATGTATTGAGGTCAGTATGTGAAATGAGTATGTATATATACTGTTATATACCCCTGCATTTTTTCCTGAAATTTAATATGCAGAAGGTGGGAGAGTAGGTGGTGCTGCAACATGTGCGGAGCACAACACGAGGTACAAATTGATCTTGTGCTGTGACCCAGACAGAATTTGCAAAGCCAAACTCAGGCAGCTCTTGAGGATAGCTTCTGATTAGCATGTCATTAAGCAGTCAGCAACAAATGCCACCACACACATTTCCCTCACGCAGAGGGTGTCTTGCTCCTAGGAAATGAACATGTGTGGACATTAGACACCAAGATGCTTTTTTTTTTTTTGAGCATGAAGGATGCTAATGATAATTTCTGACTCTCTAATTCCTCACACAACATAGCTTAATGAGCAGAGTGGCCTTCTGCTATTTCCCTAACCCATGGGCTTTGCAGCCGGTGCTTTCCAGGGGGTGACATAGCCCTTATACCCTAAATACCACCCAAAGATTTTGAGGCTGAAACACTAATATTTGTCAAGCTTTTTCTACCTCTCCAGTGGCAGATGCCCCTGTACTCTAAATTCTCCTCATGAGTGAGTTACATGTGGGACTGCAAATTTGGTTTCTGAAAAGCTTATTTCCAAAAGTGTCACAGTAAGTGCGAATTCTAGCATGTGTTTGCAATTGAGAACACACCAGAAGGCAGGATTTCAATTTAATTTAGATTTTGGTTGATTATCAGATAGGTTTGATTCAGAAGGGAAATGATTTCTAAATATGAAAGGAAGCACTATTAACTAGTGAGCAGGTGGACTATTCTTGTTCGCCTTCCTGTGTGGAACAAGAATACACATAATTGAAAGTCCTTGCATTGTGTGCCTTAGACTTGAAAACTGTTCTTGGTTCTTTCTAAGTTTTACTGATTCACTGCTGAGTGAGAAGTTATAGCTGATATTTAACCAATCAGACTTTGGGTATCTTCTTTTTCTGGCTAAAAAATAAAAAGAATAAGATTAAAGATTTGTTTCAGAGAGGGGTTATGCACTCCCTTGGTTGTGAGAAAATTAAGTTTTGAATGTGCAAAAAATACTAGAGGGGGGCAACTTCTGACAAAACTTGCATGTGGTTAGTTTGGTAGATTTTGTTCATTTTCAGCAGGTAAAGTTTTATATTCAGTGTTATGTGAATCTTTCTGCTTGTTTGGGGAAGGATGTACAAGAAAAACACCTGTTCTTGATGGGAAAGGGGGCAGGAAGGGGGCTTGCAGAGTAATTAGCCTGGATTATCTGGCCAGGCAAGTGCAACCAAGGTCAAATACAGCCAAGGATGCGGCTTGAATGGGGAGACCAGAAAAATAAATTTTAGAAACGGTGAATGATTCTTGCCTCTGTATAATGCAGCACAACTTTGTGGAAACATATATATGTATGCCAGGTATAGAAGACTTATGCAATGGGCAAAAGAAGGGTGCTGGAAAACTGTTGTGCCTAGCATGAGGACCTGACTGCAGCCCTGTGCATTCCCTGTGGTGGCTTGGAGCCATTCATTAACGTGTGTGTAGGAGTCTGTGAAAGCTTGGTGCTCACGATGCCAGGAAACACAGCACTGAGCAGGATGGAGTTGGCCTGAGTTCAGCTGCACTTGGAAAACAGGCAGTCAATATTTGCTAAAAGCAAGTTGACAAAATACGACCTGGTTTCAGGAAAGCATTGGCGTTTAGGTCCATGGTTAATTACAGGATCTTTTGGATATAGAGGTGTTTACGTGTTGGATCAGACCTAGGAGGATGAGGCATTTAAGCTTCCTCCTAGACAAAGGAAGAAGTGGACATGAAGATTAAAGTAGCTTCTCTGCCTTGACAGGAACAAAAGGGAAACTTATGTTTTGAATCTAGAAGCTGGAGGGAGTTCTGAGATGTGATCCTTCCAGGCCATCACATACTTTCTGACTACCAGTACACAATTTATCTATTTATTTTTCTTCCTTCAAATAGCTTCAAAATAACTTCAGGCAGAGGAAGATTTTTTTTTTTTTTTTCTCAAATGTTGTTTATTAGATGATGTGGAAAAAAATACTGTCTTCAAAATGCAGGCTGCTGCTTTGCTGGCTTGGTTTCCTTAGTGGGTATCTGATATTCTCACCTACTGTTTTTCTCTGCTGGTTAAAAGTAAAATACCCACATTCTTATAAAACTTGGACTTAATGGCTCATATTTTTAATGGGCTGTGGTTACTGTATTCTAAGAAGAGCCTTGATAAACAAGTAAGGTGTTTGTGATGAAGTGGAAGATGCACCTCTAAAATATATAGTATTATGATAGGAATTTGCTGCTTTCCTCATGCTCCATAACTCCTAAAAGTGGCTCACACCTGCCTGACAGCTGGTCAGATTCTCACTGTTTTAGCAGTATCATGGAGGGGGAGCAGTTTTCATGAACCTTTGGTTTCCCTCCCACATGCTCACTGGGGGAAATTAAAAGTGTTCTCCATTTCTTGACTGTTCTTGACCTCTCTCCAACATCATAACCGGTGACTTCTGAACTGTTTGCCCTAATACTTCTAAAAGGCAGCTCTGTTTTCTGTGATCTTGTATAGCAGAAGCTGAGACGAATTTTGAGGGAATCGAGAGCAAGTTTTCCTTACGGACGCCTGCAGAGCCCGATGAGGATGTCTGCTACCTGGTTCCTGGGCAGGTGGACAGCCTGGCACAGTGCAATTTCAACCACACCAGTAAAACCTTTGTGGTCATCCATGGATGGACGGTAAGATGAGAAGGGTGGCATGTCCCCTTTGGTTGCACTCCTGATGGGTAGTGCTAGATGCTTCAGCTCAGGGATCTATGTGCCACAGATGATATTAAGATCTTTGATCTTTTTGTTTGTTTGTTTTTAAACCACAACAAAACACAGGTGACAGGCATGTATGAAAGTTGGGTCCCAAAGCTGGTGGATGCTCTGTACAAGAGGGAACCTGATTCAAACGTCATCGTGGTGGACTGGCTAGTTCGAGCTCAGCAGCACTACCCAGTGTCTGCTGCGTACACTAAGCTGGTGGGAAAGGATGTCGCTACGTTTATTGACTGGATGGAGGTAAGTCACATATCTCACATATTTAATCTCCTGTGTCCACAGAGTATTTCTGAAGGCTCTGTGAAAGATAGATATGAAAGACAAGTTCCTATATATTATATAGCAGCCGCACTTTGGCAAATGGTTGGAAGTCTGCCTTGCCTTTGGAATTTATTTAGGGGATCCAGAAACTGGGGCAGAAGATGGCTGAAAATCTATGGTACACAGTAATATGTTCTGTCCCTAATTCTTTATTTCCCTCTATTTTGGTTTTTGCATTAAGCAAAAAACTCAAGTTAACTCAAGCAAGCTTGTATGGAGCAAGGTTATACTGATTATATTTAGTGTTTTTTTATTTGTTTTTTGTTGTTACTCATGGCTCAAACAGGAATTCTGCTTTTTATAAAATAACTTTCCCTGTGTCATCTGATGTCGTCCCACTTAATGTCAGATTTTAAATGAAGCTCTCTTCTCCAGGAGCAATTCAACTACCCTCTCAACAATGTCCACTTGCTGGGGTACAGTCTGGGTGCTCACGCTGCTGGGATTGCTGGGAGCCTGACCAAGAAGAAGGTGAACAGAATTACTGGTAAGGAAACCTGCAGTTGTAGAGAGTGGAGAGTCCTGTCTCCTCCATACTGAAATATTACTTTCCTCTGGAGAATCACCAGAATAATTGTTGCTTGTTGGCTGTATTTAGGCTGTGTTCATTCTACATTAAATCAGTGGTTCTAGTATTTATATAGTAGAACTGGAAAAGGTTCAGAAAAGATCGGTCAAGGTGGTGAGTGAGAAGCCTCAGTATTTTTCTGCACAAGAGATGAGTAAATAGGCAGGGATTTATCAGCCATGAAGAGATGGGTTTGGGGGAATGGGATTGTAAATAGCCAAATCTATGGCCTGGGGAAGGTCTCTGTCTCTTGCAGCACAACAGCTGCAGGGAGTTGTCTCCATCTGGGTGGACATCCCTTGCAGCTGCTGGGAGCATTTCCAAGAGGAGTGGAAGGTGGATCCTCCTGTCATGGGTGTAGTACATGCAGAGAGAGCTCTTTGCCGTGGGATGCTTTGGATGCAAGAAGTCTGTACAGGTTCAAGGGGAGATTGGACAAGTAATCTGAAGAAATCCACTGTGGGTTACTAAAATTTAAATCATAACAGGCTCAAGTAATTTTCTAGGCTGAAAGTAATACTTGGACAGTTATGGGAAGAGGAAAGAAATACACATTTGTTTGCCCTGCTCCTATGCATACTTAAATGTCTGCTTAGGGTGATATTTTTTGGGAGGTTGAATATTGTGCTGGATGAGGTGGTGCACTGTAGCACGGCCATTTGGTCTGGTTTACAGCCCAGCACCTGGAGAGCTGAGCTCTGCTTTGCCCAAGCACTGATCTCAGTGACAAAGGAAATGCCAACATCAGCAAACAAGGCTAAGAAAATCAGTCATCTGTGGCATCTTTGGTGCTGAGAGAGCCTGGGAGCCTCATTCAACCTGCAGCCTGGCTCCCTTCCTCCTGGAGCTGTTTGTGCATGCCTTATGAACAGGAGTTCCTGCTCACTGGCAGAATGGTTCTGACTGTTTGTGGTGTCAATGTTGCTTCAGCTTGACAGTTTACTGTAATAACCCCTCTCCCCTTAGGCATGCAGACTGCAATGCTCTTATTTATGTTTTCCACTTGTTTCCCTAGTAAAGAGTTAGCAGCAAGACATTTTTCACACTTCAAACACTTCAAATAGAAATTTTACAATTCTTCTGTTCCTTGACAAGAGGGGAAACATTGAGAAAATATTTACAACTTGTTTCTCCCATCCACTGGAAACGCTACAGCTGTGGGGAAGTTATCTGTGCTTCTTTACATACATTTACATACACCTTATTTGTCAGATAGTGTCAGCATGTCAAAGTAGTGTATTTGATTCTCCTGCATACATGAATGTTACTTAAATGATCCCACTTTAATGTCTGTAGTGATGCCATATGCAATACTCCAGCCCAGTGTGGCACCAGAGCTTGGCATTTGCATCGCTGTCAGTGTTTCAGCAGACAACCATCTCAGTTATTCTTTGTGGTTTGCACCATAAAGGGCTGGATCCTGCTGGTCCCACCTTTGAGTACGCTGATGCCCTCACGCGCCTCTCCCCGGATGACGCTGACTTCGTGGATGTCCTACACACCTACACCCGCGGCTCTCCGGATCGCAGCATTGGCATTCAGAAGCCCGTAGGACACATCGATATTTACCCTAACGGGGGAGGCTTCCAGCCGGGCTGCAACTTGGGAGAAGCTCTACGCCTGATTGCTGAAAAAGGTTTTGCAGGTGAGGGTGCTCTGAAAACAAAGTGTCATATCCAAAGGAAGATCATCATCCAAAGCAGAGATCTGGATACAGGAATTTGTCCTTCTGGTTCTTTTAATATTGTCCCTTAAAAACCCAGCTATGGCTTAGTGGATTTTACATCATTTTGTATGTGTGTATGCATATTTCATTGTATTTTTCTTTAAAGATGTGGATCAGCTGGTGAAATGCTCTCACGAACGATCCATCCACCTCTTCATCGACTCCCTCCTCTATGAAGAAAAGCCCAGCATGGCCTACCGCTGCAACACGAAGGAGGCCTTTGAGAAGGGGCTCTGCCTCAGCTGCCGCAAGAACCGCTGCAACAACTTGGGTTACAAGGTCAACAGAGTGAGAACAAAGAGAAACACCAAAATGTACCTGAAGACCCGTGCTCAGATGCCCTACAAAGGTAGGTTTTGCGGGCTTACTGGTGAGCAAGGATGGTAGTTTTGCTCAGCTGTGCATCGGGGTGGGCTCATGCTGCAGATGACAATATTGCTGTTTTGGTGTCTACAGTGAGCCTGTAGGCAAGGCTGCATGCATTTGGGTTGCCCACAGGCTGAAGTGCAGGGTCAGAGCATCAATGCCGTTTTATTAAAGGGGTGGTGAGTAGAATACAAAAAAGAGGGTGTTTTGAAATAAACTCCTAAGGGACAAAATGCAAAGAGGATTTATTCTGCAGCCCAGACAATGACTCCACTTGGAACAACTGAATCTTCAGATTTTTTTAGGTGTTTTTTTTTTTTTTTTTTTTCAAATAGTTAAATTTTTCCTACTGCTGGGAAAATAATCAGCAGAGCTCAGCCTGATGAGTAACTTGCTTAAAGTTGTGCAGCCATCAGATTTGTGCTTTTCATACTGCTTTTGCCAGAGGAGCACCGCACCCCATGTTAAAATCTCACAGCAGTTCTTGATTTCCACTGCCACAGCGGTAGGTCTGAAAAGGACAATGCCAGAAAGAACTGGATGGCTTTCAGCTAGGAAAATAACTGCAAAGTTGGATTTAAGTTTTTTTTTTCCTCCCTAGTTTTGACTGTGCCACATGATACATTGATTGCTGTGTGCATTGTGTGTTGGATTAGGAATCAGAGGACACGTTCCTGCAGTGTTAGAACAGATGCAAGAACAGTGTTTTGTTGGCATTTGGCACTTAATCTCTGGTGTCAGGGACTGAAATAAACAGTCCTCTATGAGGAAGGCACAATTCTTGTTTCATGTCAAGGGCTGCAAGTCTTGCACTCTTAAAACAGATTTGAAGGCAATACTACAGATTCTGTGGTTATTATGTTGTCAGAAAGGACTGAAAAGCTTTTTTTTTTTTTAAAGTTGTGATACCCTTGCATCCTAATTGTTACCTCCTCACAAAAATAGTTCCCTGGATACCCAGAGAGCTCATGCATTTAGTGATGCTCTTGTATTCCAACCTAGGATTTGTGGAGGGTTTTTATGAGCATTTGTCATCAGCAGTCTCTTTGGAGCTTGAGAAGTTTTTAATAATGGCCTTTTCTTTTGTGTTCTTCTAGTCTTCCATTACCAGGTCAAGATCCATTTCTTTGGAAAGGCAAATATGACCAAGACAAACCAGCCATTCCTGATCTCTCTGTATGGCACTTTAGATGAGAGTGAGAACATTGCTTTCACATTGTGAGTAGCTACAGAAAGAACTGAAATGCACTGTTGAGTCTAGCATAAATCTGTTAAAGAGCCAATCTGAAAAATTTGGGGTTCTAACTCCAGCTACAGAAATCTATATTACTTAGTCCCAGAATTAGTTCTTGTCCTTGATCAAGAGGATGCATCATTCATCCATTGCTAGAGCTAATGATCTAAGATCTATAGGAGACATTCTTTATATTAGATCTGAAACATAGAAATGGTCTGACCTATGGCCCCGTCTAAGAAGAATTTGTGTTGTGAATGTGTCATCATTCCTCCCCAAAAACCCTTTTTGCCATGTTCCAGCTGAACATGGCAAACCTGAATGTGACCTAGCGTAAACTGCTAGATTGGGCCGAAGGCCTCAGCATAGAAGCTGAGGGAGACATGTTTCCAAAGCTCTGGAAAGGAGCATAAATCTCTTCTTACACACCCTGAACATGGGCTGGAAGGGAATGAGGCTGGAAGGCACCAAGGTGTGTTTCCTACTCCAAGGAAACGCTGTACACAAACTATTCCTGGCTGGTGCTTGTCTAACAGCTCCCCGAGAGCCACCAGCAATGGAGAAGACACCTATCTGTCCCAGGCTTTTTACTAACTTGCTACAGAAGGCTTTTATTATTATTATTTATTTATTTTTCACTCTTTGTTCCATCCATCAGATCTATGGAGGGCAGTTTGCTTTCTCCCTCTTTGAAGTACATAAAATCTTGACACAGTTTCCCCTTCTTTCTCTAGTTTTCTACCCTTTAGGTTAGAAAGCCCCTATCCCTCAAATCTTTCCAGAGTTCACTTAGGACTTCCGATCAGTCTTTTTGGCTCTTAAGACCTTCCCAACAGCTTATTTTTTTTTCTTTCCTGACTCCCTGCAGGCCTGAAGTCTCCTCAAACAAGACCTTCTCTTTCCTGATTTACACAGAAGTGGACATTGGTGACCTGCTTATGCTAAAGCTGCAGTGGGAAAAAGACAGCTTCTTCAGCTGGTCAGACTGGTGGACTCCTTTTACATTCAGCATCCAGAGAGTCAGAGTGAAGTCAGGCGAAACTCAGAAAAAGTAACTTGTTTTCATTGTCATAAAGTATCTTAGTTTTAATTGCTAGTGTTACTCTAATCATGGTATCTCACAGGGCAGGATAAAACATGGAAAGCAGTTGTAAATGAGTGCTACACTGATAGTCAGGGCTACAGTAGCACCAAACCTGCATTTATTTCAGCCATATTCAGCTGTTTGCCTCCACTGGGATCTGCAATTTGTAATTTCACTCCCACAGAATTCATTTGCAACCCACTGTCTCATTTGCCTCAGGTTGGTTACAATATGCAAGAGTATCTCAACGAGAAGCTCTGATTGTATTTGCAATTTCTCCTTGCTGGACACATGCACCGGTTTTCATGCAAAGAGCCTGCTTAAAAGTAGATTTTCAGAAACCTTTCAAAAAAATGCATTCACACTGGAAATGATTGCTTCGTTAAGCTGGATTTTTCTGGAGAGTAGGATGTATCTTGGTGGGTGGGAAATGAAACACATGAATGCTGCAGATGTTGCTAATACATGAATGCTAAAACAGCACTTAATCTGAGCAGTACTGCTTTCCCCTGAATCTTTTGAAGTATTTAGATTCATTAGACGTGAGATCTGTTAGCAGAAAACGGGTCTGGAACAGAGAATGTGCACGTCCTGTGTACAGGGTTGTGAATAGTATGTTCCTCCTTTAAATAAACAAGGCAGTCACTTTATCAAAAAAACAGTTATCAGAGCTGAACAAATATAGGGGTTGGGAAAGTACTGATAAATAGAAAAGCAACCACTCAGGTTTGCTGGAATTGGCAACCTACTCTGTTTGCAAATATTCAAGGGAGCAAGGCTTTCTTCCAAGATCATTAACCTAAAGGAAAAGTCACACGACTAGTGTAAATAAAGAACCAAGAGACTTCGAGGTAGAGCCTCTGCTCTCTTAGCCACAACAAGATTTTATGCAAAGGGCTAACAAAAGTTTGAGGTCCATACATCCTGCATTTACCAGTTTTTCTTACACAGTGATTCTTTTCTTATGGAATTTTTTCTTTATATTTTTAAAAATATTTAAAAATTTTATTTAAAAATATTATTTTTATATTTTTAAAAATAATTTTCTGCCAGTGATTTTCTGCCAGTGACCAGGCTGGTAAAGCAGTAGTGCCCCACATGGCAGAGTGTGAACACTGCTTCCCAGCATCCTGTTCCTGCAGTTAAAAGAAGATGTCTGGCTCAGTCATCTAAATGTCCAACTTCTATTTCACAGGGTGGTGTTTTGTTCTCGAGATGGCACCTCACGTCTTGGTAAAGGAGAAGAGGCAGCAATATTTGTGAAATGCCTGGAGCAGCCTGTCAACAGGAAAAGGGGAGGGTAAGAGCAAGCATCATTGTCTTAAGGTTGTGGAAACATGAATGGGTTTCATAAAACTTCGAGATTTGATTGATTCTGCACTAACATTCTAAACAATGCAGAAGCATTGCAACTCAGTCTAATTTGAGGTTTGCTTGTAGTAGCTTTGGTAGCTTAAAAGCCCCAGACTTGGTTCTCTGCTAACCATCTCCTCGTGTGGTTGTTACCACACCTGCAAAGCAAGTGCAAGTCCCTCTCACACTGTGGTGGTGGTGAAGTATAAATCTTACTGTTAAGGAGGGTTTACTAACAAACCCTCTGTTTTTAGAGGGCACTAACACAGAGGAGAGCTTTCTTCTGTCTGAAGGAGTTCTATGTTCACCCTTAACGCAAGGACATCCAAGCACCCATGCTGAGTCAGTCCAGAGCCCTTCCTTAGGCTAGACGTGGGTCTGGAGGCTGGTACAGACAGAAACAGGGCAGGCACATGGAGGTACTCTCACTGGCACACTACTTTCCTCTGGATTAGTGACTTCCTGAGATTTGCACCTCAGATTTATATCAAGATTACATCTGCGTGTTTAATGCATATTTTTTTCTGATTAGTAACTTTTCTGACCCAGAGTAAACTTTAAATGTGGGCCCAATTTTATTTGGACTTTATCCACTAAAGTTTGAGCTGGAGAAGCAGTTATATTTATTTTAGTGCAGTTGCTATCAGTGAAAGGTCTCATGGGGATACTTGTAGACTTAGATCTTTTTTTTTCTGCATAAAAAGGCATATGTGCTGACCTTCACCCCAGGGCAATGACCTGGCGAGGCCTTGGGAGCTCTGTGTGTGTGTGTGCGTGTGTGTTTCTGACACACCTGTAAAATTCAGTGGCGGCCAAGAACGGCCCAACCACATAACTTATTTTCCTGTTGAGTATTGTTTTTGGATCTTAAGTCTCAAAACAAGACAAAAATTGAACAAGTGTCTTATGTCTTTCTCTTCACCTTGTCTGTATTTTTTTTTTCTTCCCACAGAGCCAAGAAAGCCTCTAAAGAAAATTCTGCACAGGAATCTGCTTAAAAGTGACAAGAATTAAGATTTTTTTTCCACACTGGGGAGGAGGAGAGTCTGTTCATCCCAATGAACTGGATGTTCAGTAACCAAATATATAGAAATATTTATCTGCCACTGGCCTTTTTGCCCTAGCTACTTAGGAGGCTTCTGTAAGGAAGTCTCAGCATACAAAATACTAACCATAAAGATACATTATCAAAATAGTTGTTTAAAACACAGAAACCCCCGCAACAATTGCCAAAGGCTTGAGTGTTAGGAAGGAATAAGTGATTTTTTGTCTAATCATGGTGCCTTGTGACAAAGTTTCTTGACATCAGTTCCTCTATAGCAGTTTTGTAGTATTTATTGAAAAGAAGTAGAGCCCATGTACTGTACCTTGTTTCTTTCTGGAGTCTTCTGGAACTGGACTTTTATTTCCTCCTTGCTTGGCTATCTGAATTTTTCAGACAGTTTCAGTGGCTAGAGTTCATTGTCTTCAGGTGTGTGGTTTAGCAAATAGATTAGGCTTCTCATGTGAAAAAATACCTTTGCTGTGTGGTAAAGCTGTATCCGAAAGATGTCCAGGGGACTGACTCAATATTGGGGATGAATATATTTTAGTTTGTGGTTATGAATGTGCTTTACTGGGGGTAAATGCCAGTGCTGCTTAGCAGTACTTATGATCTGTTAAACTATATACTTCTATGCAGCATATCCTGGAATAAACAGCAGTTGTAGGAGAAGACAGCAATACCAGTGTCCTATGCAGACATTCAGCTTTTCATTTGTGCTTTCATTCCCCTGAAAATGGAGCCATCAAACCTCCAACACTGTGCTGAGTAAGGAACGGCAATGGAATTGAGCTACCAGAAACCGCAGGGAATGGACTTTTTTACCACTTGCTTGCATCCTTGATGCTAAAACTAAGTTTCAGTGCTGTTTGACACTGAATGCCATTCATGCAGCTGTGTGACAGCTATATCTGGTTTTCAGTGCAACTAAATCCACAGGTGACCAGCATACCCCTGCTTCCCTGTACTGGAATTGTGACTTCCAGTGACCAGCCTTCATTTGTTGCTTGGCTGTGATGTGATGCCAGATACTAGGAGTTGCTTGGTTTTCCACCTTGAGGTGGAATTCAGCAGGGAGCAAGAGCTGTGACATTTAAAAAGAGCCTGATTTTTGTGATGCAAAAAAATGAATGGTCTGAGAAACACTTGAATTAGACATGATGTGTGTGAGTTGCCAAAAATAGATATATTGAAGGCTTTCTGCTTTCCCTTTCTTGAAGTAATGTGTAATTTTTCTAGTGCTTGGGAAAATTCAATAGCCTTCATTTAGCTTTCTGGAGGATAAACAAAATACTGGGGAGGTAGAAGGGTTTGAAGGTAGACGTTTGGAGAAGTGTAATGTGAGCTATTGATGCTGTCTTTTCTCATAGTCTATGCTCATAGTCTTTTCCCACATGTGCAAGACAAAGTGTGGAGGTGGTGATTCTCCAAGACCATCCTATCTTTGAAGCAAAACCAACATAAATACATTTATGTGCACAGTTTTTTTTTCTTTTTTTTTTCTAGCCATCGCTGCTAGTATATATGGGGATAAAAGTCTTGAACAGTGCAATATGTTGGAATATTAATAACTCCAAAATTGCTTACATTTGGTTTCCTCACTACAGATAGGATGAGTCATTGAGGGTGGGGCTGAGTATTGAGCCACAGCATTTGAGACCTCTAAAAATAAATACAATTCCATATTCCCTATAGACTTCACATTTTGTTGCAATCTTCTCTTTAGAGTTAAAGTTCTCTGGAAATAAAATGTGTGTAAACAGGTGTGCTTTTAATCCAATATCTAACTCAAACACATACGGAACTTGGATAAAAAATAGTGAGGGTTCTTTTACGTGGGGACACATGATTTAGCTTTGAATGTTATTTATTAGCTGTAAATACCATATTTATGTGTTTAAAGGTAGTTTGTATATATTGCTAAAGTTGCTGAGAGTCTTTACATTTATACAGTTGTGTGGTATTAATCCTGTATATAGCTTTCAGAGAGATTTTTATCAACAAACCACTTACACTGCATTATTTCCAGTGTGGTTAGTAAGTTTTTTTTTTTTTTAAAAATCTCCTCAGTTTTGTACAGAATGGAAACCTATGGTTTTAATAAAACTCTCAAACTGATGCCAAAGTCACTAGTTTCATTTTGATGAAACAATCTGCTGTATATGTCTTATGTTGAAGTTTCACAGCCTTTTACTTGGTATTCTGAGGATTCGTACGAAGATGGGGTAAGACTTTTTTATATTTTAATCATGCAATGTTTGTACTTTTTTTTTCATTTATGATGTTTTGGGACACATGTGAAAATTCACAAATCCTCCTATGCATACTACATCTCTATGTGCCTTGCGAGTATCTTCGATCACAAAGGGAAAGTGAAGCAGCTAGTCAGCTGTCTGTTTGTGGTTTCCAGTTTCATGCCCTTTTACAACAGCTCCTCCATGCTCTGTTCGAAAGTCCTCACGTTCCTTTTTTTTTTATACCTGTCTTCCTCGGTCCCCGCAGCACGAACTGGTGCTTGTGTGCTGTTCCGCCTAACCGAAAATAGAAACTTTCTCTGCAACATCAGTAACTCTCTGACCACTTGGTCTACAGGAAGTCATAAACCACTGATCCCTAACCCTTACCACCACTTTCTAAAGGGAGTAACAGTGAAAAATCACTTTGGCCCGTACTCATGTGCACAGCTGAGCTCAGGACTGAGCTCAGGCATTTGACCTGTGTGGGCTCCAGCAGCCAGACTTGCCCTGTGATGCACAGCAAGGCCGTACCAAGGCTGTTAGAAGAGGAGCACTAGAATTAAGTTGCAGCAACGTGTGTGAGAGACAGTATTTAGAGCAGCTCTGACTTGGTTTAGGACAGCTCTATGGCAGGAGCAGAGCTTTGCTCCTCCTGGTGCAATCAGAGAGAAAGTATGACGTGGAAAAAGGATGGGGCACAAATAAAGAAGACAAATGGAGGAAGAGGGATGAAAGAAGTGGGTGATCAGAAGTACCCTCGGGAAGTGAATGAGAGGGAAGAGGTGGGGAGGAATCCAAACTGCAGTAAGGGAATGAACGGAAATGCCAGCAGCAGGTGCTTTAAGGACACTGCTGCTTTCCATGTGTCAGAGGCTGGGTTGAGGGATGGGGAGGACTCTCATAAGACAAGGACTATGACCACATCTGAAAGCATTCTGCATATTTTTAAATGTATATAATGTACTGCATCATTTGCAGTAATGACGTTACATTATTGTTTTGAAGCCACAAGAACCTCTCTACACTAAACAGGTTAAGAGGTAAAGCAGGGAAATAGCTTCTGGTGGAGGTACGAGAACCCAGGACCCCCCTGGAAGCCTGCAGTCATCTCTGGCCCCTTAACTCCTGCATTTTGCTCTGCAATGCCCAACGGCACCAGGAAAGGTGATGATCCTTGGGGTAATTCCTGCCCGTGGCAGCCAGTGTGGCCTCTGGAGGGGGTAATGGGGGAAGGATAGGATCCCCATGGCTACCCAGTGAATCTCACCTGTAAATGCTTAGAACAGGCACGAAGAGTTGTTCTTGGCTGGAAAGACTGAGCAAAGGATTTCAGCCAATGCACCTGCAAGGCAAGGAAGCCCTGACTCAAGTACCTGCTGCCTATATTTTACTTCCTGCATATATTTCATTTTGTATGAGGTTTTTGGAACCCAGAAATGATTGGTGCTGTCTGTAGGTTGCTCTCCATACTCACATTAGCAGCTTGGTAGATAGCTGCTGTGTCTCCCCTGCTGAGGCACCTCCTTATTCAGAGGTGTCTGAAAACTTCACACCAGGTTTTCACATCAGGGGGCACACCACTTTAAAAAAATAGATTACAGAGGGTGAAGGCTTCCTGAATAACAGCTTATCCTATTCAAGTTCAAGAAGAGTTCCTCTATAAAAGATGAAAGAGCACTCAACTGATCAAGCAGTGAGAAAACCTATTCCTTCCTTTCCACATCTATAAAGTGGGTGGTTGGTCCAGGAGCCTGAAATCATGAAGACCTGTATAAATCCTACTGCTTTATAGATCAACATGTAATCTTTTTTTTTTTCTTTCTTTTTTCTTTTTTTTTTTCCCCATCACAAACTGTAGTGACTAACTATGGAAAATGCTTTTCTCTCTTCAGATGGTTGTGTGTCTTTTTTTCTGTGTTGTGAACAAAATGTCAGAAGCTTGCTGCTTTGGATGAGCAAAACATTGCAAATGTGTTGCTTCTAGAGCTGGTCAGAAACAGACACTGAAAACAAATTTTCAATAAAAGGGAAGAATTAAAGAGGCTATAGTATTTTCCTTTTTGTTAACTGTAAGGCAGCAGGAAATGCAGGGCTATCCATACTCTGTCAGTCTAAACACAGCAAGATTGTAATCCACACGTCCAAGGGGACCAATAGAACTGCCACCAAGTCATCTTTCAGGAAATAAATTGCCTGCTTCTCTTGCTGATACTTTCTAGAAAAGTCTTCTAGCCAGATGTCATTTATAGTGGCTCTAGAAAGCCACCAGTTTACACTTTACACAAATAAAGGGATTAGCATTCTCCAGTGACTGAAGGAGAACAAGGAAATGAGAAGAGGAAGGGAAGGGAACCATTTGGCAGAACATCCCACATAGGGCTTGACTCAACAATGCCTTTACATCCGTATGTGGTGCTATCTCTGCTCAGCAATGCTCAGGATGCTTCCCTAAATCATTTGAAGCTAGCTCCACCAGAACAATGCATCCACATCAGAAAAGCAGATGCTAAACAGGGCTGCGCTTTGGGTGTAGCAGGTACGAGCATGTGGGTGCCGTGTATGTCCAATGATGTAATCTCCCAGCCATTCATGTCAGATAAACACCACGTTCTTCATTGTAGGGCCTTCCCGTGGGAAGTAGCCTGATATCGTTAGACTTGGTTCTCGCCAATGACTCTGGAGAATCTCTGT
Source organism: Cygnus atratus (assembly GCF_013377495.2). Lineage (NCBI taxonomy): Eukaryota > Metazoa > Chordata > Aves > Anseriformes > Anatidae > Cygnus > Cygnus atratus. Next base: position 52,613,459 of record NC_066396.1, read on the forward strand.
TACTCTTCATCACCCCACCACGTTGAAGCACTTGGAGAGTAGTGAGACAGCCTGGCTGGCCATGTGTCTGTCCTCAAAAGCGCCAGGAAGTGAGGACATGTCTCACGTTGCTCCACCTACCAAAGGCTTTTTTTACCCACAATTAGCTTTAAACCTGGAATCTTCTAAATAGTGAAACAAGGACACTCCCTAACAGAGAGTACTGCCTGTGCCAGGCTTCTTCATATGCAGAAGCGCTACATGGAAATTAGGAGCAGTAAGAACAGATTTCCATGCTAGAACAGGTTGAAGAAATGCTAAGAATAATCACAACTTGTTTCAAAAGAAGCATTAAAAAAAAATGTCTTCAAAAGAAAGGTTTCCTTGTCACTACTGGCAGGTCCCCAGGCTTTGGCGTGGCTCTTGCTTCCTTCCCATAGCATGTTGTATTTGGGAGCTTTTGGGGGTTTCCTCCTGCAGCCTGAGGGACTGCTGCCACACAAGGCTCCCTTAATTACTAGGATTAAACCCTCTTCCATGGCTGTCACTGGATGTGAGGAGAGAACTACAATGTTTGGGCTTCTGATGAAAAGGCAGGCTCCGTGCTCACAGTGTGAGGACAAATCCAAATCCTCAGAGGCTGGAAAAAGTCTTTTTTTTTTTTTTTTTTTTTTTTTTTTTTCCTGACACTGTGGGCTCTTGAGTGCTTGTCTAATGCCTGGCATGATACACCAGTTTTAAAATGAAGTAACAGCTCAAGCTTTCCCACCTTTGGTCCTCTCATGATGGTTGCCAAACTGAGTACCTACAATGTCAGGCCATGCTCTGCTCTGGATGACTTCCCACAAATATTCCCAGTATCTCTGGGAAGTCAGACTCAGTACAGACTTGCTTATCTATGGGATGATGGAAAAAAACAACATAATTGCAATGATGTAAGAAGCATCCAATTGAAAAAGAAAATGAAAAAAAAAATGAGAGAGAGAAAAATCTAGTACGTAATAGCCCATTTAACATCTAGGGGCTTTTATAGGACAATATAAGACTTAGAAGATCCCTAGCAAACCACACTGTTTGCCTTGACCTTCTTGCTGGCAGGCCAGATGTTCCCACGAGCAACAGGAGCCATCTCAGGGATGCTGTCATGTCACTCCAGCTCACTGCTCTGTGTGGCACACTACCCCCATGTCTCAGGGTATGCCCCTTCCAGAGTCCTTCTTTGAAGTTAGTCCACAGTGATTTTTAGATTCCTCACTGCTGCCAAGCTGTAAAAAGGTATAGCTAGAGCAGGTGGTTTCCTGATCTGTAGCAGGGAGGTTCAACTGCCAGGTGGCTTGACTGAAGTCTAAATTTTGGAGTATTATCTTCCATGTCAGTGTCAATTTTGAGAGAAATAGAAGAAAGGAAAAGGAAAGGAAAGGAAAAGGAAAGGAAAGGAAAGGAAAGGAAAGGAAAAAGGAAAGGAAAGGAAAGGAAAGGAAAGGAAAGGAAAGGAAAGGAAAGGAAAGGAAAGGAAAGGAAAGGAAAGGAAAGGAAAGGAAAGGAAAGGAAAGGAAAGGAAAGGAAAGGAAAGGAAAAGCAACAGAGAAAAAAAATAAAAGAGCAGAAATGTCTAACAAGAGGCAAGAGGGAATAAGAGTCTTTGGTGTTGCAGCACATCGTACAGTGCAGTACTGTAATGTAGTGAAATCAGCCATGCCAAGACTAACAAAGTAAAGCTGTTAAGCATACCCTTGATTTTAAATACACTTTCTCCTGACAAGAAAATGGAAGTGTGCACCTGAGGTTACGTATGCACTTACGTGCTTCACACTGTGTTGATATCTATGAAAAATATTTAGTCCATAAAAACATATCCTAAAGAGAAGTGATAATGATGTATCAAGAGCCATAACAGAAAAAATTGCCCAGATTACAGAACAAAGAGCAAGATATAAATAAAGGTTGGAAAGTAGAAGCACATATTCAGCTGGTTAGTTACTAAGCAAGAGGAATAAATTAAGAGGAAGAGGAAAAGTAAAGAAGAGCTCTGCCTTAGCAAATTATTCCACCCAGAACACCCACCCACATATTCTTGAATGTAATTGAACTATTATTTATATATGACTAATTTTTTCCCCTTTTTAATGTATTTATAACCCAGACACAAAATTAAGCCAAATTTTCTTGTTTATCTTGGCAAAATTTTGCCCTTTGCTTTGAAGGGTTTTCAGTACAAAGGTAAAAAGTAGATCTTAATCTCTCTGATTTTATTTCCCAGGCCTTAAACAGGATACATAGACCAGGCTTAGTGCAACAGAAACACCGCTTTCTGCAGAAGTCTTCTCTTCACACGTGGAGCACAGAACAATGATGGAGGAAATCACCCCTAAGCAAATACATACACAATAGCTGATTTAAGACCTGGAAGATGCTTGCTCCCCCCACCCCTCCTTTTTCTTTATAGAGTTTTGTTCATGTGCCTTGCTGTAGTACTTTGTTTTTACTTTAACATCAGTGAATTTAGAAACCCTGGGGAGAAATGAGGGAAATGCCGAGGAACATTCTTTTGACAGTAACTTCACTCCCCTAATAAATGCATGTCGATTTAAATCTGGAGTGAAAAACAATGGTATTTTTGTGTCTGGATGTTTTTTAATGGATGCTTAAGCAACTGATTGCATTTAAAGTTGTTTTTGTCTTTTTCTGCATTTGAAAGCATCATTTTGAATATGCATATGCATGGAGAGGCATCAAATGAGGGCCAGGCCTTCCTACACAAAGTTTATTTGTGGCACTTGTCAGGCGTTCCTACTTAAGTAGCCCTCTCTGAGGGCATTTCAGTTACTCTTCTGAGTGACTGGCCAAGGGCCATGGTTTTGTTTGCTTTCAGCCACTCTCTGGCAGGATCGCCATGGTGACACCTTGTTAACCGTTGATATAACAGGCCCATTGCCTTCAGGACTTTTCCTTGGGCATCTTAGGGGTAACAATAACTGCAGTTATGTAGAAGCACTTTCTTCCAAAGTACAATCAAGTTGCCAAATAGCCCTGGAAAGTAGCAATTACATAACCACAGAAGAGGTCTTCTATTTCCTTTCCCTGCTTGGGCAACTTTATGCACTTATGACTAAAAGTCTTTTTGACCCTCTCCCCAAACTTACACTAGCGTGTGGCTGAATCTTTTTCTCCATTTCTCCTTTTCACTTCTCATTTGACCAAATTCAAACAATTCAGCATCCTGCCCCAACACCAATGCCCCTGTGCCCCCTGTACTGACCTCTTAGGAGCCTGGTGAATTTGTGTGTTACTGTTTGCAAGATTACCTAGACTACCTACTTCCAGCCAGCCAGGAGCTAAGACATGATAAGCTACTTCTCCAAGAAGGTCTCTGCAACATTCTTTTGCCTTTCCTATTAGAGAAACATTTTCATCATTGATTTAAATAGCATGGTCTATAGTGGACTGGAGGAAAGGCTGTTTGCAGAGTTACACTGCCAGTTCAGGTCTCCCCTAGCACAGTGCCAGACCAGGCTTTCTAATATTACATAAACTGATGGTGAGTGGAATTCAGCTGTTTATGGAAGAGATGCTTGAAGATTTGGAACAGGGGTTTGAGGAAGCTCCATAACTACATGAAAAACAGTTTGTTTGCAGGAGAAGAGAATTAGCAGCTTGCTCCGTAGAGGCCAAGCTTGGTCTATGGTGCATTTGAGCCTAACAAAACCTCAGTCAGTACATAAAAGCAGTGAAGGACCTTCATATCAAAGCAGAGATGGTAAAAGCCCTAACCCCTATCACCTGATAAATGTATTCCTATCTGTGGGCAAATGACCTTCTCTATGTGTGGAAACACCTAAATCACTGTTGTTAGCACTTAAGATGTAGATTTCAAGGAGTGCAGCTTTGGAAGTGTCACACAGCTCTCTGCCTTGAGGAAAGTGATCTGAAATGTGACAGGAGCTGAGCCAGAAAAGAGTTAGTGGATGCAAAGCTTTCAGGCTGGATTCAGAACCAGTAAAACAGTTCTTTTGGTTAAGGGCTGTTACAGGAAAACACATCATGGAGCACTTTATGTTGAATATTTCTGTTGCCTTTATTAACGTATTTTCATAGTGGACAACATTTGATTCTGCATCATATTCTCCCATTAAAACAAACAAACAAACAAACAAACAAACAAAAACACTTGTCATTATCATGGGTACCATGAACAGAGATGTGAAGTGCTATAAATGGGTGTAGCCAGGATCACAGCTCTTTTGTACAAGCAGGCTGACACGAAACATAGCTGTGTCCCTCCTACCTCTCTGAGAGTAGAAATAAAAGTTACTTACAGGGCCTACAAAGCTAAAATGCCATCTCATAGCAGTGCCAAAGATGAATGCCTACTAAACTGTTAAGCAAAAAAGCCAGGTAACCTTGGATAAGCCAGGAACAAAAGATGTTGTACAGCGACTGGGAGAAATATCCCATGAAGGTGGGGACTCCTGAAATTGCCATCAGCTGCCTCTGTATGAAAGGAAGGGAAAGAAGTGCCTTGGCCACACAAAGATGCTGCACATACAGACTGTGTTACAGATGTCATGTGGAAAATAGCTGGTAAGAGAAAAAAGGATCATTTGGGAGAAACTCTGAGAACAACTTTCTGGAAGAACAGAAAGGTCCCAGCATAAGACCCCAAGAAGCTGGAAGCTGCAGGGGTTGATGCAAAGGAGGAGTCAATATTTGGTGCAAAGGACTGGTCAATATTTGGACTTCAGTCATTGCTGTGTGAAAAGCAATGTAATATACAAAAGATCCTTGCTCTTTAACAATGCTGAGACAAATAATTCCACAAACCGGGGGAGCACGCGTGAGTAAATACTGTATCACTCACTTGCAGTATTTATCAGCACCTTTCACATTTGTTAAAGTTAAAAACCAGTGAGGGGGAGAGAGGGAGAGGGGGAAAAAAAGCTTTCCTAGTAACTCAGTACTCTGAAGACTGAACGCTGAAGATAAGCTAGTCACTGCCATGCAGTGCTGGGATACCATGCATGCTCAACCTCCCACCCCTGTGAAACTGTGGCAGCGAGCTAGCTGGGTCCTCCTTACTCAGTCAGAGCACAGCTTGGTCTGATCTCCTCAACTTCCCACGGCATCCCTTACCCCACATATCTTGGATTGTCAGTGGTCCCAGATCTTCCTCTTCTCTCTCCAGGAAGCGTGAGAACGACCCCTTTTCCTCACGGGTGTAGGTGACATAACAGTAAGCTCAGAACTCTCATCCTTTCCTCTCTTTTGTGCTCACAAATTACAAGTGACAGGCAGTGTTTATAGGCTCAGAGGTTCTTCATCTTTGACTGAAAAATGCCTCAGAATAAAGATGGAGGTGAGAATGCCCTTTTTCAACACTACCAAGTATGCTGTGAGGGATGCGTGCACAGGGCACCCTTGCAGGAAGGCCAGCTGTCTGGCATTGTACCCTCCCCGTGGATGTTTGAGGTCCTGCTGATGTGAGAAGAATGGATTGCCAGACTCCTTTGCTAGACTTGTCCATCACTTCTATGCTTAATGTACTATAAAACTATACAGTACGCGCACACACACACACACACACTGTTTATTTTCCTGCCAGCTCTGCCAAAGAAAACATGGAGCAGCAGTGCCAAGCTCTTCATGCTGTGTACAGAGAAGCTGGTGGATTGCTTCTCCAGTTCTAGCAGAGCTGCTCTGCTCTCCTGGTAAAAGGCTCAGTCAGATGGAGAGGGTCAGGAGCCTCTGATCTTCTGGAGAGACAGGCCCTTGAGCCTTTCTCCCTAAAAGACAGCTCATGCTTACACTTTTCACAGGAAGAAAAGAGGCCCTGGGCCCGGGATATTTTCACACAGCTGTGGGTAGGCTTTATGCCTCCTTCTGGCCACAAGTTGAAAATGGCTCTTGCACATTATCAGTTCCTGGGAGACTCGTTTGTCTCCTTCAGGGGCCCCTCGGTAGGGAGATAAGTCGGCAAGAGGAGCAAAAGACTCATTAGAAGTGGGGGAATCCCGAGTGAAGGACGGAGAGCTGCCTGAGAGCCCTACAAGGAGCTACAGCGCTCGTTGCTCTTTTCAGCAGTGGCACTGATGCGCTATACCCCAATGCAGCCTAAGAGAGCCACAGCCTCTGTGGATGTGCCCTTCTCCTTCTGGTGTGGGCGGGCATGGAGCAGGTAGCACCAGCAGGCAGAAAGGTGAACTGGTTGCTGTAGAAGAGGAAACAATCTGAAAACAATATAGACTAGGAAGAAATGGCATGCAAATGGCATGAGTGGGCAGTGAGAAGTTACTCACCGCATCCTTGTCACGTTACTCGCCTTCCCAAATATAATTTGTCCCCCGCCCCCACCTACCAGATGAATGTGCAAGGGCACAGCTCTCTCCAGACCCCTTTCTGACCGGCTCCCCTTTGTGGCTCGTGAGTCACAATGTTGACCCTTACATCTTTAGGCTGGCCATACAGTTTCTGCAGAAGCTTTTCCAGAATGAGGCACATGGGGGAAAAACAGAGAGGGGTAAAGAAGATATTGTACAAATACATGACAAAGAGCCCATGCCAGTCAACTTCACCCCACGGAAATTAATACTTCCTTTGCCTTCAGGGGAAAGCAAGGCTTGAACTCTCTAAGATATGCAACCTACAGCATCAGTCTCTCTCTAAAATCACTACTGTACTTATATATGTATGTATTTACACAAGGATTATGTCCGTGATTTGCATGACTGACTCCTCTGAGCTCCTTTTCCTGCATCACTTTTCACTTGGATAGCTTCTGCCTGACAGCCACGGTAAAAGCAGCCCACCAGGAGACTAACATGAGAGAGGGAATTAAACAATGCCACTAAGCCTCAGAGGAGAAAAGGTTACTTTCGGACAAATTCCTGCTGAAGCGGCTGGATGGGCTATTTGCATGTGACTGCTGCTTGTGCAGAGGGGGGCACACAAGGATTTGGTGCCGAGGGAAGATGCCGGGCTGTTTGGGACACTTGGGCTTAGAAAATAATTTGTCTGAGCGGATTGCTTTAGCTAAGGACGCATAGAGCAGGCAGTCTGAAGAGCAATCTTGTACTTAGAGTTCCAACACTGTGTTTTGATTTTTTTTTTCCCAAGGCATTGCTAGTGAGCATGGGTTTGAACCAGCATATTATTTCCTTTCTATTTTTTTTCCTTTCACTCTGTTATCTAGGCATTTGTGGGCCCACACCTTCCTACTGCCTGCTTGTCCAACAATCATTAATGAGTTTTATTCTCATTAGAGTCTATGTAAAAAATACAGAACAGAGATAGTGGGATAGATTAAGTGACTCACCTACAGAGACTATAGATCAGCATGGGTTCAGCAATTGAAAGCAAGTTTCCCTGGGATCGTAAAATTCTTTCACCAGTCTCTTTCCAGCCAGGCACTTTGAACCTAATTAAGAGTATAAAAGATTTTTGCAGTATCCATAGATCCAAGAATGTTAAAACTCAGGATCGCTGCAAAAGAGAATTATCGCAAAACAAAGAAAAAAAGGAAGAAAAGAAGAGAGAAAGAGAGAAAGAGAGAAAGAAAGAGAGAAAGAAAGAGAGAAGAAAAGAAGGAAGGAAGGAAGGAAGGAAGGAAGAAGGAAGGAAGGAAGGAAGGAAAGAAAGAAAAAGAAGGTGGGAGGGAAGGAAGGAAGGAAGGAAGGAAGGAAGGAAGGAAAGAAGGAAAGAAAGAAAGAGAGAGAGA